>NC_064671.1:73590055-74275888 GCF_943734685.1 Anopheles coluzzii
ATCAACCTAAAGTTGACCATCGCTTGTCCAAAAAGCCGAACCATTTATCATTCCCAAAAGGATGAACGCTTGTAGGAAATTGCCTTCTGCAAATTATCACTTCTTCATTAGCGAAATTGCTACAATAAATCTCTCTCTTTTCTTATCTTCGGTTCTTCTACAGGTAATTATCATCCCAGATAAAGCGTGTACGAGCAAAAAATCCGCCAACATCTCGTGCCGGTAGGCTCACTGCCATGCTAGTGGAGTTGGAAACTCAACGCACGCTCTGACCTTCTGCAGGAAGACAGAAGGCAGAAGCCAACGGGCTGATCTGTCAAAAGAAAATTCGCCATTGACGCCGGATACGTCCCGCCCGCTCCCTACACACGCTTCGCCCAACCAACGTTAACACGGCAGGTGAAAAACTCATCGCAACACGGCCCATCTCCACCACGAAAACAGCCCAGCACCGTACGGTGCAAAATTGGACGGTAAACAAAACTCCATAAATCATGGCAATTTTCATCCCGAACCGATGGACCGCCACCCCGTGCCCTCTAGTCCCGTTTTTTCCGTGCTCAGCCATTTGCCGACCCTGTTTTCGTCGATTCAATTCATTCATCTTCATTACATCGTCGTCAACGGCGCGCGCGAATCGAGCGAGCGCTGGGGAGACCGACTGTCCAATTGGTTGGATAAATCCCGGGTACCGGTAAAATAAAACTAAATGGTACGACCCTAAATGGGACACCGTACTATACGCAGTGCAGTGTAATTTTATCATGCAAAGGATTACCAGCCCCTCAGCGAGTGCTTTGGAATAAGGGGGAAACAATAAGGAAACAGTGTCCGCCCAACCTTACGCACGCTTGCGCCCCGCGCAATGTCGGTTAATGACTCAATAGAAAGTTATTCAAATTTGATTGCATCGTAGCTCGGTCTTTCGGTTCCTCGTCGCGTTTGGTTTGAAATAGGGTTTCAAAGTAATTGAACCAGCCAAAAACATTGGCTTTTCCCGTTCTACTAGGCTACTTGAATAACACAAACACGGCACAGAAGGTGATACAGTACACTACAAACAAGCCGGAAAAGGCCGCCAAGGGAACCATTTTTCATGCTACACTGAAAAATGCACCTTACGTGCGCACGTACAGGAATTCCTAACACTAACACGCCGAGCAAGCTTGCCTGGACTGGAAGGAAACTCGGGAATGATGCTAGCAAGAGACATTATGTATATTGCGCACGTACGCAGAGCACTTTGAGGGGGAGGGATGATGAGAATTATTCGTTCATTTTACGCGCGCATTGTGCTACGCGAACAACTCTATTTACGCCAGCACCCAATAGCCCAGCCAGCCTTTTGTTCCCGATGGAAGGTGGAAGAATTTGTTTTCTGATTGGGTTGATTACCATCGTTTGGCAGTATGCAAAGTTTGTGCCAAACAGTGCGTTAAATGTTTGTTTTCTTAAAGGATCTGTTGAGGAACGCTTACGCAGAGGCGTTAGGTTCAACGGTAGGTGGATTGGGCGGTTGCCAAGGTCCCCGTCAGTTTAACAGAGGCACGCGGATGGTTACTCCAGGATATATAATAGTTGGTAGAGTAGTCCCGCGCGGGGCCACTTGGAGGATGGATGATGGGGCCTCACGATCGAGGAACCCGCCACAGCGTTTACTTCAGGAAGTAAAAGTAAGACATTTAAATTCCTCAGGGCGTTCTCGTACCTGTGCTATCTCCACATTTATCCTCATAAACAAACGTCTTATCTGTGTCTCTAACTTTCCTTTCGTTTGCCTACTAATCCGCCTGTAAACCGACAATTAAAATCACTTTTCTCCAGCACTACAGACATCCCGTCGCAGTTTGGCACAGCATTTAAAATTCTTCCAACCGAATGAAGGCCAAACGGTCCTCCTCCCTGCATTCTAGCCTACCTATTGTATGAAAGCATTGCCTTATTTATCCCTGCGTTCTTTTTTTTTTTGGCTTCACGCCTTGGTCTGCTCTGCTAGCACTCTACGAAATACCGAGTAATAAAGTAATCGCTTCAGCTCCTAGACCTCTTCCCCGAAATTCGACCACCGCACGGGGCACGAGAACTTCATGCAAATCAGGGCCTCCCTGCTTGCTAATTACCATCGTCCAGGCCGGTCGAAGCCGCACGTTCACCAACCAAGCCGGACGTCCGATTCAAGCGGCCCAAACTGTCCGTACCACCTCAAATGCAAATGCTACCGCAGGAAACCGTCCAGACACTGCCGAAAATGAGTTGGAGCATTATGCCTATCTCAACGTTAGCTCAAGCATTCCATCCATATCCATCAGGAAGGGGCATACCGAACGTTCGGGGGGTCTGGGGTCCATGGCGTAAGGATCCGGAAGCAGCTCCAAAATCGGTGTATCCACTTCATCTATATTCCATTAAAATTTTGCCCCCGTTTTCTCTCAGCTCCTTGCGTCTCTGGAACTGGACCTCTCCAGGCAGCACAACTTCTGATACCCACCCGGTGCTAACTGATGCATAACTGATAGCATTTCCATCCTTTTTTTTTGCATTCAGATCCTTTGCCAGAGCCGCTCACCTGGTTCGGTGTCTGTCTGTGTTGGGAGTGTTTTTTCTGTCTCTCTCTCTCTCTGCCCCTTACCTTTCCAGAAGTAATCAAATCCCGTCCAAAGGATGTAGTGGACCTATCCACCGACTTAAATCGTAACCTCTTTCGCACCTGACGAACGACGAACGCTCCCGAACGCTGTCTGTTCCGGGTGTGCCCCGTGTCTGCCAAACGCTCTCTTGCCGTCAGTGAAAGTGGGCTCCTTGATTTGAGTACCGGTTTCCGCATTCCCAGGCACTCCCAAACCTCACCCGGTCCCGGCTTGATTGAGGCCATGTCCGTGATTGTCCGTCCGGATTGCAGCCGGCAGACGATTTGTATGCATCTCGGTATTTGTGTTCCGGGTGTGTGCTCCGAACCGTTCGATTGCCTCCCTTTCGGCTTGACTTGAGGAATTTGCACCACATCGGTCATTGTTTGGGTCGACCATCTGTGGGCGGAGGGGAATGGTGGGAAGGATAAAGGTGGCACAAAGGGAGGGATAAAGAATTTAAAATGTATCACAGCGCACCGGTAAGCAGCAGTATCAACCGACCAGGCAGGCCACACCGAGAACGAGAACATTAACGAGAGCAAATGAATATGCATAGGAGGGTGGGACACACCAGACCTCCCAGAGTCTCCGGCCCTCCCCCCCTCCCGATGAGTGAATTAATTCATTCCGGTCCATTTGATTCGATTTATTCCGGTTCGTCGAACGTACCCGTAGTGTGTGCACGTGGTGGAGGGCCATGCCTGCCTTGGCCCATGATTTCATGGTCATCTGGCACAGTAAACCTGGGTGGACCTCTTCGGGAGTGTACACCACCGATGTCTTGATTAGATTGCAGCAAGCCATGGAAACACACACACACAGAGCAAAAAATCACTCTCCGAGGAAGCTCTCCTCGTTCAAGAGGACCCGTCTGGTGCGAGGTTTGTGTCGTCTAGACGGTCCGGCCATGATCCGGTCCCGGACTACTAAGACCCGGCCGTCCGGGTGTCTGCGGTTCATCGAATCATACAGCACTTAATTAAATGCCGGAAGCTCAATCTTGCAAAGCTGATGACGTGAGTAAACGTAGCATAAAGTGCCACGAAGAAAGTGGAAGTCGCGCAAGGTGACCGTTTACACTTGACGCTCCGGCTCTGGACCTCAGTCTGATTCTTGGTCGGTTCTTTTGTTCCATGGTGGTGAAAGTGAACAAAGCAGACGTCTTTCTTTTCCATCTGAATCTAATTTAATTTAATTCGAGAGATTTTAAAATCTTTGCCGAAGGCATCCTAAAGGCAAGTTCTTCCTTTTTTGCGATGCAACAAAGGTTAAGGAAGAGTTTGGTGGCAGGGCTGGACATGGATTGGCTTTCAGCTGACCCATCAGAAGATGATCGAATTTAAGCAAATCAATTCAATTACAGATATCATAGTTATCGTTCGAAGTAAATTTTTTAAACTGAATTTGTCTTAATTCACTGCAAAAACTGAACTCCAAATCCTTCCCAAAGAATTGCTCACTTCCAAATTCATACAAGGATCCACACTGTCGCCGGAACATTAATGTTAGTTTTAACTACTTCTTAAACCATGTTGTCATTACCAACTTTGAACATTTATCTGTTATCATCGAAAAAACGCATTTTTTCGGATAACTTCTCAATTCCAAACTCCTATTCTTTAGACATAAATTCACGAGATTCGTTTCTACCACCGCCCCCCCCCCCCCCCCTCCCCTCGTTGAACCTTTTGATTGCATCTTAAACTTTTAACCTGAATCCTGTCCACTTGGAGCTTCTTTTTGTTTGTGCCCCAATCATCCACCTGCCACGGGCCAATTTCTCACGAGCTTTTTTTCACAGTTCATCGTCACCATTCACCCCATCCGAGCGACAAACAAACCTCACACGTGCGAGTCAAGAAAGCTGACCCGCTGGCTGGCCCTGCACTGAAGAAGGCAACCAGTTCCGACAAGTGATACTCCTCAAAACAGACAAAAACACTGAAGAGGGCGCGCGTAAAAAAGCGAGAGCGAACAGAAAGTTCGTTTTAAGTGGACATCCTTCCCAATGAACTTTTTCGATAAAACCCCACCACCTTGTGCCATCGTTACGGGCCTTGGCGAAGGAAGGGCAGGGTGGGCAGGGGTCCTGAGAGCACACACAAAAAAGCACATCCTCGCAAGAAAACGGGGGAAGGAAAAAACCAGCTACCAAAAGCAAGTGATAAAAGTTAATAGCATCCGTTAGTTTCGGAAGTAGTTGCAACCAGTTTTGCTACTTTCTTTACGTGAAACTAATACATTCATTTTTGCGTCCTCGGGGGCTTGTTTTTTGCCTTTTTGGCCCGGGTCCGTCCAGTGCTTTTGATATTTCTGTTTTCTGTTTTTCTGCCCCACCGGGTGCGGGGAGGGTTTTGTTCTGCTCCTTCTGTTTCAGATCTTCCATCTATTTATTTTGCCTCAACTTTCCCTCAACTATGCAAACTAGTAGTAGTAGTAGCGCTGGCTGAAAACACAATTTTCCTTTTTTTCCGTCCACCCACCTCCGGAGCGAGCCAGATCAAGCCCGGTCGTTATTTATTCCCGGTGACCTCTCCCCCAACCCCTCCTCGCTCTCTCTTTTCCGCGCTGATAAAACACGATGAAACTACATTTAATGGCAAACACTGCGCGCTTCACCTGCCGGTGCAGCTGGCAATTTTATGAAATTTTCATCAGATTCACCGATAGTCAAACGAGTGTATCTTGCTTCTTTTTTTGTTTCGGTTCCGCTCGTGGGTTTTTTTTTGTATGTGATTCAACAGCATGAAGTAAAAAAACAACAGCACAACGATTGTACAATAACTTTGGGAAGGAAAAAAAAGCTGGAAGATAGAACAGGGAGGAGAGTTTGCAACATAAACTCTCAACATCTTTTTCGATTAAAAAACACATACACCAGTACAGATGAAGGGTAGGGGGGGGGGGGGGAGGGTGGCTGGATTTTCCGCCAGGTTTGGGATGAGAAGGAGAAGGAAACAATTTCACGTTTGCCTTCGGTTGGTGGGCCGGCCTGATGAGGGCACGAGGCTTTGTGTGCGAGGAACAAAGCGTGCCCGTTGGGGGTTTTGCTGTGTTATATTGAAAGTTGAATTTTCCCATCTTACTTATCTAGTGCCGGCCGGAGTGATTCATTTAACAAAGATTTTTGGAGCGGCAAAGAACAGAAGGCTTGATTTTCTGTTTCATTTCTTTCTCTTCTTTGACGAGATTTTTAGCCTGTTCTCGTTCTCGATAGTCCTTTGGTAATGAAAATGAGCTTGCACTGTGATTTCACAATGTTTTAAATTAATTTGTTACCCTCCTTAAACTATTGCCAAATTATTGCATATTTTTCGTTCTGTTTTGCTAGCGAGTTGAGGAAAAACTATAACTTACCTAGGGTAAATGTACCAATAGTGGTGCAATTTGTAGAGGTACCGATGTGTTTTAATGTATTTAAAGTGTCAGGAAGGACAATTTCTGAATATTTTAACACATAGCAATTGGAATGTGTTTTATCTTCGCAATAACAGCCATTTTTACCATAAAAACACATTAATTTTAAGAAAAAGTACATATTTTTTTACTGCTTCGTTGTACTTATAATGGTGGTATGGTTCCTATAGTCGTCGTATTGTGTTCCTATAGTGGTGGTCAACAAAGATGCCTCAAAAACAGTATATAATATTAATTGAACTACAGTTTTGAAGCTGTTTTTATATAAATAGCAAGGATTAATGCCATAATATTGATTTCTTGCGTAATTTGATCGTAAAAATATATATATTTGATCGATGAAAGTCTTGACTAAAATACTGCATCACACCTATCGTCAACCCTCACCCGGAAGAGTGTGCTTGATTTGAAGACAATTTTTTATTCATCCATATAAGAGAATTTTTGAATTTTATTAGGTAAATTTCTTACAGAAAACTAATTTATATTGCTTAATTTAGTGAAAACAAAACGACGTGTCTAAAACATCCTCCAAAAAATTCCAAAAAGACCAGTATTTATTGATTTTATAACTATAACCACTATAGGAACATGCCTATTTTGTGCACCTATAATGGCACTATGGTAAAAAAAAACACTTAAAAATGCATAAATATGGTCAAAAGGAAAATAACTTTAGTAAAACAATAACAATTCATAACAGTAATATTGAAAAATTAGTAATTACGTGGTTATGTAGTCATTTAGAACGTTAACAGAAATATAAGTTTCGTTATGAATTCCTAAGGATTTTGGAAAAATGTTGACACATTTAACAAAATAATGGATTTTTCGATCATTAAGTAACGGAATGGCCCCATTTATCTTTTAAACCCTTTGTAAAAGGCATTTTCGTACATTTCGCACTAACGTAAATAACTTAATTATTTTTAATATGCCGTATGGACCACATTTTAGTGCAATACTACCACTATTGGTACTAGCACCACTATAGGCACACCCTATATAGGCACCCTATATGAAATGATCCGGTTTTCCTCAAAAACAGAGTAAAACATAAGATTTTGGAATAAATGCTCATCGGTCCTAATTATTTTAAATTGTTTTCTTTGATTTTTGACCATATTCCTGCCTTTCTGCTGAAAATTAGCATAAAATTTGATTATATAAACTTAAATCAATTTATTCTACTGAAAAGCGAAATTAATCTTTCATCGCGATATTAATTTAGCACACAAACGATTCCCGGATTTTCTTCCACAAGCAAACATTGCCTTCAAAATGTTGCATCCTTCGCACATTTCCTCGAAAATTGGCCCGATTGGAAATCAGCGAGCCAATTTCCTGACTTTCGTAATTAGCTTTACTCGCGACGCGAACTTCACGCTTGCCTGTTTTGTAATCTTGTTCATTGAAATATTCAAAAACTGCTTTCCCCTAAATTTTATGTATCCGATTTCAATTTACAAAAATCACCCTACCTCACACTCAAACTGGTGGATAAGTTGGCTTAATATATCCCCCCTACCCCCCCCCCCCCCCCCCACACACAGTTGGCAGGAACTTGCCAACTTGGTGTGTAATGAAATTTTATTTAAATTTCCAGCAGTACATCCCCAACTACGCGAAGGTTATACTGTCACGTACAGTGAAAAACTGTTGCGTTGCACTTCGGCGAAGGGGTAGTGGCTGCCTTTTAGAGCAGCAATATACCACGAAAAAAGAAATTGAACATTGAAATATTCCAGTTACTTTCCCAGAATGGAAATGGACAGCATACAATGGCATTGCTGAACGGCATGCTGAACATGAACAACATGAACATATGTCCTGTATACAAATTCGGCTGAAAAAATCACAAAAGATTGTTTATTATAACGTCTCCAATTTCGAGAATTTCATTTCCAATAATTCAACTCCGCAATCATGAGCTCTGCTATATACCTGCCACAAAAAAGCTTAACTGATTGTTTGTTCATATGTATCTAACATCAAATCACGCTATCAACCATCAGCTCTATGCACCGATTGATTACACAAAAAGGAAGAAAGAAAGGCCTAAAATGATCCTGTCCAAATACCACCAATCAAACGGGCTGGGGTCGGGCCTCAGAAGCCAATTGTTTCTTTAGTGCACAACAAAAAAGAAAGAAAAAAGCCAAAAATAAGGCGTCCTTGTGGACGGTTTGTCACATCCTGTGTCGACACCGTGGTGATCATAATTTTCTAAATCAATCATCAACGCTCTCGCACACGAACCGCCCTCCCATCGCCCGCTCGTTCCGCTCGAAAGCACTCGAAAACGATCTAATGACGAGCGGTGCCTTGATGGCCACGGTGACATCTTGCTTTTCTGCAACACTTGTAAACTAAGCCCGGCTTCGAAGCGAAGATAAGGCATCGTCCCAACCATTAGAGCGCGGCCGGGTCCGGTCGTGTCGTGCTAATATTCTGGCGCTATTGTTTTTCCCCTCTCCTCCCTTCGAAACACACACACAGAGTGTATGTGTGTGAAAATGTGTGTGTTACTTGCTGCTTCTACCCATAACGAGCCTGGGCTTTCTTCACAAGCCTCCGCCATCCGCCCTCAGGGGAGGAAAGATCTGAGTCAATAGTTGATTGAATTTGTACCAAACACACACACGCGAACACACTGGTGTGACCTTCCACGGCAAGAATCCGGCCATAATGGGATGGCATTGATGTCAAATACCTATTGAGGGAATGAATATTACATGATGTATCACCAAGTCATCAGACACTCGACATGTTTCCCCCACATCATCGTCATCATCGACATCTTCCACCACCACCAGTCTTGAACAACAACACCATCATCGAAACACATTACACTTGTTTCCTAATGTTTGTGTCCGCCCGTCCCAGACCCGTACAACGACATAACTTCTCATATATATATATTGATCCTTCTCCGGTGGTGGCGTACGGCCCCCTCTTTTCTGGAAGACGGTGAAGTCCTCAGGAGGGCTGCCGCTACGCTGCTGTGACACCGGGGCAAGTGTCGTTAGTTGAAGAAGATCCTTTATTTGTCAAGCATCCTCCATACGTGTATGTGTGTGCCTGTGCCATATTCTTGCACGCCACGCGTTTGTATGTGTTTGTGAGGGATATTTTTTCACCCTCAACTTGTCCATTCAAGGGACACACATTGCTGAGAAACATGTCCGCTTTTTCCCAGCTCACTTCACACCAGGGAGTTTGTTCTTGAATGTGTGTGAGGTTTTTTTGTGTCGCTCCCTCACGTTGTTAAAAACAGAAGAATAACTCACCGCATCCCTTCACGCGACGTGGTGAAGCGTGCTCGAGATTGGGTCGGGTTTCTGTGAGTGTGTATGTTTGTTCCTGCCTTAATTGCATGCGCCCACTTAACGCCGGGAGGAGTGGCAAGAAGGTGAAACAGAGGGACCGGGGAAGGAAAAAAATATTGCTTCACGGCCTTGGTAAGATGCTGATGCGTTCAGAGATTCCGTTGCTGTCACTGAGATAGGTATATGGTACGGTGGCACGTATGGCATTGTGATATTGCGCATTTTATTGCAAAAACATGGAAATTTCAATGTTCAATTTTGAAATGCTTTACATGATGGCTAGACAATCTACAACTGGGAAAACTGTTAAACGATTTATTTTTGTAGCTAGCTCACTTCAGCACCCACTTTTTGAATTTGACAGTTGACATTTTGACAGCAGTGTTTGAGTTAAGTAATCAAAGTAGGCGTTTAAGCATCTTTATTCAAATTGTCTGTTAAACCGGTTAGAAACCACAGTATAGAACCACATTCAAGTTTCTCTATGTGAACTTTCAAGAAATCTACATTTTAGTCAGAAAAGACTTATAAAATCTTATCATGTTGATTTCATAGTATCGATTTACAAAACTTAGAAAAAAGATCATTGAACAACTAAACAGAATAAAAATAGGCAAAAACTGTAAAAAAATGGAATTGTTTCATTAGTCCAGATTGTTTCCTACATTTCTCAGTGTTTGTTTTAGCTTCAACAGTTTCATATTGTTTTAAAACTGTTTGAAATTGGAGACTAACCACACAGAATCATTTCGTCCTGTCACCTGCTGAACTATTTTCAACTCAAGCACATTGCGGCTTCAGGTTTGTTCCACTCCAAAGCGAACTGCCATGGTTTGTGTCGCGTCCCATATTTATCAACTCCCATCCTCTAAACCTTACCATTTTGAGCTCGATTTTCCTGCTCCTCACACCTCCTTCAAAGCGCTCGGTAAATATAAACACGGAAAATAAAAACCTCCACCCCACTGAGAGGCGGGTATGATTTATCCACAAAACCACAGTGATTGTGGTTTAATAGCTGTTATTTTATCACCCACATGCACTCCCACTCCACTCCAATTCCACCCACGGTCGACCTGCACCTGGGGTTGGCGCAAGGCCCGAGAGCCAATAGTGTGGTGGACCGATTATGAGGTTCAAACGCTGTTCGAGGACAACCATTGTTGTACTTCTTCTCCCCCTTTTCTTTTCCTTCTGCTTCCTCCCCAGCGCACGCCCTTTTGTGCACCTTCGCACGAAAGAAGCATCTCGTTGGACTTTGTTCTGATTTCCTTCTTCCTGTGTTCTATTTTTGCTTTTTCCTGCAACCACCCCGGCCCTTTACAGAATATAACCGGGAGAATTGATCCCGGGGCAAGCCCTCGATAAATGTGCTTGCTCCGAGAGCCACCGAGAAGAGGTTTTTGCAGTGCCCGTGCCCGGTTTGGGCTGCAAACGAACCGAAGCTGACATATTGGCAGCCGTGCAGCCCGGAGCCCGGGCCGCTTTCAAGGATCAATTTATGGGTGTAATAACGGTGTCGCCGGTTTCCTGTAACCACTGGAACCCACGCCCTCTCTTTCCCGCTGCACTCGTTTGTGTGTTTATGTGTGCATCGAACTGTACGATATCCTGGACGTTTTTTTTTTTGTGCTCCTTTCTTCCGAAGAAAAATCCAGCCAATTTCTCGCCCCACCCCAAACCAAACTCCCCGCGGGACCTTTTGATTAAAGGTGGCTGTGAATTGAAATTGGCTTCTAAGCGCAGCCATAGAAGCTCAGTCCAACGCTGCCGACCGGAAGCACGAAGAAGTAGGCGTTGTAGAAAGGGGAAACGAGAAAAAATCAAGCCCAGTTGCAAAACACCTCGCACGACACGTACCCGATGTGTGCCTTATCAGTGCAACGTGGCTAAGCAGACGATTTGAATTTAAAAATTGCTACCTCACTCTTGCACCTTCTTTCCTCTCGCTAACCACACGCCCAGAGCACAGTGGAACAGCGACGTACAGCGAAAAACCAATCAGACGAGTGTCTTCGATAAATGGTGTGATTTACGGGAAAGCGGTTTTGGCTGCAAAACTGACTAAAGGGAGAAGTAAAGAGGGAAGGAAATTAATTTTATCGTGAATCCGCCTGCCTCCTCGGTGGCTAATAATGTAAAGGGAAGGCTAAAGAGACGTGATTTTAGCCTTCAATAAGAAATGTTACTGGAGCTGAGGTTCGGTGTTTGGAGTTCATCTTTTTGGGGGGTTAGACGCATGCAATGCGTAGCATCTTACAAGACTAACTTATCGTGTCTGTTCGGGCAATTCCTGAAGTATTCCTGAAGGCAATTCCAAAGCGTTGAGTGTATTGGTTCCTAGAAATTGCTTTCGCTTTATCACTTTAAGATATCAATCTTCTGAAGGCCAATTCTAAGATACAAGAGTCGAACAGAAGATCACTGATGTCGCATAATGTCAAATCTCTGATATGCAATTGTTTTGACAAGGAGTCTTTAAGGACCGACTTATCTTGTCTAGCCTGTACTCGCATATGTCAGATCCTCAAGAACTTGTACTCCAAGTCTTAAATTCCCATTGAAGCTAGACCCATATTTTGAACTTGAAACATCCATTCGAGGGCATCCTTTGTACCCAATGTGAATGTTGCCAAATAATCTCAGACTCCCTAATGTCTACGTCCAACAAGACCCACTCAAGTAACATTATCCTTGGTCAGACAAACTTGAACCTCTGCCATTTTATCAATTGAGCTCCAAAACTTACTTTAAAGTGCTGTTAGGCACCACTTGATCCTTCTCCCCAGCGTGAGGACACCCCTAGCACACTACCCAAATCTGACGTGTCAGCTGCCACACCCATCGCACACGAAGAGCCGTAGCGTGTTGGGTCCGCACATCCGCACCGAAATATATGTCACTTTAAATAGCAGAAATGAATCACACTCACGTCCTCGTGTCATCTTGGGATAAATAATAGTCTCGGTCATGCGACTACGAGTGGTGCGGCTCCAACCACCGTGTATCCTTCACCCGGATGACGGAAGATTTTCCCAGGAGCTTCCCCTACGAATTCTAACCACGAATTAAGGAGTACATACAAACTCCAAACTCCTACCCCGTTCGTTCGTGCTTTCGCTCCAGCGCAGAACCCGGTTTTTGGCTAACGAGTAGCAACGCTGCAACGCTGGGGGTACGCTTGTAAGACTTCCAACGACAACAAGATGGATGAAGCTCCCGTGCGCTCACACACAAACACACAGTCACAGAGCGATCGTTTTTGCGCTGCCAGCGAGCAGACACCCAAAACCGTCTCACCGGAATGACATTCCCTCGTGGGGACAACAGCTCGTCCAAACCCCCGCCGCTCATCAGTGCAAGTGACAAAAGTAAATATTTTTCCACCACGTCCACGTTCCGGGAGAAAGTTTCCCAACTCGGGCAGCTCGTGACAGTGTGGTACGGTGTGCAGTGGAATTTGGGGTCCCGTGATGGTACGGTTGCGTTTTTTTTTTATGTATCACAAACATCCCGGAAAGTGTCCCTCGCTTCGAGCAAGCTGCAGCACACGAATGCAGCGTTGTTTTTCTCGCTCTTATCAAGCAGCATCAAGCAACATGCAGTCAACGTCGACAGACGACCCATCATTCCTGGTAGTAGTGCTTCTTGTATCTCCCAGTTGGGGACACACACACACCTTGCGTACCATGCCATTCCATTAATGAAGCAACCAAAGATGAAGTTCACTTTCGTATCTCGTACGTGTGTTTGGACGACGACGACATGACACTCACCTGCACACACACACACACACACGCAACCGGAACTCGGGTGGAATGGACCTGCTGTAACGCATCCTTGTCACGATCGTCCCTGTACGTACGTATATATATAGCGTGACGTTCCATCCGAAACGGGGACACCCGGGGAGAAGGAATCCGCAGACCTCTTATCCTCCCGTTGTTATTTTAATGAGCGTAATGGCAACCGGTTCGCATTCATTAACACATACCCCAGCGGAAAGTGAAAAGTCAACGAACCATTGGTAGCGTTGGAATGGCAAAAGTAGACGTCATTTTCAGGCTTTTTTCTCTCTATCCCAGAAAGGCGTGTAGGTACCTTGCGTCTCACGGAAAATACAGGATCACTTTACCCTCGTTAGTGCCGTGCTTGGGTTGATGGTTGTTGGAAATTTCCATCACAACTTTAAGACTTGCTCGCTGGGCAGGTGGTGTAGTTTGCATACTAAACTGTTACGTTTTATCACAACTAAAACATTTTTAAACTAAAAAAAAATGTTCATTACTATTGTCCAGACACAATATCGCGGATAATTTATCATCCTCCGTTTTACAAAACAAAAACTCCCGAAAAGCATTCCGTTGTGATTCAGCAAAGTGAACATTCATTCCAAACCATGAAATGAGCTTTACAGTTCATTTCCCTCTCGGTTATATTTACTCTTCACTTCCTTTGCTCCCCGTGGGAAGGTGGGAATCATTTTTCTCCATTTTTTGTGTGTGTTGTGTGTTGCTTCTTACACCTGCAACATCAAAAACGCTGCGTCCTGTGGTCCGTGTGGCCGTCCGAGCCTCGCCTGAATAATGTATTGCTCGTCTCATTATCCTTCTGCATGAAAGGGTACCACGTTTCCTTCACCTCCACCACCGGCCACCCCCCGGAATGGCCGGATGCAGTAAATGCAGATGCATCTTTTAGCCACCAATCCACCGACAGCTTCTGTCCGCCCGCTTTTGCAACCGGTGAAAGAAATTCAAATAAACAATGATTCATGAATAATCTACACCCTCGGTGGCGACGATGGTGGTGGTGGCAAAAACGGGGACGAGGCGTGGACCGGAAAAAATGGGAAAAAATAAAACAGACACAAAACAAACTCCCAGCCAAAGGAATGCGGCGAATTCGCAACAGCGGACAAAACGGGGCAGATGCTAGCGCGAAAAGCTCGTCCCGGGTTTTACCCCGAGCATGTAAAATCTGCACACACCTGCACTTTTGCATTTTCCTTCTGCTCCGAAAACAAGACAGTGGGCTGATTATTTGTGTGCTGTGCATCTTTCCGTTTCCGTTGTCTTGCAGGCGCCGGGAAGGGTGGCTGTGGGGGACATGTTTATTTTTTTATATGCTTATTCTTTCCACCTGTGCTGCGGTTGCTGGTGTTGCCCCCCGTCTGGTGGCAACTTTTAAGACAGTCATTTTTTTTTTGTTAGGGCTAGGACCCTCGTGGAATGTGTGCTACTGTTTTGTGTCTGTGTGGTGCACAACTGTAGCTGCAGGTGAAGAAGCACATCCTGAGACGACCGAGTCGTTTACCTGCCGTCATGGCATGCGCTGCAGAACCTGATGCACTAAAGAACACGGCGACCAACAGTAGTTACCATGTAAACGAGGCAAAACGGGGGTGCAAGCGACAGGGGTTCAGAAACGTGACAGAAGCCTTTTATTCTTCCCTTCTGCTTAGCGTTTCATCCCCCGTGCGTTGAACTTCCCTGCCGTCCCCCTTCCCCCTCAGTTTGGCAGTATTTTCGTCACTTTACTTTCGTAGCGGACGGCGTTTTCGGGCTGCCGTTTGGCTGGCGGGTACCTTCCAGGAGACGGCAGGCCGGTAAATGTTGCACCGGATCACCTACGAGCCTCCGGTTCAACCGAACCCTGGCTCGTTGTTCCGTCCTCCCCTCTGGAGACGACAGTTAGTAGTAGCCGCATGCTTTACGACAGCGGCGCTGTGCCAGAAGGAAAATTATTAAAAATTCACTGTAACATTATTTACGTGACGCGGTAGCATCGTCTGGGCCACGGCAACGACGTCCCCAAAATACTTACTCACCTCCCTTCACTCTCTCTCTCTCTCTCTCTCTTTCCCTCTGAGTGCTATTATTGTGAAGCTACTTGGGAAGGTTGGAGCTCCAGTGAACGAGCTTAAAAGCTGCAGATAGTCCCACTGTGACCATTGTGTGTGTGTATGTGTGTGCTTTAATGCTGCAAGTACCTCCCCAACAGAGTTTGGGCTATATATAGTTGTCGGCTGCTGCTCGGAATGGCTCAATCGCCACGCGGACGTGTTGTGGGAAATGGGTGTTACCATTGGTTGCAAAGTTGACTGATTTAAAGCAGCGTTGGGAAATGCGGTCCGTACCACAGCAAAGGGCGCAGATGGAGTTAATCTGTCACTACGGTAACTACCGCGTGTGGATTAAAGTGTCCATTATTTGAATCGTTGGAGCATTGTTGTGGGACATCAAAATGCCTAGTACGACATATTTGCAGGACCTTTTTGGAACATGTTTGAAGGTTGATTTGATGTAATTCATTACAACATTCATTGAAATGTATTTTAAACGACTTCCAGGTAAAGAATTAATTAATTACTTTGTAACAATCACCATTGAATATTAATTCCATAACAAAAAGACACGTTCCTCCACAAGCCGTTGTCATACAGCTTAAACATCTTTATCAATTCATCAAACTCACTTAAATTTTGTAACACATTCAAGCCTCAAACTTGCTTTCATGATCAAATAAGCTTAAAACCTCACAAGTATTCTAATTAAGGAAAAGTTTTACAAAGTCACTGCTCTTATTGATAAATTAGCCGTTATAAAGTGTGTAAGATATTGAAATTAATGTCTAAACTTTTGTCCAAAATCCCCTAATTAAAGTACGCGCAACATCTCAGAACAACGTCACCAAACCGACGGAGTGCAACCAATCTTCCGAACGGTATACCCCCTCCGGGATTGCTTCAAAAAGAAGGAACCCAACATTCCAAAATGTCAAAATGTTACTACTTCCACATCAACGACAGCGCTGGCAAACGGTGGTAGAAGCACTGAAAGAAGAAAGAGAGAGAAAGAAAATAAGAGCTCCACCATTTAAACCGGGCTTTAGCAGAAACAGCTGTTTCTTAGCGAGAGTTAACAGATCCGTCTTCCAGCGTCCTCCAACACCGGTGGTGGTAATCATCCTTCTGCCCCGAGCAAATGGTTTAATCCGATTACGGGTCACACTTGAAAGGGTGGCACCCTTCCATTCCATCTACCTTTTCCTGCTCCACTCCCGGGTGCAATGAGCGAGAAAAACGGTTCAGCGACACCCGCACACGGGGTGGCAGAAAACAAATCTCAGGAAGACATTCTTCCGCACTTTCCCCTTCCGGCTGGACGTGACAGGCACCCAGATGAACATATGTCAAATCGAGTTGTCAGTCAAAGCGGTTGGCGGGCTGCCTAGAACCCGATACCACCGTTTTGAAAATGCGGGTTTTACTCGCTCAGACTGGTAGCGACACTCCAACCCCGAAGCGTGAAGCGCGTCACCAGCGTTGCCTTGAAATGTGTCCCCGTTGTCTTTCTGGTT
The DNA here is from genome assembly GCF_943734685.1 of Anopheles coluzzii. NCBI lineage: Eukaryota > Metazoa > Arthropoda > Insecta > Diptera > Culicidae > Anopheles > Anopheles coluzzii. Next base: position 73,606,794 of record NC_064671.1, read on the forward strand.
CCACTGCTTTCATTTCGACCCTGAAGCAGATAAAATTAATTAGTTGAATTTAAATATCTAATCACCGGAATGGATAGCATGCACAGAGCGGGCGGCGTGGTTGAACCACTCTAGAAGCAATGCGCTCTCTATGCTGCTCACTAATGATTTCATTTCTTATTCCTCTTTCCTTCCAGAACCAACCCACCTCGTCCGGTCAATGCTTGAGTGCGAAGATGCAACGGGCAACGGTTTGATTCCGGTGTTGGCGTACAGCGTTACGAAGCGCGTGTTGGACGATGACGATGACGTCCAGTGTCACCGGCAAGTGGCTCGTCGATAGGCTACGAACCACTCGATCCATCAACAGTACGGTTGTGTCCACGAGACGGTAGATTTAATTAGCATTTTTGTACGCAGTTTTCTATCACGTTCGTTACGGTTAAACAGAGAGCGAGAGAAAGAGAGACCGTGCCAGTGCAAACCCCTCCGTGTCTCCGAGTGCAAGGGAAACAGTGCAGACCGCACCGACCAGTGCCCGGTGTCGGAAGCCGAACTCAACCCCAGGGAGGCACCATGGTGCCGCTAAAGGCAAACAGTCGCGTCATCATCTACTCGTCCACGCTCGTGCTGCTGGTGTTTCTGCAGCAGGTGTACACGTTCTGCCCGTCGATATGTACCTGCGAGGGCGACCCGAACGTGCGGACGTGGTGCATCGGGGCCGGGCTGGACGTCGTCCCGATCCAGCTCAATCCGGACGTGCGCTACATCAACCTGACCGCGAACCGGATCACCAACGTGCACTTTACGCTCACCTTCTACTACAAGCTGGAGGTGCTCGATCTGGCCGGCAACCGGATCGAGGCGCTCGGGTCGCGCAACTTCGACACGCAGCAGGCGCTGCGTACGCTCAATCTCAGCGATAATGCGATCGTCTCCATACCGAAGGATGCGTTCCGGGGGTTGCAGCGGCTGCAAACGCTCAAGCTGTGCGGCAATCGCATCGACACGATACACCCGGCCGCCTTTCACGATCTGCGCAATCTGATCGAGCTGGATCTGGAGGGCAACGCGCTGACCAGCCTGGAGCCGAGCACGCTGCGCCACCTGTACTCGCTCGAGGTGCTTTCGTTTCAGAACAACCAGCTGCTCGAGGTGCCGTACGAGCGGAACCTGGAGCATCTGGGGCAGCGGCTGCAGCTGCTCGACCTTTCCGTCAACCTGCTCGAGTACATCGCGAACGATAGCTTCGTGGCGTTGCGGGAGCTGCGTACGCTCCGGCTCGGCGGCAACATACTGACCGAGCTGGACTATGGGGCGTTCCACGGGCTCAGCGGACTGAAGGCGCTCGACATCGTTGACAATAATCTTACAGTAAGTGTGTCCGTCAAAATGATTCCGATTTTGTTGAAACATGTTGAAAGTTCAAGCAGCATACGAAGGCACATGGTTGTATAAATGTTTATTTCACAAAAAATAATTCATCTCCTAAGTTTCACGAATCATCATTCTTGAGTACGCCAAACCTAAAGTGAAATTTTGGTAATAATACCAAACAATTGCTCTCGAATCCTTTTCGTTCATGTACACACTATTAAGATTAGAACAGTGACAATGCTTGCACCACCAAGCACCACTATAATCGATTGCACAGTTTGAATCCGCTTTGGCATCATTGTCTTGATCCAGCGTTGTAAACTTCATCCCCCTGTGATACACCAACGAATCGCTAGCCGTTCCCGAGTAATCTTCCAGCTTCTTCAGCGGGGTACTGGTCCTTCCCACTGCCAATCTCGAACTGTCTGTACCGTGCGTACACGTAATTGCCAGCGAAATCTTCCAGCTCCACCAGCAGCTCGTGCGATCGAGCCTACGTCAGACGATGCACGCGCTCCAAACCGAGCCAAAACTCACCCACCACGCTTCCGAACCCGTTCACGTACTCACTCCAGCCGCGCTGAAAGTTTAACAGCCCATCGTACCGCTGCTGCATCACCAACCAACCACCTCCAAAGCGGCTCTGCTCGCAGTACCCATCGAACGCGGTTTCGTTTTCGAACGGCTGTATCAGATACCTGCCCGATATCCTTGGCAACGCTTCCTTGCACGATCGTACGGGAGTAGACGACTGGTAGGTGGTCTGCACAGTGGGCTGGGCCGTACATGTTGTCTGCTGGGCAAGCATTCTACCCGACTGCTCCTGGAGTGTGGTTAGATTGTGTCCAATCTTTTCACTCATCCCCTGGACGGTTGAATCCACCTCGAGCGGCTTGTTCTGGAGATAGTCTAACTGCGCGGCGAACATTTCGTTGCCAAAGCCAGGCAGTGCTGCCCGTGTATTGTTTTCTTTAGCAGTACTGACTGCTGGCGTCAGCAGCTAGCACAAACTGAAGAGCAAAATCGTACACCAAGCAGTCATGATGAGCGAAGAAATAGTCCTAAAGATTGAGGTAGAATAATTGCAAATTCTTCTTTAAAAGACGACTTCGCTACGGCGTTATCAATTTCTGGCATACAGTGGCGCACGGAATCGATGGCACAGCTGCACCAAACCGAATGTTTCGAGCCATTTTTACTCCATTTAATATTTATGCTAATGGAATGATTAATTCTTCATTCATTGAACGTACAATTGATGTTATGCCTACGGACATAGAAGAATCTACCATAGTTGAAGTTATAATAAAGGTTTTCATTATCACGAAGAGTCACACAAGCCATCCGAGGTTTTCAAATAAATAGTCAAATCCTGAAATGTTCGATAGGGTGTTCCATACAACTCCTAAGAAAAATCAAAATACAATACAGGATATTGACTAAGGTCATATACTCAGTTCATACATCGATATACATGAGCAAATATGAAGAAGATGTGGAAAGAGCTAGGTAATTTCTGAACTCTTATTCTACTTTTACATGTCAAACATTTGCTTTCTTTTATTTACATTGATGAACTCCCAGATTAAATTTCAAGTATTCACTTTTTCTCGTATTTTTAATAAGCATTTTAATAAATATTTTATTTATTTGGGGATCATTCAATCAAAAAGAGCTATTTCTTCAAATGTTTGTTAAAAAAAGCAAATCGTACATATTCAATTAAGGTATGATGCATTAAAAATATTTTGAATCAAGTAAATTTTTTAAGTCACTGTTTAATTAAAAGCGTTTCAATTGACCCAAACATTGAACTTCTGTTTGCGCTGATAATACAGGGGTTTCCAAGTCAATTTCGAATGTATACATTGTTATTCATCGCATGCAAAATGTTGTTCCACATTGTGGTGTGTTGTTGGTTCGGTCTGGTTCGCGACGTCGGCCTGGGGCTGTGCTGAATTAGCACTTCGCGATTTGTGCGGTAAGTTTTCGAACTTGACCTTGTTGCATAACAATCGAAGTGATCGACGATTTGATACGTGATGAACGGACTTCAGGTCGAACCGTGGGAATTTTCAACGTTATACCACCTAGTATACGTGAACCTTTCGGATAGAAGTCCTTTTGCTGACCGACCAACTGATACACGGTACGTTTGTTGGAGACAGTAAAGCCTTACCTTGGGTAGCGGGACAATACTTCTCATAAATGAGTTGAAGGGATAAGATGTTCTATCCTATGTACGATCAGAACTGACCTTCTGTCCGTTCTGGAAGCTTTATTTATACTCCCATCTTACGAAAGTTAGCGCACATTTTTCAACCAGAAGTTTATGCGCGTAACTTTCTCATTCGCAACTTGACGCGCTTTGACGAACGAATGTTTGTCAAGTGGCTCGCATTCCTGGTGGGCTTTTACACTTTCAATGTTTTACTTAAGGTCTAATGTGTTTGTTATGCTAATTTCTCTTTCTTATTTATGACCTACTCTTTAGGCCTTCCTTTTTGTATAGCATGATTTTCAACACGACTAAAGCTGAATGGAGTTTGACAGTTCTTTGTTATGTGTTGAAAATCATGTGTTAAAATTGAAATTTCATTTTGAAACAAATAAACCATTTGATAGCTGTTGAAAAGCATCTTGAATGCGGTGAATAACAATGTTTATATTCGAAATTGACTTGGAAAACCCTGTAAGTCGTTGGCGTAGTCAAGCGATCGAGATTTTGATGTCCTTCCCATCAAGACAAAATCAAAACCTGAAAATCACTAAAATTTGATGTTAATATTTTCTAACGAAGTGCACATTTTCACAAAAACACACATACACACAGGCATAACATTTTCCCCCTTGTGTATGAAGGTAAACATTGCACTACGGCGCTACTACTTTGTCCTATTGTCCGTGCACCGCACCGTATCGACACGACATAATGCCCCGCAGTTGCCCGACGGTCGCCTTTGAACCTCCGTTCTTCTCCATCGAAACCATTCGCTCTAACACCACATTATGGTCAATTCCATTGAAATGGCCTTGTCCTTCGTTCCGTTCCCCTTCGTGAATAGGGGACAAACAACAAAATCACCATAAACTCGCCTTCATCCGCAAAATCCATTCCACATGATCCACCCGCGGAAACCGCGTTAGTTTGGTCCATCCCTCCCCTTACGCTCCTACAACACACGCGCATCCGATCACCTTTTCCCCGCAGCGTTCAAAACCCAACCCAGTGCAACAATAAAGCACAAAGAGCGCGCACAAGAACCGCTCTCTCTCTCTCTCTGGCGCTCTCGCGCACAACATAAAATATGCAAACTCATACAATTTACATAAATCATTCTCGAATAATTACTCCGCAACCGGAGCAAACGGTCAATGGCCGGAAGGCTAGTTGTCTACCCCCGTCGCCGCCATCTAGTGCTGCCATCCCGATCCGATCCGTGCGTTGAGGATGTTGATGATGACGATGATGTTGTTGTCTGCAAAGGAGGGCCCGGAAATCTGCACCCGGAACCGGGGCAACACTATCCCGTGTGTGCGTTCGTGTGTCCCGGCCGCACAAGAGAACAGAAACAATACATTTGCTGCCAAAGTCATCGCGTCGTATCGACTGGCCGGGGTTAGTAAGGGGTAATGTGTGTGACCTGGCGTGTTTGTGCAACCCACGGACACAACATCGGCTGGCTTTATCGGTGCGGCCAGCGCGAGCGCGTTATAGTCCGAGACCGTTCGCGCGCATACATTTTGTTCGGCCGCAGTGCCATTCCAGTGCACGGTGCCGTTGCCGCCGGACTGAATGTTTAATTAATTAATAATTTATAGAATGAGTGATTTCACTGGCGGGCATCCCACAGCGACAATCGCGCCATTTGTGCCATTCGTATGCTGCTGCATCCTTTGCATCCCGATTTCACCACAACCATATCTGACCCCACACACACACACACCAACCGTTGCTTTTCTCCACCTTCACAGGTTGTGCCAACACTGCAATTATCAAAATTGTGTAATTTAACGTATTTATCGCTGAGCGGAAACTACTTCGAAAGTCTGCCGGCGGTCGCATTTCTGAACCTGTTCCAGCTGCAGCAGCTCCACCTCGACCGGCTCGATCGGCTGCAGCGCATCGATGCGAGGTAAGTAGCAGTGTGTGTGTCCGTGAACTGGCGTATGATTTCAGCACAAATGAAGATGTGTAACCCTTTCTGGTTCGAAACGGGGGGGTTTGAATTTTAATTACATTCTCATACACTCGCACAGGAACTGCAACTGCCGGGAGGGGGCGTTTGTGGGTCGCATTATCATGACCACAGTACGCTCGGTTGGGGACACGGGCCCTCCATCAAGGGCCTTGCTATACACCAAAGTCACTTTCATTAAATTACAACTCATCCACACACACATACATACAAAGGGGAAAGAACCGAAAGCCGTCAAGATGCCCCTGTCGCTCACAACGCAATTTCGCTTCCCGGGAGGCAAAAGTGGGAAGATTTTAATCTCCACTGTCACACGCTGACGTTGATGAGTGGATGTGTTCTGTGCCCCAGCACCGGCATGTAACTACTCCCCAAAAACCGGAGCAGTACGGAACGTAATGGGTACAAAAAAGGCGCATCGTACACGTACGCATCGTACTCCTACTATCTGGTGTGCGGTGGCCATATTGTTAGGACAGTCCTTTCTCTTTGTGTCTCCGGGGGGGAGGGAACGAGGCCACCCCGGGGGCGCTACGATAAGCAACAGTGCTGCCATATAACAGTGTTGGCCACGGCACACACAGATTGAGGTGTTTTGTCCGGAAGCGTAGCGTAAGCGCGCCTGTGTCATCGTTCGTGTTTTGCTTTATCTGCAGCCGAGCAGGCTCTCCGGCCGTATCGATCCACAGCCGTGGCCACAAAAGGAGCCGATTTTTTTTTTTTTTTTGTTTTTTAAGACTAATGCAGATTTTTTGTGTGTTGCGAAAAAGCCTTGAAGCATGGATGACACTAGGATGATTAATTATCGTCTATCGTCCGCACGGTCGCGGAGACTCACACATCCATTCGACTCATTAAAAATTAATTTAGCAGAGCTTTTCAAAAGCACAGCTTATGGGACCTCTTCAAATAGACTGTTTTTTGTTATTGTTAGCAATATGTTTACGGGAGTATTTGCTTCAATCTTACACACAAGTGTTCCTCGCGGCTATTTCCCCAAACATCCAGAGAAGAGAACTTCATCCCGGGGACATGGCTATCAGAGAGTAAGTGAACGTTACCTTACATTGTACTAAATCCTGGATCCAGTGGACACTATTTAAGCACCATCATCATCTCCCATCCCCTTTTGGAGTTCAGCGTCAGTTAGAGGGTGCCGTAAGCGCCAAACCTGCTCTACGGAAGCAGCCGTACCGTCCAGGCCTAGCTGTGACACGTTTGGCTGCTGTAAAAGTAACAGCTTGGCCGGTCGACAGCGAGGAATGAGTGTCTAACGAGAAGGACTAGAGCTTCCAGACAACGGGCGAGCAACTACACTGGACATATGCGAGAGAACATTCTTGTTTTCTGTACCTATGTGTCTGTGTTAGGAGTTTTAAAATGATAACGTTCCTCTGGAGGAGCTGGAGTTAATCTTCAAGGTTTTTTGTAAACAGTGGGATTCACTCGTTCATTGATCGATCAATGTTTTGCCTTAGGGATATTGTAAATGAATAACAAACATTCATCAAATGTATAACGATGGATTGGATGCTTGCATGCTCATGCACGCATCTTGAACCATTGGGAATGATGTACTCGTACACGAAAACACAATTCCATCTTTATCTTTTGACGTAAAACTCAACCCAAAGTGTTTCTTTGTACAGCAACGGAGAAACTTTTGCGCACATTTTGTGGAAAGCCACAACCGCCGGAGTTCTATCATGTCCAACGTTCTGGATAGTGATTAGATCCCGAGATGGACATCCCCCTTTTCTGCGTCACGTTAGCAGTTCCAATCGTACATCTTCATTTGTGTCAGAGCTGGTCGGCTTCGGCTGTTTCCCTCTCGCCCGCACGGGTGTGGGAACGATAAATCACCTTCCCACTAGCACTAACTCCCTGCTTCTTTCTCATTCTCCCACCCAAACCAGAGCGTTCGTGGACAATGCGGCCCTGCGGATTCTCACCCTGGACGATAATCCATCATTTGCGAGCTTACCGCTGCGACTGTTTCACAGCAACCCGAACCTGGCCGAGATTTCGATGCGCCGCAACGCGCTGATCCGGCTCGACGCCGTACACTTCCCGCTCGACCGGCTGCACCGGCTCGAGCTCGGGGGCAATCCGCTCGTGTGCAACTGCTCCCTGCTGTGGCTGTGGCGGCTTACGACCGGCTACGGTCTACACGAGGCCGGCGACTTTCGGCTGATTGTGCCGGCGGCGGCAGCGGCCGCAGCACTCATTACCGCCGCCCAGCCGGAGGAGCAGCAGGAGCAGGCGGAGAATCTGCTGCCGCCACGATCACACCACGGCCCGCTGTACGTCGATCGGGACGAGATCGGGTGCGATCGGGTGGAGGATGGCCGGCGGACGCGCCATCTGCTGCGCGCGATGACCGAAAGCGACATCGACTGTCCAACCCATCTGGTGACGGTGATTAGTGCGGTGCTGAGCATTCTGCTCGTGCTGGCGACCGGGGCCAGCGTGTTGTACGTGTTGCGGTTGTCGAAGCGCCGCAAGCAGCTGCTCGCCGATGAGGACGATCCGCGGCGCCGGTCCGGCGTTACGGAGCTGATCGTACCGCAGAAGGTGGACAAGCTGGAGCTGGAGCGCTACCTAGCCCAGCAGCAGTCGCTGGTGCACGAGTACCGTACGCTGCGGGCACCCTGGGAGCTTCCACTGCCGGTAAAGGAGGACCTGAAGTACGGGAGTGTGGCGGCAACCGGTCGCGATCTGAGCGGTGCGAATAGTGGGCACTCTACCACGGACCACTACGAAACGCTCGACTACTACCAGCATCAACACCAACAGCAGCAGCAGCAACAGCAGCAGCAGCAGCAGCAAAAGCGAACCACTCTCTCCCGTCCACACATCGTTTTCGTATGACTCTAGACCGGCCGACGTCACCGGGGCTACTGCACAGGGCGAAGAAGTACCAGCAGCGTCACGCCACTGCTGGAGTTCGAGAGCGCCGTCTGAAATTCCCTCATCCGGTAAGTAAGGCGGACTACTAAATGGGAGCAATTTTGGGACAAATAGAAGAGTGTTGCGGTCTCGTAGTACAGTCGTCAACTCGTAAGACTTAACAACATGCCCGTCATGGGTTCAAACCCCAAATGGACCGTGCCGCCATACGTAGGATTGACTATTCTGCTATGGGGGGAAATCAATTAGTCACTGAAAGCCAAAGCCCACTAGTGGTACAGGCAGGCCTTGATCGACAACGGTTGTTGAGCCAAAGAAGAAGAAGAAGAAGAGTGTTGCATCATTTGGACTGGCCTGAAAAGAAATTCTTGACAAACAGAGACAAGAGTTGTTATTGGTTTATGTCAGGAATCGAACGTAGAACTTTTGAGGTATAATAACGTCAACTTACCTACGACACTAAGGATTCACACGCATTTGAGTGCGTTAGTCTCCTATTTAATCCACACCCATTTATTGCTTTTGTTCATCTTGAAACTGACCATTACCTCCAGACCGTTACCTGTATTTTACGAATCAAATGTTCACATTAACTAAATCGCGTTGTTAACGAAATGTTAAGCCCCAAAACCATTGTCGATCATCTTTCGTACCGGGTTGCTGAATCACCGCCTTTGAGCAAACGGGCGCTTTATGACAGCCGTGAAAATGGACCGAAACCATTGTCACATACTTAAGCCATACCCAGGCCGTCCGTCATCACGACCTTTTGCAGACTGACCGAGTGTGGCTGGGGAGAGATGAATAGCATATTTGCGTGGACTGAACGTAGCATTCCAGGCGTAACAAGAAGCACAAAATACAACCCCACATATTGCACGCTCGTTTTGAGTTATTGTGATGGAATTGAGCTGCGAGCGGTCGTGCGTTGATGGAAGAGGGAAAAGCTCAAAACCCCCGGAACTCAAGCTTTAGCTCAAGCTGGTGACTTTCACCGAGAGCCTCAACCTCAAACGACACACGCACACCGCCTAATAAGTAGTAGCTTCGGACGATAAATCTTCCGACAAATGGACCCAACCGAGGATGACTGTCCTCTCAGCTCGGCGTCGTTGGGTGCGCACCGTCGTTTGTCCCCGGTGCCACCCCAATCCCAGTCCCGGATCTTATTGCCCCGCTACATCTTAATAAATATGTAACGACTTAGATGTATCTTTTATTTACTCTCGCTTTCGCATTTTCACGTTTGTCACGTCTTTTCTTTTCAACACGGGCCCCCCCGTGATGGGAGGGAGTTGAACTGGCCACCTGTGTGCTCCAAGAAAAAGCGACAAAAACCAGCAGGACGATGGCAAAAGATTACCGCATGCGACGAAACGGTGCGTTGCTTTATTATGAAGAACTACGGCGGTGCAGGAAATGAATGCGAACGGAAATTTGTTTCATCGCCACCTTACGGCTCGTTTACAACGGTACCGAAACCGTCCCATTTTACCCCAGGTGATTGAATCTTTACGTCCGGTGGGGGGGAGTCATTTTTTGCTTCCTTTCTTTCTTTCCCGACCCGAAGTTAAAGCTTAACATTATGGGGGTATGGTTAGAAAAGGAAAACCCAATGCTCGGTACAAAAAAAAAGAAGGATCTCGCCTTTATACTACCAAATTGAAAAGCATTTCTTTTCTGTTTCGGAGCCCTCCCACAGCCGTGTATTGCTTCCGGATTTTTGCACAATTTTTTTTGCTATGTAGTGCTGTGCGCAATAGAGGCCTTAGAAAACTTCCCCAACAGCAGGGCACCCGGAAGAAAGCAAAAAAAAAGAACGGCACAGGAAAAATCTCTGAGCCTTATTTGAATGGAAAGTAATTTATACAGATGCTCACCGGCTCAAACGGGCAAAACTTCATTTGCAGCTCGCCTTTGTTAGCCCCTTGCTGGACTAGTAGGGGAGAGGGTGGAAGGATAATCTTTTGATTTGTGGTTTGTTAAGCCACGGTTGCGGAAGTTAGTTGGCTTCCTCCGGATCTTCGCGGGATTCAGTGGCGAAAGTTTTCTGCCACTGAAAATGAAATATTTCCTCCTATTGCAACGGACAGCGAAATAGAGCGATAAAATCATAATAAACATAATGAGTGGCGCTTGGAAACGATTCCTCGGATACCTGCAATTCCTGGTAAAGTGTTTATGATGTTCGCACTAAACCGCCCAACAACCATAATCACAAAATAATCAGCACTTATCTCTGGGCCCCCTCTTCACCTATAATTGTCTGGCCCCGTAGTGGGCAGCAAAGAACAACGGCCGCGTGTAACAACAGTCGAGCAGTCATTAGAAGATCATCTTGGCGTTGCGAAAACTTCGCCGGAATTGGCTCAACCACGCGCAGCCCATCTGTGGCAGCCTATTGCGCAAATTAGTATCGCTCTAATTCAATAACACATCATCGACACCCAGCGCCGACCCCGGAAAGAGCCGAGGGAGAAACCTTAACCCCACAGCATCCAAACGTACACACCCAACCTTTGGAACACCTCCTGCTGCTTGTTCTCTCATACAATCGGGCTCCGCTCGGTAACGCGTGCAGCACACGTGCGAGCTGATCGTACTGCGAGCTCATTAGGGACGCACGAGCACGAGGGAACGGAAAGAAAGGCGAAATTCGCATTTCCTCCGTTACCAGGGCATAGCTTTCATCTGGGCCCCTATCGTGGGCTACATCACCGTGGCGATGGGTGAATCGATATTACCCGGAAGAGGCTCCAAAAATGGCGCAGCATCCAGAATTGGATCCGTCCAGGAGTCGAGGTAGGGGAGCAAATGGGGAATTGATTTGGGCCCATTGGAGCAAACCTACTCTACTGTCCGTCTTTGTTTCTATCGGGTGTTGTCTATCCGGGGAGGGATTCTTTTTTTCTTCGTTTCTTCGCTGTTGTTCCACTTCGATTCTTTACCTTTCGACCTGGGCACGTTTGTCTTCTCGCATTTTTTTGAAGGGTGAGAGGGCCAGTCCTAGCGCAAAACGGTTCATTCGGTTGGAAAAGACATCGTTTGAATTATTTATCATTTGCCCATTGCCGATTGCCGGTCCGCTGGGCTGATGAAGCCTACGCAAGGTTTTTCGGGGGGAGACTTCCGATTTTTTTGTTCCTTTTTCCTTCTTGGTTCCTTTCATCAGAAAACTGTCCCTCTCCCCATAGTCCCGACTTGCGCGACGGGAAATGAACGGACAAGCAGCCATCCCTGAACGATACGGCTGATAGGCGTAGTTGCGTAGCGCGGGCAGCTCGATAAGACCGATGCCCATTTCCTGTCAATCGGTTGGCGTAAAAACGGCCGGAAACGGGACAGCATTGCACCATCGTTTCTGCTCAATGGCGTTTGGCGTAACAGCATATGGGAGGCAAACAAAAATCCCCCACCCCGAAGAAGCTGGGCATTAGGAATTAGCTCAGCACTTCCCGGAGGGCTTCCGGGTTGCGCACCGTTAAGTAATGCTTTATGAAATAAATCTTCCCCATCGTTCGGATGGGTAATAAATAATGGGCTGCCGTTTTTTTCCCCAACTACAAGAAACAACAACGCAGGAAGTGCAGAAAGCTTTTCGCGGTGCTGCTTCGTATGATGCTAACTGGGTCATATCGGAGAAGAAAAAACCAGTAGAGTTGTTGCTAAAATAAACCGGAAGCTTTTTTTTGGCCCAATAAGCAAAGAAATAATTTAGCAAAAATGAGGATCGAATTCGTCTCGGTAAAAGCTGCTTACTTTCAGAACACTTTCTCATTAAAATGCGTTGCTTTGGATGTTTGGATCCCCGTACAAAAGGAACCTTTTCGTTTGGGGCTACGTTTTCTTACCCCCCCAAAAACCAATCCCTAAACAAAACGGGACAGGACAAAGTTTTCATAATGAAAATTTAATGCCCGCCCGATTGAACCCCGTTTTGCAAGTACGGTTCACGGTGTTCGCCTGCGCGGGACACGGGCGAGTAAATGAAATGGCGATTTACCAGCATTTCCTGGACATTCGATTTCTTTCCTACCCCGCCTCCCAAGAAACAAGCGCAAAAAGCACACCAAACGACCGACTGAAACTAAAACAACGCTCCTCAGAACCCGCAAATGGTCCAATATTGACTTACGGCCACACCGATCGATTGCGGAGCGCCTTTGATTCACGCCAAACGATTCGGTTCGGACGATCTTTGCCGTCGACGAACAGCAAAAAAACAATTCGGTTGACGTTTCGGTTTGCGGCAACGAATTTCATTGCCACTGTGTGTGTATGTGTGTATTGAAAAAAGCGGCGAAAGAAAAAGCGCTGATGAAGAAGAAATTGAACAAACGAGCTGCTGCTGCTGCTGCTCATTCCACTACAAGACAACGGCAAACAGGAGGCAAAATCCCTTCACCAGTTAAAGGCCACCGGGAAAAGGGTGGTAACACCTGGGCAACGGCAAAAAAGCTTTGCCGAATCTCTTGCCACCGCCTTGCCGACGATGAAAACACGGAGCCAGAACGGAGAGAATGATAATTTAATTTCGATTTAGCATTCACTCCACCGCTCCACCATGCCCAGAGTGGGGAAGTGGAAAATATGCACACACACAAACACACAAACCGAAAGAGAAAAAACCCTTTCTGGTCGAAAACGGCAAAGGATAACGGCACCCTCTTTTTGCTACATTTTTCTGCTTTCTGGCGGATGCTGTTCTGTCGTGCACCAGCTGTTACTGCAGTGCTTCGTTGGATGTGTCGATGTTCTTCCGGGGGATTTTTGTGTTCACTCTCTCTCTCTCCTGCTGTCCCCGGGTCTTCCGGTTTCGCACCGCAACCGATGAATGACGGTTGGGTCCGACTTTAATTTAGAGCCATTTTTCATGCAATTGCTCGAATCGGAGCTCATTGTTATCGCTGTTTATTTGCAAAAGATTCGATTGCAGATACACCAAAGAAGGGAAAATGTGGAAAACAAATTTAATGAGTACAAGAATATCCCTTTCCATATGCTAAGCTGCTTTCGTCTCTGTTGGAGCCAATCGGAACCATTATGCGCCTTATGCTTACTGTAGCTTCCTCGTGGAAGAGACCGAAATCCTGCCAATCAACCCAAACGACAACCAAAAAAAAAGACTCGGTCGTCTCCTAATAATACCTACGTGTAAGCCCACATGCACACCGTAATCTCTATTTAATGAAAATTTTCCCGTTCATTTTCTTCCCCCTTCGTTTCATGTCATGATGTCTGCATTGCCAATCATCATCGCGCGCAACCCCCGCAGCCGATCGAAATCTCCGGAAGCGCTGCATGGTAAGTCTGCCCGAAACTGAGCGCGCGCGCTCGCCCGCACACAACCGTTACGCGCTTCGGAATTCGGAAACAATCCGCGGAGGCAAACCCCAACCTTTTTCACCTTTTCATGGACACAACCAAAGATATACACACGCACACCCATATACGTACACAAGTGGATTATGCTTTTTGGCTGGAAAATGGTCGTGGGCAGCAGGCAAACAGCTAAAGCAACGATGATTTGCATTGGAAATGCACAAAGAAAGCAACAACCCAAAGCAACAAAAAAAAACAACGGAACATAGAAAAGAAAAACCATAAAAAGGATAATCCTTCAAACACCAGACAGAATAGCAGCACAGAGATGAAATAAAACAGCAAACGCACAACCGCGTCTTGTGAGTGGGGATGGGGATGGCACAACAGTAAGGGTGGGAAGCATAGGAATGGAATCGCCAGCGGGAGGGGGGATACTGAAATGAAGATTGAAGTGCGGTGACAGGTGACGTCAGAGAAAACGATGATGGCCGGTGAGTAATACAAAAAAACTGGGAATCGTTTCCGAGGAGGGGTGTGGTAACCCAGCGGTGGTGTTCCCGAGGACCGACGGCCTTAGGTTTAGGTTATGCAAAAATGTGTAAATTAAATGTAGCGAAGATGCGAAAGCGAAGCGAGCACAGCAAGGAAACTGTGGTGGGATAAAATGGAGCGAAGAAAACATTATATTAATGATTATAGCAGTGGCAGTGGCAGCAGTACCAGGCAACACGCGAAAGGCGGTAGATTAAGACGGGAAATGAAACTTCACGTGAATACCTTTTTTCTGTCCTTTTTTTGTATGTTTTTTGGACAATTTGTTATTTTTTAAACTGACAGACAGATTTTTAATAGCCCAAAAAAATAACAAATAATATCAGTTGAAGTATTTAAAAAAGGTAATTGTTTTCTTTACCCTACGGTAATCTTGGCTTTCTTTTGTAAAAACTAAAAACTGTCTAACGCTGGAATTGTGTTGTTGCTCGCTCATTGAAAGAACTTGCGAAATAGTGATAAGCGTTGCAGAAAGATTTATACCACTTACCGCATAAATGTACACATGCTAATACGTGATACGCAAACGGGCTTCTGAAAACAAAGGGGATAGGACGGAATTGAACAACAAGCACTGGCAGCACAGACAGCACACACGAAGACGTATAACAAATTGTGAATTTATACGAGGGGATTTGTATAGTATATATCTAGACGTGCAAGAAGCGATTTGTTTTGTACTCGATTGCAGTCCTTCGCTAAGAGAAGAGCGCCCACATGGTTTTTTTTTTGTATAAGTAAAGCACACAAACATACACACACACAAAATACCTTCACACCGAGTGATACACACTTAAACATTTATGAAAATGAGAAGAGAAATGAAGTAGAAGAAGAAAAATTATGAAAAAGCAAACATTTACACAAAAACACACAAGTATAGAATAGAAGAGAAGAAAAAACACAAGACGCGCTAACAAGTATCGTGAGAATTGACAAAAAGCAATAAACGTTTTACAAAACAAAAGAGTAAACATTAAAAAAGAAACGCTAGTACGATGAGGAAACTGGATGGAGAAAGCGAGAAACAAACATATGTGAACCCGAACATAGAGATCTATAGAGTGTGTCCGATGAGTGTTAAGCGTAGCATAGGGAAAACCAAAAACAAACAAAAACAAGCGAACGAATCGCATGTAATGGCAGCAAAAACAAGAAAAAAACACAAAACAGATAACACTACACAAATTATCTAAAAGCTGAAACTATTTATAAAACACTCTAAATAATCATTACGACACAACAGACAACACAATAAACAAAAGATAACGAGCAAAAACAAATCGTAAAGATAGGATTGTGCAATGGATAATTCAGAGAGAGAGAGAGCGCGAAACAAAAGTAAACAAACAAACGAAAAACAGCAAAAAAAAAATTTGGTTGCCGCGTTTGCTGGCGTGTGCTTGCAGGAACACATTAATCGTGCCAAAAAGGTAAACAAAAACGTGAAAAAAGAAGGAAAATGCACCTTCGGTTTGGCACTTTGTAAAGTAAAGCATGCACAAGGCACACATGGCGAAAGCGAAACAAACCATTCCCGAAACGGCACCGGCTCTGTTGGTAAGCGATTGTGGAATGGTTATTTAGCTAAATTTTATATTTTTCATACAAAGTAGGGCAAAGAAGAAGAAGAACAACAACAACAAACACAGGGGGTAACAATGAGAAAAGGCAAACGAATACAAATGGCACGCCGCAACAGGACGAAACACGAAAAAGCGCCCCCAACATCATAAACAAAAGCGAAAAACAACACCAGCTCTGTAAGGACGGCAGAAGTTAAGTTGCAAATAAACAGAAAAAATGTATCAAATAATTAAAAACAAAAAAATACTCACCATTTACCCACCATCCATTATTGCGTTATTGAAATATCCGAAAGAAAGGAAGATATAAAGCAGTATTGTTCCCAGTTTCGATTGAAATAAAACACAAAATCCGAATCGTACTTATAATAAATAATCGCCCTCTTGCACCCAGCACGGGGTATTCGTTTCTTTTAGGTGCCTTTGTTTGCACTGCACTGTTTGCTGGCGCGGGCAATATCATCATCGATCCCTGGAAGCGCACGATTTATTAGCTCATAAAATCGAAGGTGCTTAATCGCATTATGGTTGTTCATTGGATGCGGGCCCGCCAGCGAGCTAGCAAAAATGCATTACCGCGCGCCCAAGTGCAGTGTTAAAATGTTGATTTTATATCCGTTTTTTTTTATTATTTTATTATCATATCGCTTTCTCTGTACTCTCTCTTTCTCTCTGCCTCGTGTGCGCCCCGCACACGCACAGTGGACGAATGCCGTTCGTTTGTGAAATTGATTACAATTTAAATTCACTGTTCAGTAGCTTGCGCAAATATGTTTTATTTTCCCCCACCGGTGGGGGCACAAACGAGTCGCAACCACTCATAAAAAGTC
The DNA here is from genome assembly GCF_943734685.1 of Anopheles coluzzii. NCBI lineage: Eukaryota > Metazoa > Arthropoda > Insecta > Diptera > Culicidae > Anopheles > Anopheles coluzzii. The sequence continues at coordinate 73,623,552 of NC_064671.1, forward strand.
AGGCACTGTCCCAGTGCCGTACAATTGAAAGAAAATAAACGGGGTAGCTTTACCATGCGTAATCCTCCGGCATGATCCATCGATCATTATTACTCCAGCCAGCCGGGAATGAAGCTGGAATTTCATTACCTCGTTCACCCTTTCGCCAAACGGCATACCCTGGATAGACCCAACTCGAAGCTCTATTTACACTTTTTATACTCTGTGCTCAATGGAATATCAATTTTTCGACTTCGGGCTGGTTGGAGGCTTTTTCCCGTTCATTTTCTTCATATTTCGTTTGCGCCATATTCGCTCGAGCCTCGATTGCTCGCGTAATCACGTAATGTTTGATGAGCGCAATGAATTTGATTAATTCCCGTGATTATGGATATGGAATCAAAATAAAAGGCTCCCACTGTTTCCAACGTTTTTTTTTTTTTTTATTATTATATTTGGAGCATCGCACCGCTATAATTAAATTATGGTGCACAAATATTGGCCCTTCTCGTACAAAACGTGAAAGTTGAATTTTCATTTCTTTTGGTCGTTTTGGCTTTACTGGAAATGAAAACTAGGTTACGGCATGATGCATCGTACACGCACAGACACACACACAGTACGCAAGAGCTTTATGGAGAATGGTTCTCACGGTTGCTAAGGGGGCAATACGGGGCTCATACGCAAGTGAAATCCCCCCGGTAACCTGATTAGGTTGCTGGACGGCAACGCTGTTCACAGAACGAAGCGTATTGTACGAACAAAAAGCTAAGCCAAATAAAGAAAATAAAAAAGCTCCATTCTACTCATTGCTTGAATTGTTTGAAATTGGAAACAAAAACACTCCCGTTTTCTCAAATAACAAAAAAAAACGGTGCACACTAATTGGTATCCTAATTTTCCGACACATTAATCCCTCCCTGAACGCGCCAAGCTCGAGCGAACTTTGAGCCTGCACATGAGCGCGGTAATTAATGGATGAGAGGGGGAGGGCAGTGGGTCGGGGTGGTGAAATATTAATTTTTCGTTGAAATAAAAAGTAAACAAAAGCCCATCAACATAATCGCGCGTGAATCGTTAAATACGGGGTTTTACGGAGCATTTGTTACGGAGCGTTGCAAGAGAAAGTTGGCTAATAAAGTGGATAGATTGGTGCACATATGCGTTCACCTTTAACGGTTTAAGATTTAAGATTTTTTACCTCTAAAACAAAGCGAAACGTATACGGATTGAACAAGGGAAGGATGATATTTATTCTACTGAGAGTAGCCAGGCGCCTCCATTCCGTTCGTAGCAAAATAGCACCGTTTATTCATTAAGCCAACAAATCGCAATTCCCATGCAAGCGTTCTAAAAGACTCGGATTGATTTCTTATCATCAATCACAGGTAGGGAACCGATGCCAGCTGTCCAATGTGCCTTATCGATCTATCGAGCTGAAGCGTACGCGTTTTTTCAATCCTATTCAATGAAAACAAAAGCCCGTTCCTCTCATCAGCTGCTGAACTTATCTCATTTTCCCATGATTTGCGTCAGCTTTGTAACAAAGCATTCCGTTCGATGGTCGATGTTAAATGCCGCTTGTTGTTTACTTCTTCTTGCTTTGATGTTTTGGGGCAAAGGTTTTTCCTAAAATTATACAACACAAACAACACCAAACCCTGCAAGCATTTCCAGGGATTTGGGTAAAAACAACTAGAACACCGAATTGATACGTGATTGGAGCGAGCTACTGAGAGCAGATTGTCTGGGAAAGTCAAAATATTAAACGAAAAGAGAAAATAAAATATAAGAAAAGTAAAATATTAAACGAATACGGAATAACTATTTTAATTTAACAATGCAATTTAATAAATTGAAGAAGTTATGTAAAATATATCAATTTTGTTCAAATAGTTACAGCGTTTGTCTTGTATCAAGGTATACAGGGTTTCCCACGATTTTTTGGCCGTTTCCCAGAATTTGTTGGTCCAATTGTATTGATATCCAATCGGAAAATACCAATAAATTATGGGAACGAACTAAAAATCTATGGGAAACGATCAAAAATTCGTGGGAACGCACCAACAAATCGTGGAAAACCCTGTAAAAACCAATATTCTTCAACTCTACACATAAAATTTTGCGTAAATAAATTGCAACAAGGTTTTCATTTCAATATTACAAAGTAAACATTTCTAAAGATGAAAGTTACATTCAAACGATACAACTATTCCCTACCCCTATTTCCATGCCACTTTTTCCCTGCTTTTCCTTCTGCGGCGTAGTGACAAAACAGAGTCAACCTCAGAAAGTAATTGCGTACCGAAGAGCAATTATGACCATTGCTCCCAAAGCTACCGACCGAAAACCCGCAAACCCCCACCCCCCCCCCCCCCCCATACAACGACAGTACCTTCCCATAACAATGCCCATGCCCTCCCCAAACTGCCATATTGCGGTGATTGGCCGTAAATCCTTCCGATCCCCGGGACCGAAAGACACCTTCCGGGCACGGACACCGCATGGCGGGTATGCCCACAGCAAAACCGGCGTGCCAAAAGTATGTGGCATTATTTCACCCGATTATAAAACACACCTTGGGCGCACAAACACACCGTGCATTCGATTCGCACCACATCGAAAGACAAAGCAAGCGATAGAGAGGGCAAGGCTGCTAGAAATGAAATTTATCCAATGTGTTACCGGTACCAGTTTTATTATGCTTCCCCAGGCCACATACTAAGGTTCCGTACACACACACACATACATACACACACGCACAAACCAAGGCAAGGTGTTAAAATACCCCTATCTGTTTTAGTTTTCCAACCTTCCGTTCCTAGCGACCAAACTGATCAGGCAGGTGCTACGAGTGGCTGTAGTGTGCCATTGCTTCCCATTTGCTAACAGAGAGCTAACGATTCCCTGACCAAAACTTCTGCCACGGTCTTCCCTCCCCCTGCCCTTCTTATTACATCCACCTCACTGCATGTAAACCGAACCGACGGGGAGAAGGGAGTGCGAAGCAAAAGACATGCTTCTTACACCGGCGCTGGCGTGGTAACAGCTGCGACATGTTTTGTGAATTAATCCATGAATAATTAAATTTTATAATAGGATTATTTTCCTTCCACAATCCACACCCGAACAATCGACACATCCCGGGTGTAAAAGGTGTACGCCACGCCGAGCTGAGGGGGTACTTACGTGGCAGCACATTTGCTGGAGAGCTGCTGCTGCTGATGCTACCCGTGCTACCCAGGCAGCATCCTTGAAGCGTAACGCGTGGAGCTTGGATGAAATTGGAATCCAGCACTATCGAATCGTTTAAAGTATTTGCCGTCAATTGCTTCGATGCAGAGGAATCTTTGCTGTGTGTCAGCATTAGCATGGGTTTTTTTGCTTCGGATGAATCATTACTTTCAAGCTTTTCGTAGCTTTTGTTTGACCAGCTGCTTTAATTCGATAGAAAATTAAACCTTTTGGCAGTTTTCAGTTGAGCAATTCAAAAAAGAAATCCACTGGGAAATGAAATCGTTGTCAGGTAACGCTTCATTTTTAACTGATTGCTTCAACAATTTAACGCTATACTAATGAGTAAGAGTGTCCAAAAAGAGTATCTTTTAGAGTGAAACGTATGTTAAATGAAGAAAATGAGGAACTATTGGCCAAATATGGACGTAAAGCTTGTTTTCAATATTTTTTTAATGTACATATTTAACTGTACACTTTGTTTACATCGCTCATCAGTGAACCGTTAAACCGCTCACCGCTCATCACCGTGAAGCGTTCTTCTTCTTCTTCTTTGGCTCAACAACCGATGTCGGTCAAGGCCTGCCTGTACCCACTTGTGGGCTTGGCTTTCAGTGACTAATTGATTCCCCCCTCATAGCAGGATAGTCAGTCCTACGTATGGCGGCGCGGTCTATTTGGGGATTGAACCCATGACAGGCATGTTGTTAAGTCGTACGAGTTGACGACTGTACTACGAGACCGGCTCTAAGACCGTGAAGCGTTACCTGTCAAAAATTTCATCTGACAATTATTTCGTTTCGTTTTGTTTACTTTTTTTTCTTTTTTTATAGAGACTTTGAGCCAATTGGCCTCATTCGTCTCTTTCGTGTTTACTTTTAACTACAGCAATTATCCGCAGAACGCGATACTCGATATACGCGAATTTGCAGTACGCGGTTCCTCTAAATTTGACAGCTCCATGTGTTTTTTGTGAATGTTTCAATTTTAATTCTGAAATATTTTATCCTTTTTTTGAATTTGCTTAGTGTCCTTAAAGCATTTTGCATTAAATTTGTGCAAAAGATACCTGTTTTACAACAAAAAACTTTAATTCAACCCTCGAACCAGTAGTGTAAACCATTTTTCCATAGGAATCCAGTATACGCGAAAACTCGAGCTACGCTATTGTGCTCGGTCCCGTTCGATAGCGTATATCGGATAATGACTGTATTTAGGATACTGTGAAAAGTATACAAGAATGTCTTGTAATAAAATCCAACCATCAGTATTTTTAATATATTACGAGGTTTCGGTAAGAAAAGCTACTAATTGCTAATTATTTTCCTTAAAATTTCATCTCATTTTCGGACAACAATGCCATTCTTTTGAGCTTCAGCATTTGAATCTAACAAACAAACCCCGTCAACTGTCCTCATTTCGGATTTGTCTACCATCACAATAAAAGAGACATCCAATTAACTCTTCCGCCCATATTTTACCACCCACCAGTCTCCCTCCTCCATCCCAGTTAATTCATCGTTCACTTCAACCAAGCCAAGCCAACTTACTTGCCCCAAAACTACCCTCGATCAGCATTGTGTCGATGTAAAACGAACCAATTGCAAGCAAACCCGTCTGCTGTCCTCCTGCACCAGAACACTTGCACTGAATCTGTTTTACTTTGTTGAATCAATTACACCGGCACCGGGTCCTCCCTTGCCCTCTAGCTGGACATCTGTTGCAACAGCAGCAGCAGCATCAGCAGCAGCAGTAGCTGCAGAAACGGAAAGCTCAGTACCAACCAACCCAAAAAAAAGCAACCCCAGGAAATCCCCTTTTGCCCATGGGACGGAACACGGCGCTGCACGGCACATCGAACGAGCTGTGGACATCTGGCAGTGGGAAAAGTTAAAATCCTCACCCGCAGCAGGAAGAGGTTGGACGCATTTTTGGGACGCGAAACGCGAAATTAAACTGCACCATCCGTCTGTGCCGACGGTTGGATTGTGCTCGGGCGACGGTTCCGGCTTTTGCACGAACCAAAAACCTTCCGTCTAATTAGTGTGTGTGTGTGTGTGGGGAGTTTTGCACCGGTGCTGATGGTAGTAGTGGAGCGAGGGCCAATTTTCTCGCGCAAAATTCTACCCTGTTCCTCCTGTTCGCCCGAAGGGTAAAACGGTTTAGTTCAACAGAAATTATTACACAATGCACAAATAGCTGCAGCAAACCGGTGTAGTGTCCGTTCTCTCTCTCTCTCTTTCTCTTCCTTTTCATTTCCGTTGCAGTTGGTGAAAGATTTTCCTTTTTTTTCTTCCCCCAATTGGCATGATTGAATAGCACGGAAGCCAGCAAACTGGGTGGCCGGAAATTGTCCCCTCGTTATCCCTCGCGCTTCTCTCTCTCTCACTCTAGGTCCGCTAAAAAAAGGAAAAGGTGTGCGAAAATCAGGGATTTTCTGCAGCACAGTTCGAGAGTAAACACTAATTAAATAGCTTCTAATAGCTTCAGGGGGTTTGGTGGCAAACAGACGGGCGCTACGCACACAGCAACAAAAAAAACCCCTGGTCCCCTGCAGTAAAAAGCAGTGTCCTTGCAGTGGCATTTAAGTAAAGAAAGCTGCAACCCAAAACCCCGGAAAGAAAGAGGTATAGTGTTGAAAATTTATTTCCACGTTACGATTGTTGCCGTGCTGCTGTAACTTCTCCGGGCAAGGAACGAGGGAAAGAAGAAGAAAGAAACGCACACACACATACAATACTAAAATGCAGCCGGCGGGTTAAGCTGTTGGGCTAGAAGCAAACGAACGAATAGAGATTTCGCGTTTCGCGTTTCCTCTTCTCAGCGAATTTCCAATTTTATTTGCAGAAGAAATTTTCGGCACCAAAGCGCACCCGTGGCGGTCCGTGGCGGTTAATGCAATTCTCCCCTCGGCTCTCGGCTAGCGCAATCCCTTGCGAAGTGCAGTGTGCTTGAGCGAACCGTTGGAGCTTTTTTACGATTTAGTAGAAACAGGGAAAAAATGGGAAGCATTTTTTCCACACTCCTGTTCTGGAATTCCACCTATAGCCTAGTTTCAGTTGGTTTGGTTTTATGAGTGTACAGGCTATTGCGCGTGCTATTCCGCGCGTGCTTTTTCGGCTGCAGTAGCGCAGAAAGGCTTAAATTGTTTTATTAATTTGTTTGTTTCGTACGTTTGTTTGCAAGCAGTGGAGTTTATTTCGCTGTTGGACAAGCTTGTGGCTATTTCAATACTTTGCTGGAAGGTAGGTTATGGCTGCTGGTAAGGTATATAGACGTGGAGCAACTGCTTGATTAAATACTTTGACCTTATAAAATTCCTTCGATTTTTTTTTAAATTGACTCGACATTCTTGTGCCAAACAACGCATTCTCAGTAACAATAAAAAAAATCGAATAGTAAAGTGGCTATTTGGTTCTAGAGCAAACTCTATTGAGCTTCACAAATAAAGATATATCATCAGAAAACCTTACTCAGCAGCGAAGCAAGTCGCTCACTCCCAGTTGAGGTTGAAATCGCTCACATAAGGAACAATGTTATGGATGTTAAGGATCTATTAGTTTTAGATTCAAATGAAACATTCTTCTGATATTCAAATCACTCATTCTTCGCGTCAGCTCATAACTCACTCTTTTTGAACTCAAATCACTCACACTTCACGCCAACTCACAGCTCTCTTTATTGGTATTCAAATATCTTTCTGTCTCTCTCTCTTTCCTTCTATCTCTCTCTCTCTGTCTCTCGTTCTCCCTCTCTTTATCTCCCTCTTTCTCTCTCTCTCTCACTTTCTCCTTCTCTTTCTCTCTCTCTCTCTATTTATCTCTCTCTTTCTTTCTCTTTCTCTCTTTTTCTCTCTCTCTTTCTCTTTCTTTCTTTCTCTCTCTCTCTCTTTCTCTTTCTCTCTTTCTTTCTCTTTTTCTCTCTTTCTCTCTCTTTCTCTCTCTCTTTCTTTTTCCCTTTCTCTCTCTCTCTTTCTCTCTCTCTTTCTCTCTCTTTCTCTCTCTCTCTCTCTACGTAAGCTAGACTCATTATTTCGAGTTTAGACTCCGAAAAACAAATCACTCTTTTGTGAACGAACTCAAGCACTCCTCGCTCCGTATAACGATCCACTCTTTTTTGGATTTTACTCTTCAAATCAGCTTGAAAAAGGGCTTCAAAAAAGAGCTTCAAAAGAGTGGTTTGAAAACTACGAGAACGAACGAATATATTTATTAATTTGCAGAACTCAGTTGCCCTCTCTTACTCGTAGCGCTCATCTTTAACTGAAATATTCCTCGTTGTGTGACTGAGCACTGAGCAGATGATGCGGTAGAATGATGCGCAGCAGCACTAAAGGTGAATTTATCACAAATTGTAAAAAAAAAAAACTTCTGCTTGTCCACCACCCAAACCATTCCATGCCCACTGTGCACCACACGTGCACAAACACCGCACACGGCACACGTGCACAAACACACACAAACACAGCAATAAAGCCCGCAAGCTAAATGCGCCTGAATGCGGACGTTTTAAATTCACAAAGCACACAATAATTAAAACTGTTTGCCCGAATCAGTACTGCCCCGGCGCTGCTGCAGCAAATTGTTTTGTGTGTTTCGCTACCTCAACATATTTGTGTATATATATGTGTGTGTGTGACCCAGTAGCCATCAGCTTTTGTACAGAGCGCTTCTTCCTTCTCTTTTTTCTAAACACTCACCGACCCCCGGAGCGGGAAGAAGTGTGGGAATAAGCTCGATAATTGGTTGGTATGGCTTACTGGGATTTGGATTTTGCTCTCGGAAATATGTCATCGGATGTGTTTGTTGCCTTTTTTGTGTTGTATAGCAGACTGGAAAAACAAACGCACGCGTGAGATAAATCATTTCCAATGTGCTGTGTTTGATGTAAAAAGTGTATTTATTCGTGAAAAAAAAAACTTTCATGTCGCAATCGCATTTTTTACCCCTCCTGGGTTTTGCAAACGCGATATCAACACGTTCAATAAAATTAAATAACCATAAATGCAACCCGCAAATGCTATTGTTACGAGTACACACATAACCGTCGAGTGCGTACAACCTCCCAGCCTCCATGTGTCTCCCCTTTTATCCTGTTCAAAGTTTTAATTTGTGTTTGTGATTTTAGTTTTTATTATTAAAGCTAACTATAAAACCAGAATAGCATCCTGAAGGGTTCTTTTTACTCTTCAAACACACATTCCCCGCCCTTCGCTAATGAGCACCGCAGGAATTTTAAATCCCATCGTCAAACAACCCGACATCCTGTACGCCGGACGGAGAAGGCGAGCCGGTGCAGCCGGCATGCATTGCCATCGTTGGCAATGTCTGGAACTGATTTAACCACATGGGTCCAATTGGAGCTCCTACTACGCAGCCCTCCGGTTTTACCCGGTTTCACTCATCGGTACACACAGCCGGAACACGATAGCAAACAATAACAGCGAGTGAGTTAAACCAAAATACAACACGAAAACCAAATTGTTACATTCAGCTGACAGCGCTACGGATTACCCGAGCCAACGATGGGGCCGATGGCGGTAACGCCGGTGGGACAAGGATCGATTGTAAATTCCAGTACGGGCACGGTTTGACACCGGAATCGGTTGCCGCGAGCCAACATGCCGTTCGCCAGTTGGAAATGCTTTTTTGCCGCACCGGGGGGTGATGAGGTAGGACGTGAACATGAAAACTGTCAAGCAAGGGGAAGAAGAAGCGAAACGAGCACTTCCCGAACGAGCCTCACATATGTTTAATTGATTTACAGACATATTTATCAGTCGGAATATTCATGGAAATGAAAATCAAATGATTGCCCACACAATGGGTTTCGCACATTGTTTAACGCCGTCCCTCTCCCACAGCTGGGACCGGGTACTTACTTCGGCGGTTCGTAAGTGGCGTTAACCTTTGGGATGTTGTGATGCCCGTTGGGTAATGCGTGTAAGCTGGAAATGTAATTTTATATTATTTTTTATAAAATTTAGTATTAATTTTAGATTATTACTTTATTTAAAGCGGCGTTGAAAAGCTTCTTTCCCACGCACTCAATAGGATTTAAGCCAATCAAACGCAGCATCAAATCGCATTTCTCCTGACGAGGTTTAAATATAAAATCTGATTAAAAGGAAGCGCACAGCGCTCCAAATGGCTCTGTAAATCCTTTTAATTTCAAATTTACGTTCCAAATCCACGCCCGGCGTCGTCCCCGACCTATTCCAGCCCCCCCCCCCCCCCAAAGCCCCCGTCATCAACTGCATCAAAATCCGTCAAACGATGTGGTCAGCCGGATGCTGCCTGCCAGCGTTCATAAACAGCTGGCACCGACACAAACACACACCCTCGAGAGCAATCAATCAAGCAGTGGGAGAGAGAGAGAGAGAGAGCGTGCGCTTACGACAAGCGAACGATTCAATTAAACATGCAAATGCAATAAATTGCAATCGTCCAAAAATTGTGTAACCTTCCCCCATGCGCGCCAACCACCACAGACTCGAAACGTGGCGCCAGTTGCAAATCCGAACGAGAATGGCGCTAGAAAATTTGCACAATCCATTGTCCATCCAGCGGGGCGCGCGTTTGTTGTTAGGCGAATTGCGTTTGGGGACGCGCTCGAAACTTTCGGTCGAACGCACCAAACACGGCGCGAGTGTGTTGTTTCTCCCCTGCTCCCGGCGCTTTGCTTGACCAAACAAATCCACTGCAGGAGGACGCCTCCCAGCAAAACGCTCTTAACATTCCCGCTCGCCGTTCGGTTGAAGTGACATTATTTGGGAGCTGCCAGCTTCGCTGTCCGCAATATTGATTGTTATTTGAAACACGTATTTTAATTACGAACAAACAGTTGACCCAATCTCGAACGTTGCCTACACCCGCGTGCAACTCTGTGCATTTCCGGCGCACGCGGCGCTACAAATCGGTGAATGATGATGAAAGCAGCAGCGGCACCAAATTGCCGTGTTATGCGCTGCTCGATGTTCGATTTTCCGCAAAACGCTCTACTCTAGGACCCCTTTCTCTCTCTCTGTCTCCCCTAGATGGACATCTAATTTTGTGAACGCTTGCACTGTATTTGTAGTTGCGCTTGGGACCGGGTAGGCGCTCCGAAGGGAAGGCTAAAGCGAGGAATAGCGCCGAGGCGAGATTTTTGTAACGAATCGCAGTGGACGAGAAATCGTTTTGCACCAAATCAAATCCACCCACGTGTGGAGCATGTGCGCTGCTGAACGATTTCGACCGGGACCGGGAATATATTGGCAACCCGGCTTCATGTGCGATTGAACGTATTAAAACATGATCCAACGCGCGCCACAACACTGCTTTCCATCCCGTTTTTTTTAACCCGCCTTTGGTAGCAGCTGCAGCGTTCCGTGAGCAGCGATTTTTTTTTGTTCCACAATTTCCACTCACTCGAACATCACAAACCCAGCGCGAATATTGGACGCCAGGACGCGTCAGCGGATGGAAAAGTAATCTGGAAATTTAATGACATTCCATTTTCACTGAAGTCAATTGAATGGCCGGTCGACCGAACAGGAAACATCTGAAGGTGAAAATTGTCACGTGCAGGATGGAGCGGAAAGGAATTAAGCAACAACAAAAAAACAGAGCACTGTAAACAGCAATCCGGAACCATTGGAGCACAAACATTCCAGCGCCAGCCACCTTCCGCTCAGGGCCCATCGGTGCAATCATCCGCATTGAGCGTTCCTAATTAATAAGTCCTCGATTAGCGCGCACAATTACGAGGTTGAGTGGAGCCTTGTGAAACTGTATCACCCGGACAGCCGGACAATAGGTCACATTCCGGTACCGGTGTCAGTTTAGCGCACTGGCCACAGCTGGCCGTTGTGCTGGCAATTGTTTTAGGGGGTTTTATTACAAACGCGCTTTGTTGCGGAGCAGCTTTCAATGGGCACGCTAGACTAAACTTAATTAGAAATGGAATTTGCATTGCAACAAAACAAACACACACACATACAATTGCAAATCGATTATGAGCTATTTGAGTTACGTCAATGGATTGCAGTTCAATCAACAATGCATTTCAAAGTGCAGTATGATATTCTTTTTCGATTGAAAATTGCATAAAGTTCTATTGAGATCCCCAGGTCCAGTATTGTGGAAGCGCTGGCCAAGTTAACAGGAACAGTTCTTTACTTACTTATCCAGCACTACAACGCGATCACTTTGGACATGAAACGCCCTTTTTGTCCTTGTCCTAAAATAACGGTTGTCTGGTTCCATAGATATAGAAGCTTTAATAAGTTTAATATACAAATTTCAGAAGGATTAGGTCCATAAGGTTTCTAGCATTGGGGCCCTTCACCTTTCTAGTCAGTTTTTTGTATGGAGTTTGACCGTTGGAGGCTGAAATCATGTAAACACTTCATGCAAAACCACACATAAACCTAGCCTGCAATTTTCAGTCTAAATTATTCTAGCTTCAAAGCTAGAATTAGATTCGAGTACCTGCTCGAAAAATGGCAAACCAAGGTGGTGTTTACTCTTATCCCAAAGTGCATTAAAAAGATCTGGTGATGGAATCCAGAATGAAAGTGTATGTAGTCCAGGTGGTCTCATAGCATATTTTTTATAACCAAATTTAAACGTCACTTTTTGACAGGACGGGTGAACACTTTTGCTGAAACAGGCTTTCTGGTAGGCTTGACGAATACACAAAACACTCTTAAAATCTTCATTCAGAAACATAATCGATAAAAATCACCCTTCTAAATTCATACACCTGGGGATAAGTCCACCTATATACTATAGATAGTAGATAGCTTAGATAGCTGCTCGAAAACTGCTATACAATGCAAACAGCTGACAGGCTGAAATTTCAGCCTACGAACTTACAACGAAAAGGACCCCATTATCTGTTACCGTAAATACTCATTTCGGGCGACGTAAACCCTCAATTGGGCACTGTCATTTATTTTCGAGACTTATGAAGTATATACTAAGCACAGTAACCAATAAAAGCGGCCTAAATGGAGTTTATTTGGCGCAAAATCGAAATTGTGACCCATAATTTTGCGAATAATGCGCCGCAGAATTTGCGTGGATCTTGCGTGGAATACTACTTGTAAAGTTATATATTTTGACACTTTATGTCGCAATGTTGGTCATCCTCTGAAACCTCTGAAGTGATCTGAAACCCGTAAATGAGGAGTTTATGTTTTTATTACTCCACTATTACGACATCATTGGCAATGCTCAGTGTATCTGTTTCTAAGAGTCTACGAAACGGGGGTATTAGATTTGTTATGAGTGCCTTTGTTGAATTGCAGTCATGTTAGTGACTTGAATTGAACATGACAGTTAAAGAATATGGACAACACTGGAAGCTTTCTTAGAATCATAATCTTTTCCACTCAGTATCAGATCAAAATTTCAAGAATTCAACAACATAAGCGAATCTCCTTTACAGTCATATTAGTATCCTAAGAACTGAGGAAAGGTGTTTCATAGCACTGTTTATAACATTCCACAGAACAAACCTGAAGTTTGATACAGGAATGTGCCTCACTCTTCAGAGAAGGAATTCCAAACCGTGCAACACATATGTTTGGTATAAAATAGAAAAACAATGATAAAATGATGCCTTGCATGAAACTTGGTTCATGATTTTATTTTCTCAAAACTCAGATAACAGAAAGATACTAACCATTTCGTAGTTTTTCATTACAACATTGCAGAGCATTATGTCGAATGCATCTAATTGCAACATATTTTTAATTTCGCTTTCTTCTTCTCATGTCTACATCATTATTATTGTTGTCATGACGAATTAAGTACGCAAAAAATTCCCTCTTGTCTCATCTCGTCTGACGCTAGAGATAAAAAAAACTCCTTCAAAAAGGTACAATTGTCGCTCCCGAAACTCACCAAACCGAAAGCTAATTCCCGTTTTGCCTTCTAACAAGATTTCTGATTGTACGCTAAGTGCACTTTCGCTACCACCCAACCCCCTGCTCCCGAACCCTTAAAGCATGCAAAAAACCCTCTCCATCGAAAGCGTGTCCACCGCACTGGAACCATATTATTGCCCTGCTTTAAAAGTCAATTTTCACTTCTTAATGTGCACATTCCTGCACAGCAGCTTGAGCAGAGAGATGAAATTCTGAACCCATCGTCCCATCCCGGGCGCAAAATGACAACAGACAACAGCACTGTGAGAGGGAGAGAGAGAAGGAGAAAAAAGTGAAAAAAAAAATCAAAACACCACATTACAACTACCCAGCCGACTACAAGTGGCACTTGTGGAAAAATGTGCCCCAAAGCCAAAGCGACCGCCTAACCACAAACGCTCGAATCAACTCCATAGCACACAAACATACACACACATATACACACATACCCACAGGGGCTGGTAGAGAAATTTACACGCTTCGCCGAAACCTTTAACGAACTCACACTTGTTCCCTGTCCCTTTCTTCTCTCTCCCCGGGACCTCAATACAAACCACCGAAAAAATGGATGCTGTTTGTGTGTTCGTGTGTGTGCGTGTGTGCAAAAACTACCACAAAACACTCAAAGAACTACAACCGCACACAAACTCTCGGCCCAACGTCAACACAACAAAAAATGCCTCTCAATGTCTGATAGGAAGGTTCGGTAGGAAATTATTGTGCCCGCACCCGGAGAAAAGGGAAGGTGCAGACCAAAACCTCGGTGCAGACATCACACAATACATCCGGATGGTTTGGCATTTGCAATGTCCATCCATCCCCCATACCTGACCGATCTCGCGCTAAGCACCACCACGACCACAAAGTGTTGATTTTCATCACCCGTTAAATTACAATTTATTTGCGAACGGACAGGGAAACACAGACAAAATTATCATACATAATGAAATATGGTAATGACTTTTTCCTAAATGTGCTCCTCCAGCAGTTCGGTCCTGCATCTCCGTGTCCTTTCCGATTGTGCCAAAGACACGGTATGAGCAAAGCAATTTGAAACTGAATTCATACCCACAGGACTCCAGCGGACTCGCCTCCCAAAAACGCTCGCATCCGGTCAGGTCCGGTCGGGCTTGGAGAAACGGTCGCATTGATTTCCACGCTCGCCCCATTCGCCAGGTTTTTAGTGCTTATTACACCAACAGACTCTTCAACAAAGCGTTATGGTGCGTTATTTAATCTACCAGGGTTAGTCACGGGTGTGTAGCCCTTTCCTCTAGCTAACCATTTGATCCGTCCCATGCTCGCAGGCGATACATGCGCATAAACGGTTCTTTAGAATGGTAAAAATGTTCAATTTTAGAAACAATGGCGTAACTCCATCGTTTACCACCTCACAGACACACGAAATCCCTTCCCTCTGTCCCACTCTCTCTATCACACTCGCTTTATTTCAGAGAGTGGAGTTTTGACATTGTAAATAACGCTGTTTGGTTCATAAAATTAAAACTACTCACACTCCAAACGCCAAACCCCCTTTGAATGATTCATTGTCTGTTGCACAAAATGCGGGGGGGGTGCACATTTTTTGCAAACATTTTTGCCTTTAGGCCTTTTGTACCGTTGTTTTACGCTCCTGGAAAAAGGGATTGTGCGCTACCCTTTTTCGAATGATTTAACTCTTCCAACGCAACTCGACATTGTAATCAAGCTTGTTTTGTGGTATGTGATATTTTCTCGCGTGCGCTCGAGTGTCCCCTTGTTTTTTACGTTTGACATCCCCTACAACTCATCATCGAAATGTTGGGGTCCCTCGGTTTTTTTTATCCCTCCGATGAGAGCAGGAGAGAGGTTTATGATAAAAGGATCACGATAGGGATTTATGGGAAGAGTCGATACCTACCTACCTGGCTGTTTGTGCCGCCTGTGGGAGAGTGCTAATTACAGTGCGCGGTAGGGAGGATGGACAGTCCTTCACGTTGAATTATGCGCATCAGTCTTTGCCTTTTTGTATACCGTACCGTACAGCTAATGCAATTTGTGGCGAGCAAATGGGTCCGGTTTTATTGACCCATTCATTGACATTGAAACACAGTAGGTATTTATTACTGCGGGCTTTTGCGCACTAAAGAGCAATCATTATCGTAAATTTTTGAGCGGTAAAAGGGTCCAAAATTTTCATGCAAAATTTATCATAAGTGCTTTTGAGGGTGACATTAACATTCTTTACATTGAAATTAATTAGATAATATTGTAGGTTTTATAGGGCTTGCACAGCTTCGAAGTGGCCAAATATTTCAAGGTAAACGACATTGCAGACAAAACAACAGAACCTATCTTTGTCCTGGAACAAACTATACATCTAACTGGCTTTTTCACCGATCTGATACAACAATCAGTTCCGATCGTGAATATAATGCTGGAACTGCTCGCCTATAATGATCTTTTTTTTTTTGTGCCCATATTTGTCTTGCTTAATTTTGCTGAGATAACTTAAATATAATATTAATTCTACCATATCTCTAACTCTATCGAGTTGTGCCGTCACCAAATTTAAAAATTAATAGCAAGTTTCGTTTGAAAGTATCAGTAATTATGTTAAGTCGAAATGTTAAGACCATATATTAAATTGCCGAGCCAGGGTAAGGAGCGGTTCATTAGCTCTATGTAGTGTCCGTCTAGTCTCGTTTTGCAATTGTGATAGCTTATAAGGATTTAGGGCCACGATGGCAGAGGAGGATGTCATCAGAGTTTGAACTTTTTCACACGTGTTTAAAACTCTTTAAAGCTTGTTAACTCTTACATAAAATTGCAGCTTATTTATTTAAACTTTCAACTTTTATACGTTACTTTTTGCGTCGGAGCTTCATAGTGGCGATTAGAAGTGGAACTTGGTTCCCTTGTTTCGCGGATCCGTATTTATATGAAATTATTCCTACAGTAGCTTATGGTGCGCTTATAATTTCTATTGTACGATATGCTATCCTTGTTCGTTTAATCCTAATACTGATTGCGATCCCTGCCCATCTTACTATTTTTGAATTTGTGTGCGTGTATAATCCTACTACGCAATTGACTGAACTTTTCCCTTTTCCAGATATTTATGTCTAAATGTATTTGTTAACAATATTGTATTTTTATGTATGCTTATGCTATCTGTAAAACTGTTGTATTTATTTTAGGTAATCAAGTTTATTATAAAATATATTTAATAAGAACTTATAATAATTTCTATGTGTTGGATTGGAATTTCCTATGTTCGACTTCCCCTACTTTTACTCATGATTTCTCCTCCAATTCCGAAAGATAGCTCAGTGTCTTTACCCTTATGCTCCTGATTCACGATTTCGTAAGTTTAATGCCGTGTGTTCATTATTCTTTTGACTTAGGTGTTCATTATACCTAATTCGAGTAGTTCATCTTGAGTTCATCTCCTAACTAAATGTTCACGCGTTACTGAACAAAGGTGTAGAGCTGTATATCACACAATAAGCTTCTGGAATGGAGTCACTTTGAAGGTGCGTAAATATTAATATTTTCTAGTCAAGGAGACGTATCAAATTCATCCTTTAAAAGTTTTTTCACAAAAACGCTTTGGCTCACTTTGAAGCGGTGTTCAAGTGTTTGTAACCCCAATAGCTATAGCACTCAAGGCCCCTCCCGGATACGGATCTGGTACGATAGCTGGAACCTAACTTTGGCTTGGAACCTGATCATGAACCCTAACTTGCTCTGTCATTCGTTTAGTAAACTGAGCTCGAACCTGTACCGGCCCTAAAACTCAAAATACTACCGGTTTTAGCGTATACACGGAACTCAACTTGTATTAGAGCTGATCTTAAAAATTGCATCATTACTGAAATCGAAGCCAGATCTCGGCCGCTTTGGAACTGGATGCGGTTATAGAACTGTTCCTGGACCCTAGAACTGATTCTGTAGCTACGTGGATTGTAACATTTATGAAGAACTTATTTGGTCCTATTTGGTGCCCTATTTGGAATTTGGAAGAACTAGGAACCTTTTCCTGAAACTGAACCAAATGCTACCACGGATTCGAACCTGCATCAGACAGAACACTGAGCAATAACATTGATATCGTATAAACTTAACAACAATTTTTGCCCCTATTTTATCCCTCCAGAAGTCATTTAATGTGCGTTGTACTGCAAAAGGATTCATTTGATCGAATTCTCATTCCCTGGGTGTATTGTAAAAATGGCAGCATTTTACGCAGAAAAAAATCCATCCCCCCGACATATTTGTGGTTCAATCACATCCTGTCCATCCTTTGCTTCTCCTCCACCCGACCACACCAATGACAGTTCTGCGATAATGAAGCCTACCCCATTAACCTTCCCATTGATTTCATCTTCATGTCTGCTCTCCATGCGCCCTTTCCTCCAATTAAACCAACCACCAGGCGTCTCCATCAGCCAGCGGGCAAAACGTGCATAATGGCGCAACAGAGGCCCACTCAGCGGCGAAAACAAAAACAAAAAAAAGAGGTGCAAAGTGACAAACAAATTCGATTATCGAACCCGGTTCACAATTCGCCCCGTTGGCGCATGATTATGTGTCCCCACAAATTCCCAACGGGACAGACAGCACACTGGATGCCTGATGCAGCCGTAGCACTGCAAGCAATCATCATGCCGTGCCGAAAACATACACACACACACCAAACCAGACCAAGCCGGTCTTGATAAATGATGCAATAAATTTAAAGCTTCACGCTTTCGTCGATCAAGATATGGGGTTGTGTGGCGCACTGAGCGCACTTTTGGCTCTTTGATAGTGTCCGTCAGCCCCGCGTAACGACTCGAATTAAACGCACACTCCTAGCCTACTTGTGGGGAGGCTCTTTTGTTGTTTCGAAAAATTAAACCGTTGCTGCGGGGTTGATCGAATTGTCGTGTACGACACTACGGCCTACAAGTGCCAATAAGTGCCATAATCTGCCCTGGCATTAATTGGTTTTATTTGTTGTTGTATGGGCACTTCAGCAATGGGTGTGCTGTCCTTTTTTTTTTTTTGCTTTGAGGTACCACACACACACACACACATTGTTCGCCGACCCATTGCGATCTGTCAGGTGCACTACAACCGCGCTCCATACGCGCTTGATAGGCCCATAGAGCCGTAGGGATTAAGTGGCAGTCTATCGGTAGAATCGCTCAAAAAAAAAACAAAAGGGAACGCTCTTCGACACTAAAAGGGGTCTCGCGACAGTGGTCCATTATCGCCCTGGATACGTGGACACAATCTGGGGAGAAGGGGGCGTATTGCACACATTGCTGACCGCTTTGTTTTCAAACCCGCATTTCCGACCACCCACATTATCTATTCCAATTGGCAATGTTAAATTATGCATGATTGGCACACGGGATGGTGCCACAATAAATTTTACCTGATGCGTGCAAACGGGGAATGGGAAATGCTTTTTTTGTTTTTGTTGTTGCTACTTTGAACACTTCAACACTACACGCAAAAAGCTTTCCTGTCACACATGGGGCTGAATAATTCAAACCCGCGCCGCAAATTCAAATGCATTCCACATCGGCTTAATAGTGTTTGCGTAGCCGGCAATGTAAGCCAATTCAGAACGCTCCATCACCATTATGGGGTCAATGTTTTGTTAACGCCTGAAGTGGCAAGGCATGTGCGCCACTGGCTGTGCGAATTACAGAAAGCACTCATGGCGGAATAATGAGGTTATTTTGAAACGTTGCTTTGCCATTTTAATAAAATATCTAATTAACTTTAATAAAAACACATACAAAACAACACAAATAAATCCCTCCGGGCTTGTAAAGCATACACATCAATTGGATCTTTTTTTCATCCCATAAAAAGTAACATCACTCTAAAATCGATTTTATTGTCCCTTTTTTCCTCGAGCGCAGGATAGTGCACTAATGCATCAACCAGCATCGCATTGCTCGTGCATCCCGTTTTTTCAACAGCAACAAGCAGCAGCAACACTCAAATTAGCACGCGCAGTATCACCCATTTGCCACCCAACCAGCCGTCCCGTGCCTTGTCCGGATGTTTTATCTCGATTCCCAATCGGCACTCGATAAGTGTACGAGCGCACGGGACCGTTTGGGCCCGGTGCCAATAATTGTAATTATTTTCCAATTGGTGACATTATTAACATTCCCAAATCACTGACCTGACACCGATGCATCGATACTGTCAGCGAGGGTGGTAGCGATAGTGGTCGGTTTTGGGCATGCGAATGGCTTGCGGGCGTTTGCGCTTTCCCATGGATCCGAGTCGCGCTCGCGTGTTAGGTTCCCTGTTCTCTCACATGCAAAATAATTATTACCGATCATCGCAAGTTCGGCCGTATCTGTGTCCTGCTACCAGCGACACATTTTCGGGCAGCCGGCCAATAACTTACGGCTAGTGTGGCGTGTGGCGTTGCATAAATTGTAAAATACAACCCCCACCGTCGTGGGCCGATGTGCTTCACCGTGTGGGGTTGTATCGCACCGACCGCAAACTTTCGGTCGAATTAACAACGCTGCTGGTGCTGCTAGTGCTGCGATCTTTGTGCAACAAACTGTGTGCCCCGTTTGGGAGTGCGTTCGGGAACTTTTAGCCGGATCGGCGTACCGGCACACACACACCCACGTGGCGTACGTACACGCATTGCTGCGTGTACGCCACGCGAAGCAAACATCATAAAGCTGGAACGCTGGCCCGCGTGTAACACATAATCGTTAACCGCACTAACCCGATAACTAACCCCACACCGTTGATGGGTTGGTTGGTGGGCGCCCTTTAGAGAGTGTTTAAATTCCCAAAAGTGGAATGGAATGTTTTCGCTCATTCGGTGCAGTGAAGTGGAATCTTTAATATGAAAGTTTTTTACGCATCGGAGTTGAATGTTAACGTATTGAAATTAAATGTAAACATTTTAACAGAAATGTGAGTGTACTTGGAATTTAATTTCAAAAATAAATAGTTGGTAGAATGAATGCTCAAATTGATTTAATTTTCATTTGATTTCATTTGCACAGTCTCCTCTGTAATTTCCTTTTTATTACCAAGGTGACTATGGAATATGGGGTGTGATTATAGTTTTGTAAGTGGACATGGAAGTATGGAAGGCTATTTTTGTCATAACATTTGGTTGGGACTTGATGAAAATTTTGTTTGGCATACAGTAGAATGTTGATGATCCTTGCGCATCAATTTTTCAGCTGTTCAATCGCTTCGAATATTTGCAGCGATCGGGATCTAGAGCAGCGGTTGGCAAAGTAAAGCATCAAATCTGATGGTGGATGAAGAATTTGATGGATTTTGAATAAAGGTAAGAAACTATTCGTATAAAATTACTAAACATCCATGACATCTCATACTGTGAAGAGTACTTCGATGTTCCAAATTTGATTATCGTAATAGAGATAGACGGACCAATTATTACAGAGATTTATAGGAGTTCTCATAATCAGCCGTACCGGCGAACTCGTTCGTTCCTGGGAACGTTCGCTGCGACGCTCATTTTCACTCATTTCATAGCCCTCTAGATCAAAAATTAGAAAACAGTGTAGATTTTGTACTGGCCAACCTAGCGGTACAACCCTGTCCACTCATGAGCGACGAATGTTTCTCGTCGAACGAGTTCGCCGGTACGGCTGAATTTGGGCTTTTTTTTACCTCCCTGGAAATAAATTTGTGACTGGCGTGCGCTTTCAGCAGCAACCGAGATCTGACTACCCTACTACTATTACAATTAAGTTTAATAATAGGAATTACCTATATTTACCCTCGGCTTGGTTGATATTATTATACAGCCGTACCGACGAACTCGTTCGTTCTTGGGAACGTTCGCCGCGACGCTCATTTTCACTCATTTCATAGCCTTCTAGATCAAAAATTAGAAAACCGTGTAGATTTTGTACTGGGCAACCTAGTGGTACAACCCTGTCCACTCATGAGCGACGAATGTTTCGTACGCCGCCGCTATGAACGAATTCAATAATACCAGCCAATGGCTAGTACCGGGTTCAAGAAATGTGTTGCCATCCCTAGAATTACTAGCGAGCGCCGTACGTTCCCGCTAAGAACGGATTCAACATCGTGAATCAATCGTTTTATTTTAAATTTTTAACGTATTTACTACGTAACGTAACGTATTTAATATATTTCAATTTGTTATGTGTAATAATGTAATAATTTATTATTCAGAAAGAACGGCTTCGGCCGTATTGCTAATAATGTAATAATTGATGAACAAAATTAACTGGCCCGCGGATTTCTGTCATGTACTAACTTTTTTTTTTGCTATTCAGCCGTACCGGCGAACTCGTTCGTTCCTGGGAACGTTCGCCGCGACGCTCATTTTCACTCATTTCATAGCCCTCTAGATCAAAAATTAGAAAAACGTATAGATTTTGTACTGGTCAACCTAGTGGTACAACCCTGTCCACTCATGAGCGACGAATGTTTCTCGTCGAACGAGTTCACCGGTATGGCTGATTATCTGCAAAATATTGCCGACCGCTGGTCAAGTGGTATATTCAAACATTATGTTTCCTCAAGGGGAGCTATTAAGCCTATAGTTATTGTTTAAACATATTAAAATAATATTAAAATTTGTTAATATCACCATTTTTATGTTTGTGTGAAATTGAAGTTTTTTTTTAACTTTTTCTTTGTTTTATAGTTCGAATAGTTCATTTTATTTTAATTCTAACAAATTTCAATGAATATAGTTTTTTTTTAACAACGCCTCAAAAATCAGTAATTACATTGCTTAGTACCTCATAATTTCTCATTACTTATAGCTAGTAAGCAGAGAACGTACTACTTTTGCTTATTATCGTTCCATATTATTGTTTATTAATTATTTTATTAATTTATAATAATATAATATATTTTATAATAATAATAATAATAATAATATATTTTAATTATTACATAATGAATATTTTATAGAAGCAATAAGTTCGCCAATTACGCGTCACTTTCTTTACTGAAATTTCTCCATTAAAGCAAACATTCCCAGAAACATGTGCTGTCGGTTTGGAAATGCATACAAATTAATTCGATAAACATACGTTGGTATATTCGTATCGTCTGTACAAACACAATCAAACCCATTTCCCATTCCATTGTTATTACCATTTGGTATCATTTATTTAAATTAAAAAAACAACAACAAACGAACCAACTCATCAATCAAACAATAACTGAATCATAAATAGCCCTCTCAATCCCGCGCGTCTCCTTACAATGGCGAAAAGAATGGGCAGGGGCTTTCACCATTCACCACAGCCGACACCAGCTGGCATCGGTAATCGGTCGAGACCGCTAGCCTCCGAAGGGGGACTGCCTACTGGCGCGAGCAACAGGAGCGACCAAATATTTGATAAATACGATGTTTAATGATACTTCAATAATTGATTTATTGAACCACGCTCCAATTAAAGTTTTAATGAGTGCCAATCGCTCAAACACATTGGCCATAAATGAATTAAATGAAGCTACACTCCTTTCCACTCCAGCCCCGCTCGTCCCGGGTAGCGCACTTGACTGGGCCCTCTTGAAACGGCACGTCACAGCCGTGTTTCCCCGTGCAGCTTGGAGGAACATAGCGAGGGAGAAGAGGATAGCCAGTGAATGTCGTGACTATCGTCACGATGAGGATGAAATAAATCGCCCGAGCCCCGATCAAGCGCTCAGCGGTCCCGATTGAAATATGATCCAATTTCTGCGGCCTGCGTGGACGATTTGACCAGAGATGCAAACACGCCTACTGATTTGAAATCGTTAAGGCCGGTGCGTTTGTTTGACTTTCAGCTACAAGCTTTGTTCAGTCCCGCTGTTTGTTCGTACAGCAGATTGATTGATTTTTATTGCGCAAAATTTTCCAATGCATAAAAATGGGTTTCCCGCAAACAGCGCGCAACAATCAGCAACGAATTTATGCAAAATGCATCAAATCGTAAAAATGCTGCGTTTGTTTGAAGGGCTGTTTTTGTTTTGGTTTTACTTATTTCTTCAAACATGTTAATTAACAAACGAGATAAAAACATGTGTTGCAAAACAAATGGCGGAAATGGGCACAAAATGCACCGCTTTTGTTTCAATTTGATATGCAAAGCAAATACTAAAAACTATAGCGAAATGGAGCAAACAAAAATCAAGCTAAAAAGCAACACAGCAGTTTGCAGTTTGCACAAATCAAATTTTATTCTTCAGTCAGTGTAAATCATCACAGTAAAAGCAGTACAGCAAAAGGAAAAGGAAAATAGCAATTGATAAAATACAACCTGAATGTGTAAACGAGTCAGCGAGTAAACCGGTGATCGAGGAAAATTATTCAATTATGTAAAAAGATAACTTTTAAAATGAAAGTACAAAAAAAATAATAAACCTTCTTTTTTTACGGAAAGCTTTACCAACAACAAGTTAAAAACAGTATCAATACATTAAAACTCGCAAATGAAACGATAAAGCAGGGATAAAGTGATCCAAATTGTAAGGCAAAAAAAACGAATCACCTTTCCCGATGGACCAAACCAAACCGGTCGATGAACATCAAACAAAACGCCCCAACTTATCCATTCCCATAACGCCCGATATTTATACAATAAATCATTCGGATGAAAATCTTGCTCCATCCACCCACATCACACCGAAGCGGTGCACACAAAGCCTTGCAAAAAAGATCAAAACATTCGACAAAAAAAAAACGCACCAGCTCGGTTGCATGTTCGCGCACGTGGGCCATCATGTGTGCTTCAATCCGAACAGTCCGGACAGCAAGATTTGCGGTCTCTGAAAGCCAACTCTCAGCCTCGCCGGTGTGATTGTGTGTGTATATGTATATGTGTGTGTGTGGGAGTGGTTTGTACAACAACAGCAACACACACACACACACACACACACACACACACACAAAAGTAGCCCCAAACCCAAACACCGTTCGCGAAGGGATCATGACGACTTATGACGACCGAAAGCCAACATTTCGCCGTCAACGGATGGTCGACAATAATATCCTGGGCTCTCGGCTCACACTGATGCCAGCAGCTCCCAATATCCTGTCAGCGCAGCACAATCCCTTCCTCCTCTCCCCTCCCCTTCCCATCGCTTCCAACGCAACGATCATCCTGTCAGCGGGATGGTCCCGCCACCACCGGTCGGATAAACGTAAATAAATAAACAGGGTGAAAATGAGTAAATGAGTCACCTGGCGGCAACGCGGCCGAAAAGGATGGAACGGGGTCAGGGAAAAAGAGAGTTTCGCTCGGCGCACAGGCTATTGTTATTTTTAATTTATGCTACTGCACGTGAGCAACGCGGGTAACGCGCGTACCCGATGGGGCACGAGCGGCACGTTTTTTCGCCGTCCTACTGATGCTGTCCGCCGCCGCCGCCGCAACCGCTTTTAGCCGAGGCAGAAGCTCATGTTTGCTCTGTGCTCAGTTGTTTGTAGCAAATGCGACACCAACGCTTGGATTATTACTTTATGGGTTTGCGAGAGGGGAAAGGAACAGGCTGCGGAGAGGCACATTGAATGATTGCAGCTGCACCAGCCCCCTTTGGATGGTAGGTTGGCAGACAGAGGACAGCTGGAGGTATTTGCGGGAGGGGGAAATTACTGTCCGGATTGGCGACGACTCATTTCACTATATCATTTTTGCGAGAAAATTGTTTTATGACTTTTTATTACCTGCTTACGTGCTGTCATTCCGGAATAATTAGCACCGCAATTGGTGCAGCCTACCGGCAGCACTGCACTTCCGGGCCCACTACGTGTGTGTGTGTGTGTGTGTGTTTTTTGTAGAAGAAAAAAGCTTTTGTCCTATTTTTTTTCGCTCCTCATTTCCTGTTCCCATTTCGCGTGCATTTGTTCTGCACTAAACTGCTAGCGCAAAATAATTAGTCGCTTTAAAATGAACTCCCGCTCGGCGGCTTCCTGTAAAAGCGGGGTATAAATTATCCTTCCGCTTCCTGCCTTTTCAGCAGCATCTGGTCGCCATGAGGGGAAGGAAGAAAAATGAGGCAAATGACACAAATTAAATGACAGCGTTTTTTTTTTTTTTTTCAAATAAAAATTTATTGTTACCGTACCGTTTTGCTCAATAAAGGTGGAATAAATACCACACATTCCGGTCATGGAAATATACTCTACCGTGTGATTAGAACAGGGGGAAAACCACACATCAATTTAATGTGTGGCTTTTTTGTAATGATTTTAATTTAATGCACGTTTCCCACAGTTTCGGTTTAATTGTGTACGCGGGTGTAAATGATTTACACCAAAGGTAATGAGCTTTAGCATTACATATTCATTTGTGTGGATTTGAGTGCAGCTTAACTTTTTCACAATCCGATTTTGTTGTCAATTCTGGTTAATAAATTAGATAAACATTACAAAAAATGTAGAGATTAAAATCCCATTGCAAAGAGGATTGTAAAGTGCCTAAAAGTATGCTACATTGTAAGAATTACATCGTTTTACTAGTGAAGTTAATAAAATAGACTAACTTGTGGGCACCTTCCTGGCTACAGTAGTATTTTTACTTATTATAGTTTTTATTTTCCTATTTTCTGATATATATTATGTTTTCTAACAAGAATTACAGTTCTCATCTCAGTTCTCATCTAGTTTTCACTCGCTGATCCAGACTGGGTTTGAACTCATTCCCTTTGATGTGTGAGACCAAACGTTTAACATAACACCATGGAAGCCCTCTGATCTACCTGTGGTGAATAGAGCCTTTTGTTTTGCTCTCTTCTCTTCCTTTGAATTCAGGTAACGACTTTAAATCAGAACTTTAACGTTTAAGTATTCAACCGTGGTGTAGCTTCTTAAACCGAATTTAGCTTTTCCCTCACCGAAAACCCGATTTGACCAAAATAATGTCAACCAATCGTTCACTCTTCGCGTTAAAGCTGTCTCAGTAATAATCCCCCCAATATGGGCAACGTTTATCAATTCCGCTGCAATACCTTCTTAAGTTAATCACATTCGCCCTACTCACAAACACACACATACACACACACATGCATGTCCATCCGGTACGGCCGCTGTCCGTTGTCACATAACCGCAAACATTATACGCAATTGATAAACTGTGCTGCTGCTGCTGCTGCTGGTGCCACCACCACCACCGCAAAACCGGGAAGTTGTTGAGTGCTGCGCAGTCCACCACCGGTCCGACACCGGTTGGGCAGTCATTTAGTCGAAACATTTAGCTTCACTACATAAATCATGAAATGACGAGAAAATTCAATTATCCCCCCCATACTTCCGGCACAACACCGGCTCTCGTGCGCGCCGGGGTGGAAGCATTTTCGCTCAAACGCCTTCTCGCACCCGCCACCAGCACCAGGATGATAAGATAGTGGCGCGGCGTGAAGCGTTAGAATGGCGAGCAGGGGGGGGGGGGGGGGAGGGGGGTGGGTTTGCTCCAAAACAAAACAACTCAATTTATCGTAAATAATTGATGATTTATTCGCTCACTCTTTGTCTCGCACGGAGCAATGGTTCGTGGGAATGGTGGCGGTGGTGGCACTGTCAGGAAGGTGTCTTCCTGAGACTGTCTTTAGGCCCGTCCACCAAATTGGTCGCGACCGAAAGATCCGCTGGACTGCGGGCTCCGGAAGCCGCTACCGATCGATCGAAAACCCGTCGTCGGCACCATGTTGGGGTGAAATGGTTTAACAATAAATTGGAATTAATCTATCTTAATAAAGCCCTGCCCAGTGTGTGTGAGAGAGCACATTGGCCTCGTTATAGATCAACAGCAATTTTGTCACCCCTCTGGTGGACTGCCTGAAGTGTTTCTCCAATCGCATAGGTTCGCATTGGCCCTTTAAAACCCAAACAGATGATGGACAAAATTGGCTGAAATGAAACACAAAGTACCACCACCACCACCACCACCCATCATCATAATACTCATCGTCGTCATCATCATCATCGCCATCAGCATCGTTGGTGTGTAGCAATTTTCCATTCTCGCCTGTTTGCAAGCTTGTTTTCAGTTGTTAATATTTTATGCAAACGCACCGACAAACAGCGCTCGCTTCACGGCCATGGGCGGAAGTGAAGCCGTTTGTGCTTGCGAGCCGTTGGTTTCTATTTCTCTCGTACGATGCACACGTACGCCAATACGCCGTACGCTGAAGATTGCCCTTATGAAAACGCTGTAGTCTGTTGTGTTCCTGCCAATGAGCATTCCTTCGCTTTACAGCCACGTGTATTTCTCGTTTTTTTCATTAACTTCAAAACGAAGAAAACATGGCACTAAACAGGTCGAGCAGAACGGAACCGATGGGCGGGAGATGAGCAAATGGGCTACAAGTTTAGCGCACCGGGAAGTAATGAGCGCGATGTCTACCCGTTTACCATCCAATCACGTCCGACGAGCTTTCGAATACGCGCGAGCTCTATGATGCGCTCCACCGCACCGCAGCGCAGAAGAAATCTATATGCAAATTTACTAATAATCGTAAAAAATTATTTAACTTACACAGCAGCAAACGGAAAAGCTCTCTACCCAGGACAACCTCGACAGGAAGCAGCTTGGTGGGGTGGAATGTGTGGTATGGGTTTTCTTTTGCGCTTTCCTTTCCATTTGCTAGAAAACGGCCAAACCGCTCGGAAATAAATTCCCCCTAAATTGGGATCAGTAATGCTCAATTGAAGTAAACGGTGCACACACACTGGACAACAGCCGACTTCTAGACTTCTGGCAGGCAGGCAAATGAAGGCAAAAGAACGGACACGAAACCAACCGACGGCTCGTGCGGAAAGTTTAGACCGGAGTCGACGGGCAGGCTGATCCGAAAAATACCCGTGCAAAGATGTTACGTGCATAATTTAGAGCAAGTGTTTTATTATTAACGGTGGACCATAGACACGATCGTTTTGCGCTACCGTTTTACCACTGCCAACCGGGGGACGACGGGGCAATTGGTTTCCCGGTTTTGTAAAAGGTAGCCACGGCCAAGGTAACCACTTACCAACTTGCCTCTTGAGGCCCAAACCAACCAGCTGATAGGGGGGGGGGGGGGGGGAGGAGGGAGGAACTCATAATCATTACGCCGTGATCGTTGTGCCTATTTTGTTTTGCTATTACTGTTACGCTGGCGAGTGTTACGCAGTACCATTTGCGCGTGTAACCATTTGTGTACGAGGAGTGATTTTCCTGGAGCTAGGAAATTATGGTACAAGGGTCCTACAGTGTTACAATTAGTGTTTGTGGATTGCTTGGGAATCTTTATCTTGCATGTTTTTTAAAGATTATTCATCGCTTGAAAATTAGACATAATTATTTCATTCTCCTTGGCATCCTATTTTACACGCCTACAAGTATGCAATCTGAAACATTAGATGTGTTTTTGGCAAAAGTAAACATTTTCGACAAACTCAACTAACCTATCTTTTATTAGCGTAGCAAATATGTACTTGTTTGTTTTGTGGAGGCAGAAGAAAAGCAGTATATTTAACAATTAACTTTACACTTTCATCCCAACTATTAGCCTGTTTAATCTTACTTCAAAAGCAAAATGTAAGTAAGATTACTCCTCGACGAAAAGACGGTCATTTTTTTATTATTTGTTTCAGAAAAAAACAGTCATACAAAACCATGATAATTCAGCTAAGTTTATACCAAAATTCTCAAAATAAAGTGCAATTGATTGCCATATTGTTTATCTTCAGGTGCTTTATAAGGCATTCGAGAGATTGTCTTTGCATTTGAAGAACGCCTAAAAGTATGCAAAATGATTATTTTATTAAATATTTACTTTTTATTTCGTTTACATTTTATTTATTGTTGATTTTATAACACTGAAATGATGTGGTTGAGCGATAAATATGTACAATAAATTAAAAAAAAAACAAAAGCATTTTTTTTTTCTTTCATGAAAATTGTGCTTTTAACACAACACATTAAGTAAAGTGGGTTAAACACCTTTGAAAAAATCGTTTAATTTTACTTAGAGGTAAACAACATTCTCAAGAAACAGGGGCTGCTTGAAACCCTTTAAATCGTCGTACACCTTTCCCGTATCCCGCCAGCAAATCGTGCCTTCTTGCTCGTCCCTATCTTCGAAACGAACGAATCTTCACCCCACATTCCAAACTCTGTTATTATCACTTGTAATACCACTATTACCCAGTGCTTCCCTCACCTCCGGCCTGGGAAACGAATAAATTTGCTCCAAATGAACAAACGAACCGTTTGCACCGAGTTCCACCACCCAGTGTGGCACTGGCGGGGCCCACATTGGCGCCCAGTGGCACTAAACGTTTGTTACTTTGGCCGCACTGAAACGCTCCCGAAGACCGGAACCGGAAAAAACGAACGAACGAAAGTAGATAAATTAAAATTGTAAAACCGCTTCGCACTATCCCGGAGTGACAGCCGCGTGCAGGGTGCACCGCCATCCGCCGGATGGAAATCGGCATGGAAACATACCACCGATGCGCACCAAACGGACACGAACCGAACGGAAGGTGGTTGCAGAGAAGGTAGAGTTGCAAAAGTTTTCGCAGATTAGCATCTTGAGAGCCGCACAAAGATCAGACTGGCTGGGAGAAAACACAAGCGAGACCAAGCGGGCTTGCTGGACTTTCTTTGGACCGGGTGCCGGGTGCTCACTTCGTTCCTGGGACGCTCTTCAGTAGAAGGAACGCTTTCGCGAAGGATACTTTTCAACTTCCTCACTTAAGAGTGCGGGATTGCGTTTATCATTGGAGCGAAGAAGCTGAAACTGTTTCTGTACGGCTTTCTAACTGCCTGCTCCATTCGACAGAGAGGGTGTAAAGTGTCTGCTTTATCGAGCCAGAGCGAGGAAAAGCGAGAAACAGTGCCAGAAGCGCGTAAATTTTATCTCCAAAACCCGGGGAATTATTCGCATAATTTTTCTTCACTTTATCGGCCATGTTGCGCCCGTGTCGAGATGGATTGCTTGTGGAGCAGGACGGCGCACCGATAAAGGGCACGCCGTCACGAATTTCCCCGTAGTCAAGTCCCTTGCTGTGGTGGGGAAGTAAAAGTACAACCTAAAGCAAGTGTACATCCCGATGGAAAGGACGAGTGTTCCGGGACGGAGAGACAAATGTCCAGCGTTACAGCTGAGCCGGGGGGGAGGGGCCGGAACTAATCCCGGAGTTTGCTTGTTAGAATAGAGTGATGAAATTTATTGCATTCGCAGGCGAGATTAAGGACCGTGGCCGTTGCGCTACGGCCCCTGGATCGGAAAGAAACGCGTTTGCGTGCAGATAATGAGGATTTATCGCAGAGTTTTGCAAACCATGCCAAATGTCGGTTTTAATTGATCGAAATAATTTGCAGACATGAGAGCTAAGCGGGAGGAGCTTTTGTGTTGAAGAAGGTTTACAGCGAAGGATCGTCTTGAAAGTGAGACAACGCGTCAGGTTAGCTGTGATGGTGTTGAGAACGCAAGTAAAATAATCCCAAATCAAAAAGGTGTTTTTATTATCAAGCAAACCAGACCCAACTAAACCTCCCGGATCATCATTCTTGTGTATGCCAACCCGGTGTAAGATGATTTGTACATGTACCAAACTATGGCTTTTGCGTCCTCAGTATTATTGTAAAGTGCATTGAGATTTACGTTGAAGCACGCATTATACCACCACGCTCCTCGGCAATCCTCGGCACTTTTTTTACTTATATGGCCATCATTGTCCCGATCTTTCGTTGTAAATTCCATACCCTTGTGGTAAGTCAATCCATCATTTGCCGTTCCCGTGTAAGTTCCCAGCTTCTTTAGGCGATACTGTTCCGCCTCACTGCCAATCTTGAACTCACTGTACCGGGCGTAAATGTAGTTTCCTTCGAAATCTTCCAACTCTATCAACAGCTCGTGCGATCTTGTCGACGTCACGCGATGTAAATGCTCCAGCCCGAGCCAAAACTCTCCATCAACGCTTCCGAACCCGTTCCGATACTCGATCCAGTTGCGGTAAAAGTCCACCGATCCGTTAAATCGGTGCTGGAACACAAGCCATCCACCTCCGAAACGAGTCTGTTCGCAATATCCCACGAATGGTACGTCGTTCGCAGTAGGTTGAATTAGATACTTTCCCGATACTTTCGATGGCTCTTCCTTGCACGCACGGTAAGAGGTTTGCATCTTAGTGAACGGTGAACTGGCCCTGAATTGATCTCGATCCTTCTTTGGAGCTAGCGTTTGGATCTCCTTTCGCATCTGTTCGTGGTTGGCGCAGGCCATCTGCTGGGAGAGCATTTCATTCGACTGTGTCTGCAGTGTGGTCAGATTGTGGCCGATCGTTTGCGCCAGCTGACTGATGGCTCCAGACAGCTTTTGATCGATGGCCCACAATAAACCATTGGAAAGAGTTTTCTGCTCCGACAGCTTCTGTTCGATAGCCTCTCGATCTTCCTTCATGGTGTATTCCATCTCGATCAGCTTGCCCTGGATGTATTCCAGCTTCGCCGTTAGTAATTCGTACCCGTACCCGGTGAGGGAAGAAGTTGTCTCATTTTGCTCGACACCGCGCACTTTCGGTGCAGAAAACAAAACTACCACAAAGCACAAGAACACTTTATTAACGTCCATGGTCAGCTAGAATCAATTACTACCATGAAATCATACTGAACAAGCAATGCAAATGTAGCTTCATTTTATAGTGCTGCTGTACACTAAGTTATCTGTTTGGCGAACAGTGTAAACCTCATGGAATAAACGATCGGATGCGGTTACAGCAAGTGTGATAACGTATGCAAAACTATGCGATCTTAGCCTTATCAGGTTCACTTCAGCTGTCAAATCTAAAGTTTCAAGTTAAATGAGGTTAATTGTGACTGTAACAATAGTAACACTTTTCTACAAACGTTTCATATCTATGGTGAATGTAAATATTAATCCTCGTTGGTTCTCTTCTTATCTTGGATTGGATTTAAATTCGCTTCAAAAATTGTAATCTAATGATGTACTGCAAACTTCTCAACGTTTTATTGAAATTAAAATCTACTCAATTATCCGCGCTACAACTTTGAAAAGCTCAACATAAGCTTTGGGCCGTGTCTGTTAATCATGCTTGCAAAGTCAAAATACAAAACTGTGAACATTACCTATCTTTTATATGCAAACTGGGTTGAAACGCTGATTGCAGTTAGGTTTATTATTTTTTATACAAACACAGCCAAACGATAAAAAAACATTGAAAACGCCGACACCATGTCCAGTCTGACCTCGTTATATGATGTGTGAAAATATTTGTTTATTAAAATATTTTACAATTGTTCGTTAAATTTCACGAATCAACATTCTTGTGTATGCCATACCCAGAAAGCTTGATTTATAGGTGTACCATACCACAGCTTGAATATCTTCACCATTCTTATAAAGTCCATTAACATTAGCAATGCAAATGTTATCGTACCACCACGCTCCCTGGCAATACACAGCAAGGTGTGTCGTTGAACTGTTATCATTGTCCCGATCTTTAGTAGAAAATTTCATACCCTTATGGTGGATCAATGAGTCTCCTGCCGTTCCTGTATACGATCCCAGCTTCTTTAACGAATATTGCTCCGCCTCACTGCCGATCTCGAACTCATCGTACCGTGCGTACTTGTAGTTTCCATCGAAATCTTTTAGCTCCACCAACATCTCATGCTCTCGTTCTGAAGTAATCTGATGCAACTTCTCCAAGCCGAGCCAGAACTCCCCATCCATGCTTCCGAACCCGTCACGGTACTCAGTCCAGTTACGATAAAAGTCCACCGATCCGTCGTAGCGATGCTGGAACACAAGCCAACCACCACCGAAAGCAGTCTGCTCACAGTAACCCAGGAATGGTTCGTCGTTTTCAGCAGATTGTATTAGATACTTTCCCGATAACTTCGAAGACTCCTCTTTGCACGATGATAATGTGATCGTTCGAGCGTACAGAGCTGAACTGATTAGAAATCGAGCTACATCTCTGTTCGATGCTAGCGTTTGGATCGCCTTTCGCATGCGTTTTTGATTGGCTTTAGCTGCCTGCTCATACAGAATCTTATTCGACTGTGTCTGCAGCGCGGTCAAATTGTGGCCAATCGTTTGGCTTAGCTGACTGATGGCTCCAGACAGCTTCTGTTCGATAGCCTCTCGATCTATTTTCATGGCAGATTCCATCTCGATCAGCTTTCCCTGAATGTATTCCAGCTTCGCCGTTATGATTTTGTAGTCGTACCCGGTGAGCGAAGAATTTGTGGCATTTTGGTTGTTACCGCGCACTTTCGGTGCAGAAAACAAAACTACCACAAAGCACAAGAACACTTTATTAACGTCCATGGTCAGCTAGAATCAATTAGTACAATGATTTTGAGGAATGATACTGAGCAAGCAGCGGCGTATGTAGCTTCCTTTTATAGTTCCGCGTTTTTAGTTGATTATCTGTTTAGTGATCTGTTCTATTCTCATGCATGTAACGGTCGGTTCGGATGTGGTCTCAAAAAGTGTGATAACGTATGCAAAATTATGCGGTCGTTGCCTTATCGGTCGCTTAGCGAGCTATTTTATTTGTGCCGATTTATCTCAAATTTTAGGGAAAGTAAGGCTGTTAATGTAAATACGACCTTTTCCATTAACGTTTCATATCGCTTATGGTGGTTTTATAGTAGCGTGTTCTCAAATGTCAGTTGATTAATCATTTATCATCTTTCACAACATCCTGGATAGTTACTTGGTTAAAAGGTCACACACATTCAACTTTTAATAACTGGAATAGAAATTAACTTCAACAAAAAATATATGTTCTTCTACACCACATCATCGGTTGGTTCTGCGATCGTTGGATGACATGAAAATTGACACATTTTTGTTCAAATCCTACCAAAAATGAATCATATAAATCATTACCAGCAAGCTCTCATGCATTGGACACAATCTCTATGTGCGTTTTTTCGTGGAAAAATTTACCAAACGATAGTAAGCACGTGGTCTGCGAAGGTGGCTTGAGATTGCTTAGAGATCTCGCATGCAACCTTCTGCATGCCAGAGGTTTCGCAATGGACAACAAATAAATACGTGCTCTAAAAGATATTTGACGGTCGAAAAATAGCAATGACTCCTCGAGCCAACCGCATTTTAACCGCATCTTTACTGATTAGGAACGGCGATGCAGCCATGTGACCAACGACAAGTAGTCAAGTATTCCTTCAGTTGCGTAGCATTAGTAGACTTTAGTTGACTCAATGCCACGCACTTAACTTTAAAAGTTAGGTGAATAGTGAAGCAATGATGCCAACTAATCAATTACATTGTAATATTCGGCACAGGTTGCAATTGTTAGAGCAGCGGTGCAGAAGGATTAAACATCACTCGCGAGGTCAATTCGTCAAAAACAAAGCATTAGTTTCGGATGATCACTGGGAGCCATCAGGGCTCCAGGTAACGAGTGGACACAATGAATTAATTTAACATATTTGTGTTGTTTGTGCGAATTACGATAAGACTTAAACGGCTCCACTGAACCGTGTCACTGTGCGTACTGTGTGTAACTGAGCAGCTCTCGGTCTCATCTTACATCTTTATTTATACGATTCATTTCCTTTTAGTTAGATTTGGTTTTACTTTACTTTCTATTTTGTGTCAATTATGCTGAATGTCAAGTTTTGAGTTTACATATGGTTGTGCTTATTATGTAAGGTCAGTTCTTGGTTCTGACGCTTACGCGGTGTTTTGTTTCCTACGCTTACGGTTCTGTTTGTACACACGAGGTACGGTGTCTCCTATTTCATTATTTATTAACTTTTTTTTTTTATTTCTCGTAAGGACGGCCTGGTTGGCCGTATCATTAATTATTTATTATTTATTAACTGTTGGTTGCTATTATGCAATGCTGTGTTTTTACGCTTTACCCACTTGAAGCGTTTTGTGCTGGGTAAGGTTTTTTCGCACCTCCGGGGTTGTGTGTCGCTTGTGTGTTTTAAGTGTTTTTGGATAAGGGTTTTTCTGCTGACTTACAATTCCTGACGTAAGGTTATTTATGTGGTTTGGGTTGTGTTGGTATCTTGAGTGGTTGGAATTTGGTCTTTTTGTGTGTTGTGTTGTGTTGACAATTTTGTGTTTATTAAGTGTAATAAGAAATGTGTGTGAACTGATTGAAAACAGTATAGCATGTGCATGTGCATGCTACAACATATTATATATTTTCTCACTAATACATGCAATGAAACACTTGGTTTAGCAAAAGACGCTTCTGTTTTACTATTGTAAAATATTGTTTCTAACAACAGCGCCTTATCGGTTATGTTTCCCGAATCAACATTCTTGAGTATGCTAAACCAATAGATTTTAATTTATAGTTGTACCAGAACATGCTTTTAAAGTCCCAAGCATTCTTATAACGTCCATTAAGATTGGACAGGTGAAATTCCTTGTACCACCAAGCTCCCTCATATTTCTCAGCACCATTCATACTTCTACTTTCATCATTGTCCCTATCTTTGGTTGTAAACTTCATACCCTTATGGTACGTCAATGAGTCACCTGCCGTTCCTGTATACGATCCCAGCTTCTTTAACGAATATTGCTCCGCCTCACTGCCGATCTCGAACTCACTATACCGTGCGTACTTGTAGTTTCCTTCGAAGTCTTTCAGCTCCACAAGCAGCTCATGCTTTCGTTCTGAAGTAATCTGATGCAAGTGTTGCAAGCCAAGCCAAATCTCTCCATCGACGCTTCCGAAACCGTTCCGGTACTCTGTCCAATTGCGGTAAAAGTCCACCGATCCGTCGTAACGATGCTGGAACACAAGCCAACCTCCACCGAAAGCAGTCTGCTCACAGTATCCCAGGAATGGTTCGTCGTTTTCAGTAGGCTGTATAAAGTACTTGCCCGATCTCTTCGATGGGTTCTTCTTGCACGATGGAAACAAAACACTCCGAAGATTTAAGCCAGAAGTAAAACACAGCTTCTGTTCGATCGTCTCTCGATCTTCCTTCATGGCAGATTCCATCTCGATCAGCTTGTACTGAAG
Source organism: Anopheles coluzzii (assembly GCF_943734685.1). NCBI lineage: Eukaryota > Metazoa > Arthropoda > Insecta > Diptera > Culicidae > Anopheles > Anopheles coluzzii. The sequence continues at coordinate 73,659,668 of NC_064671.1, forward strand.
GAATTCCAACTTGGCCATTATTATTTCGAAACCGAACCCGGTGAAGGAAGGTTTTGTGCCATTTTCCTCGACACCAAACACTTTCAGTGCAGAAAGCAAAACTACCACAAAGCACAAGAACACTTTAGTTACGATCATGGTCAGCTAGAACCTAAGAACCGAGGAATGGAATGAAACTGAGCAGGCAAAGCATATGTAGCTTCCTTTTATCCACGGGTTCAGCACATCAAACCAAGTAGATTATTTTTTTTTGCAATCTTTTTTCTGCTTTGTTTTTATGAATGCGGTCTTACAAAGTGCGATAACATATGCACAATGCCAATTTATGCGGTTCTCCGTATCAGTCACTTAGGGAGCTGTTTTTGGTCGTGTGATGTTATCTGAAGTTGTGTATTTTACTTTATTGATGTAAACTGCGTTACTTTTCGCGAATCAATATTCTTGAGTACGCTAAACCCATAAAGGTTGATTTGTAGTCATACCAGTTCATAGATTTTGCATCTGTACTATTCATATAAACACCATTTAGATTTGAATTATAACAATTTCCATACCACCATGCGCCCTGCCAACTGGTGGCACAGTTTCCACTTATATTGTCATTGTCTCGATCTTCATCCCCTTATGGTACGTCAATGAGTCTCCTGCCGTTCCTGTGTACGTTCCCAGCTTGTTTAACTGATATTGTCCTACTCCACTGCCGATCTCGAACTCACCATACCGAGCGTACACGTAATTTCCATCAAAATCTTTCAGCTCTACCAACAGTTCGTGTTTTCGGGCTCTAGTAATCCGATGCAAGTGCTCCAAGCCGAGCCAAAATTCTCCATCCACAATGCCAAACCCATCTCGATTCTCGGCCCAGTCGCGGTAAAAATCTAGCGATCCGTTAAACCGATACTGAAACACAAGCCATCACCCTCCGAAACTAGTCTGTTCGCAATATCCTATGAATGGCTCATCGTTTTCAGTAGGCTGCATTAAGTACTTGCCCGATCTCTTCGATGGGGTCTTCTTGCACGATTGAAACGAAACACTGCGAAGATTAAAGCCTGAACTGATCATAAACTGAGCGAGGTCTTGGTTTGATAGGAGCATTTGAACATCCTTCCGCAGCCGTTCGTAATTAGCGTTGGCGATCTGCACTGTGAGTATTTCATTCGACTGAATGTGCAAAGCCATGAAATTGCTAACCATCCTCTGGTTTAGCGTACTGATGGCCCCCGTAACCTCGGATAGATTATGACGAAGCGTTTGGCTCTGCTGGTTCATGATCGACAGTATCCATTCCGACACGTTCTTCTGATGTTCTAGCTTCTCGTCGATGGCCTTTCGTTCATCCTTTATCGCAAAGTCCATCTCGGTAAACTTGTGCTGCAAATAGTCCAGTTTTGCTATTAAGGTTTGATATTCAAACCCTTCGAGGGTCGATTCGGTGACATCTAGTTCGTCACCGTGCACCGCGGGGGGAAAACACTATCAACCCAAGGCACAACGGCACTTTAAAGACATACATGATGGAATAATGCTAAACAGTGACAAATGCAGCTTCGTTTTATACTATTGTAGCGGAGAAGAAGCAGAACTTCGAGCAAGATATAGGAAGTAGGAAACTTATCACCATTACAATGTTTCGTCGCACGATGGGTTCAGCGAGGTTAATTATAAATTTAAAATAGCCTTCACGCCTTATGAGCCACATACTTCGCTAATAATAAAGTGTAGCATACAGAAAAGAAATCCCCTACAACAACCAAAACACGCGCACGGCCAGCGTATCAATCTAATGATTGCAGCTCATCCAGTTTTGTTACTACGGCCAAAGGGAATCCCCCAAAAAGTGTGAGAATCACAATTTCTCAACGTCACCACCCTTTTCGATAGTGAAGTTGTCGCTTGTCACTGCACTTGTTATCTCGCGGTTTGGGAGAACAACTCGTTCGTGGCAGACTTTTTTTCTGTATTTCTTACAGCACCGCATGATTTCGTACCAACAAGCAAGTGAAGAAAGAAGGCAACTCTTGTACCGTATCTCTTCCATCCACAAACACACAGCAGGGACGGGAATTGCGCTGAGAGATTGCCTTTCCTTAGCTGCAGCACGCACGTGGGCGCTTCATGGTGCATCCGCACACGCATCGCCGGTGTACGGATTCCGTTGCCAAAAGGTACCGTATGAGCTGTGGTCGGTTGACGATATCAAGAAATCGTCACGCTCAGGAAACTCATATCAACGATAGTGGGTACGCAAAAAAGAAAGAAAAAATATTGCACCTCTGCTTCTTGAACGTCGTGCAGCAAAAGCCCACGATAGACTCGAACGCCTGGAGGCCTATCGCACTGGTAGCATCGCACACCCGATCTGGTGTGATGCGTGCGTAGGCTGCAGAATTGGTATCGTACGGTGAGCTAATCCCACCGGTGGCGAAGATGGCTCTCCATATCGACCAAACCCAGTCTGCTGTCACTTGTGGACACTTGTCAGCACGTTTATCGATGGGATGAAATCGGAACAGTTCCCGGTTCATGGGAAGGCTTTTGTATGGGAAGCAATGCAATCTTTGTTCTTCTTTGTGACAATTTCTTCCTCTTTTAGTTCTTGGATGGCAGTCTTGGCGATGGCCATGAAGGCCAAAGCCCGATGCGTTGCAATAAAAGCAAGAGTTTGATTCGCGTTTGTATCACCGTTCAGTTTGCATCAAAAATACAGTGTCTCACCAAATTTATATATTTTTGCAGTATATATATATATACAGATTATCATAATACACAAAGATTAAATTTAAGTAAATTAATAAAAATCGAAATGATTCGAGATTTAACAACACTTATGATTACACCTTTGCAGTCATCATTTAGTTGTCTTTAGCAACAAGGGTCATTGGCCTTCTTCACTTCCACACATTCCAATGGCATTGTACATTAGTAATATCTCATAATTGTAATCTTCTTATAGATGTACGTTCAATTAAGTGAGCCAGTTAAAGCGCCACCGAAGGCATCAGTGTAGTGGTGGGAGCTCGGAATCGGACCTACCCGATTCCGATTCCGTGTTCAGAATCAATTCCGGAGCCGATTCCGATGCTGGAATCGATTCCGATTCCGGAGCCGATTCCGGAGTCGATTCCGGAGCCGATTCCCGAGCCGATTCCGGAGCCGATTCCGGAGCCGATTCCGAAGCCGATTCCGGAGTCGATTCCGGAGCCGATTCCGGAGTTGGCTCCGGAGCCGATTCCGAAGTTGACTCCGGTACGAAATCAGTCAGGGAATCTCCATGAGAATGGATCTTTTACAAGTAAATTTGGATTTTTGCGGTTATCAATACGTAGTATGATTGGACCCAAACGCCTTTTTTTATGGCGATGCCGAAACTGACTCCGTTTGGTAGCCGATTCTAATTTATGAGCCATTTCCGATTCGAGAGCCGACTTCGATTCCGGAGCCGATTCCAGAGTCGATTCCGGAACCAATTCCGATTCCGGAGCCGATTCCGGAGTCGATTCTGGAACCGATTCTTATTCCGGATCCGATTCCGGAGTCGATTCCGGAACCGATTCCTATTCCGGAGCCGATTCCGGAGTCGATTCCGGAAACTGATTCCGGACCTACTATCCGGAATCGATTCCAGAAAACTGCGGAGCTAGCCGGAATCGATTCCGACAAAAACTTCATTTTCCTCATCACTACATCAGTGAACGTTCGCGTAAGTTCCGTTTCAGACCGTAAATTAATTAATTAATGTGCTTCGGACAGAAAATACGCAATTTTCTTTCTTTTTAGTGAAATTTGGTACACTGGAGATTTTAATGTACTGGCCGCTCACTTTAAATTCATTCATTGATGTATGGAATCAGAAGAATTTGATCCTATCTCTAGAATTCTTGAATCTCCAAATTTGCGTAACTCGGAAGCAGACTGTCCTGCAAACATCATTTCTTCTAAATTAATCCAGTTGTTCTATCTTATTTTGTGTCATCTCTCGCTTTTGAAGTAAAGCTTAACGCTATTCAAACAATAAATAATTTACTCCCAATGCTACACAAGAACACATATCTCCTTTATGCTTCATACCACCTTTCATGCAACCAAATTGTCCACTCTAATCTCCCGGGATTAGCAAGTGCCATTTCCCTCCGATTGCAAAACACTTTGATGCTATTACACTTCATCGTGCCAAAACAAAACATGGAGAAAGAAACATGGCTTATCGTGCACAAAGACACAGACGTACTTCTTTTGATGCTAGCGGCACATGCTGCTGCTGATGATGATGATGATGATGATGATGCACCAACGGTGGTGCACCGTTTCGAGTGGCACAGGAAGAAACAAAAAACCATTCATCACTTATTCATCACCAGCACTAGGGAGTGGTGGGTCGGAGGCGAGCGTGATGCCCTTTTCCACAACGGATGCTGTCCACCGGACCCGGTCGCACCCTACATAGTGGTCGTTGTTGCGTTGTTGCTGTCGTGGTTTTTGGAGGGGAGGGGCAGAAAATTAAATGATTGTTTCGTACCCAACACCTTGCGATGCTTTGCGTTAGCTTATGGTTGGCTTAAGACGCCAGAACACACACACAAACTTCGGGAATGCGAATGGTTTGCTAGAGAAAACGGGATTTCCCCTATCCCTTACACTGCTCGTTAAGGGCTGCTTGCCCGGGTACCAACTAGCAGCAACGAACCCTTTCATTAAGGATTTCCGTTTCCCATTTTTGGGTGCTTGACTACTGATTACGGTCCCTTCAGGTCAAGTGTGCCATTTTGGCGTGTGCGGGTGTGAAAACCCGGTAAGGAGGAGGTGGAAGCGAGGATAGGGATTTTAATTCCAAAGCATGCATTCCCTCCCTAAGTCAATCCGTGATGCGTCTCCCAAAGTTCTCGCTCCCTTTTCGTAGGTCTTTCCTTTGCCACCTTCCCAAAAACCGCACAGTCAGTCCGGTCGGACGGTCGGTAATCTCTCACAGCCGGGGAATGTGTTGTGTCGAGGAAAAGAAAACACTTCCCCCACGCAGCGACCGACCACAGCGAAGACAACCGGCCAGCCAGCTCCGTTTCTCTGGCTGCGATTGGAAAAGCCGGTCCTTAAGGGTAAGATAATTTTCTCTTCGGGATTTCTATTATTTTCCTTTTGCCCTTCCCTCGGTCTTACTTCGGTTTCGAAAGACTTGCTTAATCGACTCCAACAGCCGCCACCACTCGCAGCAGCAAACCATATGGAGCGGATAGTGTTACAAGCATCATCATGGGCCCCCTCCCTAGATACTACTGCGGACACGACAGGAATTTAATCCGATTTGCTTCGATTCCAATCGCACCACCAATACAGGGAGCGAATTTCTTACGACCAAGGGCTTAGCTAAGCCGTAAGCCGAAGCAGGGGAGTGAGCGGGGACTGATGAATTGTGTACTATTTAATTTACTGAGCGCATTGCTCGCTAGATGCAGCACGGAATGGCTCAGGAGGACCGTACCGAAGAAAACAAAGCAAATTATTTTGGTGAGATTGCATTCCATTGTGGCTTGTGGCACAACAACTCTTTTGTGCTTTAAAAACGTTGAGAGTTGATGCGCGAGTTTATTTTATTTTTATTTTTAAGTCCGCTACCCGCCAATGGGCTTTGTAAACATTGCATGCCAAATTCTACTTGCACATTAAGACCATTGAACCGTTTGTGTGGAGCCATTGATTCGTTGCCGGCTCTAAAGTTGAACCGTCAGAAGTCAGAGTCGGCTGGAGTCAAAGTAGGCCGGAGTCCGAATTAGAAAGAATCATTGGGCGTCAGTGTCGGCTGGAGTCGAAATTGGCCGGAATTATTTGGAACCGATGAGTATCGAAGTCGATTGGAGTCGGCTGAACCCATCTAGAACAGACCAGTGATCTGCTTAAAGCGGCTCATAGGCCTCTTTACTGCCTACATTGTTGTGTTTTCGCCATTTTCATAAAAAAAAAAAAAAAAAAAAAAAAAAAAAAAAAAAAAAAAACATTTTGCTCGTTACACCAGCTCCGAATCCACCTGGTACCGACCGATTCCAATACCACCCAATTCCGATAGATTACGATTCCGATACGTCTCAGTAGAGTTATGATCTAAACTACCCTCCAGAATCGGATCCGAAGTTCTTTTTAGCCGGAATGGATTCAACTCCGGATTTTCTTTATACTTTGCACATCACTACATTGCATGCGGCAGAGCGGTGTCCGTGCCCTAAACAAGACATGATAATTATTATTTTACATCAACATAGTTTACATTGCATAGTTTAATTCGATATGATTCTATTTGTCCCGTTTCATCGCATAATTTGGTAGCAAACGAGAAAACCAGTCACTTTTCCCTCGAAAATCGAACCAAAACAGCAACTTTCCAACTGAACAATTAAATTGTTGTCCAAACGACGGATGTCACTCGCGCGCTTGTCGCCCGAAGAGCAGCCATTTTGAGCAGTGCGCAAACATCGCAAAGCATCACTACCAAAACATTCCAGCGAAAAACTCTCGACGTGTCGGTTGTGAAATAGAAAACGGCTCTCTGGTAAGAAAACATCTTATCAGCATCGAAGGTGTAGTGATCGATTATAATTTGGCTTTTTATATCCACACAGAGCTCTACCGCTTTTTAATGGCCAATAAATACTTACTTATGGAACGTGTGCATATGCCCACCGTCACTGGCCTGTTCCAGGAAATGTGGGAAAGTACGATCAAGGGCAAGCTGGAAGAGGCGGATAAAAAAAAGTCCGACAATAATTACAGTGTGGTACAGCTGCTGCTTCACGAAATCGGCACCTACTTGCGGTCCTACCCGTACCGCGAGCGGCTTTTTCTGCACCCCGACCTGAAGGACGAAGCCCGTGCGGCGGTCCTGCGTACCAAGGGGAACGAGCTGTTCCACAAGCGGGAGCGAAAGTACATCGCTGCCACCGTCTACTACAACGAAAGCATTGCGCACTCGCCGAAGGGCTCGGAAGTGCGAGCGATCGGGTACGGCAACCGGGCGGCCGTCTGCCTGCAGCTGGGCCGGTATGAAGATTGTCTGGCCAACGTACGGCTTGCGCGCGAATCAAACTACCCGGCTGCGCTGATGGGCAAGCTGACGATGCGTGAAGTCGCGGCCCAGAGTATGCAGGCGAGTGCCGAAGCAGCGCGCCGTTTTGCAGACGACCCCATGGTACCGGAGGACCAGCACGCGCAGGAGTTGAAGCTGAGCCACCCAGCTCACCCGACGGTGCCGCAGCGGGTGGCGGATCTGCAGCTGTGCAACAACCAGCAGTACGGTCGGCACGTGGTGGCTACCCGCCAGCTTCGGGTAGGCGATGTGGTAATGGTTGAAAAACCGTACGCAACGGTGCTGAGCGACCACATGAAGCGCGTCCGGTGCGCCTTCTGCCACGCCGAGGAACCGTTTCTGCTCATCCCGTGCGAAGAGTGCACGATCGCCATGTACTGCAGCCAGAAGTGTTTGCGCACGGCCTGGCAACAGTACCACCGCTACGAATGTCCCATCCTGAACGACATGCGCACCATCGGCACGGAGTATCTCGCGCTGGCGGTGCGCACCGTTGCGATAGCGCTGGCCAGCTTCGACCACGATCTGGAGGCGCTGCGGGCACATTTGAGCCACCTGGACGTGTCTAAAGTGAACGCGTTTGAGATGGACTGGCGCGCAGCGTCACCGAGGACGGTGTACGAAACGGTCTACAGCCTGGCCACCAACCAGCGGAAGCGTGCCCGGAAAGATTTCGCCCTGAACGTGCTGGTGGCAATGATCACGCACAAGCTGCTGCTCAAGCGCACCCCCGCGGCGCAGGTGTGCGGTGCGGATCCGATCCTGCGCAAGACGCTGCTTAACCTGTTGCTCCACCATCTGCAAAGCACGATCGTGAATCATCAGTTTCTGCACTACATGGACTACCTGGCGGAGCAGGACGTTTACGAGCCGGATGAGTATGCCATCGCCTGCTTTCCGCTGCTGAGCATGCTGAACCATTCCTGCGCACCGAACGTGAAGCGCATCACGATGCGCGACGGACGGTGCGCCCTGGTCGTGACGCGACAGATCGCCGACGGTGGGCAGCTTTTTGACCATTACGAGTAAGTTACGGTTGATGGTGAGGTTGACAGGAATAATGCTTTAACGGTTTTCACCACACAAAACCACTAACCATCTTTCAGCGTGCACCACTGGATGATACCGCGCAAGCAGCGGCAGAAAATCTTGAAGCAGCTGTACAGATTCACCTGCGAGTGCGAAGCCTGCGTAAAGGACTATGGTTCGTTGCTAACCTTCGTTGATAAGTACTCCAGCCCGGTAGAGTTCATGCTAACGGGCAGCATATACGCTAGATTGATGGTGCAGAGTGAGGAAGAGGCATTCAAATGGTTGCCACTGCTGCAGGACTACATGAACTCGGCGGGACGCAACTATCCGACCAGTGTTAGTGTCGTCTCGATGAACCAGCTGATACACTGCTATCAGATACTTCACACCTACACATCGTGGATATCGATGTGCCGGTATGGGCTTTAATGTTGTGTAGTGAAAGGAGGGTTAAGATAGAGAGAAAGAGAGAGCAGCTGTGCTATAGAATTGCACCATGATCGAAAGAGGAAAAGGGAGCAGAGGGCACGACTCCTTTTTAGAAGGTTGAATTAGAATTTGTTTTCGAACGTAACAATTGGGCGCCATAGAAGGGACGTCTTGCTGAAACATTAGAGGGTTACATTATTTAGAAATTTCGTATCGACACAAGATAAAATCTTACGAAAAAGGGAGTACGAATAACCCGTTAGGATTAAATTGATTTTTTACGAATAGAAATAAATATTAATTCTCCATCGAACTTAACTCAAACCCCTGTCTTGACACTTTTATCCTGTTCATAGAAAACGAAGTAGTTCGGCTTTTTTTCAATTTATCCCACCTATTGTGTTTTTAGAAGCTCGCTATTGCATCACGATTGCCATCTGTGGCGCCATTGCTGAAAGCTTTACAAAGTAGATTCTATGGTAATCTTCAAAATATAGACAGGATCATTAATCGAACCTTAGGTTTCGCTGGAACATGAACAAAATTGGAAAAACGATGGATAAGAATCAATTTACTTGAAAAAGAAATTCTGTACCAAGCTCCTCTAAAGCATTTTGCCATGCTCTGATTCCATAAGGTCTTGGATTCGGGATATAATTGATCATCTGCGGATACGCTTTCGAGATATATCCCACTTAGCACCATCTGCACTAAAATCGAATCAAAAAGCCACACGTTTGCAGAGCAAAATCTGGAAAAGAGCTGTGCAACCGCCCTGAACACGCCACCAGCGTAACGGACAATTTAAATGCTGTCAAACGGGCGTCCGAGAAACGTCAACATTGCAATGACGCAGTATAATCCGGTATTTTGAGCGTTCAAAAGCACTCCTCCAGCAAATGTGGCCACGTTTTGAGCGTTTGAGTGGAACTGATGAAATCGGTGCCCTAAATCACTCGTTTTGTGCAATTAGCGTACGGTAAGTGCATTTTTTTAAAGTGTAAATACGGCCACTGGGTATGAGCAGTGTGGAAAGAAAACGCTTACCAACCTTCCCTTTGCCGGCTTCCTTTTACTTCAGGTGGTGCCTCCTTCCCCACCCCAAGCGCCATGGATCTTAAGCTGGCCGGAAAATGCAATCTGCTCGCGCCGTTCGAAAAACTGTGGCAAAGCCAAATAAAGTACCTCGCCGAGCATGCGTTGAGCTGCTGTTTGGCCAGCTGCACCACCAGCGCGGACGCGCAGCGCGTGCGGGAGCGTTTTGTCGACCAAATCATTATCCTGGTGCGCAGCGGTGGCATCCGCGACCAGCTGAATCTGGCGCCCGACGTGAAGGGGCACGTGGCGGCCCTGGCGTACCGCGCGCAAGGTACCGCCCTGTACCACCCGCGGGTGTGCAATTACATCGAGGCGCTGAAGTACTTCAACGCAAGCATCGCCCACACGGAGCTGAACTCGGTCGACCGGGGCATAGCGTACGCGAACCGGTCGATCGTCTGCATGGAGCTGCACCAGTACGAGGACTGCGTGGCGAACGTGCGCCTGGCCCGCGCGTCCAACTATCCGGTCCGCTTTCTGCCCAAGCTGGCAGCGCGTGAAGCACGCGCCCAGCATGCGCTGCAGCGCGTCCGGACGATCAACGCGCGGAAGCAAAAGAACGGCCACCGGTCCGCCGAGCGCAACTGGCAGCAGCAGGAGAAGAAACAGCCGACGGCAGCAAACGGCGCGGAGGAACTGTCGACGAAGTTGGGCCCGCATCTGCACGGGCTGGCCGTGGTCGAGTACGAGCATCTGTACGCGCGGTGCAACTATTGCCACAGTCGGCGGCTGTTTACCTTCATCCCGTGCGAAGGCTGCACGGTGGCCATGTTCTGCTCGGTGGCGTGTTTGACCGAGGCGTACCGGAAGTACCACCGGTACGAGTGCGGCTTGGTGCGCGATCTGTGGAAAATCGGTGGCGCCGAAGCGGTTACAGCATTCCGGCGGGTCGCGGCCGAACTCGCATCCTTCCCCGATGTACCGTCGTCCGTCGAGTATCTGGAGCTGTTCGTCGCTATGAAGGGATACTGTGCGGTGGCGGATGGATTGGAAGGAGCAACGGTGCAGGAGAACGACCATCGCCAGCTGTCGTACCGGATTTTCCTCACCGACATCATCCATCAGCTGATGGTGGAGCGTACGGTGCTGAGATTTTGCTGCATCGAGGACCCTCGAATTAGCCGACTGTTGTTTGAATTGATCCTTTACTATCTGACCAGCTGTGCAGGTAAATATAGCGCAGTGAAATGCTCTAATTGTAGAGTGTTACGCATGTTTCTCTCTATTTTCTGATTAGATTAACGCTAACTAGAATGTTGTTCGCCGAGGATCGTAACGGCAGGCCTCAAACGTTTTTCACCATTCAACATGCAAAGGAACAGTGGTACAGGTACCACACACACGATGATGAAGGATTCTGCCTTAACCTATCTAGAGCAGAAGGATTCTGCCTTTTTATTCTGTGAAGACGTTACAGACGACGATACAGTCATTAATGATAGGGGAAAAATGAGCTTTCCAAACAGTTCTAGGAAAGTGTTTAGATGTAAGTTTTGCGAATGTGCCTTGCGTCGTTAGTTTCCAAATTCCAAATCTCAAGTCATTGCATTGTTGCAATTGAAATAGTTGCTCCAAAAAGCAGATTTTATTCTCAAAAGTTCATTGCATACGCTTGGATGCGATGCATAAACCAACAGTGGAATTAAGTGATCTCTATTCCACTAGCATTTTTTTCTAATTGCAATAACTTGCCATAAATCGATCAAGTTCACTGTGTACGTGTAATGACACTTCACTGATATGATGACCAATAGGATTTAATTTCTGCCCAGCAGGAGGCACAAAAGACAAGGGTTTTCGTTAAGATTCGATAAGATTGCTAAATAGATAAAAGGGGGGCAAAGCTACTTCAAAATAACAATACCTCCTGTATGCTCTGGTATCAATATAATATATTCTTATCCACTTAGCTAGGAGAGGTTTTAATATACATAGTTCTCAGTAATTTTTCTAAAACAAAAGGAGCTACATACTTCTACCCTTTGAAGACGCTCCACAGCCATGTTCACCTCCAAGATACGAAAATTAAAAGAGTTTGGATATTACCATCACGACTCTCATCTAGGTGTGCCATGTGTTTCACAAGTGCCTAACCTAAAAAGCCAAGAAAATCTTTCGTCCACCTGCTAAAAAGAAGATATTACAGTATGATGGGGAGGGGGGTTCGACTGACCCCCTCCCCCCCCTCCCTTTTTTTATTTGGAAATATTTGGAGGATACTGAAATGGCCGAAAAGGGAAACCAACACACAGGTGTGCAAATAGAGAGCAATAAAGAAGGAGAAGGAGAAGTAGAACCGATCTAATGTTGAACGGAAGTTGGCAAGAAGCTTGCACATGGCGGGAATAAGTTAAACACTACTTGAACGGAACGGACAAAGCGGATTTCTTTCACGAAGACCGTGTGTGTGTGTGTGTGTGTGGGGGGGGGGGGGGGAGTATCATCCTGGCACCGCTGTCACTCGCCACTTGGATCCTCCGTACGAAAGAAGACATTTTGGACATGACTGCCCCATCCGAGCAACCCGATTTCGTTGATGTTCGGTACGTGTGCTCAGCTCGAAAGGTTGGTTTTGGACACTTTTAATATTCTCTTTTTCCGTTCCATCCTCAGATATCGCCCGACGAATCGTTTCGAAACTCTCAAATGTTATATAGTGACACTTATAGTCGTCGATGTCACTCACTCCGATGTTTGCGTTTGCCTAGTGTCTGGACGCAGTGGAGAAGCATATTTGTTCATACTCCCAATGTGTGTGGTACGGCGAAAGACAAAGAGACTAGCTCAAGAAATCTCTTTGAAGATAATGGAGCTGCTGGAAGGTGTGTGCACAGTGACAGCACAGCTTGAAGTCCGCCAAAGGTAGGATATTATTGCAACCAAACTTTCCTACTTGTGTACCAGCATCATCAACAACCCTCCTCAACCCGTACCATATAATTGAATCAACAGGGTCATAGCTACTTCAAAAACTTTTGTGATACTTCCGCACAAATTCGATTTATTGTTGGTTGTTTTGTGCACGTTTTGTGTTGAGAATTGTTGTTTAGTTCGCAACAAACACCACCCCACACGTGGAGGAGAGATCGTATGACAACAAAGCCCGACCGCACACACACACCCACACTTAACCGCCGTTGTGTGGTGTGCGAATAAAAATGCATCAACTATTGTGCACCACCGCCTTTGGAGATGGGATGCACTTTAGATGAGATCACGATTTCAAGCCAACGAGACCGGTACGAATGAAGGCAGCTGAATAGCTAAGCAGCATCAGGAGTAACTACTAGGAGCACAGTGGGCAATGTGGATGATGTTGGAATTGCTAAAACTGGTGTAAAGCTTTCCCACCCAACCACATCCCACATGCGAGGACACACACACACATCTCTGTTGATGGATGATGTCCTTAAGTAGGAGAATTGGAGAAAAAAGGTGAATGAAAAGGCACTACTGGCTCGGCTTTGACTTGTCGTAAAATCTCTCTCTAACCCCTCGTAAAGCATTTTTATTTCTATTTTCAAACCAACTGCTATGGAAGTACATTTTGAGTTTCTCTGGAAAGGGTTTGGTCAGGTGTGGCGATGGGGTAAAAGCATCCGAAATGGCGATGCACCGAGAAAAAACCGGGGTGGACTGATGTGCAGGGAAAATCCGACCCGATTCCGAGGCATCTCTTCAAAGGTGATCTCTTGCGAAAGGATGTTAGACGTGTGTGTGTGTGTGTGTGTGTGTGTGTGTGTGTGTGTGTGTGTGTGTGTGTGTGTGTGTGTGTGTGTGTGTGTGTGTGTGTGTGTGTGTGTGTGTGTGTGTGTGTGTGTGTGTGTGTGTGTGTGTGTGTGTGTGTGTGTGTGTGTGTGTGTGTGTGTGTGTGTGTGTGTGTGTGTGTGTGTGTGTGTGTGTGTGTGTGTGTGTGTGTGTGTGTGTGTGTGTGTGTGTGTGTGTGTGTGTGTGTGTGTGTGTGTGTGTGTGTGTGTGTGTGTGTGTGTGTGTGTGTGTGTGTGTGTGTGTGTGTGTGTGTGTGTGTGTGTGTGTGTGTGTGTGTGTGTGTGTGTGTGTGTGTGTGTGTGTGTGTGTGTGTGTGTGTGTGTGTGTGTGTGTGTGTGTGTGTGTGTGTGTGTGTGTGTGTGTGTGTGTGTGTGTGTGTGTGTGTGTGTGTGTGTGTGTCTTTGTTGTACGTGTGAGACGGAATCGTACGGACTAACTGTACTTGGGACCGTTCAATGGGCTATTGTCAGGATAAGAAGGTTTGCCATCTCTCCTCCACCCTTTGTTGGTTCTTTGTTCGGCTAAGCTCCTTTTGGCGTAGAATTTCTTTCTCTCTCTGTGTGTTGTCATGTTGATACTTATCGATAAACTTGTTCCGCAATCAAACTTTGTTGACCTGCTTTTATGAAAAGACCAGAGCCATGAAGCATACGATGCCTGCTCGTCGGAGGGATTATTCTAAGAACGAAATTGACACCGAGCAATTCACAACTGGAATCAAACTGGAGAGCGTGGGAATGATCCTATTAGAAGCAAAACGTACTTGTTTAAACAAATTTTTCAAATGTCCCCATTTTTATATGTATATTTCCATACGTTCGGAGCCCCAACGCTCGAAGCTTCAAGTGAACGCAGCGTCGTGTGTTTGAAATGTGCAAACAAATAAGTGCCAAAAACTGTCGAAAATGGAATCTAAACGTCCCTACAAGAGAGAAGCAGAAAAACGAAATGCAATGGAGATGAGCGAGTTTGGGTAAATTGAGTCAAGTCGTTTCCCTTGCCTTGCCATCGCCTTGGCGCACTAATGCAGTTTGGGTTTTGCTTTCTTTTTAGGACAGAACCGACTGGTGGCTGGTTGACTGGTGACATCGGTTGCCCCGAAGAAGGACAATTCTTGTGCGTTCCCCTCGTATTTTCGGAGGTGCCGTCACTATGTGCAGCAATGTGCGGGGCAGGAGATGATGTACGTAGTACGCTTTTGCCAGTGTGCAATGCGCTATCAGCCAGCAGTCAATCCAGTGTCAACCACTGCCAAGACAAACATATTCCCATCCTTTCTCCTCGGTGACTCTAAAACCAGCGCTTCTCGTAAGAGTGTGAAGAGAGTTGAGGTTTTGTTTTATTTGTTTTGTTTTTGACTGCATATCGCATGATAGAGTATGGGTATAAGTAGGGAATAAGTAGCATTACCGCCATATCGCTGTAGCTGCCGTTTTGGTGACAGGAGTGTAATGGCGGACCGATTTGCATCTGGTACATTAAGTAGAGCAAGTCAGCGCAATTCGATGTGTGTAAATATTATCCTTCCGGTCGGAATCGTTTTGCCCGACTGCTCTCAATTGCGAAGGTATAGAAGTAGAATATAAGGTGTGTTTTTAATATTATCTCAGTGTCATTTAGTGCTCAATAGAGTATTTTCAACATTTAAAATTGATATGCAAAATTGTGAGATAAATCAAAACGCCAAAATAGGACAGAGCACGCCAACGCGTCCCTACGCTCTTACAACCCACTATTTTTATAAACAAAATTCTTAAATTAAACCAAAGTAAAACCAACGCTCCTTTCACAGTCCTTCACAGAACGCAGAACAGCGTTCCCCCCAACCTAATCTGGGAATGTGTTTCGAAATTCAAAATTAAAATAGATGTGCTCTGCCCCAAAAGTACATTTCTTTCTACTGGTTTGACGAAACTGGTACGAAATTCGACGAAAGAGGGAACATTTCGCTCGTTGAAAGGCAAATCATTTAACTTGTCTGTCTTTAACCGTGGGTGGGTGCATTTTTTTCTGTTTAATTTGCATCTGTGCAAACAATCATCAGACACGAACGAACGGACGTCCTTCGTTGCCTTCTGGTGCCGGGTGATTCAGGGAAGAATCCCAACAAACTGAGGGAGATAGGAGTTCGCTATAGAGGTCGAATAGAATGTATTTGATGAGACAAGGGCACATTCTATCGTAGAATGGAGCAATAACTTTGTGATTTCCTCCAACGAGTCCTTACACATGGCTAGTGTGGTTCCTTTTTACTCGAAGTGAATGGAAAAGCGAATTAGTCTAATATCGAATTCTCGCTCCTGTATTGTTGGCGAATTTCTGGCCACGTGGGCCCTCCTTTCCTCCAGTATCTGCTCCCATGCCGGAACTTCCGGCAGACTATTGCATCCGGTCGCGTTCGCGCGACTCCACAGTGGAATTGAAACACTTTCCCTTTATTTTCCCCACCCCAACGTTGAAGTTGCGGTTTATCTCGTTCGTCGCTTTCGCTGGAATGTCTGGAAAGTTTTGGCGGCGCTGCGTCAAATCAAACCACCTTGCCACCCTTCCATTGACACTGACGCCGAAATCAGCCGTTTAAGCATTAGTAATTAAAGGCGACGCGGGGCCTCTTGTTGGCATCCCGTTCTGAATCTTCGCATGGTACGATTTTGCTCACCGCATCAGAATTTCACTAATTGTGTGTATGTGTGTGTGTGTCGTTATTTCAATTGAAGCGCCTTCCTTCTGCCGAACATCTACTCAAAGACGATACTAAGGTAAAGCGTGGCTGCGCGCAGTACGCAGCCATTCAGCAGCCGGTTCAGCAATGGCTGCGTGCTAGCGTAAAACGTGATTTGAAATTGCTCCGGAGGATGGAAATTTCCGCACGTGTTTGCGAGTGGAGAAGCGGGTGGTGGTAGGTATGTGTGGATGGCAAGATTTCACACTTCATCGAACGGTATAATCACCTGATGCGGGGAGGCGTCAGACACTGGCGTCACACAAAGTTGGGGCTGCAAATTAATGTTACATTCCCCCGCCCAATGTGAAGAAGCTAGGGTGGAAATGGTATGTGGACTTGTTGTTGGCCTTTCCAATACAGTGCAGATAGTTATTGGGCGTCTTATTGCGAACGGCACAGGAGGATGTTTGGAGTTTGGATGAGCAAGTCACCATATCACTGCTTTGTTCTCGAGGCTATGCATATATCGGGATGATGGTCCTCCCCTTCTTGGAACGGTTAAAATCGATCGGACACGACACGATGCAGCAGCTGATGGTGTAAAGTTTACAGCATTAGTCCGATAAACTTCATCCTCAACGAAGGCTGGATTGGATGCGATGAGTCTTCCTCCTCACTGGATGAAATTGCACAAAATATTGTCATTCATTAGTTAACTTTTCGTCCTGCTTAAGGTGTCCATTTTGAAGCAGACGAAGAAATTCAACAAAGATTCGTTTTTTCTGCTTTAAAAAAAACTGAATGAAAAACGATTATTCCGCATTTAAAGTAACGCTTCCGCCCTTAACGCCATGAATGACGTGTCCCGTACGTTTTCTTTAGAAACCCGTGTCATCCATTCATCAGGAAAAGCACAGAAGAAGTGCCGTTTCGCATAATTTACGATGTGGTTCGAAAGATCCCGCCCTCAGAGCAAACATAATTAGATCCCGATGGGTATCCGCTTTCCTTTTTTTATGTTTGCCCACCATCCATTCCGGCGAATCGTTTGCGAGAAGAGTTCGCGCGCGCAGTGAATTTGTGGGTGCTGACTGGCCACCGTTCCCTGTGGTCAAGCTCAGCACACTGTACAGCCTCGGCCAGTCAGGTCGGTGTCATCGGTTGTGATAAGATTTTAATTTATGACCGTACAAAACACACACACACACACACACACAAGCCGTCCTGAGGATGTACCTTAGTCCTTAGTTGAATGATTTCGGGGTACGCCGGAGCTCCGGTGTAGGTTCCTGTTGAATAGCTCCGGTCTGTGGGCTCTGTCTAGTATCGGATCTCGCGCCTGCCAGGGCAAAACAATGGCCGGCAAACGATGCGATGGAGCGGGCTGTAGCGGGTCAGCGCGCTAGATGAATCCATTGCCAACACACCGCCTGTATGTATGCGCCCGGAAACGGAAGAGATTTTGCACATTTGTCAAAAGGATGCAACGAATCGGAATGACGATGCAAGCATCGGGCCAGCAGCGGGCTGCCATTTTCCACACTCAATCGGTAAAGTAGTAAAGGAAATGGTAAGAGAGGAGAGGGTGAAAGTGATAGCGAGCGAGTTGTTGGTTGATAAATTACTGCAGACCAAGTGAGACCGCAATTAATTATAAACCGAACAGTCGGGCGTCACAGTTCCGTGAAGTCGCCTTCCGCGTGCTTGGTGGAAAGAGAGAAGGGAGCCTTTTAGATATTTGAAAGCCTTGCATCCTACCTAGGCCTGAGAAAAGGGGGGGCGGGTTTTGATGAGGATGCCATACCGAGCTAAAGACCTCTCCCAACCCTGGAATGAGCCCATAAGTCAGGCAAACGGATCCGGTGGTATTACTACTCATCGAAGCTCATCGAGGCGCTAAACGATGACAACACCGTTCGAATCGTCGTGTTGCAGTGAGAATGTATTGGCCAGGAAAAGGGACTGAGGCCAGTAGGATTCTCGGAGTTCTTGCCCCCGGAGAACGGTGCACACAAATTGATTGTTTGCTCTGAATGCTGTGGCCCCGCATCGTGTCTCCCCCGGTGACATTCGGTCCGAAGAACTCATTCAAGTGGACGAAGATCGTTAACGGACCTACAGCGATGTGTTGGTGGGGTGGTGTCCGATGTCCAACAAAATGGGTCCTTAAAGTCTGGAGATGCTCGTCTTTAGTATGTTTAGGCGTTAAGTGTAGATTGTTTGTGAACTCAATGTTCAGAAATAACAAATCTTCAAACTTCTTTATGGATAGGATGCTGAAGCTAGCTGAAGTACTTCCCAAATCAAACGGCCCACGATCAGCGGCGGGTCAAGCCTCTCCGAGGCCCTAGGCGTTATGGTAGACGGGGCCCCTTCACCAAATCCATCGACGGGGGGGGGGGGCTTGGTGTACGAATCATACACTGCAAATTTTATAAGTTTGCTGCAGTTAGATTTTTTACTGAAAGCTATTGAGTAATACATGGTTTTCTCGTTTCACTGAATATCAGTAAAACAAATTACTGAAAATGCAGCTATTTATTCTGTCAAAACGACATTTCTGAGCTTCAAAAGAAAACATAATGCGATGCCCACTTGCTCGTGATGAACAAACATTTGATTTGGTAATTTTAGGTGCGTATTCGGCTTGCGGAATTAACGTTTTGGTTGAGAAAAATCTTCACACCACTTTGCTGTTCTTGCTGATATTTCATGATAACCGTGAGTGCGTACCAAATCAACAAACTTGTTTCGACAAAATACAGTTCACATCTGTATAAATCTTTATGAAACAGAGATGAACAAGAGCAGCATGGACTGCCACCCGCGCAACAATAAAAACTCCAATTTCAATACTTTTTTTCGCCAATTTTTAATCGATATCAATGACTAAACAATCAGTAATATCAGAAAGGCTTTGTAGTATGTTCAAATTTTGGGTACTGTGGATACTGTTTCGAAGCGGACTTTCGACACTTGATCGTCTAGGCGATCATAAAAACCTTTCGGACGTTGGAGTTTAGAGGGATTACCTTGGGTAGGAGGACATAACTAAACTCCTTAAATGAGAAGTCGATAGATGATGGATGGGCTTAGTCCTATCCTGACAATCCGAACAAATCTGACCTGCCATGATCGGAGTTGGTTTTATCTATACTCAAAAGAAGTTAAAGGTCGGAAAGTTATCGTTTTCGCTAAGCTAGTTACATTTGTCTTTTATTGACAAGAACGATGGTTCTAAACGATATTTTCTTTCCTACTTTACAGTTTCTAGCTCGTGTTTCATAATACGGACGATTTGATTTAAAATCATCATCGTGAGCATAACATGAAAACAATATTTTGCTTTTACGTTGGTGTTTACCTTTACAATGAATACTGAAGTACCGTCTTGCTTCGAATTACGGCCACTTCATTTTCAATCGGTCAGAGCGATAACTTGTTGCACGCGGGAAAAACAATATTTTCATTCGAAAGTAACTGGAAATACCTTGTATTGCAGTATGTTTGTCTCAAGTAATCCACGGACCACAGGTCGAGCGGTGAGGGCCAGGAGAATGCATTTTTTTACACATATATTATTATATTATTACAGTTAATACCCAAATAACTGGTTTATGATATTAAACAATGCGATTGGTTATTGGTTTTCTTAAATTATTATATCATCCAAGCAAGTTTCAAATTCATTTTATTAAATAACTAAAATTGATTGTAAAGATTCTTCAATTAAGAGTCTGCAGGATACTGTGCAAAAGTCATAAAAAGTTCAAAACAATTAAGCAAAATCGCAATATCGCTTCTGAATGTACCCTTCCTTCCATGTTGCAAAATGTTTTCAGGATATATCTGAAGATGGTACAAAAACCTTAACAGCTGAAAAATTATCGAGACAAAAGTACAATCGTTCAGTACTATTATGAGGCCACGGACAAGTAAGGCCAGGTCAGACCAATTGATAGTGTATTTCTTTAAAAAAAAGCTCCAAGAAAATCGTTGCATCCTTAAAAAGCAATAGTGTGTAACCATTGTTCTCGTAAAATCAACAGTCAGGTTTTTATGGAATTATTCGTTTCTATTTTCTAATTTCTCCTCAAATTTGACCATATTAATTGGTCCGACAATCCATGTTATGGTGATCAAATTTGGAATAGTTCAACGATATGAATTGTCATATTAAAATATGTTCAGTTAATTTGTACTGAATAGGATCTTCCTATCTTTCAAAATCGCGCAAATATTTTCTCGGGCCTGACTGCATATTGTGGCGGGCCGGACTTTGCCGGCCGCTGCCGTCAAATTTTACGCGATCATTCATATCGATATTTCCTTTCCGCCGACCCTTCCAAATTTGACCCAAACCCTTCAACAGCTTGCTTTTCCACCATCACTTCGTCCAGTCCCCAAAAGATAGCAGGGGCACGAGTTCTTAGTTTTTGCGTGATAACATAGAAACAGGCCAAATTAAAAAGCGCACACATCGACATCGGAATCGATTCTTGAATGAAACCTCAACAGATAAAAAGAGCGTGCTTGGTGTCAGCCAATTTTTCTTGCTAATTTCTCCGGCTACGAACCGTTGTGTTGAGATCGGTTTCGGAGCCTTTTAATGTCGTATGTGCAAGTAGTTTGCGTGAGGCATCTCTTGTAACGGATTTCGCTTTACCCAACTCGCGCGTAACGTTCAATGCATTGGGCCAACGATGATGAAATGATATTGTTTTGAGCTGTGGGCATGTATCGCAGCGTTCTACGCTTCCAAATAAGGTGCACGTGTTAAACAAAAATATTGCACATGTTAAAAAGGCAAATGTTTTCTGCTTCTGATAGTAAAATGCTTATGATAAATAAAATAAATATGCTTCTGATAGGTCTGGTAGTAATAATAATAATAGTAATAATAAATCTGATTGTAAACATAACCCCCGGGGGGAAAATGGAGGTATATTGGGTTGACAACACCAAATAGAAGGGGCCCCTCAATCGACGGGATCATCAACGGGGCCCCAAATGGACGCGGCAATGGAGATTGTTCTTCGTATTATGGCTGTGTATGGCTGTATGTAGATGCATCTGTAACGGTTTTTGGTCTTGTTGTATTCGCAAAACTTGAAATAGTCGATAAAAACCATATATAAATGAACATGTTCCATAGGTTCCTTGAGTATTTTTATACCCTTCCCCCCTTTCTTCTAACTGAAACCTTTCCCATTTCCCCTTCTCTTCGGTCCACAAACTGGATGTGTTCGATTAGGGCCAAGAATGAAAATTTTAGTTTTTGCATTAAAAGACACACACAATCCACTATCCCAGGCCAGGAATGTGAATACCATTTTTCGTGTGAAACAGCTGTCTGCTTTTGGCACAGAATCGCAAAGCGGTAGCAGGGGCCCCGTATACAACAACAGGACGGTTCATCCCAGCCAAGAGCGCACACAATGACATCGATTTAACCATTCCTCGAATGAAACCTCAACCCACTGAACCCACCGTTGACCAAACGACCTTCCTAGGCTTTTTAAAGCGACGCGAGCTTGGTGTCATTTTTTCCTGCTAATTTCTCCGGCTACGAGCCGGTGTATTGAAATTTTGTTTAGGGGCCTTTAAATTTTTGTCTGTGTATGATGTGTGCTTGTGGCTGTTGAAACGGGTTTTCTTTGTGGTTAAACGCAGCGTTCTGTTCTGTGTGCTGTGCATTGGATTTTAGCAGCAAGTGTCTCCGCGTTTTTTTTTTGGTGAGCTCGTGCATCGACCATCCACACCAAGACACCAAATGGACGGGCCCTTCATTGACGGGGCCCCTTATAGACGGGGCCCCTTATCGACGGGGCCTCCTTACCGACGGGGGCCCTTACCGAAGGGGCCCCTTCATCGAAGAGTCCACATAATAGTTGGGGCCTCGTAAACCACCTTTGAGTTTTAGTTTCAGCATAGCTGTAACGGTTTTTTATCTTGTCTTCACGCAAAAAGTTGTATGTAAATAGTGATAAAACATCATTTTAATATTAACATGGCACAGTTTCTTTTTGGACATATAAATACCACCCCTTCCCGATTTCCCCTATTTGTCAGTTGACCACAAAAGTTGAGTAGGGCCCCGCGTGAAAATTTAAGGTTTTGCGTTAAAAGCAGGCACGCTCCACGATCTCAGGCTTGAGATGTGAATACCATTTTTCGCGTGAAAACAGCTGTCTGTTTTCGGCACACATCTGCAAAACAAGTATAGGGGCCCCTAGACAAGCGCAGGCACGTTTCATCCCAGCCAAATTGAAAAGCGCACACATCGATATCGATGGAATCGTTTCTCGAATGAAACCTCTACCCACTGGAGCACCGTTGCTTGCTTGATGTTAGTCAATTTTTCTTGCTAATTTTACCGGCTACGATCCGATGTATTGATATTGTGTTTCGGGGCCTTTAAACTTTTGTTTGGGTGTGTTGTATGCTTGTGTTGTGTAACGGGTTTTCGGTGGTAGTTAAGCGCAGCGTTCTGTGCATTCCATTTTAGCAGCAAGTTGCTCTGCGTGGTTGTGGGTTTGGGTGTCTCGTGCACAGGCCACCCACACCAGCAAAAATTGACGGTTTCTCGCTCTGTCCAATACTTTGCGCCAACGATGATGAGGTATTGATTTGAGCTGTGCGCGCGTGTCGCAGCGCAGCTTTGATGCAAGTATTGGCAGATTTCTTAGAACATTTAATGTGCTGCTTTGAGTAGTATGGGTCCCGGTTTTCTGCAGTTCGGGGCCCTCGACAAAATACAGTGAGTAAAGCGATGGGAAAAATGAATTAATTAAAAATGTGTCTTTTTGAAGTAGATGGTAAAAGTCCCATCCAGAGGGGGGGGGGGGGGGGGGGTAGAATCAGTACGAAGTCGAACATCACAATGACGGGGCCCCCTAGATCGACGGGGCCCCTGGCGGCCGCCCAGTCCGCCCACCGTTTAACGCGCCACTGCCCACGATTGTTTCACGTCCCTTCCTATACTCCACACACACCGACTGGGGTTGTGATTTATGAAATGCGGCCAACATATGCCGTCCACAAATTAGGGAACCGTACGTGAAGTTGGCGTTAAGTAAACGGTACCACACCATACACCGATGATGAAAGGTTTTCCGCATGTCGTAATTTTGGACAACATGCGACGCTTCAAACATTGACCAACTATGCTATCCCTGGCAAGTGGAGAGTGTAGATGGTTGCAGCATCTGGGCTGAGTTCTTGCACCTAAATAAACACCTCTCGCACCCTCCCACCAAGATGGCCAACATATGGCAGGACGTCGTGCTCAATGCAAACAACCCATCGGGAAGGAAGCCGGGACGCTCTTCAAATACACCATCGTAACCGATAAATCTGATTATGTCAAACTTATTAAACGTTCCGCCAATTTGTTTGCCACCATCAAATAAAACGTAAAATTTCATTATTCGCCTGGGAAAAAGCGCCTGTGCCTTGCGTAAAGCGGAAGGAACGCACACGAACCTACCACGCGCCTCGGTAGAGCTCAGGCAAAGCGGCGAACTCCTCGTATATTAATGTTTTTTTTTTACTGAGTTTGTTCATTCTGTCCCCAGAACTACTAGCAAGTATCAAGTTTCGTGTGCTAATAATTCTCTCCCTCTTCGATTGCTACCCTTTCCATTGGCGCGCGCGCGCGCTCGCTCCATATGTGTGGTAAGTCACCGTGAAAAGGCCCTTGGCAGGTTCAATACGGCTACGGCTTGGGATCGGTTGCTGGTAGCAAAGTGTTTTTTTACATTTTACGCTTCCCACAAACTCTCTCTCTCTCTTGAACTCTATTTTAGGGTAGGGATGAGCACCTTTCAGCCCCATTCCTCCCAGAAAAAGGTGTGTTCTACCGTTTGCTAATGTTTTTACCGCATCAAAGCGGGCTACAGCTTCGGCAAAACTTTCCACCCTGCTACCCTTTTATGAGGCTGGTGGCAGAATCACACACACACACACACACACACATATTTGGAATCACAATAGTGGCATCGCATGTGGGTGACTTTGTGCGTACCGAAGAACCCTGTAGGGACCGTTCGCTTTGGAATCCATTTTTCCAGTTGGAAAACTTTCCACAACCAATCGATCGACCTTTTGGGCGATACTTTGGTGATGCCATTCCTAGCGTCCTGACACGTCACCACCACCTGGTGCCGTTTCTCAGATTGCCGGTGACTTTCGGCAGTGGTCCGTAAAGGGCGAAAGCCTTAACGCTTTCGCACACGCTAGAAATGGTACGCAAAAATAAGCTTAACGAATATGAAGCCGTACACGAACGAGAGCGAAATTCCAATTCTTGCGCATCACTACGCATGGGTGGGGATAGGAATAGGCGTTGATGATATTGCTACAATTAAACAGAATTAGGAAATGTACAGCTTATTTGTTGAAAACGGAATATTTATTCAAGAGTAAATAAATTCTTACACTTCGTTTGCTAATTATGCTTTTCCAGAAGCCACTGCAAACCGTTCTGCATTGGCGTCTCTTCTCTGCATGTTAACAATTCAATAAGACCCGGGGTGCGATGGGAATGCTTCATTTGGTATCAGAGCAAAAGTGTAGCTTCCCCCCTTTTTCCTGGGCGTGTTCGTTATTCGTTCCGCGCTTCGATAATATAACACTCTACCAAGCGTTTCTTCGATTTGTTCGAACAGTCAAACAGTAAAAATGCTGTCTAAAATTCAAATAAGTTAATGCGATGCTTGCATATTGAAAAAAGGTGCAACAGAGGAGTTCACAAACTCCAGTTCATTAACTGTGTTCAGTAGTGAAAAAGAACAGAAGTGTTGGCTCTTTTGAAGAGAGGTGATAATAAGCATCGCTCGGTTTGCTCAACCACAGAAAAATCGCATCATTTGCTGCGCAGTGGTTTCCCAGCTCTTCTTGCTTAGCTCCCCAGTAAGGGTGAACATATCATCGTCCGGCGCGTAACCGTGCAACTTGCGCATGGTATGGGCCAGCAACAGCTCCGGACCCGTCACCACGCTCTGCAGGTGGCGCCGTTCCGCCTGATTAATGTACTCTACCAGCATGTGCACTTCCTGCTGCCAGTCCCAGTCTTTCAGACTCAGCCGCCGAAAGAAGTACTGCTCCTCCAGCAGCTTGACAGGACTGAAACCCACGACCCGAGATTGGCACGATGCGCAGCGACATTTGAAAAAGTGGGACAGCTGCAGTGCATGTCTTCTGGCCGAATCGTCGGGATCGAACGTCGAGAAGCTGAAAGGACATGTAAAGCAGACACACTCAGTGAGCCACCTGTTCTTGCAATTCGTACACATAGACACACTTACCCGTTGATATTGTACAGCTGCTCGCCGGCAGCGATCGGTCGGGTTGCTACCATAGCCAAGCGGCCATCGAGCAGATGGATCGGGGCCACGTTCGGTATGCAGCTATGGTTCACCATGCTAAACAGGGGGTAAATGGCAATCGCATGCGTTCGCTCCTCGTGGTGCACGTTCCTCGGACTCTTCCGATCGTCACTATTGTTGTTATCGACAGAAGACTCTTCCTCGCTCTCGTCGTCCTCCACATGGTCATCTTCAAGCTTCACGCGTTCCATGTGGTAAACATCATTCTTACTGGTCAGCGCCGTTTGCGTGTGCCGTAGCAGCAGTTCGAACAGGAGCTTGCGTCTTGACGGGCACGACCAGCAAAGCGGTCCGAGCTCGGTGCGGTCCAGCAGCAACCCCTGCACGATGTAGGCGAAAAATATGAGCGACGCTAGCTGTTTGTGATCGCGCCGGTTCTGGTTCGTGGCGAGCACGTGCACCGTGTCGTAGATATCGCGGTCCGTTGCTTTGTTCCAGTCCACCGTGAATGCATTCACCTTCGTTTCGTCCAGCGTGCCCATACGATAGATCCATTGCCCTAGAGACTGGTCGAAGGACGCAAAAGCCGTGGCAACCGTACGCAATCCCAACAACATCTCAACCGGGAAGCCAACACTGCGCCAACAGTCACGCAGCACGGCACATTCGTACCGATGGTACTGCTTGTGCGCTTTGTCGCGACATTCTTCCGAGCAGTACATCGCCACGGTGCATCCCTCGCAAGGAATTAGCGTAAACGTGTCCTCGTTGTGGCAGAAAGCGCAACGCTTGTACTGGTCTCTTTCGCAGAGTAGGGATGCGTACGGTTTCTCGATCATTAAAACATCGCCTGCCTTTAAATGCTGCGTCGTCACAAGATGACGACCGAATTCACTGTTCTGGCGCAGCTCCACACATTTCACCAGGTGAGGGATGTTCCGGTGCGCCTCGTAGCTCAACTGCAGTGCCGGACGGCCCGTGCCACGTGGGCGATATTTTCCAGGCGTGCGTTTTGCCGGATCCGGAAAGATAGGAGGGAGCAAGTTTAGGCACTTCTTAGCGTACTGTTCCCGCTCGCTCAGCTGATCCGCCAATCGTGCCGGGTAGTTCGAGGCCCGCGCTAGGCGTATGTTTTCCAAACACTCTTTAAACAGGTTAAACTTTAGACAGACCACCGAACGGTCACCGTACGCAAGCGCTCTTGCTTCGGAACCTGGCTCCGAGTACGCGATGCTCTCGTTGTAGTGCTGGAGCGCCTCCAAGTCCTTTCCTAGCTTCGGCACGAACAGTTCATTGCCACGATTGCGGGCCGCAAGCGCTTTCGCATTGTCCTTTGTGTCGGGTTGCAGATGCAGCCTTTCGCGCAACAGGGACGTGCGCAGATAGTCTTCAATTTCGCGCCTAATAATCGCTTCTGCCATCTCTGGCCGGGCTTGGGTAGCTTCGCTGATTCGGTGTTCGAACAACATCTCCCACAGTCGAAGAAAGTACTGTACCAAATCGAAATTGCTGTCGCCCAGCATGAGAGACATGTTCACGTCCTGGCTCTAGGGTTAAGCTCTTGTCTAAAAATTACAATCAAAACAGTGACAACAACTAGTCCACACCAGGAAAGATTACAAAACTCACGCAAAAACAAAATGGAGTCGAGTGGGAGTGGGATACGAGTGGAAAACAATTGCACAACTGTCGGGCTTAGTTTTCGGTCGGCGGCAATGTCGGTTACGTTGAAAATGAACAAGAGGGAACATGTTTGCCGCCGCAGGAAAAAAAAACTGACATTTCTCTGTTTTACCCAAGCAACAAAAACGTACAGCCCTCTAAGCAAGGTGACCAGAACTAACGACTAGTGAGTTAGAGATCGGATAAGGGTTCAAGATCGGATCCAGGATCAGTATGGGTTCAATTCCAGTTCTAGGACCGTAATGGACTTGTTTTCGCTTCGCAGGACCGGAATTGCTTCAGCTTTTGTACCAGAGTCGCTGTGGGCTGGTGATCGGTTCCGATAAACCTGCAGGAATTCCACGTCTGGCTTGGACTCACTATCAGTTCTAGTACCGGTTAGGTTTCAGTATCAGTTCCAGGACTGGTATGGATTCAGGAACAATTTTAAATTATGGGATCAGTTTCACGATCAGTATAGTTTCAGGGCCGGAATAGCTTAGGGTTCATTTGATGGACCGGTTTAGATGCAGCATCTATTCCCGGCTCCAATGCCGATATGGGTTCACGATCACTTCCTGTTTCCGTGAATCCCCAAAATAATGTAATAATGTAATCCGTATACATTTATTTCAATTTAAAGGAGCCTTTCGGGCCAATAGGCTTTTAGTCTGTGGGAGCGATTGATAGACGATGTAAGGTGTACTAATAAAGAGTTGCTTTTCTAATAAAGATAAAAATAAAATGATGTAAAAATAACAATCGGATTGTGCAAATAGAGCATTTATTCGGAGTAAACAAATTCTTAATGTCTATATTAGCAAACAATACTTTTAAGTAGATGACGATTCCAATTTACTCATAAACCATAAACTAAAGGATTGGTGCCGTATCCTCTGCTTGTTAACAATTTGATGGCCTGGCCATGGGAGTGATTTGTTAACATCCTAGAATTATTATTTTATTTCGTTCCGGCACTTGATTGGAATCGTTTTTTTTTTTCATTATTAACACCGGGCTAATAAGCTCTCTGCTTGCAAGACTTGAAATATATTTTTTCTTGATTGTTTTGATGATGTAAAAGGAAAATTCCCAAAATTCGACAAAAAGAAACAATAACACGTAGAGCATAAACATTGAAACGGAGAGAACGAGATTCAGTATTCAGGTAGGGCGAGTGAGATCAGTAACAGCGAAATCCACACTATCTGAAGTTCCTTATCAAAATTCGCTTAAAAATAGCTTCCAAACCAATCTCAGCAATACCCTCCATCTCGTTGAGCATATCATCCACCGGCGAGTAGCTGTGAATCATGCGCAGGGTATGCGACAGTATCACCTCCGCGGCCGTGATCTGATGCTTCGGATAGTGCCGCCCGGCCTGGTTCATGTACTCTACCAGCCGCGGCAGTCCCTGCACCACGTTATCCATCTCACGCAGCAGTAGGAGAAAATGTTCTTCCGCTAGGCTCTTATTACGGAAAGGCATGGGCCAACCAGATTGGCATGCCGGGCAGCGACAGTTGAAAAAGTACGATTGCTTCAGACAATATCTTCGGAACGAGGGGTCGAACTCCATTGTGAGAAAGCTGAAAAGAGTTTGTTTTTAAAAGAGATTTAAGTGAGAAAACTCTGCCCCACTTCCCACAAATCTTACACTTACTCATAGACGTCGAAGAGCTGCTCTCCGGCAGCGATCGGTCGGCTGGCTACAAAGGCACACCGGCCATCGAGCAGATGGATCGGGGCCACGTTCGGTATGCAGCTATGGTTCAGCATGCTGGACAGCGGGTAAACGGCAATTGCATGCGTTTCCTCCCCGTAGTCCGTGTATTCCTGTTCCTCCTCATCGTCCCTATCGTACCCGAAATAATTATCCTCATACTCGTCTTCCTCCTCATCGTCCTTCGAGCGTGTCATGTGATACACACCCTTCTTGTTGATCAGGGACGTTTGCACGTGGCGAAGCAGCAGATCGAACAGAAGCTTGTTTCTTGCCGGGTTTGACTCGCACAACGGTCCGAGCTCGGTGCGTTCCAGCAGTAGTAGGTGGACGATGGAGGTGAAAAATATGAGTTTCGACAGATCTTTGCGTCGTCGACGTTGCTGGTTCGTGGTGAGCACGTGTATCGTGTCGTAGATATCGCTGTCTGTAACCTCGTTCCAATCCATCGTAAATGCATTCACATTCGCTTCGTCCAGCGTGTTCAGATGATGGGCCAAACCCTCGAGATCCTGGTCGAAGGATGCGATGGCCGTGGCAACCGTACGCAATCCCACCATGCCCCCAAACAAGTGGCCAACAATGCGCCAACAGTCACGCAGCACGCCACACTCGTACCGATGATACTGCTTGTGCGCTTTGTCCATACATTCCTTGGAGCAGTACATCGTCACGGTGCATCCCTCGCAAGGAATCAGCGTAAACGTGTCCTCATTCTGACAAAAAGCGCAACGTTTATACCGTTCTGTGTCACATAGCAAGTTTGCGTACGGCTTCTCAATCAAAAACACGTCCCCTGCCTTTAGATGCTGCGTCGTCACCAAATGACGACCGTATTGGCTGTTCTGGCGCAACTCAACACATTTCGCCAGGTGAGGGATGTTTGCGTGTGGCTCATAGCTCAATTGCAGTGCAGGACAGCCCGTTTCACGTGCCCAATACTTTCCAGGCGTGTGCGTCACTCTGCGCGGAATGATTTGGGCATCATTTTCGATGCATCGCTTCACGTCCTGTTCGCGCTTGTTCAGCTTGTTCATCAAACGTGCCGGATAGTTCGAGGCCCGCGCTAGGCGTATGTTTTCCAAGCACTCTTGGGACAGGCCTAACTTCAGACAGACCACCGACCGGTTGCCGTACGCAAGCGCTCTTGCTTCTGAACCTGGCTCCGAGTACGCGATGCTCTCGTTGTAGTGCTGGAGCGACTCCAAGTACTTTCCTTGCATTGGAACGAACAGTTCATTGCCACGATTGCGGGCCGCAAGCGCTTTCGCATTGTCCTTTGTGTCGGGTTGCAGCTTAAGCCGGTCGCGAAACGGGAACGTGCGCAGAAAGTCATCGGTCTTGCGCTTAATGAGCTCTGCTAACTTATCCTTATCCGGCTGGTTCTGGATCAGTATGGCGACGCGGTGCTGCTTCGCTTCTTTCCAAAGTGTATCAAACAGCTTCGTCACATCGCACTTCTTGTTACTGAGCCGCTTAGACATGTTCACCTGTATATTGGGCTTGCTTTCGGGTTAACACCGTCTAAAATTATGTGTAAAACGCCGGACGAGTAAGAAAAGTCTAGAATAGAAATGAAAGTAGTGACCAAAGGCGGATTTAACCAGGCCTCACTCACGCAAAACAAAATGGAGCTAAGCGTTCTGGATAGATACGTGAATAAATAACTGCTTACAAACTCTGCTTTGTTTTTCCTCCGGCAGCAATGTCGGTTGCCGTGAGAGCGGACACAAAAGAACAGATTTGCCGCGCTTGCTGCAGCTGGATAAATTTGACATTTCTCTGATGTTTACCCAAACAGCAAAATCAAAAAGATAAAGGTAAATAAACAGGCCTCTGCGTTACGTGGCGTTACACTGCTTCTAGACGATCCGCAAATTGCCGTCACAAATTTTACGCAAAAGTAAGGTGGCGCACCCTAAGTAGGCGCAACGGGCAGATAGGTGAACGCACTTTTGAAGTCGTCCCAGAATTCACCTATCTGGGGTCAAAGGTCAGCAACGACAACAGCATGGAAGCTGAGTTGCGCGCAAGGATGCTGGCTGCCCGGTCATTCTACAGCCTGAGAAATAAGTTCACCACACGGCATCTGTCACGGCGGACGAAGTTGGCATATATATCGCACATATATTGTACCGGAACTCACACACAAGCCCTCTTAGCCGCGTTCGAGAGGAAGATGCTCAGAAGGATACTTGGCCCCGTTTGTGTGGAAGGACAATGGAGGAGCCGCTACAATGACGAGCTATACGAGATGTACGGCAACCTCACTGTCGTACAGCGTATCAAGCTCGCCAGGCTCCGGGGTTGCACGCATTGAAACGGACGTTCCAGTTCGTACAGTCTTTTTAGGCCGTCCACAGAAGACAGAGTCGATGGCGTGGTAGGCCTAAATGGAGGTGGCAGGATGGCGTGGAGACGTTTGCCATTAAGACCTAGATAACAGATTGGCGGACGAAGGCGCGAGACCGTGAGCGGTCTCGGACATTTCTGAGGCAGGCCTAGACCGCGATTGTAGCGCCGGATAAGAAAGTATAAAAGTAAGGTGGCGCTCTAGCACCAATCGAACCGCGGGCCGCTTAGTGTGTGTTGTGCGCTCGGACAAGCAGGTGTTGCGAGCAGCCGGTCGAGCAGGGCTCCCGGCAGGGCACGGTACGGCTGGCGCGCGGCCGAGTACTTTAGTGTGTATTGTGCTTGTGAGTTTATATTTATGATGTGTACTGTTATATCAGTGTTTGAATAAAGTACCTGATGCAAGCCAAAGACACAACAATTTTGATTCGCTTCTTTTTTCGGTCGACCGATTTCGGCCTACCCGTCAGTGAAAACGAAATCTAAACGATCAGTCCAAAGAAGCAGTGTAAGAGCGTTTCTACATACACCGAGAAAGCAGCTGAGAAAATAACTGACAGCATGCTTTGACAGCGACTGACAGCATTTTCGGCGAGAGAATTCTCCTCGGCATGCAAAGAACGATGGAGCTGAGAAAAAATTGAATTGGCAGTTTATGGCGAACGATCAATTATAGTTTGCATTTTTGCCGTCTAAAGGCCGGGCTACATTGATCGTACTCGCAAGTGTAATTTTGATTTTCACTAGCGCATCTGGCGGCGGCTGACAGAAGCATTTTGCCAAACAATTTGGAGCCGCTCCAGAAAATACGTTGATTTCCCATGTTTTTTACTTAAATCGGAGGAGAAAAGTTTTGTAAAACGTAGATACACATGTTTTGCACGCATTGCATCTATTTTTGCAATGAAAAACGATGGAAAAACTACTTAATTTTGAGATCCGGCATGACCATTCCCTCGATAACCAAAAAAAGCTTCCACCAGCCGCCGCCAGATGCGCTAGTGAAAATCAAAATTACGCTTGCGAGTACGATCAATGTAGCCCGGCCTTAATAATCGTAAAAATATTATTAAAAAGTAAAAGAAACTTTTTTGACTTCATTTTAGCGATTAAAATGGATGTTTTCAACATCATTTTAAAAGTCTCATCTCAGCGCTTTTCAGAACTTCTACACACACCAGCGTGAGAATCCGGTTGTCAATTCTCTCACTGCCATCTCTGAGCGTATACCTACGGCTCGTATGTTCAATTTTAGGAAGCTGGGCTACCAAAAGCTTCATCGTATTTTAGCCGATACCGATTGGTCCTTTATTGATGCTGACTGTGACATAAATCAAGCTGTAGCAGCATTTACTAATGTAATCACTTCCGCCTTCCCTTCCTGCTGTCCTCTCCTTAAACCCGCTCCTAATCCTAAGTGGTCGAACAAAGCTTTACGTCTATTAAAATCGGACAAAAATCGCGCTCAACGCGCCTCCCGTTTAAATAATACTTTTCACAATCTTTGTGTATATAAATGTGCGGCTAAGGCTTATCGTCTTCTTAATCGCCATCTGTATCGTCGCTACGTCCGGCGTCTTCAAATGCGCTTCACTATTGATCCTGGGTCATTCTTTCGTTTTGCGAACTCTCGGCGAGGCTCTGCTAGCCTTCCATCCACCCTGTTTCTTGATCTGTCCTCTGCTACGTCCAATCCTGATATATGTAACCTGTTTGCCAAACATTTCTCTAGTGTATTTGTCGATCCTAGTTCTTTTAAGGTTCCTTTGGACGTAGGCTTGTCTTACACGCCCTCTGATGTGATATCATGTAATTCAGTCGTTGTAAGTGAAAGCCTAGTAAAATCCGCTTTATCCAAACTTAAAACTTCGTTTTCACCAGGCCCTGATGGCATCCCTGCCTGTGTTTTGAAAAAATGTGGCAATACCCTCACTCCTGTTCTCACTCGTCTTTTTTCTCGCTCGCTTAGTGTAGGGATTTTTCCTAGTCAATGGAAACTAGCTTGGCTTGTTCCCATTTATAAGAAAGGTGACGGCACACTAGCATCAAACTACAGAGGCATTTCTATTTTTTGTGCGTGTTCTAAAATCCTCGAGTCAATTGTCCATTTATCTGTAATGCCTTGTGTAAAAAATTATATTTCTACGGAACAACACGGCTTTATGCCCAATCGCTCAGTGTCCACCAACCTAATGTGTTTTTTGTCCTCTCTATATCACTACCTGTCTAGTGGTAAGCAAGTAGACACTATCTATACCGATTTCAAAGCGGCATTTGACAGTATACCTCTATCATTACTTGTTGCTAAGCTTCGAAAACTAGGTTTCGGTGGCTCTATATTGCCATGGTTCAACTCCTATCTTGAGAATCGTTCATATGTAGTTAAAATCTGTGGCTCTTTCTCTGAATGTTTTCTTAGTTCTTCGGGTGTCCCACAAGGTAGTGTCCTTAGTCCCTTACTGTTCATTCTCTTCCTCAATGACTGTACTTCGATCCTTCCTCCTAACGGCTTCTTTCTATATGCGGATGACGTTAAAAATTTTCTTCCTGTATCTTCTACAGCTGATTGTCTAGTCCTTCAATCCTGGCTCTGTAAATTCTCTACATGGTGTGCTTCTAACGGTTTAGTCCTGTGTCCTGAAAAATGTTCTGTCTTGTCTTTCTTCCGATCCTCTACAAGTATAACTCATGCTTATAGTGTCTGCGATGCCCCTATTCCCCGTGCGTCCTTGTCTAAGGATCTTGGCGTCTTCTTTGACCCGAGTCTTTCTTTCAAGGAGCACACGGACTATGTCATCAACAAGGCCAACAAAAGTCTTGGTTATATTTGTCGCATGTCCACTGGAATTCGTGAGCCTTTTTGTCTTAAGTCCCTTTATTGTTGTTGGGTCCGTTCCGTACTAGAATATGCCTGTGTCATCTGGTCTCCTGTCCAACTATCTCTGCTCCAAAGGATTGAGAGGATCCAGAGACGTTTTACAAGGATCGTATTTCGTAGGTCGCTGGGTCATCACTCTATTCCGCTTCCTTCGTATGACGATAGATGCACTCTATTAGGCCTTGCCAAGTTGGAGCACCGCCTCTCGGTCGCTCAGGATTCTTTCGTTGCTGGCATATTGCTCAATACGATTGATCAATACTCTTTCACTTCTGTCGCGCTTATATTTGTATGCACCTTGTCGCACCTTACGTTATCGTTTTCGTCTCCAGTTACCTATATGTCGTACACGTTTTGCTCGCAATGAGCCTTTTGTAAGAGCTATGTCGTCTTTTAATAGTACTTCTGATCTGTTCGATTTCAACATATCCTGTCTACCGATCCCGTCTTCGCTCCTTTTCCGTACCATAAACTCCTTCCAACTCCTTCGTGAATAATTGTATACTATAGTCAGTAAGCACTATTTGCTGTAACCCAACGTGGCCGAGCAATTAATAAAATAAAAATAAATAAATAAATAAACTACTGCTACCTTAGCCATTGGTTCGTGCTAGAAAAAAACTCATAAACAAAGGAAAATTATTAGGTCGTCGGGATGCTGTGTTACGTTACAGGAAAATCGTGGTTCAAGAATCCAGGAGCCGTAGATGAAAAAAAAACTAAATAAGCATTTGTAGTAAAAATAATAAAAAAGTATATTTTTCATGTAACAAAAACAATCACGGAAATTCGATAAGATTCTGATATATAAAGAAAAGATGACATTTCAGCAGATTACTTCTTCCCATGCGAAGGTGAGCTAAATCGAACAAAAGGCAAAATCCGCAACATAATCATAATCATTCAAAGCGGCTGCCCAGTAGTGATGGGTAATCCGGAGCGGAGTCATGGATCAACTCCGACTCCGGTGCGCAAAATATGATTCCGGCTCCAGATCATAACTGGATTCGACTCCGGATCAGTCCGGATCACTCCGGATCAGTCCGGATCACTCCGGATTACTCCGGTCACCGGGAAAAAATTGTATTTACCCATCACAACTGCCCAGTACACCAAAGTTCCCAAACTCGTCTTCCGCATCATCCTCCAGCGAGTAGCTGTGAATGATGCGCAAGCTACGCACCAGCATCACTTCCGCGGCCGTATACTGATGCTTCGGATAACACCTTCCCACCTCGTTCATGTGCTCTATCAGCTTCGGCAGATGATTCCTCATCTGCACCGAATTACTCATCGCCCGGAGAAACTTTTCTTCCTCTTGGTTCATATTGCGCACACTGACGTACGAACATGATTCGCACACTGCGCAGCGACACTTGAAGTAGTAGCATTGTTCCAGGCAAAGTAAACGGAGCGAGCTGGCGAACTCCGTTGTACCGAAGCTGAAAGGAGATTGTGAAGAGATTTTTGTGAGCAATCTTTATTCAACCCCTGTTTCATTTCCCATCGATCAGACTTACCCATAGACGTCGAACAGCTGCTCTCCGGCAGCGATCGGTCGGCTGACTACAAAGGCACACCGGCCATCGAGCAGATGGATCGGGGCCACGTTCGGTATGCAGCTATGGTTCGCCATGCTAAACAAGGGGTAAACGGCAATCGCATGCGTTCGCTCTTCGAATATATCCTCGTCGTCGCTATCGTACCCAAAATTATTAAACTCATACTCGTCTTCCTGGTCGATCTCACAACACTTCATATGTGACACCTGCTTCTTGTTAATCGGGGACGTTTGCACGTGGCGTAGCAGCAGATCGAACAGAAGTTTGCTTCTTGCCGGGTTTGACTCACACAACGTTCCGAGCTCAGTACGCTCCAGCAGCAGTCGGTGCACGATTGAAGCGAAAAATATGAGCATCGCCAGATCTTTGCAACTCCGCCGTTTCTGGTTCGTGGCGAGCACGTGTACCGTGTCGTACATATCGCTGTCTGTTATCTCGTTCCAGTCCACCGTGAATGCATTCACCTTCGCTTCGTCCAGCGTGTTCAGGTGATCGATCCAACCCTCCAGATCCTGCTCGAAGGATGCAAAAGCCGTAGCAACCGTACGCAATCCCATTATTCCCCCCGGCAAGGAGCCAATCATGCGCCAACAGTCACGCAGCACACCACACTCGTACCGATGATACTGCTTGTGCGCTTTGTCCATACATTCCTTCGAGCAGTACATTGTCACGGTGCATCCCTCGCAAGGAATGAGCGTAAACCTGTCCTCATTCTGACAGAAATCACAACGCTTGTACCGTTCCTGATCATTCAGCATGCTAGCGTACGGCTTCTCAATCAGCAGGACGTCTCCCACCTTTAGTTTCTGCGTCGTCACCAAATGACGACCGACTTCACTGTTCTGGCGCAGCTCAACACATTTCACCAACTGAGGGACGTTTGCGTGTGCCTCGTAGCTCAACTTCAGTTCCGGATAGACCATGTAACGTGGCCGATGCTTGCCAAACTCGATTGGTTTTCCGTCGCAAGGTTCTGCATACATTTCCTCGATGCGTCGCTTCACGTGCTGCTCGCGCTTGTTCATCTTGTCAGCCAATCGCGCCGGGTAGTTCGAGGCTCGCGCTAGGCGTATGGTTTCCAAACACTCCTCGTACATGTCTAACCTTAGACAGACCGCCGACCGGTTGCCGTACGCAAGTGCTCTGGTTTCCGAACCTGGCTCCGAGCACGCGATGCTCTCGTTGTAGTGCTGGAGCGACTTCAAGCACTCACCTTCCGTGGCGAACAGTTCATTGCCACGGTTACGGGCCGCAACCGCGTTGGCGTTGTCCTTTGTGTCGGGTTGCAGCTTAAGCCGGTCGTGAAACGGGAACGTGCGCAGAAACTCATCGATTTCGCGCTTAATAATTTCTGGTATCTTATCCTTGTCCGGCTGGTTCTGGGTAGGCTCGATGATGCGCTGCTTGAGCGATTCCTCCCATAGTTGATCGAACAGGTTCCCCACATCCCACGCGTCATCCTGGAGCCGCTCGGACATGCTCAATGCTGTGTTCAGTTTGTCTTCGTGTTAAAGTCCTAAATTAAAATTAAAACATGAACAACAAAGCTTTACACCATGATAGATGAACAAACTTACGTGAAACAAAATGGAGATGCGTGTTTCAGGTGAAAGAACAGCTTACCAAACTTGCCTTTGTTTTCTATCGGCGTTAGTTCCGTTATGATGAAAACGAACATGCACGAACAGGTTTGCCGCGCTTGTTGCAGGCAGAAGAAGTGACGTTTCTCGAGCGATTGGTTTACCCAAGTAACAAAAACGACAAAAAGTCTGCGCCGCTAAAACGAAAAAAAAAAACTAGTTGCAGTATAACGCATTGTAATGCTCCTTTTTCGGTCGACCAATGTCGGACCACCCGTCGGACCACCCGAGCGAAATCCCGACGAAGTTGCTGCCCAAGCGCCACAGATTAAGCTTAAACGACTGGAAAATCAAATATTCAGAGCAAAAAAACGAAAGCTCCATAGCTATATTGGTTTGATTAATAGATGGCGTTACTACAACTCATCATTATACAGTGGAGCGCCGTTTATCCGGACTTCTCAGGACCTGACCTCGCCCGGATAAGCGAATAACACGAATAATGAGTAAAATGATTATTTTATCACCAATTCCTGTTTGGGTTTTGAAAATTTTTCTTCTTTCTGATAACAATAATCCAGTTTTCATTCATTTCATGTTTTTCCAACAAGAATATTTGAAATTTGCCATGAATTATAGTGTTTTTTGTTATGAAAATGTGCTCGTTTAACCGCTTTTTCAAATATGCTCCTCGTAACGCAATGTCATCATTGTATTGAACTGCCATTTCTCAAAGGCACGGATAAACGGAAAGCCGGATAAACGGCGCTCCACTGTATTGTCTTTCTTTTCTTGCAATGTGTTTCGACATGTTTCATCTAATTATAACCTATATAGCCTTCCAACTTTCCGAGCAAATATCTATATGAATGGTCGTGTGGTCAGATACGTGGGGATCAACCCCATGGACCATTCATTACTCAAATCTCATTTGACTCAGTGCTGGTGGTTTATAATGGAGCTTAGTATTTAAACAAACGTATTTCCGTTCTAGTTCTAACGATGCATAACTTCAATGCGAAACCAAAGAACAGTACAAAGGGAATGAGAAAGCTTTCTAAGCGAGGAAGCTCCACTGGTTGGGCAACCAACAGATGGCGCAACCAGCTTTTTGCTATTTTTAGAATGCTTGAGTCGTTTGCCGTCTGCTAAACGAAATCTGTCTATATTCCGTTTAGTTAGACAGATTGAGTCATTTAGAACCCGTTTAGTGGTCGTTTAGCGGATTTGTGGCACTTGAATTTTAGTATCGTTCTGCAGCGCATACCGACAAGTTAACACAAATTACACTTAAGTATACCTGTTATTCTCATAAAAAATGAAGAAAATAAAACAAACTTATTATTTGCTTTATTTGCGTAACAAGAGTTACTTTTTGGTTGCCCAACTTTTTCGTTACGGTAGTTTTTTTAATTGTCTGGCAGCGGCCTAACTCATTGTAACGCTTCTTTTTATCGGTCGGTCCACCCGAAGACACAACAAAATCCAAACTAAATTGCTGTTAGAGATAGAGATAAACTACAGTCCAGTCCAAACCAACAATTGAATACAAATTTAACCTATGTTTTCCTATTATTGTTATTACAACTGTGGAAAATTCCGTTTACAAAAACGAGCGTTACTAGTCGGTTGTCATAACGTTTTCATTACGGTCGTTTTTCACCTTGCAAATTGTTAATTATAAGGTCGAAACCATGCAAATGAAATGTAACGCTTCGTTTTTCGGAACGAAAATCAAACGAAATTGCTGTTTGTTTTATTAGGGATAAAACTGTTATCAACGCTGTACAGTCTGACAATTTGACAAACAGCCAACAAAAACGCTAACCCCGTGCGATTTCTTTTTAAGATTTGCTTGTTTAGTTTGGTAATGAAAAGGAAAAAAACGCTGAAAATTCA
Organism: Anopheles coluzzii; assembly: GCF_943734685.1. NCBI lineage: Eukaryota > Metazoa > Arthropoda > Insecta > Diptera > Culicidae > Anopheles > Anopheles coluzzii. The sequence continues at coordinate 73,698,720 of NC_064671.1, forward strand.
AATCAACTATATTATTGCTGTAGTAGGAGCAGCATAAAAGTTCGATTATATTCTAATAGTAAAACAGAACATAATAATGGCATTCTTCTTCAGTAGATTAGTACTCCTCTTTGAAGGTGAACGAAATCTACACACACAAAAACTCCTCGATTTGCTCCACTATATCTGACTCGCTAGTAGAATTCGACTCAAAGTAGCTACCAAACCCGTGTCGTCGACCTCCCGAATCGGGTTACGTATATCATCATCCTTGCAGTAGCCGTGCCTCATGCGCAAGGCGTGCGGCAGCAGCAGTTCGGTAGCCATTAAATAATGCTTAGGATAGTGCCGCCCCGCATGGTTCAAGTACTGCACCAGGAACGGTATTTTATGCTCCACCTTATCCAGCACGCGCAGCAGCAGGGTATAGTTGGGATCCGCTCGGACGACACTGTCGAGAGTGACGTGCACATTTTGTTGGCATGCTGCGCAGTGACACTTGAAAAAGAAGGTGCGTTTCAGGCTATATTTTCTGAGCGACCAGTGGTAATTGATCGAAGAAACACTGGAAAGAAAATATAAACAGAGATTTGAGTGAGAAACACACCTTACCGTAAAAAGGCGCAGCGCACACACTTACTCGTAAAGATCGAACAGCTGCTCTCCGGCAGCGATTGGTCGACCGGCTATGTAAGCACACCGGCCATCGAGCAAATTGATCGGGGCCACGTTCGGTACGCAGCTGTGGTTGAGCATGCTGGACAGCGGGTAAACGGCCATCGCATGCGTTTGCTCTGAGTGGTTAATTTCTTTCGCTTCGTCAACGCTATCGCCAAAGCCGAAATAATTGTCCTCCTCCTCCTCATCGTCCTCCTCGCGTTCCATGTGCAGCACCCGCTTCTTGTTGATCAGGGAAGTTTGCACGTGGCGTAGCAGCAGATCGAACAGAAGTTTGCTTCTTGTCGGACTCGACTCACACAGCGGTCCAAAGTCTGTGCGTTCCAACAGTAACCGGTGCACAATGGAGGCGAAAAATATTAGCTCCGCCAGATCTTTCCGACCACGCCGCTTCTGGTTCGTGGCGAGCACTTGTACCGTGTCGTAGATATCGCTGACCGTTGCGTTGTTCCAATCCATCGTAAATGCATTCACATTCGTTTCGTCCAGCGTGTTCAGATGATCATTCCATCCCTCGAGATCCTGGTCGAAGGATGCAAAAGCCGTGGCAACCGTACGCAATCCCACCATGCCCTTCAACAAAAGGCCAACAATGCGCCAACAGTCACGCAGCACGCCACACTCGTACCGATGGTACTGCTTGTGCGCTTTGTCCATACATTCCTTCGAGCAGTACATCGCCACGGTGCATCCCTCGCAAGGAATCAGCGTAAACGTGTCCTCATTCTGACAAAAAGCGCAACGTTTATACCGTTCTGTGTCACATAGCAAGTTTGCGTACGGCATCTCAATCAAAAACACGTCTCCTGCCTTCAGATTCTGCGTCGTCACCAAATGACGACCGTATTCCTTATTCTGACGCAGTTCCACACATTTTACTAGCTGGGGAACGTTTGCGTGTGCCTCATAGCTCAATTGCAGTGCCGGATGGCCCGAGTCACGTGGCCGGTACTTTCCAGGCGTATGTTTAACCTTGTCCGGAAATACACCAGCATCTTTAACGATGCATCGCTTCACGTGCTGCTCGCGCTTCTTCAACTTGTACGCCAATCGCACCGGATACTTCGAGGCCCTTGCTAAGCGTATGTTTTCCAAGCACTCTTCGTACAGGCCAAACTTCAGACAGACCGCCGAACGGTTACCGTACGCGAGCGCTCTTGCTTCGGAACCTGGCTCCGAGTACGCGATACTTTCGTTGTAGTGCTGGAGCGACTCCAAGTACTCACCGATCAAAGGGGTGAACAGTTCATTGCCACGGTTACGGGCCGCAAGCGCTTTCGCGTTGTCCTTTGTGTCGGGTTGCAGCTTAAACCGATCCCGAAACGGGAACGTGCGCAGAAACTCATCGATTTCGCGCTTAATGATCTCGGCTATCTTTTCTTTATCCTGCTGGTCTTTGGTGGATTCGATGATGCGCTGCTTGAGTGATTCTCGCCACAGTTCACCAAATAGCTTCGTTACATTGCATTTGTCGTCACTGAGCTTCTCCGACATATTTGGGTATGAGTTTTTCAGGCGGTTAACCAAGTCTGAAATGGACATTAAAATATGAACAACACATAGCTGGACTAGGTTATATGATACAACTCACGAGAAACAATTGGGAGCAGAGCGTGGCAGGGACGTTCGCCGGCAAACAATTGCGCACCTAAATTGCTTTGTTTTCGATAGACTGTGATGTCAGTTATGATGAAACTGTACAGGAAGGAACAGGTTTGCCGCGCTTGCTGCGCAGCAGGACCCAACTGACATTGATCTGATGTTAAGCGTACCCAAATAAGGCTGGAAATAGACGAATCGAGATCGTCGCGGTACCGCGAAAATCGCGTATGACTTGAGCTGTCAATTCTGTTATAAAATCTGACAGATAGGCGAGATAATCGCGGTTCGTGTATGGAACCATCCGAGGTCTGGTGACGATTGAATGTGCCAAGAAGAAATAATGTTTATCAATTTTCGAATCAAATTGGTTATTTCACATGGTTTATGCAAAATAAAATACAAAACTCTTTTCCCTACACGTTTTTTCAAACGAATTCACCAGAAAAAGTGATAGCAATCGGTTCGCGCTACCGCGAAAATCTCCGGAATACCGAAGTTGGGTATGTCTGCGAAACAGCAGGCGCGATCGGAGGCGCGGAAGATTTGACAGCCCAACTGTTCTACAACTGTTATAAACAAAGCGCGAATTTCGCGGTACCGCGACGATCTCGGTTCGTCTATTTCCAGCCTAACAAAAATGCCATCAAGGATCCCAGCCCATGTGACAGTTGCTCGAAAATGATTTTCCATATCTGCTCGACTAGTACTCGATACGCCTGAGATTGTGGATTTGTGTGTGATCAACTGAAACCGCCAAGATTCTATTTATCCGTAAATTATACGTTCTTCTCTCCATACACAATGACGTTCAGGTAATTTTCCATTTATAGCTTTGGTTATTGATAAAGAATGCTAGATAATTTTGTGGGACGTTATTTTGTGAAAATTTTCCGTTTTTTAAGTATTAAACTGGAAACCAGCCAGTCTCGTGCTACAGTCGTCAACTCGTACGACTTAATAATATGCCTGTCATGCATTCAAGGTCCATTCCAAATGGACCGTGCCGCCATACGTAGGACTGACTATCCTGCTATGGGAGGAAATAAATTAGTCACTGAAAGCCAACCCCACAAGTGGGTACAAGGCAGGCCTTGTCCGACAACGGTTGTTGACCAAAAAAAGAAGAAGAAACTGAAAATTACCTATTCTATCGATAAGAAACGTTATTTTCCGGCAAAAACAAAAGAAAGAAACCAAAAATTTTCATCGTATTTGACTTTAAAGGGCTTTTACTAAATTCCCTTAAATTGGTGTAGTTTAAGAGAAGTTTAATGCGTCAATGTAAGGGAAATAATTAAAATTCTTAATAATTCATGCTCATAAATGGCAATTGACATATTCGAGCTCAAAAAATCGGGGTTTCAAGCTATTTCCCTTAAAGTGGCTCATTAAAATATCTTCAAACTACCAGTTTAAGGGACTTATACAGCAAGCCCCTTAAAATCGACTGTGACGTGGCTATGTCGTTGCTTTCTTCTCTATTCTTTTGAAAATAACGAATCCAATTCTTCCCAAGCGCCACAGATTATTTTATTTTATTTATTTTATTTTATTTAAGATTAAGCTTAAACGACTGGAAAATTGAATATCCATAGAAAAAAAATGAAAGCTCCACAGCTTCATTGGTTTGATCAATAGATGGCGTATTACAACTCATCATCATATTGCTATCCGTTTCTTGCAATGTGTTTCGACAAGTTTCATCTTATCATGACCTATATAGCCTTCTAACTTCCAGAGCAAAAATCTATATGAATGGTCGTGTGGTCAGATACGTGGGTATCAACACTAACGAACATTACTTAAATCTCACTTGCTTCAGTGCTGAAGGTTTCCGTTGGAGTTTAGTATTTAAACAATCGTATCGCCGTTCTAGTTCTAGCGATGCATAACTTCAATGCGAAACCATACAACAGTACAGAGGAAATGAGAAAGCTCTCCTCCAAGCGATGAAGTTCAACTGGTTGGGGTATCCCACCAACAGAGAGCGCCACCAGCTTTTTCGCTATTTTTAGAATGCATGAGTCGTTTGCCGTCTGCTAAACGAAGTCTTTCTATATTCCGTTTAGGTAGAGAACTTGAGTCGTTTAGAAGTCTTTTAGTGGTCGTTTAGTGGATTTGTTTGGCACTTGGGTTATTACTGGACGTATAGTCATTTAAAAAAAAAAAAAAAACCGAATTTTCACGAAATAACGCAGCATGAAATGGGCATTCTTTATACGCCAAATAGTACACCAAATGAATTTAAAACGGATTAGACACCATCATCATCCAATAGAACCAAAGGTCAGGTGAAGGTCGCACACGCACAAACGAAATTTTAGGGCTTTCAACGCGGTTTATCACGCAAAAATCTATAATTTTTACTATTTCGAGCACCATTCGGGCAGATCATGGTTAAAAATTTAGAACAAATGTTACTTGGATTGAGAAGGATCCAACTATAGTCTATCTAGGCACCTTGCAATAGATTTAAACATTAACGTGAAGAGTAACATAACAATTCTATCATCATATTCTCACTACGAGAGGTATACTTGTGCCAAAATCAAAGATGGACACATCTGTCAATGCCGAGCGAGAAATAACAGTATTTTTCTCCGTTTAGGGCGGTGGCAACGCTTTTTCGCATGCGATTTTATCGGACGGCCTGTCAAATTTTTGTATGGGATTTGACAGATAACGTCGGACGACGAAATCGCACGTCCGACGTTATCTGTCAAATCCCATATAAAACACGTCCGATAAAATCGCATCCGATGAGCGTTGCCACCGCCCTTAATAAGGCCTGAATGGGTGATTCGAGCACCAATTGAACATGACGAGAACAAAAATTTAGTACAAATACACTTGGGCTGATTTGGGTTTTTTGTTAATTGGGTAAACCCCAGAACAATGCCAATATTGCCCGCTGCAGCAGGCGCGGTGAACCTGTTCTTTCATGTTGCTTTTCGCAGTAATGAACAATACAGCCGTTACAATTACATTCCTCTTTGTTCCGCGTGAGTTTTATCATCTGGTCCTGGATGCAAATTGCTGTTGGTTATTGATTTTATTTCAATTTTAGAATTTTTTAACACATAAACCAGCCAAACACGGTCGTGAGTATGTACGGACCGCTCAGTGACAAGAATTACGACGTGACCAAGCTGTTTGGTCAACTTTGGGAGGAAACGCTCCAGCAGCGCATCATCGAGTCCACCCAAAACCAGCCGGACGATGACAGGGTTGCCACGATCATTAAGTGTAAGATCGATGACTTTCTGCGCAGGTTCCCGTTTCACGAACGGCTTCAGCTGCAGCCCGACGCAAAGGATAATGCGAAAGCGCTTGCTGCCCGCGTCCTTGGCAATGAACTGTTCGCGCTGCCGATGGAAGAGAAGTACCTACAGGCACTGCGATACTACAATGAAAGCATTTCATACTCGGCGCAGGGTTCCGAAACAAGAGCGCTTGCGTACGGTAATCGGTCCGCGGTCTGTCTTAAATTTGGCCTGTACCAGGAGTGTTTGGAAAATATACGCCTAGCAAGGGCCTCGAACTACCCAGCACGATTGGCGGACAAGCTGAACAAGCGCGAGCAGCACGTGAAGCGATGCATCCAACACGACCCTCCCGTATTTCCGGACAGGGTTAAACATACGCCTGGAAAGTATCGGCTTCGTTCCTCGGGCCATCCGGCACCGAAGTTGAGCTACGAGGCACACGCAAACGTTCCCCAGCTGGTGAAATGTGTGGAGCTGCGCCAGGACAGTGAATTCGGTCGTCATTTGGTGACGACGAAGCATCTGAAGGCAGGGGACGTGCTGCTGATTGAGAAGCCGTACGCAAACTTACTCATCGACGTGGAACGACATGTACGTTGCGCGTTTTGTCAGAATGAGGACAGATTTACGCTGATTCCTTGCGAGGGATGCACCGTGACGATGTACTGTTCGGAAGAATGTCGGGACAAAGCGCACAAGCAGTATCATCGATACGAGTGTGGCGTGCTGCGTGACTGTTGGCGCATTGTTGGTCACTTGTTTGGGGGCATGGTGGGATTGCGTACGGTTGCCACGGCCATCGCATCCTTCGACCAGGATCTCGGGGGATGGAATGATCATCTGAACACGCTGGACGAAACAAATGTAAATGCATTTACGATGGATTGGAACAACGCAACGGTCAGCGATATCTACGACACGGTACAAGTGCTCGCCACGAACCAGAAGCGGCGTTGTCGGAAAGATCTGGCGGAGCTAATATTTTTCGCCTCCATCGTGCACCGGTTACTGTTGGAACGCACAGACTTTGGACCGCTGTGTGAGTCGAGTCCGACAAGAAGCAAACTTCTGTTCGATCTGCTGCTACGCCACGTGCAAACTTCCCTGATCAACAAGAAGCGGGTGCATCACATGGAAGCGGTGGAGGTAAAAGATGAGGAGGATGAAGATACTAAGGAAAAGGTTGGGGATGAGTTAAACGATTATTTCGACTACGACAGTGAGGAAGGAAAACCAACACATTTTGAAGAGCGACCGCATGCGATGGCCGTTTACCCGCTGTCCAGCATGCTGAACCATAGCTGCGTACCGAACGTGGTCCCGATCAATTTGCTCGACGGACGGTGTGCTATTATGGCCATCCGGCCGATCGCTGCCGGAGAGCAGCTGTTCGACAACTACGGGTAAGTGTGGCCGGAAATTCAAATCATATTGCTCGTTCAAACTTTCTTCCGTAACGGGATTTCCACTTTTTTCAGGACTTGTACGATCCGTTACGGACGGTCAATCAGAGGGATATACCTGCAGGATTGCTACCTTTTCCAATGTAGCTGCGGGGCATGCCAATCACACGTGGAATGTGCGTATACCGATCCGGAGGAAGCCACCTTGCTTCGGAATCTGGAATTGCTGCCTAAGGTGGAGACAAAATTGTTGATGCTTCTATGGCACATGAACCAGGACGAACGGTACTACACGAAGCATCAGCTAACGGCAATGCAGCATAAGCTGGTGCATACCCTGCGCATGATGCACAGCTTTTCGCCGGACGATGAGCTGTTCCTTGTGGTTAGGCAGGAAACGCTGCTCTTCTGAACGAGCCGAGAATATTATTTTTCTTGGCAATTTCACTGTTAAATTTCATTATTTAGACTTAATAAGCTTCATTTATTCGCCCTGACAACTGTTCAATGAATGTGTCTCTCTTTGTGCTAATAACAAAATAATGAAGCATGATACTGATTGTTTCTGCAAATAGCGGAAATTTCGAATTAATTTAAAATTATTACTTTTTAATCGCTCGCTTCTTATTTTTTTATGGATGAAATTTCCAAACGAAATGCTAAACGAATTAATTGAACGCAATTAATCTGTTTGTTTAATTTTTTTTTTCATTTAATGTCCTTAATGACTCGAAGAGCTTTCGCTACAAGCAAAAGGAACGTTTCTCTAATTTATTTAACACGATCTGTTTTTCGTGTATTTTGGTCATTTCTCGTAATGCTTAAAAACCATCTTCGTATCATGTTTGCTATTTCAACAAATAAGAATCTATAAAATATGAACAAATGTTACAAAACGTGCGAATAAATCAAAGTCTTACCTTTGAAAAAAAAGCCCTTAATTTTAAAGTAAAATAAACAAACCATTACTATCGGCTCAACCAAAACGGCAACAAAACATCGTTTAACAAAAAATCGGTCAAATCGGGCGTGTTTGTACGGCAATGTTCGGCTGAAAACTGTTTCCAACCACAAGTGACTGTTCATGTTAAGTTAGAAGCACGAACAAGAAGAAGGTGTCGTACGTTTGGTTTAATAAAACAGCGGTTTAAAATGCAATTAAACCTAACGACACCGAGCCCGCCGTGGTCGCGGTAAAGATGGCTGGAACGGTCCCAAACCGCCAGAAGTGTGAGTGTGGGTGTGTGTGTCTGTCCGATAGTACAATTTAAAATCTTCATAAAACGATTATCACAAACGGCGGGAAGATTTATCGTGAACTTGTCCTCCCGGGGGCGAAAGCCGTTCGTACGGACTCGCCCACTACGAAAACCACAATCATCCGACACAAGGCTGCTGCTGCTGCTGCTGTTCCGTCGTTCTAGCCACCGCTGGCTGTAACCAGCTTCCAACAAGCGTCCATTTTGCGAGCCGAAAAAGGAGAAAAACGCCACGCAAGTTCTGTGCCGCTCGCCAGAAGGGACACACCAAACAGCTCGCCTACTGCGTCCAGCATCCATGGTAAGTGAAAGTAACAATTTATCGCCCGCCCAACCCGCGTGGCAGTTAAACTTTAACCACGTTCGCGAGAATCAATAGACAGGAAGAGAGAGACAGAGAGTACCGTTCGTCGAGAGTAAAGGGGAGACAATTTCTTCACATTCGCTGGTCGCTGTGGTAACTCGAGAGCCGCAGGGAAGGTAAGGAAAACATTGCATATTAAACGTATTGGAAGCGGAATGAAAAACTGCAACCATAGACAGTTTCGTTTAATCATAGCGGTCGTTTGCGTGCTGAAGGGGAAGGTCAAACCCTCTCTCGATTTCCTCGCGACTGATGAACAAAGGGAACGCGCTTACACAGCGTGATTGGATCTCAGACATACCCGTCCGAAAAAAACCTTGCCGAACTTCATCAAAGTTGTGCAATATAGTTTACAATATAAAGTGAAACGCAAACGGAGGAACGGGATTGGAGTTTGAAGTACCCCCAAAACAGCGAGCAGAAGGGTAAAAGCAGCTCTCCGGGTGGGGGAAAAAACTATCTAAACGCCAAACTATTCCAATCATCTCCGCGTGGTGGGTTCTTCACGCAACGGTGGGTGCGCTGCTAAACGCGCAAGGTGTCGTGTCCGTGTCGCTCGTCGCACGTCGAACCGGAGTAACGGACACGGTGGATCCGTTCAGTATTGAATTAACCACACAGACAGTCATTTTTCAATTTCAACTGGAAAACCACAATTTATCTTGGGCATGCGGCATTGCACTTCTACTCCCGAAAAAAGCGAGCAGCTAGTGGTCGCAGGTGTAACGAATGCCGCATAAGCAAGAAGGATGAGCTAAGCTGTGGCGTGCGTTGGCAGTTTTCCGGCGTATTGAGCGGTCCTCCATATGGTGCATACGGTGTTAAACGGGAGTACACAAAATTTAGTACGGTTCAAGAAAAAATGGGTTGGAAAATGCACGTTAAGATACATCTAAAATGTGACTCAAAATGGTAGCGGACAGACCTATCCAGTCCGGCTCTTCTTGACACTTGTGTCAAGGCATTCTTTGATGTCTTGAAGTGCAAAAGGATACCAGGTGTTAACAGCGTCTGCAACCTTTTCGACGGTTTCCACGGCACTCTTGCCTCCCCCTCGGAAGGGAAACTCCTTTGTGCAGTAGTTTTCTCGCATTTCTTCTGCCTGATAGCTTCTTAGCTAAAACTACCCCCCTCTCGTTGGGTATCGTCCCCAAACCGGTACCCGGAATTCGATTAGGCGAACTGCCGAAGTATTGAAAAGTTAGATTTCCTCTTCCCTTTTACTTGGGTGGTCATCTCGACGGCAAAACCTTGCCCTGCCACAGTGTGGTGTTGTATTGGAACAAAAGGAAAAGTACACATCGTCGGGGTAAGCTGAAGACTTTTTGGCTCTGACCGGCGCGTTGCAGTCGTCGGCAGTAGGGTTTCCCCAAAATTGAGTGTCTAGCTTTTCCCACCTAATTTTCCAACCAATTTGCTGCTGCCCTGGCACACTATTCGCCGGAATCCCCCAAAAGCGTCCCGAGCCTGTCTCAGCCCTTTGCACCACCGGAGGGGGCGCACCGCCGATTCAATTATCAAACCGCAATCGAAAATAAAGTATCTTAATTTACTGTTTCCAATCTTTTGTCGCTGTCCCGGCTGTCCGGCTTTGTCGTCCGAGGCCGAGGCTGTTGTTACGGTCCCCGCAAAAAACATGACCAAACCCCTCGCCCTCGTGGGCTTGACTCGTTGGCCGTCGCTCGCACCGGAATAGCAATCGGAAATAGTTCCAAATGGACTTCTGGGAATGGGCGTTCGAATACAGGCGAAAGAATGCGGCAATATGCGAGGACGCAAGGACCGAGGAAACAGTACAGCAGGCCGTGAAGCTGTCATTCAGTTCAGGCGATTACCAATACGAAGCAGAGACTGTTCACACATTTCATTGGGTTTTTTTTTCTCTCTTCCTCATCTGCTCGTAATTGTTAGTCCACAGTGCCATAGAGTGGCACCGAATACTGCCAGAAAATTGGATATTAGTTGCATATTAACTTTGGACTGCAAACAATAGGAAGTATTTGTAGCTGCAGACAGCGCTACTACCATCAACTGAAATTTATCAGATTATACAAGTTTAGCAAACAATATGTGGATTAGACTGTAAAATCAACCAAGCAAACCCGTAACATGGTCGCTACAAGGCATTACAATATTAGTACATCTTCAATAAATTATAACGATAAAACAGGTGGATCAATACTAAAATACGAGCTTTTTAGTAGTGATGGGAAAAATGAAGTTTTTTCCTCCAAAGTTTTCTGGAAGCGATTCCGGATAGCAGGTCCGGAATCAGCTCCGGAATCGGAATCCAAATTGGTTACCGAATTTTGACCGGTTTCGGAATCAGAATTGGTTCCAGAATCGAAATCGACTTCGGAATCGGAGTAGGTTTCGGCATCTCCATTAAAATTTAGGCCTTTGGGTCCAATCATGCTACGTATTGATAGTTACTAAGAATCCAAATTTTCTAGTAAATGATCCAATCTCAAGGAGATTTCTAGACTGCTAAAAATTTCGCTGCTAAAACTTCTTATTTCAATTCAAGAACTGATTCTCATTCCGGAGCTAATTTCATTTCTGGAGTCAAATCCTGATTCCTATTCCGGAGCAAATTGCGATTCCCAGGTCGAATCCGATTGTGGAGTCAATTCTGATACTGTATCGAATCGAATCGATTCCAGCATCGGATTTGGCTCCGGAATTGAATCCGAACTTCAATTCAAAGGCCCGATTCCGAGCTCGCACCACTAATGCAAACTAATTTACATCGCAAGGGTTTCGCTTCAAAGAACGAAAACGAAAATAATGCCGGAGTTTCTTTTTGTCATAGTTGCCTCGTTGGTTGGCATATCTTTCGAAATTCCTTGATGTTGTGACGTTGTCTGAGTAATATTACAATTAGCCAATATTATTAATGAATTATTATAATTCACTAATCATCACAAATTATATTTGTGATTTATCAAAAGGTGGCTACAGGATGTTGTGGTAGATACTAAGGCACTCATCAACTGTTGTAAGTACCACGCAGTTGGATAGTGAGTACTTGCTAGTGAAGGGTAACGTTGGCAAAAATCCGGAGTCGTCTCCGATCCGACTCCAATAAATTCGGAATCGACTCCGGAGGGTAGGTCCGCGCTGCAATATCCGGAGTCGTTCGGATTCGTCCGAAAATGCCCGGAGTCGTCCGGTGTTGTCCGGAATTTCCAGGAGTCGCCCGGAGTCGGAGTCGTCCGGAGTCGCTCGGAGTCGCCCGAAGTCGTCCGGAGTCGTCCGGAGTCGTTCGGAGTCAGAGTTGTCCAGAGTCGTTTGGAATCGGCTGCAGACGGAGTCATCCGGAGTCATCTGGAGTCGGCCGAGGTCGGCTTGTATAGGAAGTGCACGCGCAAAGTGAAAGACAAAAAAATACAACGAAAGGAAATGTCTGATCACAAGTACATTAAACCACACGGCTCCTGTTAACTCCGACAAACTCCGATTCCAAACGACTCTGGACGACTCCAACGACTCCGAACGACTCCGAACAATTCCGAACGTCTCTGGAGGACTACGACTCCGGGCGACTCCGGACGACTCCGGACGACTCCGACTCCGGGCGGATCTAGTGGTTCCATTTTGCCGGAGTCGGAATCGGACTAACAATAGTCGGAGTCGGATCGGTGTCGTGGGTGCGCTCCAGTCCTTGCTACGGGGGAAGGATCTATTCAAGGCTCGAACCCACAATTTGTTATGTGAAGACCTAGCCGTGGGAATCATCTGTACTTTTTAGAGTACTATAGCAGTCAGTTTTAAATAGTGATACTATAAAAGGAAGCTGCATGCAACATTGCTGAGAATTATTTCAAAAAAATATTGTATTAATTATATCTACCTGATCATGACCATTTATAGAGCATTTTGGCTGAACTTCTACAGCAACTGGGAACGATTTGGGAACAATGAGTGAGAGCTTTTGATCGAGGTGGAACGATTGGAATCGACTGACGACATCGTGCACCTACGAGCTGATGGTAGAGTGGGGAGATTTCTTCGGGAACTCTGTGTACGCACAGTGTAAGTTCCTTTGGTCCTCCTTTATGGGATTCCCTTTTGCTTCGGTTGCAAAACGGGCGAGCTGCAATCATTTGATTAATACGCGGGCTGATGGGTAATGAAGGGGATTTTTGGTTTGCTGTGTGGAACACAGTTCGATAAGGTGGTTCTACTACATTTAAATTTAACCACACTCTGAACCCTATATTGTACGATATATATTGCCACATTGTAATGGTGATAAGCTTCCTACTCCCTATATTTTGTCCCCAAGTTGGCATTGCACTTCGCTAGAACGGTATAAAACGGAGCTGCATTTGCCACTGTTCAGCATTATTCCATCATGTGCGTCTTTAGAGTGCTGTTGTACTTAGTGTTTCTTGTGTTATCTCCAACTAAAGTTCAGGGCGATGAACAAAACGCCACCGAATTGTCCCTCGAAGGGTTTGAATATCAAACCTTAACAGTCAAACTGGACTATTTGCAGCACAAGCTTACCGAGATGGACTTTGCGATAAAGGAGGATCGAAGGACCACCGATCAGAAGCTATCACAGCTGGGCCAAGTGATGGGTAACAATTTCACCACTTTACAGAACCAGTTGAATAACATTCTTAACGAGCAGGCAGCCATAGCCAATCAGGAACGGATGCGAAAGGAGATACAAACGCTAGCATCGAACAAAGATGTTGCTCGATTTCTGATCAGTTCCGCATCGTACGCTCGAACGATCTCATTTCCATCGTGCAAAGAGGAGCCTTCGGAATTGTCAGGAAAGTATCTAATACAACCTGCTGAAAACGATGAACCATTCCTGGGATACTGTGAGCAGACTGCTTTCGGTGGAGGTTGGCTTGTGTTACAGCATCGTTACAACGGATCGGTGGACTTTTACCGCAATTGGACAGAGTACCGGAACGGTTTTGGAAGCGTCGATGGAGAGTTTTGGCTCGGGCTGGAACACTTGCATCAGATTACTTCAGAACGAGAGCATGAGATGTTGGTGGAGCTAAAAGATTTCGATGGAAACTACAAGTACGCACGGTACGATCAGTTCGAGATCGGCAGTGAGGCGGAGCAATATTCGTTAAAGAAGCTGGGATCGTATACAGGAACGGCAGGTGACTCATTGACGTACCATAAGGGTATGAAGTTTACAACCAAAGATCGAGATAATGATGAAAGTAGAAGTATGAACCTTGCTGAGAATTATGAGGGAGCATGGTGGTACAAGGAATTTCACCTGTCCAATCTTAATGGACGTTATAAGAATGCTTGGGACTTAAAAAGTATGGTATGGTTCACCTATAAATTAAAATCTATTGGTTTAGCATACTCAAGAATGATGATTCGGGAAACATAACCGATAAGGTGCTGTTGTTAGTAACATTATTTTAAAACAGTAAAACAAAAGCATCTTTTGCTAAAACAAATGTGTGATTGCATGCATTAGTGAGAAAATATATCAAATATAATTGATTAACTCAACTAAGTTTGCATCATTACTTCACTATTCACCTAATTCCTAAAGGTAAGTGCGTGTCATTGGGTCAACAAGCTACTAAAGCTACACAACTGAAGAAATACATGACCACTTGTCGTTGGTTACATGGCTGCAACACCGTTCTTAAACAGTAAAGATGCGGTTAAAATGCGGTTGACTCGAGGACTCGTTGCTATTTCTTCACCGACAAATATCTTTTGGAGCACTTTCTTTTTTTTTGTATTTTTACATAGATTTAGAACATAGATTGACATAGATTTAGAACATAGAACATGTTGTTGTAATTAACTTATATGCCAATTGTTGAAAGTGAAATGTTTGTAACATTTTAACAAGTAGCTCTCCGGAATGCTATTGATGATGTTAAAGAATTAATCAAATGGTAATTTGTAGCTCGCTACTATAATAATCAAATAACCGCAAGCGATAGGTAACGTTAATAGAAAAGGTCGCATTTACATTTACAATTAGCCTTACTGTCCCCAAAATTTGAGATAAAACAACTCAACTAAAACAGCAAGCTAAGCGACTGATAAGGGTATGACCGCATAATTTTGCCTACGTTATCACACTTTTTGAGACCGCATCCGAACCGACCGTTCTATGCATGCGAATAGCACAGATCACTAAACAGATAACCAACTAAAAACGCGGAACTATAAAAGGAAGCTACATACGCCGCTGCTTGCTCAGTATCATTCCTCAAAATCATTCTAGTAATTGGTTCTAGCTCTGACCATGGGCGTTAATAAAGTGTTCTTGTGCTTTGTGGTAGTTTTGTTTTCTGCACCGAAAGTGTGCGGCGTCGAGCAAAATGGCACAAATTCTTCCCTCACCGGGTATGGGTATGAAATCATTACGGCCAAGTTGGAATACCTCCAGTACAAGCTGATGGAGATGGATTTCACCATGAAGGAAGATCGAGAGACGATCGAACAGAAGCTGTCGGAGCAAAAGACTCTCTCCGAAGGGCTACTGTGGGCCATCAACCAGCTCAGTCAAACGATCGGCCACAATCTGACCGTACTGCAAACGCAGTCTAATACAGTGCTCTCCCAGCAGACTGCCTGCGCCAACCATGAACTGATGCGAAAGCATATCCAAATGTTAGTTGCAAAGGAAGATCGCGCCCTGCTCAGGGACTATTCAGACACTACCGAGACGAAAAGCCCCATCAGTTCGTGCAAGGGCGTAACGGGAAAGCACTTAATACAACCTACCGCGAACGATGAACCCTTCCTGGCACTTTGCGAAGAGACCAGTTTCGGCGGAGGTTGGTTAGTGGTTCAGTATCGTTTTAATGGTTCGGTGGACTTTTACCGCAATGGGGAAGCGTATCAGAACGGTTTCGGAAGCGTCGATGGAGAGTTTTGGCTCGGGCTGGAACACTTGCATCAGATTACGTCGGCACGAAAGCATGAGCTGCTGGTGGAGCTGAAAGATTTCAATGGAAACTACGTGTACGCACGGTATAGTGAGTTCGAGATTGGCAGTGAGGAGGAGAAATATGAGTTAAAAAAGCTGGGATCGTACACAGGAACGGCAGGTGACTCATTGACGTACCATAAGGGTATGAAGTTTACAACCAAAGATCGAGACAATGATAAAAGTGGAAGCACAAACTGTGCTGTGAATTATGAGGGAGCATGGTGGTACAAGGAATGCCACCATGTCAATCTTAATGGACGTTACAAGAATACTGAGGATGCAAAAGCTATGGTATGGTACCACTACAAATCGGCTCATACTGGTATGGCATACTCAAGAATGTTGATTCGTGAAGTTTGATGCGTGATCGCGTGATGCGTGTAATATGAATAAATACAATTTAAAAAAAAAACCATCACACGTGTTCTGATCTTATATGTTTGGTAGATGGTATGGTTGCACACACAGCAGAATTGTGAACTCTTTCTTCTGTTTAATCATATACTGGTTGTACTACGCATGCAGATAAGCTCAACCGATAGCAACATTTAAACTCCGTCGGCATGTAAAGGGGGAAAGAAAGTCAATCGTCCATAGTGTGTTGAACAGTTGTGTTGTATCACAGAACGAAGAGATCATCTTCCGTTAGTAAATTATTAATGTACATTTCTCCAGTGTTCTTTTTTATCGATGGTGAATGGTCGGTGTCGGTAATTTCTCAGATTTATTCCTCTCTAGCGATGGGATATCTTCAGTTGGCACTGTTTATCCAGATGGAGTTCGCCATGAAAGAAGATCGGTAGATCATCGATCAGAAGCTGACCGGAGTTACTGAAGCTATCAGCTGATTAAGGTGATAACACACGATCACACCACTCTGCAACCTCAGACGAATCAAATGCTCTCTCAATTAGTGGTGGGAGCTCGGAATCGGACCTACCCGAATCCGATTCCGTGTTCGGTATCAATTCCAGAGCCGATTCCGATGCTGGAATCGATTCCGATTCCGGAGTCGATTCCGGAGTTGGTTCCGGAGTTGGTTCCAGTGCCGATTTCGGAGTTGGTTCCAGATCCGATTCCGGAGTTGGTTTCAGAGCCGATTCCGGAGTTGAATCCGGAGCCGATTCCGGAGTCGACTCCGGAATCGATTCCGGGATGGGCTCCGAAATCGATTCCGAGATCGGCTCCGGAATCGATTCCAGCATTGAAATCGGCTCTGGAATCAGAATCAGAATCGCAATTTGCTACGGTGACGGAATCAGGCTTGACTCCAGAAATGGAATGGTTTGAATTGAAATAAGATGTGTGGGAAGCGAAATAAGTCCGGGAATCTCCATGTGAATAGATCATTTACAAGTAAACTTTGATTCTATGCCGCTATGAACACATAGCATCATTGGACCCAAAACGCCTATTCCTATGAAGATGCCGAAACCGACTTCGTTTCGAAGCCAATTCTGATTTCGGAGTCAATTCCGATGTCGGAGTCGATTTTGATTCCGGAATCAGTTCCGAAACCAATTCCGATTTCGGAACCAATTCCGATTCCGGAGCCAATTCCGATTCCCGAGCCGATGCCGGAACCAATTCCGGAGCCAATTCCGGAACCAATTCTGGAGCCGATTCCGGAATCGATTCCGGAAACTGATTCCGGACCTACTATCCGAAATCGATTCCAGAAAACTTCGGAGCTAGCCGGAATCGATTCCGACGAAATCTTCATTTTTCCCATCACTACTCTCAATAAAAGGTCAATGCCAACTACGAATAAACGCTAGAAGTATTAACAGAGAACAATCGAGTTCAGATCAAAGTTAGCTTAGGCTCAAGTCCATAGTGCAGTCCGTTTCGTCCGTGCAAAGAAGATGCATCGAAGGTTTCGGGATAGTATCTAATACAATCTTCTGCAAGTAACAATCCGATCGTTTAATATTGCAAGCAGACCCGATTTATATATTTTTAGCAACAATCCTTACCAAGCATATTCCTCTCAGCCTTTGATCTTAATAGGAGCTACTGATGCAATAAATGTTTCTCAAACTCTTCTAGAAAATCCCTTTGGCTAGCCTTTATCTACAACAAAATTAGAGTCTGTTATCCTAATCAAGCGATTGACGTACCCAGCATAACTTTGGAACTATGCCAGATTTAATAAAAAAAGAAAGTATACCTTAAAATGACTTTGACACAGTTCACACTCTTCCAGCAATACGCCAGCGAGCAGTCGTACTGCGTTCTAAAGCTCGGCTAATTGACTCCCTTCGTTGGCACTCCCTGTCCTTTTCCACTGCCAAACCAATGCGCTCATCCTTTACCAGTACACCATTCACGGTCAAACTTTAACCGCCTCTCGGTGCAAAGTTATCATCGTCTTGTCCGTGCGCTTTACCGAAAGTCACCGGGAGCAGCGCGCGTACCATATTAATCATTTCAGGTAATTAGAGACTTCTTTCGGCTGCGGCACATACACACACACACAGACCGCTCCGATCGTGGCATGATTCCAATTTTTATTTCCCTTCTCCGGAAAGCTTTCCACAGACTTGGTTTTCTGGCCCTTCTTTTCGGGCAGCTTTGTTCGCTGGCTCGTCATTTGCAATTTGGCCATTTGGCACCTGGGTGGTACGGTACGGTGGTTGCGCACAATGATTCCCTGGGCCGCGTTTGCTACTGCGTGGGGGGATCAGAATTTCGCAAAACTCATTTCAATATTTTAATTAGTATTTCACTCATCCAGTTGGTGGCTGTGCGGCAAGATGGAAGTGATAGAGAGAAATCAAGCACAAAAAAAGGATAGGATAATGAATATTGTTTCCGATTCGCTTTCCTTTTTTGGCTGCATTTTCAAGGAAGAAAAGTTACTGTATTTTTTTAAGAATACATTTATATTGCTATGCATGAATTATAACACGCGTAATACCACGATTTAACATGTCAAATATTTTAATTGAATGCAAACAGGATCAGCATAATTTGCATTAGGGATTGAGGGGCACTACTCGCACTGCTTGTAAAGTTTTCGTTCGGCAGATTACGACCTCGTTACTGAATGCAGAAATGTTACTTTTCCTTTCTAGTTTCTACATTCAACATTAATTTTTCTAGTTTCTATTTCGTATTTATTTGTGTTTTTTCCACTGTAAGATTTTCGAGAATTTATTTCTGTAAGCTTTCACTTTCCCTTATTGTTGATTGGTATTGAAATTATGGTACTAGCAACGCCGGTGCAATTTGCTTTAAAACTATAAACTTCAAGATGAGACCAACCCTAAGTGCCACAAATCCACTAAACGACCACTAAACGGGATATAAACGGCTCAAGTTCTCAAATTAATAGGAATCTAAAAAGGCTTCGTTTAGCAGACGATAAACGAATGATGCATTCTAAAAATAGCAAAAAAGCTGGTGGCGCCATCTGTTACTGGTATAACCACACAGTAGAGCTTTCTTCGCTTTAAGTGTTTTCTCCTTCCCTCTGTACTATTGTATGGTTTTACATTGAAGTTATTCAGCTCTAGAACTAGAACGGCTTAAATACTACAGTCAGAATTCAATAGTTGAACGCTTTTTAGTTGGCATGCTTTTTAGTTGAACGCTCGATAGCCGGATGACAGTTCAATTAAAAAGCATGCGTTTGTATGGGAAACCCGGTTTTTGAAAATTTCACAAAAATCTCATAGCTTGCTGGCAAAAAATTCAGAATTTTGTTGTATGGAAAAACGTGGAAAATAGTTGGCAGGCAATCGAAGTTCAACCAGTGAGTTCAGACTGTACACCCATACTTATTCTTTTTCTTCTTCTTCTTCTTCTTTGGCACAACAACCACTGTCGGTCAAGGCCTGCCTGTACCCACTAGTGAAGTGAGCTTGGCTTTCAGTGACTTATTATTTACAATAGCAGGATAGTCAGTCCTACGTATGGGGCACGGTCTATTCGGGACTTGAACACATGATGGGCATTGTTGTTACGTCGTACGAGTGATGATAAGATGAAACTTGTCGAAACACATTGCAAGAAACGGATAGCAATATAATGATGAGTTGTAATACGCCATCTATTGATCAAACCAATGAAGCTGTAGAGCTTTCATTTTTTTTCTATGGATATTCAATTTTCCAGTCGTTTAGGCTTAATCTGTGGCGCTTGGGGCTATGAGTTCAATCTACTTCGTTCTATTCTAATTTAGAAATAGGTATTGCTGTTCTTAAAATGAACAACAAAAAAACATGCCTGTCATGGGTTCAAGCCTCGAATGGACCGTACCCATACGTAAGACTGACTATCTTGCTATGGTAAATCAATAAGTCACTGAAAGCCAAGCCCAGTAGTGGTTAGAGGCAGGCCTTGACCGACAACGGTTGTTGTACAAAAAAAATCTTAAAATTAACTCCAATTCAATGCAACTAAGTCATTGAAAATAGTTCCAGGACAATTCAAAAAATCTAACGGTGCCATACAACCAAGTTTAGCATTTATTATATTTATTTTGTTTTACGCAAGCTAAATGTGGCACATCAATTGTTTTTAAGTTCTCTAAACACCCAGAGCCCAAATGCTGCATAGGAAAAACGTAACACAAAAATGTGTGTTAGCCACTGTTATGAACTGCACTATTTGCTCTTTATTTATACACTTAGAACTTTACATTTATAAATAATATACACGAAATACAAACACGTTAAAACGTAGGCCGCGCGCCAGCCGCACCGAGCGCCCCTGCCGAGAGCTCCTGCTCGATCGGCCTTCGTGCACACTCTGCCCGGCGCTCGGCACACACTAAGCCTTGCGCGCTTAGTGTGTGCGACAGTGTGCGTGTACACACTGTCGTCCCCCTGGACGTTGACCGGTGGCAGCGCAACTGCCACGGCAAGTCCAGGGGTCGGCACGCACGGCTGCCCACAACATCTCCCCCTTTATTTATCCGGAGGGGTCGAACCGACACGGGATATTCCACTGAGGGAATACCGGTGTGGTGACACTCCCCGGCCGATGCTGGTGTATTCGGTGGATGCTGTGGCGCGGACGCTTCTGCTTGCCCTACGGCTACCGGCACCCCTTTTCCGCCCCGCCATCACCTTTAATCGCGCTCGATCATCATCGGCTACGATTACTTGCGGCGGCGGTGATGCTGCGTGTACCTGCGCCTTTCTCTGCCCCGCTATCGTCCCTTTGCTCCAGGTCGGCGATGACGATCTTGTAGCGGCGGTGCTGAAGATGAACCACGGGCGGCATAGACTCTCGCCCTTCTCACGAACAAAGCTGTAGCCGGGGCGGCATGACCACCTCGCCCCCATTCCAACCTGCGATGCTGCATCCAGGACTGCTGTTGTTGATGCTGGGCGGCATGGACCCTCGCCCTTCCTTCACACGTTCCTGCTGCCCGTTGCTGCTGGTGCTGATGCAGGTGCTAATGATGCTGCAACCAGGGCGGCATGACACCCTCGCCCTCTTGGTCACGATGCAGCCAGGGCGGCTTGATCCTTCGCCCTTCCTTTGCGCGTTGCTGTTGCTCGTGGTGCTGGATCCAGGGCGGCATGACACCTTCGCTCTCTTTTAGACACTGTGGCTGTCTCCGGGGCGGCATGACAACCTCGCCCCCATAATACAGAGCAGCACCCGGGACGGCATGAGTCCTCGTCCCTTTTCCACACTGCATCCAGGGCGGCTTAGATCCCTCGCCCTCTTAGGACACAGTGGCATGATTGCTGTTGTTACCTCAGGGCGGCAATGAACCTCGCCCGCTGAAGCTGGGGCTGCAGCCTGGCGGATGACGCTCTCGCCCATAGCCCGGCAGCAAGGCGGAAAGCTTCCTCGCCGATGACGCTGCCGGCGCTGCTTGGACTGCAGCCCGGCGACCTTCACACGTCGCCGAGAGTGTGCAGCGCTGCCCATATGGCCTCCTTGATGGGACGTCAGCCGGGGGCCTCGGTCTTGGCGGTGGCGGCGGCCCAATCCTTCCACGGAATCCCGGACCTTTGCCATCGCGATGGCCGCTACGATGATGCAGCGAAAGACGTGCTCAATCGCGATGGCGACCGCGGGTTCGTACTGGGATCCCCCTTACGCAGGAGGATCCCATCCTCGTCGCCACTGTTATGAACTGCACTATTTGCTCTTTATTTATACACTTAGAACTTTACATTTATAAATAATATACACGAAATACAAACACGTTAAAACGTAGGCCGCGCGCCAGCCGCACCGAGCGCCCCTGCCGAGAGCTCCTGCTCGATCGGCCTTCGTGCACACTCTGCCCGGCGCTCGGCACACACTAAGCCTTGCGCGCTTAGTGTGTGCGACAGTGTGCGTGTACACACTGTCGTCCCCCTGGACGTTGACCGGTGGCAGCGCAACTGCCACGGCAAGTCCAGGGGTCGGCACGCACGGCTGCCCACAACAGCCACATGAAACATTCAGATTGGGAATGAAAATTTAACGGCCATCCCGAAACGGACCATTTGAATTCGGTGCGACGTTTTTGCGGCGACGTTTTCCCGTGCGCCTTCAAGCTGTCAAGGCGCATCTGTCACCCGCGGCCCGTCGCTGTCAGGCGCGATTCTGACGTTTTGTTATGTTTCGTGCGTAAACGTGTGTGCGTGCGCGCTGCCTATTTCTATCCCTGGTTTTGTGTCACCGTACTTGCGATACAAAATCATAAACTTGCCGTGTAAAAAGACGGGGCTAATCTTTTTAGCCTTCGACCCCGCGGATCCCCATCCAGCTGTGCCTACCGTTACGGGCGGAAGTTTACCCCAGGCGCCTCATTTGCAGCAGGCTTGCTGTGCCGCGGAGAGAGGCAGAAAGAGAGGCGCGAGAGAGCGAGAAAGAGAGAGAGTGAGCAGGAAGAGCGGGTGATGATAGCTGGTTGCTGTGTGTGCATCGCTTACCCCGTACTGCCCAGGTACACCGCCCTCGGGCCGCCCTGCCGTCAACCGATTGATTGCAAGCAGGAAATCACGGTAGACCCGACCCAACGGGAACTGTGAACAGGAACACCCGCGGAAGCCCTACACCGCTAGCTCGAAGGCCATCCATGGAGCTGTTGTCATAACGACGGGGCATTGCACTGCATCTCCCTGCCCGCTCGCGAGTCAGAGGCTCGCCATCCCCCTGTGCGTCGCACCATTTGGAACCATTTTAGATCGTGCCCGTCGTCGCCGCCCACACGATGGACACGGACCGAGCCACATCCTGCACACCGCCGCTGCCAGCGATCGAGCGCACGCCCGTACAGTTGACCAAGCAGCCCGTACAGGAACGTTCGCCATCGATTGACAGACACGAGCAGCAGGAGAGGAAAAAATCACCCCCGGCGGCGAATGCTGCCATCGATCGGCACAGCGATAGGGAGGCAGGGGCTGCGGGCAGCAGCGACCGAGAGGAGAAGCGCACCAAAAGAGCGAAAAAGTCGCGAAATCGTGACTCCAGCTCGTCCAAGGAGCGACGGAAAGACAGTGAGTATCTAGCGGAGGCTGTTTTTGACAGCAGGCGGTGGTGGCAATACGCTGCGAGGGTAGCCATTTTACGCCATCTTACGAGATGGATGTCGAAATTTCGGCTCTCCGATGATGTGCGGACAGTGGGGGAATTTCGTCAATTTGAAGTGATTCTATTTCGTACCCCAAATTCACTCGGCAAATGCATGGGACCTTTTGTTTTTGTACTAACACACACACATCACTTTGCTCTCCCCACTTTCCTTCCAGAGCACAACACACCCGTCGATTCCGACTCGGCAGCGGCATCGAAGAAGAAAAAGAAAGCAAAGCGGACGTCCCGAGAGCACGACACAGGCAAAGAGCGCCGCGGCAGCCGCCATCGGCACCGGCGGAAAGCGAGCAACGGTGGCACGGACGAGGAGAGCGCCAGCGACAGGGCCACCGGCAACCAGCGTGACAGCGAGCGCAAGAAAAAGAAGTCGAAAAAGCGACGATCCCGTTCGGTGGAGGAAAGGGCGTCGCGGAAAAGGTCCCGCTCGCGCACCCGGTCCCACAGCCAGCCGCGGGAAGAGGCCAGCAATAAACGCGACCACCAGCAGCGCAGTCACAGCCCGCTGCGCGAATCCGTACCGCGGTGGGGCGAAGATGCGCGCGATCGTTTCCCGCCGTACCAGGGCGGCAGCAAGTTTCACTTCAACAGCCGCTGGAACCCGTTCCGCAACCGGCGCCGGGACTTTCCCGATGGGCCGCGCAGGAATGGGCCGTTTCGGCCGCGCGTACCCGCAGCGGTACGGGCGGGCGGTACGCTGTCCGCCGTGCGCTACACCACAATCAGCCCGGTCATCAGTTGGCGCGACTGGACGCTGCCCGACGGTGAGGATGAGCCGCCGAAGGAAAAGAAAGTGAAGGCGGTGGTGTCGCCCGTTACGAAGGTGCAACCGATAACGCCGGCAATCGCGGCACTGCAGGAGTACGACGAAAGCGACGGAGGATCTTCCTCGGGGTCGCAGGGCGACCATCGCCGGGCGCAAAAGGATCTCGAACGTGCATCGCCCGGCAGCCGAAGGGGTGAAAGTAGCCGCGGCACGCCCGAACTCCCCCCCGCCAAGCTGCTGCAGACGATCAAGCGGGAAAAGGTTTCAACCGACGAGCAGGACGAGTACGGGCGGGCGAGCCCGCCGGCCCCGGTGCGGATCGATTGCAGCATCGTGAAGCAGGAACCGGTAACGGATGAGGACGAGCAGGAGCGTCGAAAGCAGGGCGAAGCGCAGCCGACGGTAGCCGCACGGCCAAAGTTTAGCTGCTCCTTTCTGGACGATCTTTCCAGCGGCAATCTGAAGCTGCTGCCCGACCTTTCGCCCGACAAAGTGCGGGCCGGCGGCAAGCACATCGACCGGGACCGGCGCGAGGGAAGCGAATCGCCCGACACGGACGACTATGCGTCGAACTGGGAGACGGAGGGCATGAGTCCGGCGGGAAGACGGACGCCCACACCGCAACAGCCGCCCGCCCAGGCGAAGCCATCCCCTCGGACTCCGCCGGGTCAGGCGGGCGGGGAGGAATCGGGCCCGTTGGCGGCGGTGAATGGTGAATCGCCCTCGGTCCTAAGTGCGGCGGAAAAGCGTGGCCATTTGAAGCCGCGCAGCCTGCACGAGGAGATTATTCCGCTGGACGATCTGCTGAACGTGCAGAACCAGCTGAAATCGTACCAATCGAAGCTGGAGGAGATGCAAAAGCTGAAAGCGCACCGGAGGCGCAAGGAGGATGGTTCGCCGGCAGCTGGCAGTGTTGCTGCGGCGGGCAATGGGGAAGACGGTTCGCTGCCAGCGGCCAGCGAGAAGCTGGCGGATGAGTATCAGAGCTTTATGCAATCGCTCGGTAATGCAAAGGAGCGGGAGCGGCGGTCCAGCTCGAGTAGCTCGTCGAGCAGCTCGGACAGTTCCTCATCCGGTTCGAGCAGCGACTCGTCCAGCTCGTCCGACTCGTCTAGCTCTTCGAGCACGAGCTCGGACTCGGATTCGGAGCACGATTCGGACGAAAAGAAGAACGACACCGCGAAGGAAGCGGAAGCGTCGGTGGAGCTCAAGCAGGCCGAACCGGAAGAGCCACGCACACCGCCCCACCGGCCGACGCTGGTCATACCGGAGTATCTGCTGCCGAAGGTGCCGGTCGAGGAGGACCAAACGCCCGCGTCCTGCACCAAGATTTACAGTATTCGGGACGATTCGGTTGCGTCGGAATCGCCGACCGTCCGGCCGCTCGAGCTGGAGCGCGACATGCCGATTAAGCTGAAGCTGCCATCGAAGAACAAAATACTGCCCACCGCCGGTACTTCCGCGCTGCTTGGCCACGAGGACGACGAGGAAGGCAATGCGCCGGGTCAGCGCCACACTGCCGGAGCCGAGCAAGCAAAAGAACCGTCGGCCCAAGCATCTACCGTCGCCGGCACCGCTTCGAAGGAGCAACGGGCGAGCAAGGAGCGGGAAAAGCGCTCGTCCCGCGACCGATCACACAACCGCAAGCGCAGCTCGTCCCGCCGACGCTCGCGCGACCGTCAATCGTCCACCGTGGCCAGCAGCCCGAAGCGCAAATCGCGCGATCAAGACAAGCGGTCGGCGCGCAAAGAGCGTAGCAGCACCGCCTCCCGCCACGGTTCGCGCAGTCCCCGGCGGCATCGAACGCGCAGCCCAACGCGCAGCCGGAAGCGCTCGCTGTCAAGATCGAGATCACGGTCACGCTCGCGCTCGCGGTACCGCAGCCTCAGCCCATCGCAACGGCGTCCGCCGAGCCCGCGTGGCCGCAGTCCGCTAGAGGCGAGAGGGCGCAGTGCTGGCCGTTCGCGCCGCCGCTACTCCGCCGAGCGGGAGTGGTCTACGTCGCGACGCTCCCGATCGCCTTACGCCGGCGGTCACCGTCGGCCACCGTCCCCGAAGGACGCACCGCCGATGGGGATGGTGGTGCACGGCGAGAACCAGATCGACATCATAACGAGCACGGGCGTCCCGTCGCCCAACGTGCACTCGCCGGTGACGGGCTACAAGAAGAGCCTGGCCGACTCGACCATCAGCGATGCGGAGCTGGAGCGAAAGCTTCTGCTCGCCGATCCGGCGTACGGTGGGGGCTATTCGAAGGGCGGCGGCGGCTACTACTACGGCCCTGCCGGTGAGCTGCTGCTCGATGGAGACCGAACGGCCGCCGGCGGCGGGTCGGGCCCGAAGCCCGAAGGTGGAGACGAATCTTCGCCCAAGCGCATTTCACTCGACGATCGCATCAACATCGTGCTCGGGATGAATGGTACGGCCGAGGGGGCGGCGGGTGGCAAACAACCACCCGGCAAGCATCACCTTTCGCACCTTCCCCCGCACCATCTGCAGCACCACCAGCAGCAGCATCACGGTGGGTATGGTGAGTATCCGCCATCGTCGCACGATCTGTACCAGCAGCAACCGCCCGGAGCGCGCAACCATCTGCCGCACATGAACTATCCGGCGGGCTACGGGGGCCAGGAGTACGGTGCGTTCGGGTATGGAGGACCACCGCCGAGAGGTCCACCGCCGTCCTGGGCGCCGCGCAGTCACCCGTACCAGGGCTATCCGATGGCTTTCGTCGGTCCGCCGCTGAACGCGATGCGTCCGGGCGGCGACATGGTGTACCGGCCACCGTACGGTACACCGACCATACCGACCGTGTCGGCCCCCAACAATGCCGCCACCGATGGCAGTAGCGCCAAATCGCAGGTGAAACAGGTTGGCAACGTGCTGGAAATCGTCCCATCCAGCACGCCGCTCGCGACCGCTACCACCGCCACCACCGCCAAACCGATCGACCCGACCGGTCAGTCCGGTGTGGGTGAAGCGACGGACACAATCAACGGCTCGGAAGAGACGATTACCGGGGCAATCGGCGACGAGCAGCAGCAACAACAGTCATCATCATCCGCCACCTCGTCAGCGCTCGTAACGCCCAAGATTCTTACCGCCGAGGAGCTGCAGCAGCGCCAGGAGCGACGCCAGGAGCTGAAGAAAAAGATCCAGGCCGAGCGGGAAAAGAAGCGGCGTGAGAAGAGCCAGCGCAAGGAGCGGCTGCAGCAGGAAATTAAGCGGCTGCTCGGGACGAAAACGATTGCCGGCGGCGTGGTCGCTGCCTCGGACGGTAGTGGTGCTGGTGTGGCTTCGTCCGGAGCGGGTGGGGATTTGATCGGTGCTGGAGCGGCCGGTGGTGGTGGTGTCGGCGGCAGTGGTGCCGGTGGCAGTGCGTCCTCGGACGAGGAGTTCGAGACGATCAAGCAGGCGGACCTGATCGCGTCGCTCGCTCGGTCGTACGAAAAAAGTATTCTCAAAACGGCCAAACCGAACGCCGGCGGAGGGTAAGTTAAGAGCTGTTGCGTGTTGATGTTCGTTAGCTTTTCGGCCTATCGGGATGCTTTGCGATTTGCGTGTAATAGTGACTAAAGTTCTGAATGAATCTTGGGAATGATTTAATGAATCTGAATCTCGATTGGAAAGTTTCATGAATCTCTAAGGTTCAAGAATATTTAAGATTCATGAATCTCTAAGACTCATGAATGCTTGGAGATTCATGAATATTTAGAGATTCATGGATCTTTGCAGATTCGTGAATCTTTGATGATTCATGCATCTTTCACGATTTATGAATCTTTAGCGATTTATAAATCTTATATGATTCATGAATCTCAAATGGTTCATGAATCCGCAAAGATCCATGAATCTCTAAATATTCATGAATCTCCAAGCATTCATAAATCTCTTAACTTCCATAGAGCTTAAGCTTCAATTCAATTCAATATTTTGAGAATCATACACATTCATTCATAAATATTCATGTATCCCTGACGATATTTGAATTTCATTGGATTTATGAATCCATTAAATTGTGAATTAAGATGTAGATTTTTTGAAGATTCATGAATCTGTCGAGATTCAGGAATGCTTGGAGATTTATGAATATTTAGAGATTCATGAATCTTTGAAGGCTCAAGAATCATTTAAGATTTATGCATCTTTGAAGATTTGTGAATCTTTAGAGATTCATTAACCTTTGAAGATTCGACTCGAGATTCGAATCACTCATCACTGAAGATTTATATGAATGAATCTTATCGAAAGATTCATTAACCCCAACACTATTAGTGGAAGTCATATGATTCTTCTCTGAAGAGTAATTTGAATCACCAAGTAATTCATAATATTTACCAATCATTGTGGTTTAATGAATAATTAATTATTCTGGAAGTGAATCCTGTATCTTCCGAAAATCATAATTATTGAATGATCCATCAATCTGTAAATAGTTCTGAATCTGGATATTGAACCGTGTCGAGGTCTTTCAAAAACTTTACTTTTTCTTAATTACAAATTCATACGATTCTTCAATGAAGAGTTACGCGAATCACGAATTGATTGCTTTCTAACTGATTCGTAAGAATCTCGAATCGTTATGGACGAATGAATCGTATGAAAGTGAGTCATGTATTTTCCTGTTTCTTTGAAGATTTTTATTTGTGAATCAGATTTATTAAAGCATTTCATTGATTCATTGAGCTGCATCAAGTGCCAAGCTATCCTAAACATCTCTATCCCTGATATTTTCTCAGAATCCATCGCCTACCTCGATCGAATAACTAATGTAGCATATTCTCCTTTAAATCGCCCATTTGCAGCTCTTCTACGGCCAAAAAATCCGTGCTGTTTGCGGACGGTGTGGCACCGGGCGATGAGTCGTCCTCCTCCGGCGATGAAACGAAGGAACGGTCGCCGAACAAACTGTCCGCCGCCAAGCAGCGGAAGAAGATGCGCCGTCAGCGGACGCTCAAGCTTACCGGCAAGAAGCGGCTGATTGACAAACTCAAACAACCGGTAAGTTGGCAACAAAATCACTTCACTTTTTTTGTGTGCAACCTGTACTTACTATTTCCCTTTCCCACCGTGCCCCCAGGAGCTGGACGAGGAAGCGGAAGAGATCGATCCAGAGCTGGAGAGTTTGCCGCCACCGCCACCACCGCCCGGTTCGCCGCCGCCCGAGCTGCAGCAGCCCCGCTGTCTCCATCCTCCCGTCGTGCGCATGATCGACTTCCGCGAGGGCGGCTTCCACGGCATTGGGCTACCAATGGGGCCGGGTATGGGACCGCCACCGGCGTTGCCGCCGCCCCCGCTCCACCAACACACGCTGCCCGGTGCCAACGGTGGTCCGCCCCCCGGGCTGCCCCCACTGCCAGTGCCGCCCGTACAGCTGCCCGGTGTGGGGGGTCCCATCGTCCCATCGGCCGCCCTGGCGGCTACCCTCGGCTACCGGCATTCGAATCTGCCGCCGCACCACCAACACCACCACCAGCACCCGCATCAGCACCACCATCATCACCATCTGCTGCCTTCCCATCTTGCCGCCCAGCGACCGGCATCTCCGCACGGCTCCCTGCCACTCCCGCACCACCACACGCACCCACCGCCCAACCATCCCGCCCACCATCTGTACCATCATGGGCCAGGCCTGGTGATGGGCATGTCGGTGCCACCGCCGCAGCACCACACGCTTTACCCACCGCAAGCGCTGCCGCCACCGCAGGCCACCGCGAACATTGCCCTCACGTACGGTGGCAAGAAGCGACCACCGATGGTGGTGGTGGGGATGGGTGGAAGCACCACCACTACCGCCAGCAGCAGCAACAACAACGGTGTCAGTGCGATCGAATCGATCGTGTCGGCCGCACCCTCTACCCCGATCACGAGCGGTACCAGTGCGGCCAGCGGCAGCGGTGGGAGTGCAATGTTCGACGGAACCCCACCGGTGTGATGAACCACCCACCACCACTGTTGTGCTGCACACAAGCACACGGCACACCGGCGTTCGGTAGTAGTAGTAATTTGCATTAGGATTAGAATAAGAGATTTATTTTCAACACACACACACACACACACATCGGTGCGCTTTACACTTGTGTATTCCTAATCTCTTCCCGCGTTTCGTTTTAATCTGTGTTTAGTTAGTAAGCTTTTAAGTTTTATGCTGCAACATCGTGTCTCTCTTCTCCCTTCAGCTTTGCAAAATGCATTTCGTTGCATTATCAGGAGAAAATGAGCCCGCTCTAGAGCATATGGTTTGCGCGTAGCTTTTAGTTCAACCAATAATGTAGCGCAGTATACGTACATAAGTGTATGTGTGCGTGTGTATGTGTGTGTGTGTGTGTGAAATAATAGCCTCAATAGGTAGAAGAGAACTGTGGAAAAATAGTAAAAGCGCAGCAGAGGAGAGAGAGAGAGAGAGCAATATATAGTCACGGCTCTTAACGATACGGTTGCCTGGAACCATATTTAAACGATTGTTAGTCACTGTTAAGGTTTGTTTTACATCATGCTGTAAAATCCCCCTTTCCTTCTCTTTTTCTTTATCGAATTAAGTACGTGTGTGCGTGTGCGTGTTTGTGTGGTACGCGAGAGAGAGAGAGAGAGAGAAGCGCCAGCAGTAGTTTAAACGCGGTACGAATGTAGTAGATTCAATGATATAGGATAAATAGAAAACGCTGAACTGTGTATATACGTAAAGAAACTCGAACGTGTCTCGTGAAGAATAAGGTTTCGAAGGTGAAAGAAATGAAGCATCCCGAGCAGGTATGTGAAGCTTTCAAGTATTTCATTCCCTAAATTTGTTCTTTAGTCATATTGCGGCCATATTTTAACTTCTTTTGTTGTGTAGATTGCATACTTTTAGGCGTTTGTTCATTGCTTCCCATAATTTGCTTTTTTTTTCTATTTGATTCATTCATTTTTCAATGCTTCGGCATATTTTGTTGTGTAGATTGCATACCTTTAGGCGGTATTCATTAAAATTCCAGCCTCTGTTTTTTTTTCTCTTCGACTCTTACGTTTCGACTAGAGATAGGTTCTCCGGATCGCACCCACAGTTGCGCTCCGGTTTTGGCAAGATTTATTCTGATTCCAATTCCAGCGAAATGGAATCGCCGGAATCGTTGGAATCGTCCGGAATCGTCAGGAATCGTCAGGAATCGTCTGGAATTGTCTGGAATCGTCCAGAATCGTTCTGAATCATCCTGAATCGTTCGGAATCGTTCGGAGTCATCGGAATCGTCCGGAATCGTAGTGGATCGATGTTATTGAATGTGCCTACGACTTTAATAGCATGACAGTTATAGAGTCGATTTCTGAGTGTACCGAGCCCATATACCTACATACAACAATAAGTCACAGTTAGCTTAAACGATCAGTAGGAGGTGTCAAGTGAACTGCGTCTTAGCTCGTGCAATTTTAAAACATGGGTTAGTTTTTTTTTCTTGTCCATATTTAGAACAACAAAACAACGGAACAATACGGCAAAAAATGATCTGATTTCAATTCAGCAACTACTATGGAGTGATCGGAAAAAAGGCTTTTGTTGCCAGTATACTAAGAGGTTCCATCAACTCTCCAAACATTTTAGCGACGATTCCGACAATTCCGGACGATTCCAGACGATTCCGACAATTCTGAACGATTCCAGACGATTCCGAACTGGTCCGGACGATTCCATACGATTCCAAACGATTCCAAACGATTCCGGGCGGTTCCAGCGGGAGTGATTGAACTTACCCTTCGGAGCTGGTTCAGAAATTTGATGGAACCATTCGGATCCAGTTCCGGTTTTTTGTTAATTTGGCCCAACTCTGATTTCGACCTCTTTTGTTGCACATATTACCTACCTTTAGGCGTTTGATACTGACGGGATATTTTGTTGTGCACATTGCCTACCTTAAGGCGTTATTTTTTTTCAAATTCAATTTTTATACTTACTTTCTATTCTTTTGTGTTTTGATTTTGATTTCGACAAATATTTTGATTCATTCTTTCATTTGAAGACAGGCATAGCGACACCACAAACAACAACCATTTACTTTGAACTGAATAACCACGATTTGTTTGTTTTTTATTATACAAATAATATACACTCCCTCCTTCCCTACTACTTCCACCATCTCATCACTTTCCTGCCATTCTCCCCCATCTTATCGCACCCTTTTTTGCATGCTATTGTCATGTTGTTGTGAAGTTCTCTTTTGCCTCAACCCTCCGTCCTAATCCTACCGTTGTTCGCAAACGAAAAGGGAGTGGGACGATTGTTTTTCTTTTGTTTTTTTCTCACGGCCATACATTACATCGAATGATATGATCATTGATCGGTCCCCGATCGTGTGAAGCCCCAAATGCCAATTGTTGAACGGTTCAGTGCAGCGCTTGGAGGTGTTTTTCCCATCCTTTTCTATTCGATAGTTTTTTTTCATTTTTTTAAAATTCCGAATGACAACCGGAACTCGCAAACGAAACCGCGAAATTTGGGAAGGACGTGGGAAGGAAAACGGTTCGACGAACACAAAACGAAACCCCTCCCCGTGTGTAAACCTTATTATTCTTTAGCTAGCTATAACGCGCACTCTCCACCATCGCAGCACTCATCGTTTTGTCTATATAAAAATGGATTAATTCGTTTCTTTTTACTTCACCTTTCTTTTACACATTTGATTAGCTAATGTTTTCCGATTTGGAGTTTGATTACTATGTTTGTGGGAACTTATTTGTTTTTTTTTTTTTGCGTAATTCGTTTATTTCTTTTCCTCACTAACTACCAGACCATCTCGAACTGCTCTTTAGTTGTGGTGTTTTTATTATTATTTTGTTTTGATTTTTTAGTTCTATCCCTTTTTGCTGGTTTTTGTTCACTATTGTTTGCGCTATATCATGTTATTATGCATCCGTTAAATACCTGTTTTGTTACCTATGCTATTCGCTTTCGTTTCAAAATTGTTTTCTGTATTTACGATTATTGTGTTTGAACTGTTTTATGAATCGTTTGTTTCGCTAGTAAGGTTTTAAAATTTGATTGCTGATTTCCTTCACCCTACAGAGACTGTTTCATAGTTTGATTTGCAATTGCTATTTATTGATTTAGTGTTTCTCCGAGTTGGGTACTTCTACCTATGAACACACACCCTTTTAGGTAGGTTGTTTGAGCACTTTTACGAACAGCAAAGACGTGTGCTAAAATTGGACTTGGATTCGAAAAGTGTAACAACTACCACATGATCTGAGAGGCGCGATCGATTGCCTCGAAAAAAAAACACGGGAAAGGCAAGACAGGAGTGTTCTCTACAGCTAAATGCTAGCATGCTCTTAATAAATGAGTTCGGTCTGTATGTGTTGTGTAATGCTATACGTTTGATAACGGTGATTCGATGTTCTGATACACACCTAACTAACGTCTGCCTAATGCTCTCTCTCTCTCGCTCTGTACCAATATATTTACACTGTAACAACAAATAATGGCATATATTTTTGGGAGGGCAGGGAGATGTTTGCGTATTCCCTCCTCGCAGAGTTCCTCGCTGAGCTGAGCTGAAAAGCTCGCTGATTTGTTGGAATATAGATAGGATGAACAAAAATAATAAATTGAAACAAAAAAATAAATAAACAACTTCATGCAACCCAGGCGGCAGCCGCCAGCGGGGTGTCTCTTTTCACCCAGTGTGCCCCCCCCCGAGTGGGTTCGATATGTGTATTCAAATCTTTCATGGCAATACAATCATTATCATGCTTCTTTTTTTTCCTTTTCCAAACACCGCAGTCCCATTCTCACATCTACCCCGGGGGGGAGGGAGGTTGGTAGCATTCCACAAGGTGTAGTTTGTTTGGTTACCTTTTTCCTTTGTCTAATCTCACCAAAAATTCTAACATTAAAGCTTGAAGCACAACGTCTGCGGATAAAAACAAGACCCCCTCCCTCTCGACACGTTTTAAAATCCCGCCCGACCTACGATCGGATTGGAAAGGGTGAGAGTAGTGTTTCGGTTGGTTTTTTTAACTACTCTAACATATCTTGCCAATGCTCTCTCTGTCCTCTCTTCCTTTTCTCTTTTTTCCTGTTCTGGGGATTCTTCATCGTTACATACAATACAAATACATACATACATACACACATTTTCACATACCCTCTTCTTCTTTGCTAATTGCTCTTTCTCTTTCTGTTGCTCTCTTGCTGTGTTTGTTTTGTTATACTTTTTTTTATACAATTTATAACATTTACAGTTACATATTTATAGTTATATTTATATATATTTATACGTGTATAATTATATCACTCGTTATTTTTGCATTCTCTCCTGCCCCACTACTGCTTTCCCCTGCTTTCTCTCTCTTTCGACATTGTAACATTCCAATTTCTCGTTTTTCATCGATCACGTGCAATTCTACATAATTGAACGCTTTTCTTTGTTTTGTTTGATTGTTTTTTTTTTCAAATACAAAAATTTATCCACTTTTCTATCATTGCTTTTTTACTAGTTCTTCTTCTACTCCCTCTTCTGTGTTTACTTGTAATAACTTTAGAGGCAATTCATTTATTTTTCCCTTCCCTCTCCAAAACCGAACCAATTGTAATTCACACTGACTGTAACTGTTTGCCTTGACTGAACTGAACACAAAAGAAGTAATAGGCTCGCAGGGACCTTATACACAATTAATAGACGGTAAATTAATTTTCCTTTCATACCACTGCCACCAACTGGGTTCGAATCCACTCGAAGCACCCCCGAAAGGAAAACAATTCAGTCCGTTTCGTTTCGTTTTTACTGCGTTGAGCGAACCACGTGGATCGGCAACGGGCATAATTCCAACTCAAACTCACAGCAAACACATTCGAGCGTGTGTTTGCACTTCCCACTTCCCACCAACCCGGAGGGAGGTGGTGGACAAGAACAAGAAAGTTCTAAAAACAAAAAAAACGTTTCCCCTTCCAAGCAGCATCATTTAAATAAAAAAAAACACCCGTAGCATGATACACTTTTTTTTTCGAACAAAAAAAAAACTTCTTCCCCCACACTACTCGACAGCGAACCCGCACGTCTCTTCGACGGCCTGCGTCAATTTGTCGTACATCAGCTGGTACGAGTCGTACATTGGTAGGTCGAGCCGGTTAAAGCAGGTGTGCGCTTTCGGCAGATTCTGCAGCGGTACGTCCGCGGTCAGGTGGATGGTAAAGAGCCGCGGACCGACCGCACCGGTCGAGCCCTGGAGGGCCCGGAAGCCCTGGAGCGGTACGCGGCACGAGCCGGTCACGAACTGGAGCAGCTGGGCGCGCATTTCCGGCGAGTACGATTCCACGATCTGCGGGAAAAAACGGGAAGCAAAGGGAAGCCAGTTAAATACATGCAAGCGATCTTTTCTCGTCGAGAGCTGCAAATCAGTACTACTAACCTGCCAGAACCACACGATCTGGGGTGTGTCGGCCGTACACTGCTTGAGCCGCGTGTTCGCCTTCCAGTCGTTCACGTCGATCTTGCTAATGCCGCTGATCAGCAGCTCCAGCTCGCGCTCGTCAAACGGTCGCAACAGATGGCTAAGGATTAGTTCGCCGAATCCTGCAAAAAGGGGGATTTAAAAGAGGGGAAAAACACCTTTAAACGTCTTGTCCCGGATTTACAACAGTAAAGCACAAGACTTTTACCTTTCGAGAGAGCTAAAAACTGCTGTTCGATACCGCGCATAAACCGATAGTTGACGTACAGCTTCACGTACTCGCGCTTGTTGTCCTCGGTCACCGCGATGGAGGCCCCGTTCGGTTTCAGCTCGTGCACCTTCAGCACGCCGAAGCTGTTGTTTTCCACGCTGAACGTTGAATCGATAATGCCCGTTATGTTGTTTTCCCTGTTTTGCCGGCGAAAGAGGTGAAAAAATGAAGACAAACTCTTACTACAAAAAACCCTTTTTCTGCCTGTTGCACTCCACTTACAGTATCCATGTTAAACTACGATGCAGATCCGGATCGACGTCCTCGATGTCGGACAGCGTGATCGGTTTGTTGAGCAGCTGCTTGTAGAACGGCAGCGTGAAGCCCCCATCCAGCACGTGATTGTGGAACACCGCAATGCCGAGAATGCGCCCGACAAAGTGAAAGTACGACAAATGTTCCGGATTAATGGCTGCAAGGAAGAGCACGGGAAAGAAATGGATAGTTTTTCGTTGTTTCAAAGCTCACAACACTACCACCATCACCACCACTTACACGAATCGGGATTAATCTGCAGCGAGTAGTGATCGTCCCGGCTGTACTGGAACAGCCCGTACTGTGGGTTGAGCATTTCGTGCGACAGCAGATACAACCATTCGCGGGCGACACCACCATAGTCCAGGCCCTCCTCGCCCTTGAACTTTACCATCAACCGTTTGCGCATATCTTTGGGACGCATCTTCATGATCAGTCTAGCGGGCGGGAAGGAACAAAACGTACAATCAAATATGTATCAGCGCCGTCCTTTGTGCCTGTCACAGCAAACCTTACCTATAGCTCTCCTCAAAAATTTCATTTCGAGACACCTCCAACCGGCAGTGGCCGGACTGGGGCTGCAGCAGCTGCAGCTCCTGCCGGAGCGCCCGTATCTTGCCGACCAGATCGCTCCGGTACTTGGGCAGCAGATCGGCACTGTCCATCAGGCCCTGCGGCAGATCGGGAATGTTGTTGGTCACATGGTTGGTGGTGGTGGTGCTGCTGCCGGTTGCCGCTATTGCACTGCCTCCTCTCGGTCCGTGCAGCATGTCCTGCGGGAAGAAACAGGGTTCGCGATTAACACAAGAAATGTTCACAGCCTCTACACCACGGGTGAATACGGTGAGTTAGCTCGTTGTTAATGAGTTAGTCAGTGAGTTAAATCTTAGAATGAAAAACCATATAATACAGTCGTTGCTCTGTTTTAGAGTTGGCGTGTATCTGTGTGTGTATTTGTATTGCCAAATTGCCATTATCTTATCCTCGTATTTGCAAAATAACGTGCCATAGTTAAGGGTTTAAGAATGCTAGCGTTGGTTTTCATATACAGGATGTTCAAGCGAAGGTTAAACAATTCCGTATTTTCCGAATATAAAATTCAAAATTGCCGTCATTAACATCGATTGTGATCTGTATCCGGTTTCAGAACTAGGAACCGGAACTGACTACCGGTACTTTAGGAAGGGTCACTATGACAGATTTAATTTCTGTGACTAGTTGCTGACAGTTTCCCTTCTCTTTCCGAATCGTTTTCATGGTTTTCAAGGAACATTGCGCAGCTGATTACAGATTAGTGATGGGTAAAGTTGGCAAACAACCGGAGCAAAAAACCGGCGAATACCCGACACAACTCCGATAGCTTTGGAGACCGGTGTTGGATTTCTCGAAAATTATTTTGGGTGCTTGGGTGCAAAAAGTCGACTGAAATGAAAAAGTGGAACTCGTTTGTCAATGTCTTCAAAATCGAGAGATCATGACTAGTGATGTGGGGTCTAGGGCGGATCCACGACTCCGATCCGACTCCGACTATTATTAGTCCGATTTTGATTCCGACAAAATGGGGAACCATTAGTTCCGCCCGGAGTCGAAGTCATCCGGAGTCGTAGTCGTTTGGGTAGGAGACGTCCGGAGTCGTCTGGAGTCGTCTGGAGTCGTCTGGAGTCGTCTGGAGTCCTCTGGAGTCGTCCGGAGTCGTCCGGGGTCATCCGGAGTCGTCCGAAGTCATCCGGAGTCGTCCGAAGTCATCCGGAGTCGTGCGAAGTCGTGGAGAGTCGGAGTCGTCCGGATTTGTGATGATTGTGATGTTGTTGATAATGATGATCCATGAAGAACTGCAGTTGACTCCGACCGCCTTCGATTCCGATCGATTCCGATCGACTTTGGATGACTCCAAACGACTCCAAACGACTCCGGACGACTCTAGACATCTTCGGGCAACTCTGGACCACTCCGGACGACTCCGGACGACTCTAGACGACTCCGGACGACTCCAATCAAGTCCAACTCCGAACGACTCTGGGTAACTTTCGATGACTCCAGACGACTCCGGACAACTGCGGACGACTCCAGACGACTCCGGACGACTCCAGACGACTCCAGACGACTCCGGACGATTCCAGACGACTCCGGACGACTCCGGACGACTCCAGACGACTCCGGACGTCTCCTACCCAAACGACTACGACTCCGGATGACTTCGACTCCGGGCGGAACTAATGGTTCCCCATTTTGTCGGAATCAAAATCGGACTAATAATAGTCGGAGTCGGATCGGAGTCGTGGATCCGCCCTAGACCCCACATCACTAGTCATGATCTCTCGATTTTGAAGACATTGACAAACGAGTTCCACTTTTTCATTTCAGTCGACTTTTTGCACCCAAGCACCCAAAATCTAATTTCCTGCATGAAATTCGGTAAAAATGTAATAACAAAACAACCCCAAAAAAGGAGGGCAAAATTTTGCAGGGACGGGGACGGGGGAAGGGCACGACGATTCTCACAAGATTTAACTCACTCACTTCCTTCTGACTTACTATGCACACCACACAACGACACGCCCGCCACGGGCTACTTACACCATTGGCGATTGGGTTGACCGCTTCGGCTAGGGCAGCGGCGGCATACCGGCTCGAACCGCTGCCGGCCGCCCCGGTACCGTTCGGAACCTGCGGTCCCGCACCGGACAGTGGAGAGGACGAGCAGCCGTTCGTTGCGACGCCGCCGCCACCGGTGGCAGCAGCAGCCGCCGCCGCCGCAGCGGCCACACTGTTCTGCCGCCGGATCATCTGCAGGATGTGCATGTTTATCCGCGGGTCGGTGAACTGGGTCGTACGGTTGTTGTGGTCGACGAAGTACACCCGCCCGGATGCCGTTTTGCGCTGCTCCCAGCCGTGCGGCAGCGGGCCGAGCGTTTCCGTCGTTAGGTTTTGCGTGTCGAAATCGCGCGGTATCCGCGGATCGTGCCAGGTGGACTGCTTCGTCGGTATGTGGTAGAAGTACACCTGCCCCTGTTGCGTGGTGCGAATTTCTGCCAAAGGGGGAAACAAAAAAGGGTTAAATCGGATTGATTTGCTGGAGAGAGAGCGCATTCGCTTACCATAACCATGGGGAAGATCGACCGCCGGTCGGATGAAGGGCACTAGAGCGGGCCGGGCGTTTGGAGGTGGAGCCATACTTCCACCACCCATTAGTGGCCGCGGTGGCCTGTCGCGGGAAGTGCGCCGCCGGCCCGGCTCTTCCGCGTGCCTTCCCGATCGGGTGCGATGGTACCGTGACGCCGACCCTTCCCGATGGCCACCAGTCTCTCCGCCGGTGGTTGGTGTCCCATGATGGTGCTGTGATCGTCCTCCTCCACCACCTCCGCCTCCTCCTCCACCACCACCACCACCGACAGTGTCGGGAGCGGAAGCGCTGCTGCTGTGATTGCTGACGCCATTGTGGGGCGACGAGTTCGCGCTGCCCGTGGTGCCAGCAGTCCCATTCGTGGTGCCATTGCTCGTACTCAGCGGCAAGTAGGAAGGCACCGTCGGTTTTGCCGCTGCCGGATGACCAGCAGGCTGTCCTGCATCACCCGTGCTGCGCTGATGCTGATGGTTCGGGCTGCTGTAGTTCGTAACACCCGCACCGGAACCGTTCACCATCACCACACACTGCTGTCCGCCACCACCGCCGCCGCTCGTTGCGTTCGTGCCGGACCGGGCGGGCGGTGCATCGATCGAGAGCGTCCCGATGGCATTCGTCATACCGGACACTTGTTGCGGTTCCCTGGAGAGAAGAGAAAAGTGGAGTCAATACTAAAGGCATCCTTACTAGTGGTAGGAACTCGGAATCAGACCTATTCGAGTCCTATTCCGTGTTCGGAATAAATTTCGGAACCGATTCCGATGCTGAAATCGATTCCGGAGCCGATTCCAGAGCCGATTATGATGGAATATATCCGGAATAAGAATCAGAATTGAAATAAGAAGTTTCAGAAGCGAAATCAGTCCGGGAATCTCCATGAGAATGGATCGTTTACAAGTACATTTGAATTATTTGCGGTTATCAATACGTAATATCATTGGACCCATTGTACAGGGGCGGTCCCGTTTGTACGACTTAACGAAATGCCCGTCATGCGCGGTAAAGAATAAGGTCCCGAAAGTCGGTACATGTCTCCGTAGGACGTTTGTGCCAAATAGAATCATTAGACCCAAACGCTAAGAAGATCATTCTTACGGAGATGCCGAAACCGACTCCGATTCCTAAGCCGATTCTGATTTCGAAGCCAATTTCAAATCCAAACCCAATTTCTACTCCACAACCGTTTCCAATCCGGAACCTATTCCGAATCCGGAACCTATTCCGAATCCGGAACCTATTCCGAATCCGGAACCGATTTCGACTCCGAATCCGGAGCTGATTCCGATCCCAGGGCAAATTCCGGATTCAATTACGGAAACTGATACCGAACCTACTATCTGGAATCGATTCCAGAAAACTTCCAGAACTGGTCGGAATCGATTCCGACTAAAAATTCATTTTTCCCATCCTTTATTCTTACCGTCCGCCATTTCCAGAGCGCGGAGACACATCCTGCTGCTGCTGCTGCTGCTTGGGCGACGTTATCGGGCTATTGATTTCGCTCAGCGGACTCGTATTCGACGAGCTCGGTGTGATCAGCAGCGATTCGTCCTGTATGCGGACGGGGCTTTTCGCCTCATTCCGGTGCCGATTGTGAGCGGGTGTACCACCACCACCACCACCACCCGCATTGCCATTCACCAACGCATCACCCCTGCCACCGTTTTCCACATCCTTTCCCGTTCGCTGCTCCTTCCCGTTATGATGCTGCTGCTGCGACGA
The DNA here is from genome assembly GCF_943734685.1 of Anopheles coluzzii. Classification (NCBI taxonomy): domain Eukaryota; kingdom Metazoa; phylum Arthropoda; class Insecta; order Diptera; family Culicidae; genus Anopheles; species Anopheles coluzzii. The sequence continues at coordinate 73,739,324 of NC_064671.1, forward strand.
CGGGTGCTGCTGGATGCAGTTTTCCTTATTGTTCGAGCTGACCAGTATCTCGGCGGAGTGCCGCCGGCTGCCCGAATCGTTCGACTGAATACTATTGATGCTGTGATTGGTGGCGGACTTGGACGGACCGGCCGGTATCGTGGGGCAGCCGGACTCTTCGCCGACACCGTTCGTGGCGCTCGTTGGACTGCCGAGAATGTGCTGCTGCTGCTGCTGGTGTGGAACGCCTCCACCATTAACGGTCCCGTTGACGGTGAGGGGTGTGCTGCTGTTCGCCGCATTGTTGTTACCCGACTGGCGAACGGGCGGACCAGCCGGTTCCGTTGGCCGCGACCACTGGGTCGTCTTGGTGTAGTGGTTCACGTAGTACGTACGCCCATTCTGTGCCGACCGTTCCTCCCAGCCCCGGGGCAGTTGGTGCTGCTGTGGCGGCGGCTGCTGCTGTTGCTGTTGCTGCGGCTGCTCGACTATCATTGACTCGTCCGCGGCATCGTCATCCTCCGGGACGCGCACGTCCCCAGCCGGGCTGACGATTGCCAGCGGCGTACCGCCGGTCGCACTGTCCCGCGACAGTAGCGACACAATGATCTGTCCCTTGACCGGATCCGGATCATCCTGCGACCGTTTCACCAGATCGAGCCGTTGATCTAAAAAGAGAACAAACAAAAAATGTAATTAATGACCTGGTTGGTGCAAATGGCAGTGCCTATTCACGTGACGATAAGAAGTCAAAAAAAAACTGTAAACCAACTAAAAAATGGTCCTACAAAAACATCTTTCTCATTCTTTCGTCAACGAGTGTCCAATTAGGGAAAGCCAAGCACTGGCGCTGGTTGTCGCCGTCGCTAATGAGTAGTAAATACGGTATTGTGCGAAGCTGACTCCAAACTCTCCGACAAGAGGACGACTGTTTGTGACTGTGCAAACAGCTCGAAACGAGATTGCTTCAGGCGCCATCGGCAGGGAAGAAAACCTCACTAGAACAAGGTGTGGGGAAGAGCTTTATGCAATTTTAAATAGAAAGAAACTACTTTTTTCTCCCCAAATTAAGCTCTTTTCATGCTTCTCGACATTTTCTCTGCTGGTTCTTTTTTATATGCTGTCCGTTACTGAGATATGATTGCACATCGTCCAACACCAGCACACACCAGCTTTTATGGTTCTGTGAGAGGGCGGCGGCCTTGCAGCTTGCGCTATGTTCGGTACAGCCCCATGGACACCACTTTCACACTAACCTTCCAGCAAGACACGGGGTGGTAATAGTGGTGACCGGCAGCTACGATGATGATGCTCATCATAATCTTCTCCCGCGCGAGAAAAAGCGGAGCAGAATTAATTAATTTATAGCACCTTCTTTTTGTTCAAAACGCGAGCACACAAGGAATCCCCCAGAACGGGGAGAATGGGTTAGCAGGAGGTTGGTTTAATAGAAGAAGAAAAGCGCAGATTCGCAGCCGCTCGGGGCCAATTGCTTCACAAGGGCTGTTGGTGATCGTTTGAGAAGATTGTGACGAATTGTGTTTCCGCCATTGTCATCTGCGCGCTTCGCGACAGAGCCTACTGTGCATCTTCGTCGCAGTAGCCTGCATTATTGACAGCGTCGGTGTGATTCGCCCTGAGGTGATGGGACTGCTGCAGGGTCTGCTGCTTGGGAACACACCATTGCTTTGGACATTGTGAGCTGTTGTTGGCCCACTTTCTCGCTGGAAGCTGAAACACAGATCACCAATGTTCTCATCGCGCTGCCCGCATTCGTCAGCGGGAGATGTGCATCCAAGGCCGTTGGCGAACACGACCCCGCCATATACACTCACGCATGTGTGTGTGTGTGTGTTTGTGTGCACGTCTAAACAATGTGCCTTTCCCATCAAGTGCACTTTGACTGCAGCACCCTTTTAGCGTACCTCTCTCTCTCCTTAGTGTTTTCGCAGCTTTCGCAATCCCTGACAAAACGTTGCACCGTCGGAGGGGAAAAACAAATGGAGAGGGAAAGTGGTGCTTTACGACACACTCTTTGTGCCACCATCAACACCACCACACCATACGCTGGGAGCTGAAGCGCCACTTTCTAGCGTAAGAGGGCAGCAGCACACCACACACCAATGGGAATGGGGGGAGAGAGCGTGTTCCGGTGTTCCCGGTGGTGGGAAGACGGCCTCGTGATGACGTCGCCGCCTGCTGCACTTCACAAAACGGTGTGCAGGTGCAATTAAAATGAAGATTTCCCTTTCCTTCTCGGTGCCTTTTAACGGGCAAACGCAATCTAGGGACGGAGGACCACGCTCAAGCACCATCCATGCAGTGTGCACCATCCGGCGTCGCAGCGGCATTCCGAATGCATTTCAAGCCCTCTTTTACCCTTAATGCTCATAGTCACACACACACACACACACATACACATATATACTCTCAACGATTTTAATTTAATCTGTGCAGATATTATTGCAACAGGGCATGGAATTGTTTTTTTCGTAGGGAAATTTAAAGCGTAAAAAGCGAGCACTTTGCGTAGTGACATTTGGGAATGAAATTCATATTTTGTACATTTATTTGCGTTACCTAATATGTAGATCCTACCTAGCGTTAAGAGATATCTATGAAGCTGTTATCTTGCTGTCGTATCGTATGCTAATTTGAAAAAGAAAGAATTGTGTTTTTATTCCCTTAATATGCATCTGCTTCGAAGACTCATTCGAAACACGAATTATACAGTAATTCTGAATAAATGAAGATTCGTGGGAAGTGTTCCGAATTCTTCGTAAGTGAATACTTCAAGATTCAACACAACACTGATAAATGAGAACGATGTCTTATGAAGATGTTCAAGTGTCCTGATTGATATCATCAGAATCAGAAAAATAAAGGAAAATTAAGTTCAAAGGTCAACCATATCTACAACAAAATAAATTTAGTAAAAGGGTTTGAGCTTCAGATCTCAGGAAGATCGATACAGACTTCAGAAATGGGCCCGTAATTCCCGAGCGGACTTCCTTCATTAATGTGTGAGTCGTAAGTTGTACAGATTTAAATGTTCCTAATGATTCCTTCCTACATACTTCCTACACATCTTCGTTACGTCTAATGAACTTTACACGGTTGACTATTTTCGAACGATTCTACGGTCTTTGATCTCACACGCCCAGGAACATCGTTTGCAAGAGCCAAATTGATGTCCGATATTAATGATATCCTACAAAATACTTACAACCCGTATCGCGGAGCAGCTGGATGCTGGACGCGGCTATCCGCACACAGCCCAGGAAGGCTTGCCGCTTCGGCATCTTCCGGTGGTTGTAGATGGTGATGAGGATGCTATCGTTCTTGCCGAGGAACAGATCGTAGTGCGAGTTCCAGCGCGGGTCCAGCGACGCTTTGCAGATCTCCGTCGTGTACTCCTGGGTCGTGCCTTCCACGAGAATTTTGGCGAACGGATCGGGCAGTCCTGTTTGGGAGAGAAACAAAGACAGAGAGAGAGAGAGAGAGAGAGAGAGAGAGAGAGAGAGAGGAAAAGAGATTTAGTAAAGTGTGATGGGGACATTACTGGTTGTACACACGTAATTGAACTTCTCCTTCTCTTGGGAGAAGGCCCTTGCGGTGTGTTTCGAAAGGGCTACACTACCAACAATAAAGTAATCAAAGCCCACTCGGGTAATGGTTACGGACGGGGTTAATGGAAAGCAATACAGTTCCAAACGACAAGCTACACCCGACAGACATTCCTACCAGCACACCCTGTACCATCATCATCCTCTCTGATACAATCTTCACGACACTCGACTGCTTAAAGTCTGCAACGGTACCCTTCACAACTCCTCCGTAGACCCCCCCCCCCCCCCCCCCCCTTAGCTTTGGGGTCTTTCAGACCCGCACCATGACGATGATGATGGCGTGCGCCGAGCCGCATCGGAGGCCTCTGTGCTGCCTTTTGTGGCCCAAATTAACCGAGGAAGTCGATTGTCAATTGGTGTCCAGCCATCACAGCCTGGAGTGGGTAGGTGGTGGTACCGAGAGCCGAGGGTAGAGAGCAAGAATGGACGGAAGCAGAAAACAAACAGCAAATGTGTTGCACTAGCAAGTGACTTACGCTCGGGCAGGGCACGTACGCGGAAGCCACCAGCCAAGACATGATTCCCCAACCCTCTCGCACATTCCCTTTCGTTTCCAGTCTGGTGGCGTGTTTGTACGCGCTCCGATGCATCTTTTGATATGAGCCTAATTCGTTTCTATTAATGGAGACAATGATTGCACGAGCCAATTCAACGGTTGCAGCGGTTACATAATAATGGTTAGTTACATTTCCTGTATCCACATGGTACGCACTGTCCGGGGTAAATGTGTCAGTGGCAAAGGGAAAATGGAGAAGAGTTTTGTTTTACGATTACGATGACAAATTTGTTGAACATTAATAATGCAAAAGCGCTGTGTTTCTGTGAAGAAGCTTATGATATTCCATTTAGTCAATTAATAGATTGTTTTTCATCAACCAAACTGTTTTATTGAATGGCATCAAATTTATATTTGGCTTTTAAAAACTGAAGTCCAACAATGGGGCCCTTTCCATTTGAAGCTCGTAGGCTGAAATTTCAGCCTGTCAGCTATTTGCATTGTATAGCAGTTTTCGAGCAGCTATCTAAATGAGTACAATATACAGGTGGGTTTATCCCAAGGTGTATGAATTTAGAAGGCTGATTTTTATCGCTTCTGCTTCTGAATGAAGATTTTAAGAGTGTTTTGAGTATTCGTCAAGCCTCCAGAAAGCTCGTTGGAGCAAAAGTTTTCACTCGTTCTGCCAAAAAGTGATGTTCAAAATTGGTTATGAAAAAATGCTCTGAGACCATCTGGACTACATACACTTTGATTCCAGATTTCACCACCTGATCTCTTTAATGCACCTTGGGATAAATGTAAACAACACCGTGTTTTCGAGCAGGTACTCGAATCTAATTCTAGCTTTTAGGCTAAAATTTTCTAGACTGAAAATCGCAGGCTAGTTTTTTGTGTGGTTTTGTATGGATTGTTTACATGATTTCAGCCTCCAACTGTCAAACTCCATACAAAAAACTAACTAGAATCGTGAAGGCCCCCAATAATTGATTTGAAGCCATTTGATTCCAATCGCATTTGAAGGTGTTTTGGTTTGAAAAGTTTCGTAATACTTTCATTATTTTTATAACACAGTTGTTTACCCTTTTCAACACCGTTTACCGTTTAACCAATCTTTTCAAGCCATACAACAAATGGACGTTTGAATACATTTATTTTCCGACTTAAACCGCCAAATGTCTAACTCCTTATAAAAATCCAGTTGGAATCATCAAACTGCCCATTACCAAATTAATTTGTAAACAAACAAACATGCTCTTAGCGCTCCCTCGAGGAACTCATAAAGTTCGGGAGAAGAATGTGTAGTAAATTATAAAATTAACGCTTAAATGTTTCACGAGAAACGAAATTTAACATAAACACCGAAAACAATTCAACCTTATTAGGTAAACTGCAAGCGCATTACTTCCAACGTCTACACGCACAGCAGAGCAAAACTTCGAATGGATTCAACAACTTCAAACTACTGCTGTTGCACACCTGGTGAAACAAACTTTAGATAAAGAAAGCACATTAAAACAGCACACACACACTAAGGCCAGACGACAGACTCCCACCCCATCATCAGAGGGAGTGTTTCCAATTCGGATGGCAAAGCACACTTATAGGAATTCGGCATTCTCATACAAAGAGTTCGGCCACCCCCCCCCCCCCCCCCCCACACACACACACACACATACACACAAAGGGCTATTAAACTTAGCACAAGCAGCTCGAAAGTTTTGGAAAGAAAAATAAAAAGCGAAAGTTAATTAAGCACAACCTCGGTACGGTCGCTCAGCAAAAGCAACCACGTGCTCTGGTGGTGGTGGTGGCGCAAGGCGAAAGTTTCCAAAACGACCTCCCTCCGGAGTGTTCTCTATCCCCAGCATCATGCACATGCACTCCACACCCCGAAATGCATACGCGCTATTGTGTTGCCACCGCCACACCGCGTTGAGATTGAAAAGGAATCCCGAGAAGCGCATACGACCAGATCCCACACCTCCCCTGAGGGCAGACCACACAATGCATCGCGTCTCGTTCGACTCTTTTTACCATAATATTCTATGCGCGTTTGAATGGGCGAGAACCCCCAAAAGGGACGCCCAGAGTTTTGGGAGGAGGGATCAATCGCCCGATGCTGCTGCTGCTGCTGCTGGACAAAGAATCCGTCCGTGCCGAACTGGAACGGTCGGTTTGGAGAAAGAGATTGGGCACCCGTGACACTATACAATATCATCCAACCGGATCAGAATCTAGCACAAGCGAAGGCAACAGCTATTGGGGAGGGGGAGTTCACTACACTAGTTACAGCAAAGTGTAAAGGTTTCCCGCGTACCGTCCTCTAATCTCTCACTCTACCGACTCTTGTACAAACCCACCCGAAAGCATTACTGCAGTGCGTCAAGTGGCAGACACACACAAGCTGTCCCCCGTGTGTTCGGGGGAATCCGCATTGAAGGTGAAGATACATTCGGTATACATAATACACCGGGGTGTTCTCGCCCCACGTAGTACCTCTCTGCCACGGTTCGTTAACTGTACCTTTCCTCGACGTGTCGCAGTGAGTCTCCCCTGAGATTCGCACAATACATACAGACACTCCTCTTCGCCCTTTAATCCTCCACCCGAAGATCTCAAAACCATCGCAGTAGTTGCTCTGGAAAAACATTCAAACTTAACCTAACACTAACTGCACTGCACTATGGTCTTGTGACCTACTGGCAGTATCATCTCCCATTTTTTTCTCCTCACTTGATACATCTGTCTGGGAGGTAGAGAGGGAGGACTACCAACGAACAAGTGTGAGGCGATTTCGAGCGGCTTCCAGGTGGATAATAATATATACATAAACCCATCATCTCCAACCCACTCGCACTGCTTGTTAGTCTGGCCTTTAACCTCACATCTCGACGACCGCAAGAGCTACCGAGACCACCGACCGACCCCTTATTTAGGGCAATGTTTTTGCAGCACTTTATAATCCGCTTCGCATACCGTATCTCGTTATCCATAATACACCACACAACACCAGCACGGGCCTGGCTGGCCAGTGTTTCCGTTCCTGCAGCCTCTCTCGCACAAAATACCAATTCGAGCATGGATAGTTGGTCTGATTTTAACACAAACACACAGACGCCTGATGCTGGTGGTGTACCGTTTGCACTGGGGCACGAGGAGTCTGACGAGCTCTTGGTAGGTTTAAAGTGTGCTGGAAGGAGGTTTCAATCAAGGGTCATCATATATGGTGGCATAATTTCATCGAGTGATACTGACATGCTAACAGACAAGTGCATACAAATTAAGGCGATGCGTTGGTGGTGGTGGGCAGAGAATGTACATGTACATTGGCATTGCGATACACACGTTTAATGGCGGCCGTTTTAGTCCTTCGGGCCGGATTTAAATACCTGTTTGCTTTGGAATAGTAAACAGTTTATGTTTCATTAGCGTAGCATTCGTTAAAATAGGCATATTTATTTGAGATACTGATGCTTTCTAGAATCCAAGAATTATTATATTATTTTGCGATACTCCATTGCGGATCGAATTGGTCCTTCGAGCCGGAATTTCTAATACATTTTCTTTTCACATTTCCTATTTCATTTCAGTTATTCTTGTTAACAAAGTCTTTGTTAAACAATGCCATTGAATTGTTAGCAAAGTATCATTATTGGAATGTTTTATGAATTCAAACTTTTGTTTTTGAATAGTGTTAGACTTTTCTTTTCATTGTTTAACATAATATGGAGCTTGAATCCATGATGAACATGTGATCGACCCCGATTTTGACATTTAAGAATGTGAATATATGAAAAAACTACACATCGATTTTGCTGGACACATGCGTGATATCGTCGAGGCATCGTGTTGGCAAATTCAATATGGCGGAACGTAACTGTCAAAAGCTGGAACAGTAAAGCTTTAGATTTGTTAGACTGACGTAGACTAACAATTTATATTTTCCTTTTTTTCAATTTTTTTCAGTACGACCAATATACTTCCAAAATCTGTATAGAAGGAATCAAGCTAGAAAGAAGTTTTTCGTTTAGTCCTTCGAACCGGATCAACTTCAACTTCAGGCTTTCTCTTCGCATCCATTACCACACACGAGTTTAGTAAGTAATGATGTTAGACTTTTAATAAATGATGCTAACCTTCCTGCACACCAGAGAGCATTAATAAACAGTGTGCCCAATTCTTCCCCGCCTCATGCGAACCACCTTTCACCCCCTCCTGCGCTCGCATTATTGCATGACCAGGTCAGCGCACCGGGATAATCTACTACTGCAGCGTCATCAGCGATACATTCCGAAGCGATACAGAGAGCGTGTAAAAGCACGAAAAAAAAGTACTGTAACGGTTTCCCTGGCGTGAATCAACGGTCATAGATATCGCTGGGGCTCGGTTTGACGGTGTTGCCCGTGAAATGCTAATTTGTGCGGCGCGCGGTGATGAATCCGGTCAAGCCAACCAACCGAGGCGGCTGGCATTGAACTCGGCACATTAGCCGGAACATTAGGCTCGAGTGTGTGTGTGTGTTTGCCGGTAGTGCGCTAACAATGAGAGCTGGCGGGCTTACCATAATCAAATCGCGCGCTACATGCAATCCGCCAATTGATGTTGCGATTTTGATTTATTGTTGGCACGAATTGATGAGTTTGCGGAACGGCGGCCGTGCCTAGGAGGGAACAATAGGGCGCCGCCGCCAAAGAGACTTCATTACAACTGACGCACAACACTATGTCGGGTAACGCAACAAACCACCCGAGGACACAAATGTATCAATCACTCGCGAGATTAAATGGCGATGGAACTGAAATGCCGCGCCGCGCATAATGCGCGATCTTTGGTTGGATCTTTACTGCACAATCACACATCTAACGCTGCAGTTTGCACACAATCATACGCAGCGCTCTCCGATTCGATCGATGGAGCCACACACAAACAGCAACTCTGCATATACTTATCAATCTCGATTAGACTTCCTGTGTGTCGTTTCGCGTGGTCGATTCGATCAACGACCGTAGCCACTGCAGCTCCCACCGGCGGCCAAACCTCACCGTGTTGTGGCGCTAATGATAATTTTAATTTCATTTCGTGCCCGGCACAACCTCCCCCCTTGGGCCAAACGATGTACTTTCTCACGCACTTTGTACCGGGTGGGGTGTGGGCGATGCAGGCTGGTACGGTGTGTGCAAGGTTTCTTGCCGTTTTGGAGCTACCGAGCAAACACTCCGAGCTGGCCGCGTGTACAAGGAAATGGCATGATATCGGAGCAAGACAGCAGCATGTTTCCGGATTGTGTGTGTGCGTCCATATCAGCAGGAGATCTTGTCGAAGTGGGAATGAATGATAGTGAGTGATTAGACAACATTGCATTACCGCTGGAGTGTTATTACGAATGCACAATCATAAACGCAATAACATTAATAACAATTAAATATCAACTGGGGCGCGTTTAATTCATCGCGAGTACGGAGAGAGGACCTTTGGAGGAAGTGGGCATAGCATCTCGCTCATTTCAATTATTTTTAATTATTCGCAATTGTTTAATAATACGGCCAATCAATTAATCCATCAATATTGAATAAATATTGTTGTTCCGTGCAGGGGGCTGCTGCATTTTGGGGCGTTTGGGGCTCGGCAACTGCGACGTGCACCGTGCACAGTCGGGTCTCGTCTGGTTTGTGTGTTGTCTGTCTGTGTCGCGTTCAAAACCGGAGGTGACCTTTTACCCTCCCGCACACGCCACGACCTCTAAATTTCTCCTCCGAACGGTGATTGGCAAGTGCAGTGAGGCAGAACAAAAAATATACAAAACATGATGAAAAACAGACATCACACACAGCCAAGAGATTGCTGGCGGCAGTGCCTTTTGGCACATTTGTGTACCACCAAGGCTGGAAGAATTGCTGAAAAATAAATAAACCGAGACGAATGCATCACAAAGACAAAACAAATTGCGAACTTCTAAATGAATAAAATTGCATACACCACAAGTAAGGGAAAATGCGATTTCATACTTGCTAAATGTATGAGATAAAGGTGATATCAAAACAATTAGGGTAAACGTGCCTATAGTGGTGGTATTGCACTAAAATGCGTTTTATACCATAAATTAAAAGTAATTAAGTTATTAATGTTAGTGTAAAATTATCTCTGGCCATTAACAAAGGGTTTAAAAGTTAAATGGGGCCATTCCGTTACTTGGTGACTTAGAAATACATTATTTTGTGAAATGTGTCAACATTTTTTCCAAAATCCTTAGGATTTCATAACGAAATTCATATTTCTGTTAACGTTCTAAAAGACCACAATAACCACGCAATTACTAGTTTTTCAACATAACTGTTATGTAATGTTATTGTTACATCACTGTGCAACAGAAATGGGTTTTCTGTGAGTAATTTACCAAACAAAGGCCAACATTTGCTTATCTGGCTGAGTGAAAAATTGACTTCAAATCAAGCACACTCTTCCCGGTGTGGGTTGACGACAGGTGTTATACAGTACTTTAGTCAATATTTTCATCAACCAAATTCATACATTTTTTACGATCAAATTATGTAAGAAATCGAAATTATGGCAGTAATCCTTGCTATTCATACAAAAACAGCTTCAAAACTAAGTTCCATTGATATTATACACTGTTTTTGAGGCATCTTTGTTTACCACCACTATAGGAACACAATACGACGACTATAGGAACCATGTCACCATTATAGGTACAACGAATCAGTCCCAAAAATATGTATTTTTTTTTAAATTTGATGTGTTTTATGGTAAAAATGGTTGTGATTGCAAAGGTAAAACATATCCCAACTGTTATGTGTTAAAATATTCAGAAATTGTCCTTCCTGACACTTTAAATCCATTAAAACACAACTGTACCACTACAATTTGCACCACTATTGGTACATTTACCCTAATCTTCATATTTTTTATAGATTTTACGTTTAATTTATATTCTTGTTTCGAAATCGAAAGGATGTTAAACCAAAAAGATAGACGCTCACTAACAATAAAACATAACTTTCTCCTATTGATTGCACAACCAATAACTGCAAAAAAAAAGTGTGACTATCTGTAAAATTGAAAATTGCTAATAATAATCGCAACATTTCCCTTTCCCTTGTAATCTACACGTTATATCATTTTAATTGCACAAATGCTGCAGTAACGCGCTTACGCAAAAACATAATATCATTTGGCCACATTAAAACAGGCCTTCCCGGGCCGAACACTACTTTCAACTTTACCTCCGGTCGGGGGCTCTGTTTCCTTCGCTAAAGCCACGTTAGAATTAGCCTGCCAATAATGTTACGTATGATCACTGCCATTTTTTGTGTCTCTCTGTGTGTGGATTTTGCTCCGTACACAACACACGGTCGGAAACAGAGAGGGCTTCCCAAAATGACCAGAAGGAAGAGCAAAACAAAAAGGAAGAAGAAGAAGAAAATAACGCTTAAATACCGGCGCCGACATCCGTCCCAAAAAAAAACCCCCCTCGGAGCCCGACGGACGACGACGGGTGGAACGCAAAAATGGACCGAGACACATGGCGCTGGTGTCGCGCCAATTCGACCAGTCGCTGCCTGCAGCACACCACCGTCTATGTGTGTCTGCAACGATGGCGAAGGGACCAACCACCACTCGAAGTTAAATAAGCCACCAGAGCCAGTGCCACGAGTAATGAGGGCGCATTTTGGGGAGGTTTTATTGTTGGAGCGCCACAAAAAGAGCTCAAGTTCAGAACTTTAAGGGCTGCATTTCAATGGCTGAAGGGTGGCAGCACATAATGATGATGATGCTTACACTCTCTTGCAGCTGGGTGTGTTCAAATCGACGGGTTTTTAGTGGATTTAGAATGGAATTTTTCTTCTCCAAAATCTTAATGTGATTGAATATTAAGCGAAGACATTGCGTATATTTTCAAAAATATCAAGTATCATGTCCACAAATTATACCATAAGAAGTATCCATAAGCATGGAAAATCAAAACTGTACCTTTTATTTAAGCCTCAGTTTTTGTGGTTTGTGAAATTTCAAAAGCACACAATCCGACCGATAATGACAAACCCATCGCGAGCCACACCCAAAAACAACTCCTTGAACTCCAAAAGTAGTACAGAAAAGAAGAAGAAAAACAAACCGCACCAAATCAAATGAATCAAATTGCTAATTGCTGCTGCATGACTCCCTCTTGTGTGTGTGTGTGTATAATCATTGACCTGCACTGATCTCCTTTGTGTTGTTGTCGCCTCCCCATACAAGATGCGATGCACATCCCTCTCGGACGCCTTCTACACCTTCTTAAGTAAGATGTAAAGAGGAACGCATAAAACAAATAAAAACATTAAAAAAATGGCCCAAGCGTGTACAGATTACGCGCGCGCGTTTTCCGCCGAAGAGTGCTCTCCGAGCGGCAAGTTAAGACATTATTGCGATTTGTGTTGAGGCGTGTGCGTGTTTTTTTGTGCATTTACGTTGCCTTTTTGATGCTCTTCTGCTTTAGACGCGGTTTCGACCCTGGACCCGGGACAATCTCGTAGCGTAGCGCTCTCTGTGTGGTCCCTTGTGGATCGATTTGATTTCTGTGTTTTTTTTTGTGTCTATATTCGTCTCATCTTTTCAGCACATTCAACACGCCCCTTCTTTTTCGGTGCTTTCGATGCCCAGTCCATCATCGGCGTTGTGGCCCGCCGGTGGATGCCTTTTCTTCAAGGACCACTATCATAGAGAATGCACGTCTGTGCACGTCTTCTCACTTGGAAAATGGAACAAAAACGTCATCATCATCATTCGCTGCTCAAGGACGATGCAATTTGCTTTTGAATTCTATGCCAACGACCAAGAGACTTTGCGTTGTGTGGCGTGGAAAAGAACAGAAGTAGGGCAAACGAATGTCAATGCATCAAAGCAAAATGCTATTTTATCACACAAATGTACATCAATTTTGAGTTGTCTTACACTTTCCACATTACAGGGTTTTCCAGGAGTTCTCATAGCTGTGGGACACTTATTTGACTCTTTCTTACATGAAATGAACTTAATGTAACAGGAATTGGACGCTATAGCATTCTTGTTGGACAAATCCAATAGGAATTCAAGAAGCCTGTCCAAAAACGGTGCCATAAACTCCAATTTCCATCATATGAAGTTCACTTCCAATAGGAAAGAGTCCAGGAAGTGTCCGACAACTATGAGAACCCCTGGGAAAACCCTGTAAACGCAAAATGTATCGTAAAACACAGCTCACCTCGAACGATACACACGTTCAGATTGTGCACGCTCTCTTTGTGCCACCAAAACATCATGCACATTCCCGCGCATTCGCGCGATGAATCATCTTCGGCGTGCCAAAAAAGCAAACCAGCGGCAACAACAGGCCAATGCATCACCAATCATAAAGTAAACGGAACCGACGTTAAATCGGGCCAAATATAAAACCCAACGAAACCTGTGGGGAAAAGGGAGAAGCCGAGGTTCAATGGATCATATCATATGTGCGTGCTCTCTCTCTCTCTCCCTCATTTCTCCACGGTTGCCTCCTCATCATAAGCTGAATCATGTTTTAAATGTTTCGCGCATAATCGAACGCTTGTTGTTGTTGTTGCTTTATTCCTTTTTCCACTCATTCCGTTCCCACCCTTTCGGGGAGGATTTTCTTCTACACACAAACACACGCACACACCTGTCTTCTTCCCTTCCTTCCTTTCGCTCGGTGATTTATAAGTATCGCGGGACAGTCGATCTGATCATGCCAGGGGAAGTGGTTTCTGAGACCAGAGCAGCAGCAGCAGCAGCAGACGCATGAACGATCTTCATTCGCAAATCAAACGATCGGCGGCGCTGTGGCGCGGCGTTGCTGCTGCTGATTGGGGAAGCCGTAAATTGTGAGAAAAGGAGGAAGGAGGATTAACTGAAACACAAGGGCAGACAGGGGCCACGCCGGAGGGACAGCAGGAAAATGGTTTAATCTCGCAAATCTCTTCACCACATCAACACACACACGGCGGCAGCAGCAGCACCACCACCACCACCACTAGCGAGTGAGAAGTGGATTTGTTTTTCGATCGTTAAGTTACGTCGCTCTAACTCTTCTCGGGGCTAGACCAAACTGGCTTAAATTCTTTCTGATGCTTGAGAGGCCGGTTTATTTGGTTGCTTTTTATTTTCTGTTTCCTTCGCCGTTTATCTCGCAAAGATCGCGAGCGATCAAACAGGCGACGAAAGGCGTGTAAAGAAAAAGGGAGCTAGATGACACTTTGTGAAAAAAAATAAATATTTACAAAATGTTTTGTAGTGCATGTTTGCTACAGAGGAGAGTGGATTGTCCAATCCAACTTTAGGGATTAAAATTAAGTAATATTTCCCCAATATTTTTTTAAATTTATATGGGCTTTTTTGTTTTAAATGACTTCGTGCTCCGTTTTCCCCTATTATAGTTGAAGGGCAAAACTGGGGTTTCTTTTTTCGTTTTTTTTATAACACTCATGCAGAATTCACAACACAGCTTTCTGCGCTGAGCTCATTAAGAAGGTCAACTGCTTAACGCCACCAAACGGAAGAGATTAAGATATATTTTTAAATATTCATTGCATTAAAGCTTTAGGCAAATGAGGAATAAAAAGAGAACCACCTGGATTTCGTTTGTTTTTTTTTCTTCTCTCGCGTTGCAGCAATGCATTTTCACCTGTAAAAAAAAATCTTTAAAAAAACCTCCCCAAAAGTATCTACAAAAAAGCACAACACACACACACACACTGTTGTAATGCAAATGTTATGCATTTAAACAGTGGATGTTTTTTTTGCAACGGTTGGTTTGAAAATGGTGCAACGGTTCTCACTTTTTCGTCGTGTTTTAAATTCAACAATGTATAGTTTGTTTTTTTTTGCAACGTGTTTAAGTGTATTGTTATTGCACCATAGTGCACCATGTCTCATGAAACAACGAACCAAAGGGGGGACAAAAAACGGTAGAAAAAGGCGGAATTTAGATAGCTTGCTTGTGCTGCTTCCACGGACAACAACCGAGACCGTTTAACGGATGAACTGTACTGTGTTTTATTTTTTCGGACAAAGGTTTGCACACGAACTGTGCGGTTAGTGTTGCCTTGTGCGGTCAAGCGCACGCACGTAGAAAGGTCTAAATAATGGTATTCTCCCCAAACTAGCAGACCGCTTTTGCGCACACCTAGGTATCTGGTGAGACGAGTAACAAAATACGATCACTACTCCCCCCGCCCCACAGACTAAATGATGCTCGCTTAGTAGTAGTTGTAGTAGGTGTAGAAGAAGCCGAAACAACAACAAAAAATTGCTCGCCAAAATACAACGCAGGACAACCATCACCAACGACTCCACACATAAACGGGTTTAAGCGAGAAATAGTGTGTGCGGAAGGGTGGCACCGCATCATCATCATAATTTGGGCTGATGGAATGGTGGGAGGGTTAGGGTGAAACACCATCACCTCGCTAGAGCTGGCGGGAGTTCCATTCGCAGCCGGAAAGTGATTGCTATAGTGCGAAGGAAATTAAATAAACGAACGCGAAACCAACACCAGAGCACACCAGTGAGTGTGCCGGAGAGCGAGAGCCGGTGCAGTGGAAGGTAAACACACACCAGCTTTGAACTCCACGCAAGCACAAACACACACACACACACACACACACACACACAGATTGGCTAGGGGCGATTGGTTGCGAGCAGCGTGTGAAAGAAAAACATGCAAATTTACGAACAGGTAAACGTGTGCAAGATCTTGCGTTGAGATAGTAGGAACACTGGTAGGAAAAAGTGTAGGAGAGAGAGAGGTCTTGTTTGATCATGGTTTTGATCATATGCGGGCAAAATAGTGCCAAATATTATTTTCTACAAATGATCGTTTTGTTAGTTAAGGACTGGACTGGAAGAAATGTTCTTAGCTACTTGAAAAAACCCTTAATCGTGTACCGATGATCGGTCGAAGTCGAGTCTTGAACGCAGTACGCGCTTGTCAAGGATCCTTGCGTTGACATCTCCGCCACCAGTGTCGCTCCTGGCAACACATGCTTAAACACCAATAAAAGTGATCCGATCCGCTTTGGTTTTCATGGTTTTTGATTGACTTTCTTTTGTGATTTTCAAAACCAAATGTAACAGTTAGAATAAAAAGCTCATAAAATGATTGAAATTACCCACATTAAAATCTTCCTCCCCTCAGTGCCCATTACGCTTTTTGATCTAAGAAAAAATACTACATAAAGCGATAAAACCGTGGCGCGTCTGCCAATTAAACTTCCATGCGCGTCCCAAATAAACAAAACGCCCGTGTCAAAAGGGAGAAAGGGGGAATCACATTTCAAATCATTGTAAAAACCCGATGGCACCCCTCATCAGTTGCCGTTTGCGTGTGTACTACTACAACAGCTCACGCGTTCGCAAGACGAATGGTAATGGTGGCCGGCCTCTATTCGTTCGCCTTCCTAACCGGGGAATCAAAAGAAAGCAATACGCCGTGCGACCTCACACCACCCATAAACCGATCTTTTTGCACAACGTGACGAACCGTTAAGATATTATTACCTCATCACCAACGCCCCGAGAAGGAGGCATCAGCATCAAAGTAAGAAAAAACCGCCACCACCGCCGCACGCCAATGGTGATATTATATTCGCTCGTTTATTGCATCTGTGCCCTCCTACGCACCTTCCTTCTGCCTTCCACCAAACCACGCCAGGGAAGATCCAATTGCGTCTCAGTTTCACTTGGCCCTCTCCACTTGGCGGGAACGTAAAATAGGTTTCCTCCATTCTACACACCCCTACCAATAGGTTGCGATCGCCAATTTTCTACCAACACGGAAAACTCGGTGTCTATCCTCGCAGCACGAGGAAAACCAAAACACCAGCAACAAAAACAAAAACAACACCATCCTTTAGCGCCAGGGCGAGTGGGGCGCACACACACACACACACAACACACAAGAAGCTTCTTTCCGGCGCTCGGGGGTGGAAAATGCGCCAGTCGGCTACTATTACCACTACCCCACCCCCACCGAATTAAGCGTGAACCACCGGAGTGGGCAAGAAAACATACCACACACACACCCCGCCGCAAGAGAACCATGCCCTCTCGCGGGCGCACACGCTCCTCCCCATTTGGCGACATGCCTGTTGGGGACGGCATCACTCAGAAGAGGAGCCATGGCGACGATGACAACGCGCGCTGGCGTTCTCTGTTGGCGATGGGTTTCGAATATATTTGGGTCCGTGGTGCGCGGAGGGGACAATCTGCCGAAGAACCATTTCGCAGGCACGACGACGACGACGACGCGGCGACAAAAAAAACCACTCCCCGACGACGACAGGCAGTGGCGCTTCACTGGCGCTTAGCAAAATTTATTTTTCATCCCTTCCCGCTTCCCTCGTTAAGGCCGCTGCTACTGCCGCCACCAGAGCAAGCTGCCCACTGCTAGTTACAGTACTAGTCAGTAGACAGTGGCGTCCGCTCATCGGGTACATTCACGGGTGAACTCAGGGCGCGTCTTTTCGTCGCCGCTACCACCGACTGTGTGTGTGTGTGTGTGTGTGTGTGTGTATGTGTATACAGCATCTTCATCCCCAGCGCCAACGGAAAGATCACTTTCTAACGCGCGACGAGCGAGCACAAGCACAAGCCAAGATGATGACAAGAATAACAAAAGGGAGGAGAGAACGGTACAAAAAAAACCACACACGCAGAGGCGAACATCCGATGCTCTTTTTCTGGGGGCTTACTCATCTGTCCGAGCCAAACACACGGGATGAGGGGGATATGGTGCACGAATTTTGCTCTTTTTTTACAGTAACAATAGGCAACAATGCTTTAATTAAGCTTAAATTAGTCTTAATATTTTTAAAAAATATTCAAAATTTACCCATTAAATGCTAGTCGCCTTCCTTCTTGACTTGAGCCACTTACTTTGATGTCTCAAAATCATATGGCTATGTAGATTGTCTAATTCCTTAGCTAAATAAATTCGCCAATGTCGCTCCATCCCCATCTGCACAGAATGACACAGATGCAAACCCATCTTCAAAGGGCAAGGGCAAAGGCAAATAGAGAGAAGCCACGATGCACATTGAACAATGGTTGAAGTACACTTGAGGGGTTGCGCTCTTGTCGCAATAGAACCATTTTTTTTAATAAATTTTGTTATCGCTAGCTTCAGACAATTTGCACAAGGTTTTCATTTTCCACACACATGTGCCATATCCATAACGAGTGTCTTTGAAGTTAGCATTTGAGTAGCAGACAGTGATATCTTGCTGTGAGGTCGAGCTAATTTCATATATCTATGATCGAAAATTTGATTTTACACTAAATTGCAGGGTTTGCTGGGTAACGCTTTTGCGATATAAGCGGGCGCTAATTTGATGTTTTAAGGAGATGCATTGTAACTAAATAAAAAGTGTCCATATGTGATTTTTGACATGTCCCGAGAAGAATTTTAGCACTCCATATGATCATTAAGCTTTGTTTTGAAATCACAAATATTCATTTTGGTGAAAAGATGTAACATTATAAAGGGTTTTCCAAGTCAGTTTCGAATGTAAACATTATTATTCATCGCATCGAAGATGTTTTTCAACAGCTGTCAAATGGTTTATTTGTTTCAAAATGAAATTTCAGTTTCAACCAAGGTGTTATAAATGACAAGGTGAAGTTGTTCAGAGCAAAATGACATTTCTCGACTTTACATTTCTCTTCCGGGGGCTCCGGTATAAAAATCGGGGAGGTGCGGGTGCGGGGTAATGAAATTTGTATGCGATTTGTATGAGAGTGACAGATGTCCCCCACAATGTCGCCCAGCAAAAGCGATAAAAATCAACCTTCTAAATACATTATCCTTGGTTTCAACACATGATTTTCAACACATCACAGAACTGTCAAGCTCAATCCAGCTTAAATCGTGTTGAAAATCATGCTGTAGAAATTAAAAATTATTGCAATGGAAATGAAATGTCAGATCGATGTGGAACAACATTTTGCATGCGGTGAATAACAACGTTTACATTCGAAACTGACTTGGAAACCCCTGTAATATGAGTTTGAAAGAAATTCTGAAAAACACAGATTTTTACACTTCAAATAATAACAAACTTAATAAGGACCGGTCTGGTGGTAGAGTCGTCAACTCGTACGACTTAACAACATTATCTGTAAAATTTCAATGACTGCAAATTTAATAGGCATAACGATTCATTTTTTATAGGAATCAATACGAGATAAAAAAATTGCATTTCGAAGTTGAAAACATATTTTGGCACAGTACAAACATTTGGAATTAGTCTAAATCCCATACTTCAACAACAAATTACGCCCAGTTCACATCGCAAAGTGTGTCAGGCAAGCCCTGCATCTAGAAAAAAAAAACGGCACACCAGCAAGAACGATACGATATTAGAAAAGCATGACAACGCACACACCACACCACACGACACGGTAGGAGAATGTTATCGACTTCAGCTCCACTTCCAACTTCCAACAAAGCGCGTCCTTCAAGTCAAGGTCTTTTCGTTTATCTTATCCAACGAGCGCACTCGAGAATGCACACGCTTCTGCCGCTCTCCTCGTGTCGTGGTGGTGCCCCTTATTTTAAACGTATGTGACTTATTTTAAAACGAATCAAACATCATTTCCCTTCCACCAGCTTTGCGATCTTGATATGTCCTTATTTTTATGGCCAGCCTTATTCCCCCGTCACAAACACACATAAAAGGCGTCATACCACACAGTGTCCCAGGACATTGGCAATTTAGTTCGTCTGCAGTTGGTTGCCGTCGATGGCCGGAGAAGGGAGCCAAAACGATGATTGGGTTTTGCGTGTGAGCCACTCCTCCCCGCCCGCTGTTGTCCAGCCTTTCGCTTTCTTTGCTCATCGCCCGCATCGACAGAAGCGTAGCAGCCCGCCACCCCGGGGTAATGCAATAGAGCGCTCTCACTAATGTCTAGACGGCTCCTTCTTGTGCTTCCCCCTCCCACACTAACGAACGAGGAGACACATTCAAAGCTTCGGCTCCCATTCGGCCTTTTTTTATTGGCAATTTATTTTATTCCCCATTTTTCCTTTTTTTTTTAAATAAC
Source organism: Anopheles coluzzii (assembly GCF_943734685.1). Classification (NCBI taxonomy): domain Eukaryota; kingdom Metazoa; phylum Arthropoda; class Insecta; order Diptera; family Culicidae; genus Anopheles; species Anopheles coluzzii. The sequence continues at coordinate 73,759,526 of NC_064671.1, forward strand.
AACCTTTTTTGTGATGTATAAAGTCATGCACATGCATCTGTCCGGAAGGGAGGACGACGGCAGCCAACGTTACGCACGATACGTAAAATTCGTACCGTAATTCGTGAAACGGGAAACGGGTCAAGCATGAGTCAGCATGCTTCCACTTCCCTCCGGAAACGTTGGATACGGCGACGGGTAAGCATACACACTGGGCCCCACTGGGATTTGAATTTGGAGCAGCAGCGGCAAACTGCTGGATAGATTAATTTAGCAATTTTCTGCCCGTTGCGGTTTCACGCTGATTGTACCAGCCGAGGCGTCGAAAAGTGTGAAGCGCAAAACAACGTTAAATGTGCACGGAGCGCAGCCAGGCCAACCATGGCAGCCAAAACGATACAAACAATCACACAGAATCTTCCCTCAGAGGTCGACCTTGTGTGGCGGCAGCGGCGACGGCGGCTCGGATGCATATACGCGGGATCCTCCTCAGACTAGATGCGCGCGCGCGCGCTCACACACTCACCCGTTTTTGCTTACCCCTTTCATTTCTTCTCCCACCACACAAAGCTCTTCCTGCGCGTCCCCGTTGGCGTATACCAGAGCAATGAGAATTTATGGCAAGCGAATGGAATGCCATAACTCTAATTAATTGGACAGATCGGCATTGGGATGCTCTGGGGCGTGCACAAACGCGGACTCAAGCGAACAGCATGTGCGAGAGGAGCAAACAAAATCCCAGTCCCCGTGTGTGTGTGTGTGTGTGTGTGTGTTGTTCTGTGGTCCCAACATACACAAAACACGTTTGGATCAAATACGAATGCACAATCAGCAAGTGATGAGGGTACGGGGCAAGGTGTGAAGAAGACACCACACAAATGATGCGCCTCGGGATAATGGATTCTTCATTTGGAAAATTGTGTTTTTTGCAAAGCGAGGTCTTGGAAGCGGGAGGCAGGCTTTGAAGATGCAAAAATGATTCATATTAGCTAAACGAGCTTATTGTTCCAAAAGGGATCTTTAGACTTCAAGGAAATTTGGTTTTTTGGGGGACTTCTTTTGAAGGTAGACACAAATTCCTGAACTAAATGTTTATTTTGTTGAACTAACAATGATATATTTATTTACAAACAATGATATACATGTTTACCCCATCAATGATTCACCCTCCACCGCATTATGATGCATCGAATGATGCATCGAATGCCCTCTGCCTCTGCCCCACCTAACAACAGCCATCGACAAGCAAACCTAATGACACCTTAGTGACACGCGCTTCGGGTCAAAGAAATGGTTACGCAAAGTTGCGTACTTATCAGTTGATGATGGGTTGGTAGTGGTGGCCGGCCTATATGCTTTGGGTCTGCATGTGTGATAAGAAACTCTCTGTATAAAATAAAAGTGAAGAAAAAATCAATCATGACAGCAGCAGCTACTGATAACGACAGACAGGCGCAACAAAACAGATAAAGCAATAAAAATAAAATAAAATGATACAAGCGTGTCCAACAACACCCAAAAAACCGCCGACACCATGTGGATAACACGCCGGTGGGATCGCTTTCCATCGGTTTCAATCTTCTGCTTTGGCGCCGAGTCGCGGGAGGGGTGGACAAGCAGGCCAGTTTGGCAAGAACCATAATAACAACCTTGTCTTTGCACGGTGTGGTTTTGTGCATTGGTTGTAATTTACGATGCGAGAGAAGCCAACCGGTGGTGCTAACGGGTCGCGCATAGATGACGAATAACAACACACACACCGCACCGCACCGACGTATGCGTATATATATAAATGTGCGAACTAAAATTAGCAACTACAGAGGAAAACAATTTCAACAAACAAACCAAAAAAACCACAACAACAAGCTAAAAGGAGCCGAATCGCACGTAACCGTGGCGCTCTGTCGGGGTTGGCGCCATGGGCGAAAGTTCATTTCCTCACCCGAGCTTGCCGGCACCGTATGCACTTCTTGCGGTACTCACACACCATATCCCTCCCTTCGCGGGTTCGAGCTATTCGAACAATTTGCGATCAAAGTCATTGATCTTACACGCCCTCCCGTTCGACAGTGGGCGAAGGAGGACGGTGTTGGTGTGCTCATTTCGCGAAACCCTTTACCGTCCTTCTCCCTCGGTGAGGCACCAGAGAAACTCAAAATACAACCGCGAACAGGCGGACTTCGCCCGACAAACAAAAAAGTAGACAAATTTGGTAAAACCAAAGCCCAGCCCCAACCGATCCCCACCGCGGTGCAAAGGTTGGTTTCGGCGGGGAAGATAAACCAGCACACACGCTCATCATCGCAAGTTAGGCGAAAGATGATTCATTCCCATGCGGTAAACCGGGGTGCGAATTTAATGCACTACAATGAGATGGGCGAATGGTGACTCCCTCACTCACAGAAACCATTTGTAGCGCGAATAATTTTATCAATTACATCAACCTTCTTCTACTTCACTCTTTGTGACTTGTTTAATGCGCAACAAAGCGAAGCGATTAGTAAAATACGTAATAGATGATTTCAAATTTACTAGCCCCTTTCCGTAAGGTTGTAACAATTATACACTAATTAGGAACAATACAAGCTACAATTGAAGTGAGTCAGGCGAACAGTTGGTTGCCTTTTTATAGCACAATTAACGCCGATCGAATGGATCCGCCCAATGGTAAAGGTATCAACGCGCGGTGCATGCTACAAGCTCATCCTTGGTTCGATTCTCAAATTGAATATCCTCATATTCTTCATAATGGTGGTTTTCCATGTGTGATGTGTGATGTGTAACAGAAAGAGGACTATTTCTAAGAAGAAATCTGCAAACCGCATTCCGCTTAAATTTCTTCTTAATGCACTCTGACCTTTTTGCATGGCTGTGCTTTTTTAACTGATGGTGTCCAGACTAGCTAGCTAAAAGACATAAAACATTCTAGGACAGAACGCGAACCAAACAGAGTATTAAAGAGCTTTCTTCGGACACATAGGAACGCGTGAATCACCATACGGGAGAAAAGATATCATTAAAGTTCGGTTTTCTAACGACTAAAACTTCATCGTCCAGCCATCTCCCAGGTCTAGATCTTTCGATTGTAGTTTATGCAACACAGGACCAAAAGATAGTAGATTACATTTAGAGAAAGATCAGAGAATCAAACCCAGGAAGCGAGCAAGAGCACCAAAAGGAATAAAGCATCAAGAAATGCTTGAAGATATCGACAAACCAACCAAGAAGACACAGGGAAGAAATATGTGAATGTTTGCTTCGAGAGAGACATTGTCATCCTCAAGAAAAACTAAACTAATCATCGCGTGATGTATGAACTTCAGACAGTTTGTTCTCCTCTAATCTGCCAAATCTCTGAAATCTACAACCCTCAAATTCTTGCTTATATGCAATTTCCACGGAGTTATTCTATAATTTGCAGGCCAGTTATTTGTATTTTCCATTGAGTTTAAAGTTCAGATTAGGGTTTGCCACTGTATCTTACTTCCCCCTTATGTTCTCTTCTGAAGAGAGAGATTATGTGGATTGTCATTCAATAATTCAGCTTAGACCATCAGTATTTTGTCGAATTGCATATGCAGTTTAGAGACGTTGTCCTCTTACAGAGGCGAACCCTTGAGAGACTGCAAATTAGAGGAAACTTTAAGACTGTATGTTCATGTATAGCTCGTGTTCACTTTGCTGTGCTGCGTCGCAAAAAAAACACATCAACACACTTTAACCCAATTTTACAAGAAGTAGCAACCAGAAAAAGCCTCTCAACCTCTCAAACCCGCCACTCTTCTCCATCGCCAGGGCTTTGCGAACCGTTACACGGTTGGTTGGCTTTGAAACGGAAAATGAATCTAGATCGTGTAGCGATAACACGTACACCATATTCCTTAGCCACCTCACACACAAACACACAGCTCGTGTGGAATGTTGCATCCGCTCACTGCTGTTTGTGTGTGTTTTAGTTAGAGGTGTGCACACGGATCCCCCCAATTAATTCATCAAAACAGCTCCCGTGACCTTGAGTTGCAACACGATCGCAAACATACCAAGCCTCCTCCTGCCAAACGGAGGCAGCATAAAACGTGTGGCTCGGTGCCTGCCGCCTGTGTTAGTAGCTGTTAAAGTGTTTTTTTGCCATTGGCCCCGGGTGCAATAAAAACAATCGCACAAGGTAATCGATGAGTTTGGTGGTGTAAAGACTATAATAATAACAATAAAGCACAACACAACACGCTGAAGTAATAATGTTCGGCAACAGTTACTGCGCCTCGTTTTAAGCATCACATAACATTCAATGATTTGGTGGTGGTGGGTGGTAGGCGAACTAGAGACACTGAATATTTAACGAAGGATGCCCAATACGCAACAAAAATGAATCGGCATGGTAGATTAAGGTTTTATAATTGTACGATCATCAACCAGCAAAAGCAAAAAAACGAATGCACATCAAACGAATTGTGTGCTGCAAAATATTTCATCCGCTTCGCGGGACCCAACTTAAACACAACGGGGAATATGCCTCTCCAAAAAATAACCTTTTTTTTGGCAAGCCTTTCCGAGGGGTGGAATTTGGCCAAACCACAACACAGAGTGCGAATTTATGATACGGATTTTTCATGCTTCACCCATTTCATGCCATTTTTAAACCGTTTTTGATCCGCTCGTCGCGTTTATTTTTTGTCTTCCTTCCCCCATGGTGATTGTCCGGGGTCAGTGTTAAAGCCGAACATATATAGTATACCGCCACAGTCCCACAAGCTTTGTGTTGCGGAGACTCCACAAAAAAATAGAAAAAAAGCCCGCAATAAATAATAAATTAAATTGGCTGCAGGTGCAAAAAGGAAAAATAAAATGCGCTCTGGCGGATTTAGCTGCTGCTAGCAAAATTTTACAATTCTGCAACAAATTGAACGCAGGCCGGGGCACACCAAATCGCGCGAAAAGCGGTGCCGTGAAAATCCGTTTTCCATTTCTCTGTGCGACACACACAGGCCACACCCCGGGGTGTGTGCGTTAAAAAAAAAAAAAAAAAAAAAAAAACGATCGCATCTCGGGCGGAGAGTTTGCACTCGGAATTGCATTTGGGGTGGTCATTTTATGCTCACCGAACCGTTACGCTAACGGGAAAATTGAACGTAATGAATATGGATTTTCTTAGTGGGATTTTTGTTTTGTATGTTCGCATTTTTCTCGCTCTCTCTCTCTCTCTCTCTCCTACTCTCGATTGATGATCAACAACACACACACACACACACCTGCGATGAAAGCAACGCGGTGGTGACAACTAATTTGCATCTCGCTGCGCTTAAAGCTGCACACATCAACACACCGGCCGGTTGCACAGATTGTTCGATAAAGTTCGATGAAAAGCACCTTTCCCCTCTGTTCGATTTTAATAATTCATCTCGAGCCGCTTTTTTTCCTTTCTCATTCAAAACAGGAAAGGAAAGTTCTACCACGGGAATCCTTACACGTGCTCTCGCTCCTCTGTCCCGAACACAATTCCCCTATGGAAAGAATGTTTTTCACTCTCTCTCGCTCGACACATTTGCGAGCAAACCTTTCCATTGTCATAACGAAGAACGCTTCCAACAGGATGAAGTTATCTTCATCTATTCGAACAATTTTCCCTTTATTTATCGGTTAACAAAGGCAAGCAGAAAACCCATCGTGTGGTTCCCGCGAAGGAAAAAGCGTCTCCCGGGGTGGTTTTCGCTGCGTGCCATCGAAGAAAAGCTATTTTCCGCTTCTGTGTGCCGAGGTGTGCCGGAATGTCACCGGAATTGTGACAATGAACATGCTGTGGGGGGGGGGGGAGGGAATGTGGGGATTCGTAGGAAGAAAATGAAAGCGGAAATGGGGCACAACACACCGGTGTGTTTTCGCGCACACCGATAACATTCCGGTCGCCATTGGAAACCAAGCGACGACGTTTGGCGACGCTTCCACGGGGGAGGGAGTGGATGACACAATTTCACGCTTATCGTCGTTAAAATATACAACAAAGCACTAAAGATTGAAGATGAGTAGAGAATGCAAATGTTTTCATTTGCTTTTTTCTTCACTGCTTTTGTCGCAACAACATCAACAACTACGCTACATCAAACGATGGAGGGATGTGAAAGGAAGCAACATGCTGCTAGGAAGCACCACAACTTACGGAACATCTCCTTCCGGGCCAGATTACGGGCGCCCATAACTGAAAGTAAAAATAAAGGGGAAAAAGAAGGAAAATTAAATATTGCGCATTTTGGGTAGAAAATTGTCAATTTATTATAATATATTTTCTGAATTTATATTTTATTTAATTATAATAAAAATAAGCATTCTGAAGCTTCCCTGAAGTGACCCCGAACAACCCCGTAACGGAATTAAAAAGTATGAGAAACCTTTTTTTTTGTTGCAAAATGTGAAATATTTCGGCAAACTCTCACACGGACACGGACCGGGGGGAAAGAGCAGCACCAGCAAAAGCATTTTTGAAAATTCCTTCACCGCCGCCCTCCACCCTTCAAATACCGTTCATCTCGCCCCTGTGGGCCAGACACGTAGACGGTAAAAGGGGGAAACAAATTCTTCTGTCTCTCGTGCTCTCCGTCTTTCATTCTACTTCATTCTTGTCCCAATTCAACTACCCCCACAATGTGCGTTCTCTGTGTGCGTTCCTTTTGCTGTTAAAAGGACGAGCTGATACACAACGTTCTTGTGCTTTTTGTTCTTCTTCTCCTTGTTGCTTTCATTAAGCCGTGTCTCTCGTCCTCCGCGAGCGGCAAGATACCTGACCGGCCCAAGAGAGGGAGAGATACCTGGAAACATGATCGCCTTCATCCGGCATCAACCCCCAATCGGTCGTAATTACACACAGGCGTTCGACGGCATTTTTTCTGTCCTCTCGGCCTGGTCGTGCCGCGCGTGTGTGTGGGTACGTTAGTGAGTGTGTGTGTGACTATATGTGTAGCGATCGCCGCCGGTTTTGATGGCGAGGGACGTGATCTTGTCTTTCTACCCGTCCTCAGGCAGTGGTTGGCAAGCCTTTTTTAAAGCTTTTGCATCACGGTTTACGTGGAGTAGCTTACAATAATTTAAAAAAACAATTATTATACTTTAAAAATGCTGATCTAAAAACGTTACAATTAAAGAACTTTTTTTTAATAGAGAGTCGATAGAATATTGAAATTTGGAAAAAAAATATTGTTTATTGCATTTATTGCGTTTATTGAAAGCTGCTGTGAACGAAACTATATTTCAAATGGTATTTAAAATACATTGTTCAATACATTATACCTTCATGCAATCATGCAAAATGTAAAAAAAATTGAAATTTAAATAAAATTGCACCATAATCCGTTAATGGGAGCTTTTACCTTATCAGCCAACCGTTTTAAATGGAGTTTGACACATGGCGGCTGTAATCATGTCAACGCCACACGCAAAACTAGCCTCAGATTTTCAGCCTAGATCAAGGTCCATCAAGGACCTGTAGTAGGTCGGTCCGTGCAGTGACTTTGACAAATCTTCTAGCTAGGGCGTCCAAAATTACTTAGCTACTTACACGACGTCTTTAGTAACCATAACTCTCTATCTACCAATATCCATAGGTAGATCCATCCATCGTAGATACCAAAATCAGACTAAAGAATACACCTGTAATCTATACAGGCAGCTTGGCCTAGATTATTTCAGCCCCAAAAATATGTAAACATACACCGATTTGTCGCAGACGCGATCAGGATTGAATTTTAGTGATGAAGCATAAATATTGTGCTAAGGAGGGATAAAAATAGTTTGAATCGATTTTTTTATAAAAAAAAGAATACAAAAATATTTTAAAATACATCTTTGTTCAAACACAATTGCTGAAATCCAATATCTGACGGACCGTAACTGTCAAGTTCATACAACCCGAATGATATTTATTGTTCCACTGATAGACTGAAACTTCGGCTTATTGGGGCCCCTTCACGATTCTAATTAGCTTGTTGGTATGGAGTTTGACAGTTGGAGACTAGAATCATGTAAACAGTCTAACCAAACAGTCTGGAATCAATTCCGGTTAGTAGATTCGAAATCAGTCTCCAGAATCGATTCCGGAATCGGCCTAGAAATTGGTTTCGGCCTCGGGCTCAGAATTGGTTCCGGAATTGGTTCCGAAATCGAAATCAGCTCTGGAACCGGAATTGGCTCCAAAATTAAAATCGGCCTCGAAATCGGAATGGGTTTCGGCATCTCCATAAGAAGAGACGTTTGGATCCAATTATGCTACGTATTAATAGCCACTAAGAATCCAAATTTACTTGTAAACGATCGATTCTCATGGAGATTCTCGGTCTGATTTCGCTAACTGAAAGTTCTTATTTCAATTCAAGAACTGATTCTCTTTCCGGAGCTAATTCCAATACTTGAGTCAATTCTGATTCCGTTACCGGAGCATATTGTGATTCCCAGGTCGATTCCGATTCTGATTTCGGAACCTAATCCGATTTCGGTTTCAATTCCAGATTCAATTACGGAGTCGACTCTGGAATCAGCTCCGGAATCGGAATCGATTCCAGCATCGGAATCGGCTCCGGAATTGATTCTGAACAAGGAAACAGAATCGGGTAGGCCCGATTCTGAGCTCCCATCACTAGTTCAAAGCTCTTGCTAAAAAACCTAAAAAAAGTCCAATTTTTACTAATTTGCTATTGAATGTATCATCACTTTGTGTCACGAAACGATGTTTAGTAAATTTAGCAGCGTTTAATGCTGGAGAAGTTACATTATTTTTGCTTCACGACTGATTCATTGCCTTCCACTGCCCTAGGACGCAAGAAGAAACCTGCTATATGCAGTAACATTATGGTGCAGTACCGACACACACACACACACAAAGAACGTTTCTTATATTCGACATAAAACACGATCAATGAAAGTCTGCGGTCAATAAAAATAGTTCACACCGGATGACAACAAAATGGACCTGAATTATGCCACACCTTTAAAAAAAATCCCCCCAACATCTCAAGCCCATGCTTATCCTTTCCCGGGAGGGATTTAAAATACTTACTGGTAATTCGAATCTTTTGCGTGCCATTGCGCCGCGAGTACTCCAGCTTGTTCATCGTAACGCAGCTCTCCTCCTTGCCGGGCAGCAGTACGCGGCGACGCCGTTTGGCCACGAGTGCTCCAATCGTGATCGCGTGAAGGATTGCACACCCTGCTGCTGCTCACTTGCAACAACCAAACACGCACACACACACACACGCGCGCGTACACTTAAAGGAAGGATACTATATTGCCGCGTGGTTTTCCGCGATCCTACGACACGATCTCGCCCCAACGACGTCGTCGGCGGCGAAACATTAGTGTGACGACCGCCGCCGGGTGTCGCCCCCCGCCCGCGGACCGTGTTTTTTTTTCTTTGCTTTCTTCTGTTAAACGATCAACACCACCCGTTTGCTTATCAAACAATACACTGGCACTGGCACTGGCTGCGGCTTTTCACACACTACTCACGCACGCACACAACACACGACTTTTTTGTTGTTTTCTTTTGCGCAAAAACACGCACACCGCCAACAACAGCAACAACAAAGGAAGCGATCGTTAACACTGTTTTTCGCTGCAAAAAACAAACCGGACCAGCGATCGCGGCCGTCCACCGCGGCGGGTGGGGAAGATGTGATAGGATCGCTTCCCTTCCCTTCGTTAATTTGCCCACCACAATGCCCTAGCAGGAGCAGCGGCTGTACACAATCATCTATTATTACTATTTTGCTTCTTCCTGCTCGTTTTTTCTCTCGTTTTTCTTCACTTCTTCCTCTGCTTTTCGTTGCTTCAATACGTCGCACTCACACAAACACACACTACATTGCACTCACTCGCTCTCTCACTCTTTCTCACAGCGTGTTAGTGATCGCACGGTCGATCATTTCCCGGTCGGTGTTGTGTGTTGCGACTGTGTGTGTGTATCTATTATCTTCCGACGCACGCCGATGCACTGCCCCAGCGTAATATGCTGAAAGAAAATACATAATCATTACACACTGGAGGGCAGGATGAAGATGAAGAGGATGAGGATGCTTCGATCGACCGGTCGTCATCGATCGCGAAATTGCGAAAAAAAAACACTCCCAGCGCTCTCTTGTACCAACACACGGAAGAGTTATGCTGCCACCCTCTTTCCCCGTCTACCCCCGACAACAGCAGAACCTGTGGCCAACTGCTTAACAAGCTGCCTCTCTCTTCACTACACCACACACACACTACCTACCACCACCAAGCAATTGTGGGGGGGGGGGAGCGCTGTGCTAGACACATTCTTCTCTGCCGCTGTTTGCCGAACCAATCATGAAGAGGATGCGACGATTCATTGCTGCTGCTGCTGCTGATCATCAATGGATGAAGGAAATGGCGACGACTTTGTCGCACGTTCATTGATACATTCCCCTACTGCTACCCCCCATTTGCCATTTCGTTTCAATTATCGCCTCCCGCCCGCCCCTCCCCCGGACAGTCATTTATTCTTCGCGCTGCTCCTGCCCTGCGCCTGGATTTCAATTAGCAAACTTTCGGGCTGGACCGAATTGTTGCTTTCGGCCACAACACCACGCAGCATTCAATACGGTTCACACCTTTTTAATTGGTTTTTGGGTGCAACAGTTCTCTTCGCTCTCGTTTGATCATGTTTGATCAAATTGGAATAGAAATTATCAAACAACTATCGTTTGAAGAAGTTTTTCCTAATTAAAAGTACTTTTTGTTCCGTCCACTTGCGTTTGTGACCAAATTTCGTTGAAAAGATATTTGCAATAAGGGCATATTTTCAAGCTTTGTTTTAAATCTTTACATGGTTTTTATACGTTTTGTTCTGAGAAACTAGAGCCACAAACGTGAAGTTTAATTGCGAAACGTGCTCTTGAAACTTCAACGACTGGAAACGATGCTTGAACGACAGAGCAAGCATCATCCCAATATCCATCGGGAGCGGGGATGCAAAGGGGATAAGCTTCGCATACTCCACACTTAGTGATGTATAGAGTTGGCAAAAATCCCAAGTCGACTACGATCCAACTCCGTTCATTTCGGAATCGACCCCGGAAGGTAGGTCCTTCCAGCATTATCGGGAGTCGTTCGGAATCGTCCGCAATCCCCCGGAGTCGTCCGGAGTCCTCATTAGTCGGAGTCGGCATTAGTCGGAGTCGTCCGGAGTTGTCCGGTGTCGTCCGGAGTCGTCCGGAGTTGTCCGGAGTTGTCCGGAGTCGTCCGGAGTTGTCTGGAGTCGTCCGGAGTCATGAGAGTCGTCCGGAGTTGGCCGAAGTTGTTGTGAGTCGGTATCATCCGGAGTCGTCTGGAGTCGTTCAGAGTTGTTTGGAGTTATCGGAGTCGCTCGGAATCGTTCGGAGTCGTGAGAGTCGTCCGGAGTTGGCAGGAATCGTTGTGAGTCGGTGTCATTCGGAGTCGTCTGGAGTCATCCGGAGTCGTTTGGAGCTTTCGGAGTCGTCCGGGATCGTCCAAAATCGGTTCGAATCGAAACAAAGCTATGTATACGAGTTGCACGCACAAAACGAAAGACACAAAAAACACAACGAAATGAAATGCCTGATCACAAGAGTACACTGCACCGGAAGGAGTTGACTCCGACAGACTCCAATTCCGATTGACTGCAATCAACTCTGGACGACTCCGGGCAACTCCGGACAACTCCGGGCTACTGCAGACGTCTCAAGACTACTCCGGGCAACTTCAGACGACTCTGAACGACTCCGGACGTCTCAGGACTACTCCAGATGACTCCGACTCCGAGAGGAGCTATAAGTTTGGATTTTGCCGCAGTCGGAATCGTTCTAACAATAGCTGTCACTGAACAATAACACCCACTGATCGAAATTTAAGAGAATCGGAAATGTTCGGCTTACAATTGCCATTGCATTTGCTCATCTTGCAGGTTTGCATAGTAAAACTGCACCCAATTCCACAGCTCTCGCATTCTCGGCAAACAGGTAAACAAAGCGCGAGCTGTCAAAATGACATTAGAAGGAGGGGGGCCACAAATTAAACCTCTCCCCTCTCGTCACTGAAACGATCCATTTGGCAAATGGCTTTCGGTCGCTAGAGAGAAGAACGGACAGGAAGGAAAACCGGGCCACAAAATATTCCCTACGATCACACACCAACAGAGGCGAACGAGAGAGAGCGCGCGCGCGCACAGGCCCCCTTCTTCGCTAATTTGCCTTGATCATTTGTGCGCGGCCCGCTTTGTGTGTGTGTGTTGTTCCCCCCCTTTTTGCGCTACGCATTCTTCTCTAGACCAGCGCGCGCGAGCCGTCGCCGTCGTTGTCGTCGTGGTGCGGTCGTCTGTCGACGTCTTCATGCTGTTTACGTGTAGGCGTGACGGCCGCAGCCATACCAGCAGCAGCATCTCTTTCACACGCCTGCTAGAATATGTGCGAGCGAGAAAGGGAGTACACTTCTACCTTTGCCCACCGTCCAGCAGCACAGCACACTACTCTCCCTTACCCTGGTCCACTCCAACGGTCAGAAAAGTTCAATGAGTGGATGAGGATCGCATTGCTGGAATGGGGGAGGGGGAGAGGGCGGAGGTGCCGTAAGGTGGTATCGGTAATCGAGCGTGTGTGTGTGTGAATGTGTGTATGGAAAGAACCAAAAGCGACTCCGCCGGACACACCGCGCCGCACCGGGGCCACTCCTCCCCACACACACACACACACACAGGAGGCGCACCGTCGCCGTGTGTAAGCGCGCACGCACACTCTGCCGATGCGTCGTTGGCTGTGTGTTGCTATTGCTCTTGTTGTTCTGCTGCTGCTGCTGCTGCTGCTGCTGGTTGGCTCTGTTGCTTCATCAGCGCGCTGCTACTTGAGCGCCCATGTCCGGTGGCAGTGTGTGTGTGTGTGTGTGGCGATGTGTTTGTGTGGCCCGTATTCTTCTGCAAGCAGGTCTCATTAAAATCAGACGAAGAAGCACAACGACGACGGCGACGGACATGAGAACGGAGAGGGAAAAGCACATTGGACCGTGAGGGGAAGGGGCAAGGGAAAACTGCTGGGCCACTGTAATGCAACTCCAGAGAAGCACACGCACACTGTACACACACACACACCACGTAGACGATTTTTGTGTATCCAAAACACACACACATATACACGTTTTAACACGGATAACAGCACACACAGAAACACACACACACGCGCACGCACTCGTCGACGGTGACCACGTTACAATGCAGGACGGGTGCAGGCAGAGCGGGCTGCGCGTGTATTGCACTAGCCAAATACACACACAGCAGCAACAACCGACAAAAAAACAACGGACGGTACACACTTTGGCAGAATACGCACACAAACACACACACATACACACGCGGAACGCAACCCAACCCTTTGACGGCCCCGCAGGGCAAGACGAAACCTCTGGCAAGAATGAAAAGGAGTGGTATTTTTGCCTTTCACCGACCGAGCGGGGGAAGGGGGGGATGAAACGGCCTCACTGTGTATGTGGTTTGTTCGCGAACACAAAAAAAACGCTCACTCACGAAGAAGCAGCAGCACCCGCACACACAGACACACTCACACCCGCGAACACAACTAATAATTTCCCGTGCGTGTGACGACGGGCAAAACGGCGAACAGCGGACGGCAAACACCAACCTACTCTACGCACTCCTAACGATGGTATAAACACACACAGAACAAGTGCAGTTCGTCGAGTCGACGGTCGCTCGATCGCTCGCTCGCTTACTGCTGCCACTGCTGGTCCTTCTGCTGCGATAAACGTTCGCAGAATGGGCCGTCCCGCTCTCGCACGCACGGCGCTGCTACGGTTGATTCGGTGTTTACCATCGTCTGTCAAACTGGGCCTGCTGTTTGTTCCTCTTCCTTCTGTCAAACCGGTGCGTTTAGACTGCCGGGTTGACTACCTTAACGGAGAAGCGCTGAATGGAGCGACAACGTGAATCGAGTTGCGTTCATTCATAACCAAATTGTACCTTTAATTCAATTATTTGAGCTTCCAAAAATTGTTATTTTTTACACACTTTTTATACGTATCCAATTTTCCATTTTCTGTTTTAAAAAAAAGTTCAAACCGCTGAAGCCCTGCTGACAGCAAGACAGAAAGCAGATGGAGGCGCGAAAAGGGCTGTCTCGTTGCATCAAACAGCCAAAACAGCAAACAATCAAACCTTCGTCCCTTTGGGCTGCACTTTTTGCTTGTTCCAATTTCCAATTTAAAACAAAAATGGCCAAAATCAATTTAAAGCTCAGCTCGAAGGACGTGGAAACCAGCCTCCAGGACGGCTCCATCAAGCTGCAGTACATTCCCGCCACGATCAAGGGCGACGGGCCGGCGAATCTGGAGCAGTTTTTCACCCCGTACACGGAAACGCAACGGGACGGAAGTGAGTGGTGTTCTGGGGATTGGCAAAGTGTCAAAAAAAAAACAACAGAGTCTAACAATTCGTTTCTTCTTTTAGCTCTGTGCAATGCGCTTCGGGGTTATCCGCTGCGCGGCAAAGCAACGTCCCTGCCGGCCGGCTACACGGGCGTGATGCTGCAGGAAACGAAAAAGCCACTCTCGGACGAGGACGATCGAACGCTAACGTTTGCCGGTGCTTTCCGCGACTTTACCTACTGGAACTACGATCGCCAGCCGTCCCGGAACGATCCGATGGCGAAGGCACTGGGCTGGCTGCAGCTGGCGGAGGTGCTGCATGGCGATGAGCCGGATGATGGCACCGAACAGGCTGTGAAGCAGGAACGGAGCAAATGAAAGCCATCACGAGGATGGGAGAGATTGGTTTTGTAAAATATGTAGTTCTATTTATTTTCAATTTGTCGTAGTGGGTCATTATATCCCACAGAGAAAAAAAAACAAATGCTAAAATTAAACCACTCGCACTCGTTTGCATCTCGACCTGCATGTCTCTTCTTTTATGTACTGTGTATACATAGACATAGATTTGTTTTGTGTTCCTTAGTTTGAAGTTTGATCCACCGTACACAGCCCTCTGCTGCCGCTACTGCTACTAGGTGGTTGGGTGAAATATAGAAGCAAATTTTGGTTCTTATACACTAACAAGACCCCTTAATAACCTAACGGACCTCTCCACCGACATGTCCCGCCCGCCCGCCCGCTCTTATGCCGCAGCCTTCGGCGGTGGTCGGTACACGCCCACCACTACCGCGTGGTCACGCTCGTACGGCTCGAGCGTGATCTGTTCCTGCGGTTTTAGCTTCTCCGACTGCAGCTTCTTCACCTCCGCCGCGAACACCGCCTCGGGGACGGCGGTCGAGTCGATGCAGGACGCCTTGATGGAGATGACAAAGTGGCCACCGTTCCTGAGGAAGTTGTGCGCATTAAGCGCCACGATACGGGCCTGATCCGGTTGGGCCACATCGGCAAACACGGTATCGACCATGCCGACCAGCATGCGGTACTTGTGCGGATGGCGCGCGTCCTCGATGATGGGGATGATGTTGGTGCGCTTCTTCGCCACATTGAGCAGATCGCGCCCGGACCGGTGCGAGAACTCGACCGCGTACACCAGCCCCTCCGGGCCGACGATGTCCGACACGTGCGAGACGGTCGTGCCGGAGGCGGCACCCAGGTACAGCACCTTCGAGCCGGGCGGCATGTGAATCTTGTCAACGCCGCCGAGCACGGCCGCCGCCAGCTTCGATCGGAACGGGTTCCACACGCGGTACTCCTTCTTGTCCCCTTCGTTCTGTGTGGGCGATGGGGCAGTGGAATGAAAAGGAATAGAAAATGTTAGAAACAAGCATTTAAAATAAAAAAAAATACTTTGTTGTTAAACGAGCGTCAGTAAGCAGGTTCTACAGCGAGCGCACCAGCGGGAAGGTATGCCTCGGGCTCCACTTCCCACCAGCGGTGCGCCCCCCGTTGGCTACATGCTGCCAATTCAATACCCCTGTGCGCGTCATCACGTATGCCCAAAGCCAACAAACAAACAAAATATAAACAATGGCCTTGCACCCACGCACACACACTTACCTCAACCGAAATGCGCTTCTCGCCGTACACCTCCGAGCCGGGCACCAGGTTCAGCGTAACCAGCGCGTCTTCCTTGCCGCGTGCGATGAAGATGCCCTCGTGACGATGCGGCTCGATGACGACGGATTTGCCCCCCTTGAAGCCACCCATCTTGCCGCCCCCGCGGCCACCGGGTCCGCCACGGCCGCCACCACGGCCCCGTCCGCCCGGTCCACCACGACCACCGCCGCCGCGGCCGCGACCACCACCGAAACCTCCACGACCACCGCGATCACCGCCACCGCGTCCACGGCCACCGAAGCCGCCGCGTCCGCCACGGTCACCGCCTCCTCCACGGCCACCGCCACCTCTTGGAGAGAATCCTTGAAAAGAAAAAAAGGTCCGCAAGAAGAGAGGTTAGGATTAGAGCGCGTGTCTGCATGGGTGTGTGTGTGTGTTTTGGAATATGGTAATCAAAACGCACACGATGCTCAGTGCGGAAGGAAAATATCAATTTAAAGGACAAACTCCCATCCCACGCTTGGTGGCGCGGTTGAAGTTGTAAGCCGAAATAATAAAAAAAAATCACATGCTTTGCCTAAACACAGCATCGCTATGCCATGCCAGACGCCGGCCGAGCAAGCCGCCTGTCTCCATTTTTCGTACCTGGTCTGCCCATTATGAGATGAAAATTTCACTGAACTAGCACGTTTTTGCAGCTACTTTGCCACTTTCGGCTTTTGCTGCCAATTAAGCGCACTTGCACGGGTTCCGGGAACGGAAAATTTCTAATTCAATGCCGAATTGGTACAGCTCTGCACGCTGTACCGCAGCCCAAAAACACGTGCGTTTACTTTTGGGATGCCAATGCTGTGCCGAAGACGTCAATTGCGGCACAGTGGAAACGCGGCATGGTCATGCGGGTTGACGATTTTTTCGAAATTATCTTTTCGATTGGCCTTTTTCTTGTTTTAAAATGCAAACAAAATGGAGATTGAAGTATGGAAAACATTAAAATAAATTTATTTTTATTGTTCAGCTCGAAAAAGCGAATAAGGGCTTGAATTTTCGGTGGTTTGTTGATGTGCTGCGCTATCCTGCGACTGTGGACATTAAAACGATAAGAAAATACTAGTTGATCGCCTGGATGACATTTGGTACCGAGTTGAAAAACGAGTTGATTTTCTCCAAAAAAAAACAGAAAAAGTTAAACTTAAGTACTTAATTTTAATGTTATTTCAAAAGTCTAGTCAATCAAAAATGTATGAAAATCGAAAATACCAACCCTCTTCTTGTGAACGTTGATTTTCAAAGACTGAATTTCTCGATTTTGACACTTTGTCACAAAGATGAAGCGAAACACCCTGTACGTAGGCAACGCTGGTTTGGCGTGTTGATAGTGTTTTGAAAAAAAAGAAGCGAGCAAGCAATTTGCCCTTCTCTTTGCACCGCCTTTACAGTACAAAATTAGGACGACAGAGCCACCGACTACCGACCGAGAAAACCTTGGCCACCCTTTTGGTTCGCCCGCCATACGAGCGCCAGTATTACCGGAAATAGCAAAGCTATCAACTTTGCGTTTACGAATCGTCTCTAAACAATGGTTACCATAGGGGAAGCATTTACGCCGACCGATGGGATCATTTTCTCCGCCACGGACGTGAAGCTGAAGATTGGCGACAGTTTGATACCGTCCCCGGGCTCGCTGCACCTGACCGTAGGGTCCGTATTCGGGACAGGTTCTAGTCCATCCCTCTTGCCTTCTTAGAACCATCAGTAACGATTCCCGATACCTCATTTTTCGCCCTACAGTTCCTGCATATGGAGCTGCGAGGAGAGGAACGCCAGCATCAGCATCCCGTGGCCCCGAGTGGGCGTGCACGCCATCTCGTCCGTACCGGGGGAGGGTCTGTTCATGATGCTGGACGTGAACATCGTGTGGCCCGGGTTTTACAGCGGCCCGCCGGCCGAGAACAACGGCGACGCGCATCCGGACGAGCAGGGGGAGGACGACGAGGGCCACGATTCGGAGATATCCGAGTCGGCGATGACGGAGATGTGGCTGCAGCCGGCCAGCCGCGAGATACTCGACCAGATGTTCAGTGCCATGCGGGAGTGCCAGAGCCTGAACCCGGGCTCGGACGTCAGCGAGGACGAGGACTACATGGAGGCGGAGGAGGACGAGCTGGAGGAGGTGGGCGATATGCGGAATCTACAGCTCGATGGTGAGTGAGTCCTTGGTGGGTGGACCGGCATGGAAGTGTTTTGACGCTGATTCCTTTTTTTGGAAACTCTTGCAGATGAGGAGAAATTTGCTGATGCTGAGGAATAACCGCCGGGACAGGGGGGGGAAGTGATACATCTAAAATGAATCTTTTTTTTTTCTACTCGTGCTTGGTGTGGCAAAGGGAGGAGTTTTGAATGCAACCGACGGGTGGGTTGCAGTTGGAAGGCCACGCCGGGCGTAGTCGTCGAGTTGCCATTTTGGATCATCGCAACCGTCGTCATCGTCGTCGTCGTCGTGTCGTACAGTAAATATATACATTCGAAGGCATTTTCAAGCGAAGCTCCGAGAGCACATTAGGAGGATGCAGAAATCATGTTGCGTGATACGTTGAATTAAAAGTAAAAAACAAAACAAAAAAACAAGAATTGTAATAAAGTCATAGTCCTTATTGGGTGGATAATTTGCAACACTTTTTGGTGTGGGGAGCGTTGTGTTTCACTCCAAAGGCAAAAGCAAACACACGAGATGAAGCATTTCCAAGGAAAAACAAGTGTGCAAATGCGCAGAAATGGCCTCCTTTGTTTTGATTCTTGCTTCGATCTGTCATCGTGCGGGTTCGGCAGCAGCAGCAGCAGGCCACAGTTTGACGTTCAAATTCGCGCCAAACTGGTGCGTGGTGCAACAGCGACACAACACACGCACGCACACGATCATCAGCTTCGCCGGAACGGACGGGAGCGTGTTGCGTGTGTGTAAACAAGGGTTGCGATCGTAAAAAAGGAAAAAGAGTGAAACGATGGCCACCGGCGATAATAAACTGTTGCTTCAGCTTGTTCAAAAGCTAGGCCTCGCCAACTATGAGTCCCTTGCGCCGTAAGTTATTTCACAATGTTACTGCATAAACAAGAGCAAAAAAGGTGTGTATTAACGTCCGTCCTGTCTCCGTTTCTCAGTAAAGCGACGGAACTGCAGCGCCTGCTGGAGATACGCTCGTCCAGCGGCATGATGAGCACCCTGGGCGACTACGCCAAGGCAACGATCTGTATCGACCTTGCCTCCAGCCTGCTCGGGCTGCCGTTCGACACCGACACGGCGCTGAAGCTGTCCGGCCTGAGGAAAACGGCGTACGCGAACGGACGCCGCACGCTGGAGAAGGTTCTGGACATTAACAAAACGCTCGGCATCGGGGAGATCTGTGTGCAGGTGGGCGTTACCCAGGTGCAGCAGGAAGCGGCCACACTGCTCGAAGCGTACAAACAGTACGCCGGACAGGGCGGCGCCGGGATCGATTTTAGCCACCCGCAGTACGCGACGATGGCCGTGTTTCAGGCGTGCAAGCGGCAGAAGGTGAAACCGCCCAAAACGAAGCTGCTACCGTTCAGCCATCTCAAGCCGGCCCAGTGGAGCATGCTGGAGAAGAATTGGGAGAAATTTCTCGCCACCGGTGCGGCCGATATGGGACCGAAGGGAGCGAATACCAGGGGCGTTGTGGTGAAGGAGCTGGCAGCAAGGGGCGAAGAGGAGGAACAGGCCAATGGTGGTGGGAGCAGTGCGGCACGGAAGCACGCGAGTCCGGAAAAGATCGAACCGTACCAGAGCTGGAAGAAACGGATGCTCGAGAAGGCGTACCGGGAGCTGGAGCTGCAACGGGGCAGTGGGTAAATGTCCCTCTTCTCAACCCCCCGGGAACCATCATTCCACGATGGGAGATGTTTTTTTACGCTTAGAGGTGTGTTGTTTCGAGGACGCAATGTTAGTGTTTGCACTGTGCCAATACATATCCAGATATTATTTACCGTGAATTGTTAAGACCCTAGCTTTACGTAAGGTGCATATTTGTATACATAATTAGGTAATAAAAAAATCGAATGCTCAAACAAGAAAAATATTTCTATATAAACAATAACGGACAGGGACCGACGGCTCTAGGTCGACTCGTACCGTTGCGCCAGAATGTTGCGCCATAACGCCCGGTCATGTGCTGCAGATCTCCAACTCGAGATCCTCCGATCCTCCGCAAGTTTGCCTCGACCTGGTCAAGCTACCGTACTCGCTGTGCCTCTCTCCTCCGCGTGCCCGTTGGGTCCCTTTTGATGACCTCCCTGGCTGGAGGAGCTAACAGGCCTCCTCGCTATATATCCCAGCCATCTAAGTGGCTCGATTTTCACCAGGATTCCAATCGGGGGATCACCTAGCAGCTCGTACAGCTCATCGTGGTCATTTTGTACCTTGCTTTCAAAAACACCAAGTGCACGTAGATCGCCTTGCCTTCCAGTAAGGTTCATGTCTCATGTCCGTAGCGTACAACGGGCCCGATCGCCTGGAGAACCGACCAGATCGCAGCCACTTACGTAGACTGCAGAAGGTGCGATTTTCCAGCGAGAATGCGCCTCCGAATTTCCAAGGATATGTCAGAGTCACATGTGAATTGGGATCCTAGGTATACAAAAGAACCTACCTCCTCCAGTACCTCATCGTCATCCATGCTGATAAAGGGAAAAGTATCTGGAGTGTTATCCCTAGGCCCTATTCCCTGCATGTACTTCGTCTTTGACGTGTTGATCTGGAGTCCAACCCGCTGAGCTTCTGACTTAAGTCCAGCATGCGTTTCCACAGCCATCCTCTCTTGTTGATCGCAATAATGTCAATGTCGTCTGCGTTGTCCAGGAGTTGGATGGAGGGCCAGAAGATGGTATACCTCGCGTGTCGATGCCTGCTCGTCTTATCACACCTTCTAAGGCCACGCTGTACAGGATACATGAAAGGCTATCCCCATTGCCTCAGTCCTCTGTGGGAAGCAAACTGAGCAGACGCGACACCACCGTACTTTGAGGAATACGGACACGTTTCTAATTTCCACTTCATTGTGTAATTGGCAGCACCACCGCTCACTCAGCAGGAGATGTTCGGATGGTCGGAATGAGACATCGACAACGGCATCACGTCGGGCGTGTGTGTGTAATTATTTACTTCCTACAAAATGTATTTCGCGCGCGCGCGCCTGCAGAATTAGTAATAATAGTGCTAACAAAGAAACGTAATAGGAGTAAGGGTGCTGTGTGTGTGTGTTGCTTCTGGTGTTACGATACTGCAACGGAAAGTGATTAGATATATCAGTTAAAGGTCAGCCTAACATATTCACAGATCTTGGCGTCAACCGACAGAGCAGATCGAACTCAGTTGATCCGGAATAATTCAATTAACAGAGGACTAACGCCACAGCACCACAGAATGCTAGCAATTAGGAAGGTTATGTAGCGTCTCTACAGGGTCATATCATTTGGAGTTGAAAATAACACCTTTCTCTAATCAAATCTCTTCCTTGCGGACATCCTTCTTTTGCTTTTTAGTGTGTTTGAAAATTGGGGCCTGGTGCCATCTGCACAGTTTTACTTCGGCTTTCCGCAACAAGATCGTGCTATAATATTTATATATGTACATTTCATCTCGCAAACATGATGGAAACGAAGAGAAAGCCCCGAATATTCATAGTATCCTTGCGTACAAGTTTTTCCCTCTTTTTAATACGCGTACCATATGCCTCCTTGTGGCCAAAAGTAGTTTGAATTGAACGGATTGGTTAAATCTAATAAGAAAGAAGGCATTATCCGTGTGGCGTTGGTAGGTAGCACCAGTAGTTCTACCGTCCCATGTGAAGAGGGTAACATAAATTGAGCAAAAGTGTTGAAATACCAGCAAACAAACAAAAAACCTCTAACAGTGAGTAACGACAAATAGTGAGAAAAAGGTAACCAAAACTATTACCCTTGGCTTACAAAACACACACACACACACAGAGACTACGGAGTGAAACAGAAAAAAAGAAAGAAAAAACAAAAACAAACAATAATTCTACATTCGGAAGTTATTGTACAGCTTTTCATTTGGAATAAATGGTAATTATGCGGTGCTTATTTGTCTTATCATATAAACACACACACACACGCGCACACGTCCACACGCACCTCTCTTTCTCGCTGTCCACTATCGCATACACATATTCTTTCACTGTCTCTCTCTCTCTCTATGATGCGTTCTAAGGCCTTTTTGCCCGGCATATTAAGCAAGATGGGCATTTATATGAACTGCGCTACAGGGGGAGGAAAGAAGGGAGGCTGGCTGTTGCGGGAGGAAGAAACTAATAAACGGGCTAACGCTTTTGATAGCAATTGATAGATAACTAACTGATCAACGGATGGTTTGGGAGGGGTGAATGGTGAAGTGTCTGTGTTTTGCTCTATTGTGTGTGTGCAATTAATTCATCACCAATTGTAGCATAAATTCTGCTTTAGTGTACGTATGCGGCATGTATGCAGCAAACGATTGTAAGATTAAAAGTTACTGTGTCTTGAAGATGGTAAAATCAAAATTAAAAAAAAAAAAAAAAGAAATCAATTGCAAACTCACATTTTGCTTTCCTTGTCTTTTCTCCCCGTACTACTGGTGGAACTATACATTCCTGGTGTCGTCTTGCTCGTTTCGCTTTCCGTTTTCTTCGCAACGCTTTCTTCACACGTGTGTCCAGTAGGCGGCTGTGCGAGTTAATCACTATAGTAATATGCGGCTCTTGTTTCCTTCTCTCTCTCCCTCTTTCTGATCGTCCGCATTTGTTGCTGGTACCTTGCCTGCTGCGTTTCTCCTTAATTGTAGAGCTCTAAACGGTACATACTAACTTTCTTTCGGTCCCTCACACTTTCCTGTACTGTTTGTTGCATATCCTTCAACTTCTCTAGTCCTTGTCATTAAACCTCAACACACATTCCGGAAGCTTCTTGCTCTATCTCTCGCAGGCGCGGTATTGGAGTGGCTACACTAAATTAGTTTTATTTGCCTATCGTTCTAATAATTGCTCTCTCCTATCAATCTGACCATCACACCCCATACACACACCATCGGACGACGGTCGGTCGGTCGGTCAACAGCTCTCGCTCCTTTTCTCCTACAAATTTAATATGCTTCTAGCAGGGGGGGAGGGTGAGGGGGGTAGGGAGAAAACGGACGCGGCAGCAACATATCCACGCGCGCGCGTTTTAGTAACATCACTCCTGCGCGCATCCCGTTTTAACAAATCACCGCCGCCATCAACATCACAACACGTTCGTCTGGCAGGCGCACGTGATGGTTTGGGCTAAGGTGCAATTAAACAGGGAAGGGAACAGTAGAGGGGAAAAAACGAAACGAAAATAAGATATTGCAATCTTTTGCAAACGCCGTTTTCTTGCACCGACGGGGAATTTTCACGATTCTAAACAATCATCATCAGCATCATCTTTGCTTCCACCGCTTGCTTTCGTTTCTTCACTATTTATAGCTAATTATGTCTCGTGGTTTCCGTGTTGGTGTGATTTGTATATATATAATATGTGTGTGTGTGTGTGTATTTGTGTATATATATAAAAGAGTTCTTTTTGATAATAAAAAGGAAGAGAAAAAAACAGCACACGGAGCATGAGATGGAGGTGGTGGCTTGTTGTCCCCCATCCCCCTAGCCAACACAGCAACACAGCATATGCCGCCGCCGCCGCCGCCCATCCGTGTGAAGGTGTGGAAAATCAACCTTCCCGCTTGATATTTGTCGGCGTTTCCGCCAGCCCCTTCACTTTCAGTCGGTCGGCGGTCTTGAGGAACGTTGGGAGCTGCTCCTGCGACACGTTCACCTCGCCCGCGTACATAAACTCGAGGATCGCCTGCAGATGGTTGTAGGACACGTCTTTCAGGATGATGATCGGGTGTTTGGAGGGATTTTCCTGCAACAAAAGAGAGAGAGAGAGGGAATGCGAATTGATTGGGACTGCGCTGTGCGATTGTAAGTCGAGAACGTACCTCCAGCAGTGATTTGAAATATGGACTACAGGCTGACAGGACCATCTTGTGAGCTTTGCACGTCTGTCCCTCACACGCTAGTGTCACCTAAAAAGGGAACAAAAAGAATTATAATATAATACGGAGAGAACATAGCCGCGGGCAAAGCGCAAAACGCCACTTACATCTGTAAAGCTTTTCTCGTTCCGTAGATGACGGAATGATGTCACCATGTTCGTCTGGAAGTCATTCCACTTGAGGAAGTACTGCTGTTGATCGGCCATGTTTTTCCTTTTT
Organism: Anopheles coluzzii; assembly: GCF_943734685.1. Lineage (NCBI taxonomy): Eukaryota > Metazoa > Arthropoda > Insecta > Diptera > Culicidae > Anopheles > Anopheles coluzzii. The sequence goes on from NC_064671.1 coordinate 73,783,815, forward strand.
TCTGCGGCGCTTTAACTGTCGTGCTTCGGGGAGGGAAACAAAACTAAACCACTAAAACGGATGGAAACCAAAAACCAGCGAACGAAAAGCGGGATTCAATCTAAAAAGACATATAAAAAGCAACAAAGAAAAACTATTAAAGAAATACGTACGATATAAAATGAAAAAAAAAAAAATGCAGAATGCACCTTCTCATCCCCCCCTACCCTCCACGAAACGACATGCAAGTTCCCCACACACAAATAAAAAAGAGATATGTTTTCCCTTTTGGATTTGTCGGTTTTGCACACACACACACAGCTGCTCTATGATATAAAAAAACGATTCCGCGCAGTCAAACAACAACCACAACAAGCAGCCGCTTGCGCCGGGAGGCTCCACTCTACCGCCAATCACTCGCGCAACGTGGTTTGACCTCGTTTTTCACCATTTCGGGTGGAGGGGGGGGAGGACCACATTAATGGAAGGGGGGGGGGGGGAGAAGAGCCTTACCCACAAAAGCGAGTGTGGGGCTGTTTTATTTTGCCATTTCTTGCACAGCTCATCTAAGAGCACACACAAACACACAGCTTTGTGTGGCGGGCGCGTTTGTTTTTAATCGGACCTTCTCATTCAATTCCCATGTATCGCCTTAAACAGAGCAAGAGAAAGGGAAGAGAAAAGGCCAATCGAGCCCAAAATTGAACAATTTTGCACAAACACACGACACCTCCGGCGGCTGGTACTGTAAGAGGCATCTGGTTCTGTACTGGAGGTTGTCTCAGGCAATGCTAACCAGCTAATAAAATCCCCCCCATCTCCCTCTCAATTCGTAGGTTGGCAATTGCGACCCAAACGCGGTGTTGTGCCTTCCGCTTAAGAACCCAGCCGTCGTCGCCGTGATCAAACGTTGCATTTCATTCCAAGAAGGTTTGGCCCCAATTGAAGAGAAGAATTAGAAAGGCTAGCGCGAACGGTCGGCCACTTCTCCCCTCGGCCTGCTATGAGTTTCTGGGACAGCTTCTTGAGTTTTCTAAAAAAAAAAGAAAGAAACAAAAAGTTGGGCCCGATCCCCGATTACTCTTAGAGGGCCTTCTCTCCACAGCATATTCGCGCATTCATATTGCTGCCGCCGCCGATGCCGGTTTCACAACCTCTTCCGCTTTGATCGGACCATTTATCCGTTTTTGTTTTGCTTCGTTCTTTGCCGGCACACGAAGAACATTGGGGTGGATATTAGACCATTATTGTTATTATTTTTTTATTCGGCTCCTCTCACACAACAGCAGAGAATCAGCAGAGAAATCTGTACAGCACATGGATACCGTTCTTCCATGCTGTGTGGGGTTCTATATTCGCGGTTCAATCTGATCTTACTTTTCCTCCTATCTTGCTCTCTCTTTCGTTTTATCTTCTATGTTGCCACACAGTCACCTTTGAAGTGGCTAGTTCCTTCCAGTTTCGAAATAGTTTCATCCGCCTGGAGTGGGGGTTGAAATAACAATTCAGCGGAAATGGATGAAACTATTCTTTTTGACGAACAAGCAAAAGTGTCGCTTTTCTTTTGCATTTAAAACAGTAAATCAAATTTTACACAAATGTTTAACATCCATTTAGCCAATTTCTTCACTATTTTAGGTCCTCAAGAAAATCGATAAATCACTAAAGTTTCTATGCGAAAAATCTTTCTTTTGTCACTCACACACACTAAAACCATTGATCTTATTTTAGATGTTCTTTCCAAAACAAGGAAGAAAAGACAGTTGTAAAATCCCTCAGCCAACTTCGACCCGCCGATCGATTGTCCGCGAGGTACACACTACCGAGACACAACTGCTGCTGCACAACAACAACAGCAAAAAGTGTCTTCCCGTGCACCCACCCCACAGCATGCCACAACCATCCATTGCATTTTCGATCGAAGCTAATAAACCACACAAAAACAACGGCCACCACAAAAAGCAAACCTGACTTCGCTGGCTACGGACTAGTGGTGGGAGCTCGGAATCGGACCTACCCGATTCCGATTCCGTATTCGGAATCAATTCCGGAGCCGATTCTGATGTAGGGATCGATTCCCATTCCGAAGATGACTCCGGATCTGTTGTAATCTAGCAATCGTTGTAGATTGAACACAGTTCACAGTAGTCTATGAACGTAGTTAAGGATTAGTTAGTTGCAATAAAACCTTCAATCAGAACAGACGTCTTTAGGACCCGATTCTGGAGTTGACTCCGGAGCCGATTCTGGAGTTGACTCCGGAGTCGATTCTGGAGTTGACTACGAAGCCGATTCTGATGTAGGGATCGATTCCGATTCCAGAGATGACTCCGGAGCCGATTGCAAAGTTCACTCCGGAGCCGATTCCGGAGTTGACTGCGGATACGACTCCGGAGTTGACTCCGGAGCCGATTCCGGAGTCGATTCCGAAAACGATTCCGGGGTAGACTCTGGAGCCGATTCTGAAGCCAACTCCGGATACGGCTCTATTCAGGAATCTATTCAGGAATCGGATTCAACTCCGGAATCAGATTTGACCCCGGAATTGGAATCAACCTGGGAATCGCCCGGTAACGGAATTCAGGATTGACTCCAGAAATGTAATTAGCTCCAGAATAAGAATCAGTTCTTGAACTGAAATAAACAGTTTTAGAATCGAAATCAGCCTGAGAATCTCCATTAGAATGGATCGTTTACTAGTAAATTTGGATTCTTTGCGGCTATCAATACGTAGCATCATTGGACTCAAACGCCTATTCTATTGGAGATGCCGTAACCGACTCCGATTCCGAAGTCGATTTCGATTCCGGAACCAATTCCTCGAATCGATTCCAGAAAACTTCAAAGCTAGCCGGAATCGATTCCGACGGAAACTTCATTTTCCCCATCACTACTACGGACAACGTGTGTCTGTGTGTTGGGTTGAAGAAGATGCCACCGGACCACCGCAAGACTGCACCCAACAGCAGCAGGCATTACCGCTAGACCGAACTAGAAAAGATTTTTTTATTTTTGTTTTGTGTGTCTATGTGTGCGCGCTGCAGTGCAAAATACATTTGGCCCTTCCATCCCCACTCTCCTCGTATGAGTGCGTTTTTTTTGTTGTTGTTTGTACCAACGCCAACTATGCTCTAACCGTCTTCGCCACCGCCACCGCCGCGCAATGTTGAATGCCGAAGAAACTGGCAAGAAAAAGTACACAGAGAGAGAGAGTGAGGGAGACACAAACATTGGGAGACGATATACATCTTGCTGTGTGTGATGCACCATCATGACGATGACGGCTTTGGTTCCCACTGTTTCTGCCTAAGTGTGTGCCTGTGTGCGTGTGTGTGTGCATATCTGTTGTTACATGCGTCGCCGTTTGTCTCTCTTCGCATCGAATGACATTGCGCCCGAACACGACGTGCATCCATCGCGTTACGATTTTTGTCCGTTTACGTCTGTTTCTGTGTGTCTGTGTGCGTGCCGTCCGTCTGTGGGTGCACCTACGCTTTTGTTGCGACGGATGGACGCATTGTGTAATGTGTCTCTCTACTCTTTGCATTTGTTTCAAGACCGCCGTGACTTGAGCGTTGAAAACCCTCCGTAACCCCTCCGCGGGGGCTGGATGGAAAACGCAGCGCAGAAGAGAAAGGAAGTGCTGCACAGACCGACTCCGACTAGTACGTGCGGTGTGTGTGTGTGTATGTGTGGTGAATTGAAATCACCACCGTCCAAGGTCCTTTGGGTTGCGTTTATTTTACTGTTTTTTTTTTTGTGTTGTTGTCTTGTTGTTTGTTCGACTTTCTTGGGCCCATGTTTCGACATCCTTCCACCATGTTTTTGCGCGCACCATTACCAATATTTGTGACCGAACGTGCAATAATGGGGAGAGGAAAGAGAGAGAGACCCTTTTGCTTAGGTTAGGTTATGAATTCGGAGTGCTGAATTCGTGCTGAAAAGGTCAAAACATATTGATAGCAAAATCATCGTTTGCTCGCGTACTGTCCCCGGCCTGCATTTAGCGCTCCGTTGGCCGGTATGTTTGCGCAAATAATATATGCTTCCTCTGTATGCTGCGTGCATCAACGGCGTTAGTTTCATTATTTCGGGGTAGATAGTTATAAACCTCTCCCTCTCTTTTTTTTTTTCTCTCTCTCTCTCTCTCACACGCGGCATTGAGTTGGTGTGTCAAGTGAATGATGATGATGGTGATGGCTGCCGTTGCACAAAAAACCATAAAAAGTAAACAGCCTGCTTTGCTCTCTTTCGCCCATTTTTTTCATTTGTTTGGTTGGAGAACAATTGGACAGATGTGTGGCTGGGTGGTTGGGGCAGCCGTTGCACGCAATCACGGATGAAAATGAACACACACAGAAGCAAAGGCAGGGGAAGCAATACCGGAAAGAAACCGTTCCGTTTGATTCCCGAGCAACGAATGTGGATGACGCGCTGTCGTTTCTTGGGAAGTGTGAATTTCTAAACCTCACAACACAATGCTGCCGGCGCATCATCGATTCCTTTTGCTCTATGTGTAATAAGACCTCCAAAAAGCAGTGTTTTCTCCATGCAAAATGTTGCCCCTTTTTTACTACACAACACACCAACACACACACATATACAGCCTAGACGAGTTCGCGAGCAGTGTGATTTAGCTTACTTTCACGCGCTTTGCAACCTTCGCGGATGCGTGTTTGTGGGGCGGGGGTTGTGTGTCGTATTTGCACTGCACTTTTTGTTGTTGTTAACACACAGAAGCGAAATAGAAAACTAACGCATCCGCCGAAAGCACATTCCACAATTTTGCGGCACGTTTTGGCACGTTTTCGGGGGGCCTTTCCACACCACCACGAATTGCACTAGAATCCGCTTATCGTTAGAAATTATACAACTAGACACAACACACACACACCAACACGCGGGGACTAATGAAAACTGATGGCTGCTGGCTACACGCGCTCTCCTTTTCTCACTCTCTCTCTCGTGCCGAAATACCTTCGAAGACGCTGCAGCAGCAGCAGCCACACACAACCGACGGCGACGGAAGCACAACTCTTTCCTACCGCTTTTCTTCCCGTTTCGAACGACCAAATAGACTCCGAAATTAACGAAATTAGCCCACCACACACACACACACGCGCACTCACGGTCGTTTCACAAATTCGTTGCGTCTTTACCACACACTGGAGTGGATGGGACGGGCTTTTACCTTTCTTTTCTTCAGGTTTTCTTTGCTTTTCTAATCCTTTTCGCTCTTGTCACCGGGACGGACGGCAAATAAGTAATGCCGCCACTACCACCACCACAGCCACCAGCGTCGGAAAGGTGATTTGGCTGCACACACTGCTGCGATTTCTTCTAACAACCCTTTCTCGTACAACAACAACAACAAAAAACGCAACCCTTTCTAATAGGAAAAGGGGGAAAAACTAACCTTTTTGGGAAGATTGTGGCACCGATGCGTGCGATGTGCGTGTGGTTGCGTTGCGCGAAACTGCTGCTTTTCTTTTCAGCGCGAGACTTTGTTTTGGCACACCGCTCTGGGTCCCAGCCGAACGGAGCAGGAGAAGCGTATTGAAAACACGACGACGCGTTTCGACGAAAGAGACGTGCAAAATGGAGTCATTCGATGGCTCGGAGCGCACAGTGGTACGCCTCGAGCGGTCATCCCGGGCGGCGACCGTTGTGACAAAAATTTGTACGCATAAACTTTAAATAATTATTTCATACTGTTAAGAGATAAATAAAAATATTGTAAATTAATTTAGAAATGTACCAGCTCCAACAACATTTGCAAGAAATGGAACAATTTGGAATATTGTTTTAATTTTGTCATTTCCAATTGACATGCAGAAATGTCACACGTGTCTATGCCACTTCATCGTCCAGCATTGTCAGTAGCAATTGTCAAAGTCTTCAAAAGCCGCCCATTTCGTAGAAACTGGACGTTACGAGCGGTGCGTGTGCGATTACTCCGTGTGATATCTTTGCGAAGAATTGTGTGTTGTTGCCCTAAAAAGACCGGAATTTGGTTTTTCCATGTATCTCTTGTCTGGTTTTTGAATTGGATCTGGATTGTTTGAAGGTGGAGTTCTAGGCAAAAGGAATCAATTGTCACTTCAAGTGGTCGATGTGTTGGCCTGCTGCTGGTGTGTGCGCGTTTTTCATTTCGGAGAATTCTGGTGGCATCCAACGCAGATCGCAGTACCCTGCGGTGAAAAGCTCAAAAACCACTCTTTTCGCAGTTCGATCAAAAGAAGCTGTCTGTTGCATAATCCGACCTTTTGGAATACGGTCCAGCACAGGTAAGGATTGAAGACTTTTTCCCAGAATTCAAAGTGATTCTTGTACATCCTTGCTTTCGCCCAATCTGTAGCCTGAAAACTCCAACCTCAAAAGCAGCATCATCATGTATATCTCGATGGCAGCTCGCGTGAGTGCGATTGCACGGAAGTTGGTAAGTAACAAGAATAAATCGATGAGTTTCAATCATACGCTCTTTTCGCTATATTGTGCTTCTCTCTTTCCTTACAAACCTTACAGGCCATTAGTGGAGCCAATGTGCACATCCGGCCGATCTGTAGCTTCATGACAATAGAGAGACAGTCTCCAGCTGGCCGCAACACCACAACTTCCGTGGATTTGTTGCCATCGATCCGTTCGTTCCAAACCGGCACAGCATCCCGAGACATTGATTCTGCGGCCAAGTTCATCGGGGCCGGCGCTGCCACGGTTGGAGTCGCCGGATCGGGTAGGTTTTGTAACCTTTCTGTTACAGTAGTTCTTCATCATCTTATAGCCGATTTGTTGTTTTGCGTGTGTAATCCTTTAGGTGCCGGGATTGGAACCGTGTTTGGATCGCTGATTGTCGGTTATGCGCGCAATCCATCCCTGAAGCAGCAGCTCTTCTCGTACGCCATTCTGGGATTTGCCCTGTCCGAAGCGATGGGGCTGTTCTGTCTCATGATGGCGTTTCTGTTACTGTTTGCATTTTGATTGGTTGGCCGGTTTGATAACCCGCCCGTACATTAGATTGGTCTTGTGCTGCTTTATTCACAGTTAAAGCCTACCACAAGGCACTGGGGAAGCGCATATCTGGATTTGGAAATAAAATGTGAACGGTACGGAAATAAAAATCAAAATTCGATTCAAAAGAGAGGACAATGTTGTAATTACACTACAGGCGGAAAATTTAGGTATTTGAGCTCTTTCGTTAGTTTTAATGGGGAGAGATAGTTCATGGAGATATGATCCGATTCGATTCCGGAGGCTGTTCATCGTCATGGCTACTGCAAACGTTGGCCAAGCATTTTGCTCTGATTTTAAAGACTCTGGATGTATGGATTTAGCCTGCAGAGATATCTCTCATGACGCGCTATGCCTTTAAATGCATTAAAAATCATTTGAAACAAACCAATTCTCCAATTTTTTACGATTTCTGTAAATTTTCCAAGTCCAGTGCAATCCGACATCCATTTCTAGTTTACTTGAAAATAATATCCCCTAAAACGATTTTCTTGCAATGGAAACAGAAACAACAACAACTTTGACAAGTAACATTTTCAGCTCCTTGCGGCAGCCGAAGGCAAAGTGAAGGCTAGAAAGAGTTTTTTCCCCGAAGAAAACGCAAGCAAAGCGATTGTTTATCCTCAGCCTGCGGCACCAGTTTCGCTTGAACAGGTTTGTGGATGTTGTTTTAATAATTACTCACTTTACGTCGAAATTTGTACGCGTAAAAGTGTGCGGTGCAGACACATTCCGTGCGTACGGTCACAAAAGCCGGCTTTTCGTTGCTGCTCTCCCTCTCGCTGAGGTCTGATACTGGTGGCCATGGCTGCGGATGAGGCACAACTCATCTACGAGCTGCGAAATGTGGGGTGAGTCATCTAAGTCTGTGTACAACCGCTAAAACTGCGACTAACAGTGAAAACCCTTCTTCCCCCACCCAAAGGTATGAAGGACCGTTTCTCGATCAGAACTATGCGTCGACGGCAATCTTTGCGGGGCCGCAGAGCGGCGAGTTTCAGGACATCGTCCTGTGGCTGACGGAGGAGATCCGCATCCTCGGCAAGCTGGACGAGCGCGTTGGGAAGAGTGAAGATGCCAGCTCGTTCATACTGGAGCTATCCGCGTTTCTGAAGGAGCTCACCTGCCCGTACGCGAGCCTCACGTCCGGCCATGTGTCGGACCGGTTGCAAACGCTCGAATCGAAGCTGCTCCTGCTAGACTACCTGATCAACGAGCTGATGGCGTTCAAAATGCTCGAATCGCTCAAGCCGAAGGAAAAGTCGACCGTCATCACGCTGCACGAATCGCCGACCGCGGCCGCGCTGAAGGACATCTGCATCACGCTCGGCATGGGCAAGCCGCCGAACAATGTGCCCCCGAAGGCACTGTTCGAGCGCATTAACGCGAGCCTCGACGAGACGATCCGGAAGGCGGGCGAGAACCGGCTCAGCAAACCGCTGTTCAGCCCGAAGGAGCGCCTGACGGCCGAACAGTGGGCGAAGCTGGAGAAGCTGCAGAAGGATCTGGACAGTGAGTACGATCTGCGGCGCAAGATGCTGCTCACCCGGCTGGACGTGACGATCCAGAGCTTCCGGTGGTCGAGCCGCGTCAAGGACAAGGAGGGCGTGATCGCGGACCGGTACGCGGAAAAGCGCAAACTGCTCGACACGATGGAGGTCGGTGGGCGCGACACGGACATTGCGGCGCTGCTGGCGGCCCGCGAAACGCTCGCCATCATCGAGAAGACGAGCAGCGCGTCGGTGCGCAAGAACACCAAGAGCAAGATCCAGCGGCACATCATTGGGCGCGTGCCGGACAGGGGCGGACGGGCGTACGAGCACAATCCGCCGCCGCTGGAAATGCCGTCCTGGCAAACGCAGCGCAACACTGGCGGCGGTGGTGGTGGTCGTGGAGGTTTTGGCGGTGGAAGGGTATGTACTAATCATTTTATTGACTTATTTTTAGGTTAAAATTAGACAAAAGAAATCATTTTCTTAAAATGTCCCCTTTTTATGCCCTTGCTATGCTACTCTCACATAGGATATGGCTGTGAGTGACAAATTCGATTTTTGCTATATTACAGCAGGCAACAAGTTATTACTTCATTTTACGATAATTTCTATTTTTAGGGAGGCGGACGTGGCGGTGGTAATAATGCCGGTGGTGGAGGATTTCACCAGCAACAGCAGCAGCAGGGAAATTACTCCAACAAGGGCTATAACCAGGGAGGAGGTCAAAACTACCATCAGGGAGGCAGAGGAGGATACAACCATGGTGCCGGAAACGGTACGGGTGGTGGCGGTGGCGGTGGCGGCTTCCATCAAGGTGGAGGAGGTGGTGGAGGTCACAATCAGAACCGGGGCAGTCGTGTTCAAGGCGGCTGGTCGCAACCTCAACAAGGTACGGTTAAAATGGCCATCAAATCTTGTTACATTTGGGTTCAATCGGATGCGTTTCTCTCCATTGTAGATTACAACCACAGCGGGTACGGATCGGGATCGGGACGCAGCAGCTACAGCAGTGGCAGCGATCAGTACAGCAACAATTCCGGCAGCAGCAGTCGGGCCGGCTACAGTGACCATCGCGGCGGAGGCAACTACAGCGACCGTGGCTACGGAGGATCGGACCGTGGGTATGGGGGCGATCGGGGCGGTGGTTACGGCGGCGGTGGTGACCGAGGTGGTAACGCCAGCTATGGAGACAACCGCAACAACTACGACAACGAGTACAGCAGCCGGGGTGGCGGTCGTGGAGGCGGCGGACGTTCCAACTACAATCGAGGGGGTGGACGGCGCTGAAATCCATTCCCGTGGTCACGTTTCAGTGTGCATTTTCTACTCGTTTCCTGCCATACAAAGAAAATTGGCATAAGATACATGTTCGGATCATACCATCAATAAACAAGCGGCAGCAGTCTTTCGTTGTCATACTGTACTTGTTGTGAGACACTAAATTTATTTATTATAGCACAGGTGTTTAATAGTTTTCACTTGGAATTTAACAGTTTAAAGATCTTTCAAAACGAAATAGTCGTTATATTTATAACAGATAACATTAACACTTTGCAAATGCATTAATTATAACAGATTAACATTTTGCAAATGCTGCATAAACATATTCATTTACTTTTCTAATATAAAGTGAAACGACCATGAAAACAAGCGCATTTGAAATAAATAAAAAATGAGCAACGAACAATTACACCAAATGTGTCATTTCTGAAGGGCGGCCGCAACGTGTCGTTTCTGAAGGGATGTAATCTGACAGCAATCACGCAGCTTGCGAGCTGTCACTGCCCGAATGTAAACAAGCAACGCGCGTTTTTACCTGTTTATTCGTGTCCTGTAGAAATTGGTGAGCCGCATCCCGCATGATGGCAGCAAAAATCGACCAGAAAGAGTATCTCAAACGCTATCTTTCCAACGATAAGGACGCGAAAAAGAAAAAGAAGAAGAAAGACAAACTAAAAGCGGCCAAAAAGGCCAAGTAAGTATGAGTTGCCTGCTTGCCAAGATTGTCAATGTTGTGTGTGTGCACGTCGAGTAAAACATTCCGTTTTCCACAGTGTAGTGATCGTCGATGATGATCTCGACCTATCGGCACTGCAGAGCCGGATCGATGACAATGAAACGGACCTGTTCGGGCTCGACGAAGAGGCACCGCAGGTGGTGGGAATTATCGACGAGCGGCCACCGGAACTGCGCGCCAAGGAGGACTTTAGTAGCGCCAAGTGGAAAGCATTGAACGCTAACGATGGTGGTTTCGATGCGATGCTACGGGCAAACGAAAGCAAACGGCCGAATGGTAATGCTGAAGCTCGGGTAAGTTTTAAAGCGCAAGGAGCGAAGACCGAACGCAGGAGAAAGTATGACTCGGAGGAAAGCCCGCCACGTCAACAGGAGGACAGTAGACGGGATAGGAGAGGGAAGGATTCGGATGAAAGTCCTCCTCGAAGAAGAGCGTCGAAAGAGAAGGACGTGTCTAGAGGGAGAAACAAGCGGGACGGCTCGGATGAGAGTCCACCAAGGAAATCCTCAATGGGGAAAAGCAGGAAAACACATGATTCGGATGAAAGTCCACCACGAAGGGGGAGATCCAAAGAGAAGGAGGACAAAAGACGAAAGCATAGAGATGACGATTCCGATGAGAGTCCTCCACGTAAAACGGGTACAAGGAATCATCAGGACTCGGACGAAAGTCCACCTCGAAGGGAGAGATCGAAAGAGAAGGAAGTGTCGAGAAAGAGGGGAAAACAAGATGATACACGGGAAAGTACGAGAAAAAATTACGATTCGGATGTAAGTCCACCACGAAGAAGGAGATCCAAAGAGAAGGATGACGTAAGAAGAAAACGAAGAGGTGACGATTCCGATGAGAGTCCTCCCCGTAAAACTGGAACGAGTAAAAACACGAGAAAACATCCGGATTCAGACGAAAGTCCACCACGAAGAAGGAGATCCAAAGAGAAGGACATTTCTAGAGGAAAAGGACGAAAGGGTGATTCTGATGAGAGCCCTCCCAGGAGAAAAGCGGGCACAGAGAAACGAAACGATATTAGCCCACCACGGAAACGTCGACAGCATGATTCAGATGAAAGTCCTCCCCGGCGAAGGGAAGAAAAGGCACCGGAGCGACGCAAACAACGACACGATTCGATCGAAAGTCCGCCCAGACGCCACCGGGATAAGGAATACCGCGAAAGGGACAACAGAGAGGTACGGCATCGTTCGAGCGATTCGGACGAGAGCCCTCCCCGGAGAAAGGAATACGATCGCAAAAAGTCCTCCAATCGGCGGCATGATTCCGACGAAAGTCCACCACGCCACAGCCGGGCAAAGGAAGCGGAAGTCGGCCGATCGCAAACCGTAACAGTAAAGAGAGAACGTCGCCACAACGATTCAGACGAAAGTCCCCCAAGACGCTCATCGCGTCGAAGCCCCGAAAGGAGACAGCAGCAACCTTCCCACAGCAGAACGGTTTCACCTCCGGTGCGTATCAAGCAGGAAAGAAAAAGTTCCGACTCCGACCTTTCGCCGCCGAGGAAATCGACCCGACCACATGATCGGGAAAGTCCACCGCGAAGGAACCAGCTAGCGGAGCAGCGCCGCATCAAGCAGGAACCACGCTCACCGTCCACATCCGCCAGCAGGCACGCGCCGGCAGAAAAGATGGCGAAAACGCTCGACGGCAAACGGGCCGGTCTGCAGGACGCAAAGTCCTTGCGGGAGGAAAACGAGCAGCATCGGGCCCGGGAAAGGGAAGCGCTGATGAAGCTGTCGGACGAAATGTCCGGCCGGTATGCGGAAACGGTGGTGCGCGAGAAGGGCGGCCGGCGCCGCGACGTGGAGAAGGAGCTGCGCGAGGAGCTGGCGAAACGAAAGCACGATGAGAAGAAGAAGGAAATTTACACGCGCTGGGGCAAGGGGTAAGCAGTCGGGATGCCCGTAAGGGATAGCATTTCCTTTTCTTTAATTGAATTCTGTTTCCGATTGAACAGCGTTAAACAGGTGGAAGATTATAGGGCGCAGCTGGAGGAGGCGGCTCGCGAGATGGAGAAACCGTTGGCACGGTACGCCGACGACAAGGACTTGGACGAGCATCTGAAGCAGCAGGAGCGGGAAGGTGACCCAATGCTGGAGTACCTGCGCAGCAAACGGAGGGAGGAGAACAAGCGGGCCGGCATCCCGGAAAAGCCCGTCTATCAGGGTGCGTTCCCGGACAATCGGTACGGCATACGGCCCGGCTATCGATGGGACGGTGTGGACCGATCGAACGGGTTCGAAAAGCGCTGGTTCGAAACGATGAGCAAGAAGAAGGCGGTAGAGGAGGAGGCGTACAAGTACAGCGTGGAGGACATGTAAGCATGTGGAGCCAGGTAGTAATTAATAGTTTTTCAACAATAGCTTCATGTATGAGATGCGAAAGTACATGTTACAGAGAAGACCACCTTTTACCATCGTTTCTCAATGATTTTTTCCTATGTTTTTCAAATGCAGAGAACTAAACAAACCGAAATTCCCCCCTGCTCCTCGAAAACACCTCGTTGTGGGATTTTAAAGCTCAATGTAGTTATGCATTTATTTTGCCTATTGACGACAGTATTACATTCATGGCGGTGACAAGTGTAACTCCGTTCGCGTTCGTCTCTCCAACTTCCGGGGTGCGTCTCGCGTACGCCGCAAGTCCTCGAAGCTAATGCGCGCGTATCATCGGAGGAGGGACATTTCAAGGATGGTGTTTACATGTTTGCGTGTGTGTGTAACGTATTATGTCCCTGTTTTCTAGGGCTTCACCGATACTGATGACTAAATGCAGTCCCCCCTGTGCGCCCCGTGTCTGTATTTTATGTCCGCAAATGCTCTACTTCGGTTTCCATTGCCGATACAACTATCAAACGCCGAATGGGAAAAAAGGTCTATAGAGTCGCCTAGGAAGGAACCTCCCCACTGCCCTCGCGCCCTCATTATCTCTCTCTTAAAACGGCCCGATCTGACTAAAAGTACAATCCTCCTGTCCTTCAAACGGGTTCACACAGCTTCCGTGGGGCTCGCTCGCTCATTCCGAAGCGTTTTAGGCAATGTAACCGAAAACCGGAAAAACACAAACCCCGGATGGGGCGGGAGAGAGTGATCGAGAAATTTACGAACCATTTTCTTCGAGCGCTAAACTATTAATTTAGTTGCTTATGCTGGCCTTTGCCATTTGGGAGCTTTGTTGCCTTTGCCTTGGGTTTTGTTTAGATGTTTTATTATTGAATAGAAATGGCTTACCGCTGTGAAATTTGGGTATCTTAGTATTTATATCATCTTTCTAATGTGTTTGTGTTTGTTTTTGTTTTGCATTAGTACGCTTAAAGAGTAAGAGTTGCTGTGTTTTGTGATGCTAATTGTTTCATTTCATTATCTTCTCTCTCTCTCTATGTGTTGCTGTATTTGAAGTTTTTGTTTGACTTATTTTATTTTTGCTTTTCCATTTCCATTCCGTTTTCTGTTCTGTGTGTGTTTTTTTAATGTGTTCGTTTCCTTGTGCCACAATTTTTCAATTGATGGCTACCTTCTTTCTGGCCCTGTGTCGCGTGATATAATTACTAGAAATTCACACATTACGTTCATTTAGAGGAGCCGCTCTAGTTGCGTGGTTTTGTTTTTGTAACTGTTTTTTTTTGTATTCTGCATCTGTGTATGTTCTTCAGTAGGATTGATTTCTAAGTTGCTGTTTTTTTTCTTTTCTTCTGTGTTTAATATATTCGATTCGATCGAAATCGATAAAATTTATAAAATCATAACAAGTGCAACTTCCGTCCGTCCGTAAAATTGTATTGGGCGCGCGCCGTTTGCTTTATTCAGTATTACTGTTTATCATTAAATTTCCACAAATTTGCGATATTTACTCGTTTACCAAAACACATGGGGATAAATGGGAGGATATCGTCGTCGTCGTCGCCACCGCCGCCGGAGTACGACCACCACCACCACCACCACCAATGCCACTCGCTGCGCGCTGCTACGGTTACGCACGCAGCACACAACAACGCACCCACCAACAGAGCGGCTTAGTTTTCGCCCTCCTTCGGTACATCCTTGCGCACCTTGTGCCCGCGGAAGGAGGCCTGAATTTTGCTGGCCGCTTTGTGCAGCTCCGGATCGTCCATGTCGATGTCCAGCTCTTCGGCCACCTTGGGTGGGTGTTGGAAAGAGGAGCAAAAAAAAAGGGGGAAAATGAATTAGAGCAACATTTCGGCAAATACTTTCGAGCGAGGCCTTCCTTCGGTCTTACCTTTTTGGTAATTTCATCAATGTCCACCTCCTTTTTCTCGTCCTCACCCTTCGTAGCCGTCTTTCTGGCCATGTGACCACGGAAGCTGGCCTGTATACGGGTCGCGGCGTGAGTCAGCTCTGCAAAAGGAAGGAGTGAGAGAGAGAAAAAAAAGGCACAGAAAATCAATACACAATAAAGGATAGAACAAACAGAAAAGCGCGAAAAATGCCACCAGGAAGTTTCCGCATTCGCACACACACACGGACGGACAACAATTTGATTTTCGGTTGCAAATGGGTGCCAGATTGATTGGATCGCAGACGAAATGCAAACCACCAACACCGAAGCAGGCGGTGCTCTCTGTTCGCAAACCGTTCGCGTAGCTAGGGGAGTTTTATTGAGCCCTCCCTGGGTGCAACAACCAACACCCCGCGTGCAGTGAAAAATCGTTAAATCAATTTCAATTCCGGTTTGATGGATCTTTTCGAAATGAAATTTCATTACACGTGAGCCATCATCGACGTGGCTGGTAAGGGCTATTTTAAAATGTTCTGGTGGTTGTGGATTTTTGCTTTGTTTTTTTTTTTATATGTAGGTTTATGACTGTGATGGCCAATGTGAAAAGCCAGTGTGGGAGTTTTATATATTTTTTAAATTAAATTAAACAGGATATTGAATTTTGAACAAACTCCTTTTTTTTGCCGAACAGTTGTGTAAAATTCTTTTCTGCCTTTATTTATAATATTTTTATACCGTCTCTTACAGGCAGCCATTATTCCTCCCAGCCGGGCTGAGTTTACTTCATCCCAAAATACTAGCTTGTAAAGGAAATGCACAGTTTGTTATTTTCCATCGGTATCCCCGCTCATGTCAGCAGCAGCATCTTCTCGTAGCACAGGCGCTCACACTTGTTACATCGCTTTGCTGCGAGTAATGATGGCTCGTTAAGCTGTGGAATGCTGTGGAATCGTTTCTCCGATTTCCACTTATCGATCACACACAAACAACTTCTCCTCTACCGGCCACAACGACGGTGAAAAACAACATTCAAGTGTTTGGTGTGGTGCATTCGAGCGCGGATTCTTAAGAGCAGCTCACTAATGCTCCCTCCCACTTCTGGTTAGTGTCGATGTATCACAGAATCGATTGTGTCTTCCATTTTTTCGAAGAAGACGCAACATTTGTCACGATACTTTGCGCCTGTTTTTTATAGTTTAGTCTCACAAAACAATATCTGGCGGTATTGATTGTACGCAAAAGTGAATAAAGCACACACGCTCGCATCATTCAGAGCACAATAAAACGGGATTATTGACGGGGACCGTCATTTAAAAATAAACGGTCGTTAAAGGTTTATAATACTTGCGTGATTTGGTGGAATGTGTTTGATAGTGGAATTATCGGTGCATTAAATGGAGCTTTTAACGATCGACACAGATGGCGGTGATGTGGTGCAGTGGGTAAGTGATTGACTCTGCGCATCGTTGGGCGTGCGATCGAAGCTAGTGTGCGCCTGGGAGCTTTTCTTTGTGGCAGAAGATAGACGGACTTTATTCCAAAGAGGCATTTTCAAATGTATTGAAGCTTTTCTATTGAGAAATAGAAGGAATAATTCAACAGAACAAATAGGTTTTTAAACAATAGACAAACTTCAAATCGCGCTTTTATTCGCAAAAACCTCCCCACAAAAGCTTAAAAGATGTGTTTAAAACCACCGTCGTCATCATCTCATGTCAATACGCGCCAGAATCTTTTGAAGAAAAGGTTTCGATTTATTCTCTCTCCCTCTCCCCACCGCTCCCGGACATCACAAAACCCCTGGCCCTTCAAACTAGGCCCAGGAAAGGCCTCGTTTTTGTGTGTGTGTGTGTGTTGTTCGCCCATTAACGTGTCTCGGCGGTTGAGCTGAGTTGAAAATGACATGGAAATTAGATTTCCACAAGCGTATGGAAACCCAACCGAGCCTCCGTTTTGTTGTGTGATTCAACGTAATCGGTTTGTTGCGGTTTGGAAGCTTTTCTTCTTCTGTTCCCTTAAAGAAAAACGGCATTACATCTTCATCGACAGTTCATTCGAACCAGAACTGGACCAGACACTCTGGTTGGTATGAGTGTGTGTGTGTGGATGGAATGCTTTATTTGAAGAATATCCAAAAGATAAGAGAGAGTAAGATGAGTTTTGTTGCCTTTTTTATCCTTTTTTATTTAGCTGAATGCCAATGTAATTGTGGTGTAAAGTAAGGGGGAGAAAGAGTAAGACAGTGAATGTGGCAACATTCTGCAACTGTCCGCAGCTTTTATGGGGTAGCAAATTGTTAATTTAACATAAATTTCACTTCAGTAGGAAGTTTCTACTTCCAATTTAGAACAATACCATCTCTCCCTTACTTCCATGTGCTTCCATGTGCTCCTTGTCCTTCCCAAAAGTGTTGATTAAAACTTTACCCAATTGTTGGTCGTGGTGGTGGTGGTGGTGGTGGTGGTGGTGGTGCACGACTTTAAGGGTGGCGTGTAAATTTGCTTACCAAAACTTTTCCACTCCACGTCTTTACATGCCTTTACTTGCGAAACCAGTTTTGTTTGCTTCTCTTCTCGTTAACATAGCACAATAATTGTGGGTCTTATTGTGAATTTTTTGGACCAAAGTTTGCTGCCATTGAGAGGGAGCGACAGAGAGAGCGAGTGAGTGGAAGCAGAGATTATACAATTTATTATCTCAATTAGAGAGCGCAAGTCTCCTCCACAATCCCACTCACAGGATGGCCCACAATGTGTGTTAATGATTATTTATTTCGTTGGTTAGGCGTATTTTTAGCTGCCAGCTCAATCGTGCTGGCATTCAAATCTAATCCAAACCAACCGATTTCCTCCTATGTGCACACAGCAAATTCCCACTAAACTGTATTTATTGTCCAATTGGAATCAATATTAATCGTATGTTGATACCGGGAACTATAGGAATCGTATTGCAGTGCTGTAAGCTGAATTCTAAATAATTAACACGACACAAAGCACGTTCTGATAACGAGTTTCGGCAAACCCATTATTGGTTTCGATTAATCAACGCATCAAGGAATTAATTTTCGTTCGGGTGAAAAATGACCCCCCCCTCCTCACCCTCATCCCACGCTGACCATTCAGCGCTACATATAGATAGCTTTTCGCATTTCATCTTTCCGGCTTGCTGTGCGTGTGCATTGAGCGAACCCGGGGAAGATGAATGGCTTCCGGTGACATGGACACGCACCAACAGGGTTGATCGATATGTGTCCGCTCACGCGTGATGCAGGCTTACACCGATTTCCATGCTGAAAATGCTTTTCGCTGTGTTGCATCGCACACTCCAAAATGGTGCAAAAACAAAACGCGGCAAAAATCAGCGTGATGATATGTAACACGAACTGACGGATGTGGATTGTTGTGTAAAAAGCTTCCGGGGGGGCGTGCACGAACCAAGGGATTCAGCGATCGTCACCCGTCCTCCCGTCAATCCTTTGCTTTTGTGTGTGTGCGCTTTATGAGGATTAAATTTCCTTCAGGCCTTTCCGCTTTCATACCCATGGCTACGCCTAGCTCGAGCTTGCGTTTCGAAAAGGGGCGCGAATGAGCTTTCGTTAGTATTCGGTTTCGTTACTCTCGGGCAGACAGCAAACGAACGAACGAATCGAAATTAAATATTTACACTGAAGTGTAGCAGTAGCAGTAGCAGTGCCAGTACCAGTCCACAAACAAGTCAGCCTATCGAACGACCCGGGGCCGAATGTTTTATTTACGAGAACCCGAAAAAGAACAGAAGAGCAGGGACAGAGAACCCATGCAGCAAGGAATAGTTTGTCTTTGGTTTTTGGTCGGGAAAAGGCCACCCAGGCTATTTGCCCTCCAGGGGGAGCGGAGAGTGAATGTTTTAGTAAAATTGCTCACTTGGAGTCGATGACTCGGGGCCCGGTGTCGATTATCGAGCTGATTGTGTTGTGGTGTCTTGGAGAGCTGGCCCAAATTGGGGGGGACGCGTTGATGGAGAGCTTATGTAAAGCGATAAAGCCGCGCGCGTTTTTATGGGTAGGGCACGAGGGAAAAAGTGGGTCAAGCAAAACAAAAACAGAACGGGAGTGGAATTGAGATATTACGTAAACGGTGCGGTATAAATCGTCGCTTGATTTCGATTTTTTGGTGATTTAATACTAATAAATAAAAAACAAACACGTTAAACCGTACTCGCCACAGCCTACTGCTGCACGAAAGCTTTAATCTACAAAGCTTCCAATTTTCAGTACATTAAGCTCATCGCTGGTGTGAGCAATAGAAGCAGAGAGAAAAAAACGCCCTTCAGAGCGTGCCATATTGTAGTGTATTTATTAGCTCTAACGCTCTGTGCGTTTTCTTTTCTTTTTACATTTTCCTATATTTATGCACTCCTTTTTAGCCCACCAATAAATGCCAATACGGTAGAACGGGCGTGAAAGGCAATAGGCCGCTCGAGGGTATTGAATGCACAAAGTAGCAAGCAAAGCAGGCCGGGACCATTCAACCGGAATACGTTTGATAATGGCCGTACGAGCCACATAATAGAGAAGTGTTGGGAAGAAGGAAAAGTGTGCACACAACAACAAAAAAACCCAGCACAGAAGCATTACCTTTTTTCAAGTGGAAAGATAATGCTGTGCAAAAAGGCAATATTCATTCCGTGCTGCTACGGTGTCCATTTTGTCCAACCACCATCACCATCACCACCACCTCGAATGCTGCACTTAGCTTTTGCAATGGTCATCGGTATCGGCAAGGCAATGATGATGCTCTGAGACAAGTGTAGTTTGTTGCACTTGAACTATGCCAATTAAACAGGGGAATAGGAGGATGGATAGCGAGAGAGAGAGAAAGAGACAGAGTGGAAAGTCAAGTATAATCGGCAAAACTACTGCACTACTTCCCAACAACTGTGCAGGTTGTGGAAAAGTTTTTTAATCTGCATTACTTTTGATTGCAGCAGCAGCAGCAGCAGCGACTGTGAGGAGATCGATCAGATATCATTGACTGGCGAGGAAAAACGAGTAAAAATGTTTTTCTTTTGTTTGAAGTTGTTAAATTGTTGAGCTAATGTTAGTTTATTTAAATAATAAAATAGGTACATTGATTGATCATTTTCCTTCTCGAAGAGAATTTCTCGGGTTAATGATTGGTTCATACTCTGTGAAACGTAGCAGAAGATAAAAAAGCTAAGATCGAAGAAAATTTATCGAAATCTGTAAAAAAATTGTAATAAAAAATAAAAAAAAAATAAAAAATACAATAAAAAATAAAAATAAAAAATACGCGAACGTATTTACACGTTTTAATGCAAATTTAGCTTTGATTTTAGTGCATTGAAAATGTGTTTTTAATTAATTTTATAATTTTATAATCACCAGACATTGTACCATGACGTAACATTTATGGTTTTCTGAACATGATTACTTTGGATCATTTCAAGTACATTGCGTCAAATCCAACGTCGAGAGAGAAAGATAAACAGCAATAGTGAAAGAAGGCAAAATTTACGAATAGAAACAGTAACAAATAGAAACAGGGGAGAGAGCAATCTAGAGCGTAAAGGCCGGGGGACATTGTCCGCACTCGCTAGTGTAATTTCGATTTTCACCAGCGCATCTGGCGGTGGTTGACGGAAGCATTTTGTCAAACAATTTCGAGCCGCTTCAGAAATTATGTTCCTTTTCCATGTTTTTTTTTTTCACTTAAAATGGACTAGAAAAGTATTTCAGACATTTTCGCATAAAAAACGGTAAAAACTACTTCGGTTTGCGGTCCGACACGTCCATTCCCTCGATGGCCAATAAAAGCTTCCACCAGCCGCCGCCAGATGCGCTAGTGAAAATTACACTAGCGAGTACGGACAATGTACCCCGGCCTTAAGGTGCATTCGAGAGAGTTAGTAAGAATAATGCTCACAAAACACGACGATGGGACGAGCATTAGATTTTCATAGCTAAAAGTAAGCGAATTCAATACAAAAAAGGTGTAAAAAGATGTAATGCGCACTCCCACATGTAAAATCAAAAAACCACCTCGTCCATACACATTGGTCGATCAAACAGAACAGATACATAATTGTAAACCAATCTTTGCCTCAACCCTACCCATCTCAACGAGATTAATCGAACCACCAGGCGCCTCCATCTACAAACCACCAGGCGCCTCCATCGATCACCGCCATGAAAGCTAGCCCCGTACATTATTCAACGCAATCGGCTGATCAGTCACAAATAACGCGAACGATTGCTCCAAAAACACGGCGAATTGAATTACCACTCAAGCCGAACGTGGCGGGAAGTTTCGATTTCGATACGGTCCAATATCGAAAAATCGACCAACCAAAATCCAAAAACACGTTGTAATTGTAAATTGAGTAGAAACCGGGATAAGAATTTGTGGAAATTGTGGGACTGTGTGGGCAAAACATACAGAGGAAACCGGAAACACCAATCCCAAACCGTGTCCAAATCCTTTCCTGTCAAGGCGGCCCAGGCTTTACGGTACGGTGAGACTGCGAGAGTGACACAAGTGGGGAAAGAAAAGCCACGGGAATACACACCGAAAACACACCACAAGCAAGACAACAAACAAACAGCAAATCCCGGGTGCGTGGCGAGGAAATGGACGTAATTCGGCACTAAGCCCTTTTCGGTAGCAAAAGTTCGGCAGTAGCAAATGTGGTGCGTGCAGTAGCGTGGATTTATTTATTTATCGGCCGGTTTTATTCGGTTAGGCAGGCAGGCGGGCAGTGCCAACCACATTTCTTTGTTTTTCTTTCTGTTTTTTTGTGATTGGTTTCCGGTGCTGATTCCGGCGGAAAATTGAAAACACAAGCCTGCGATGCTGCGGAGCCTCGGAGCTCATACACACCCTCTCTGCTCTATCAGGAGTTTAGGGTAAATAAATAATTCCAAAAGTCCAAAATTTAATGATATCGCACAAAGCGCTTCGCAAGAAGCTCGAGATAAAGCCAAATCGAAAGGGGGGGGGGGGGTATTATATTCACCTCCCACCACCCACACCAGTTTGTGGAGGATTTTAGAACAAGCGGATTTACTCTGGCTTCTGATCGTAAAGTTTGATTAGATGATTCCGATGTCTTCCCTCTCTCTCCCTCTCTCTCTCTCACACTGTTTCCCCAAACGCATCGAATTAATGATTTTGTGGAGTAGGGAAAATTGATTTTACTGGCTTCATCGATGGGGTATGGTTTTCTTTAAATTTTGCATAACATTGCTTATTAATCCACTCAGCGCGGGAGGAGCGAGGGGGCCGCGAACACATTCGCTCGTGTTAATGAACGCTGCTCGCTAACGGTGACTGTGCTTGGGGCTCTTTTTTCGATGAAGGCTTCGGGGGTTTTGAGGGGGGAGCCACTGTTGTCGATCGAACAGAGTCACGAAAAGATTATGCTCACGGTGGCGTGACGATGTAAACAGGCGCGAGTGGGTAAATGTTTATGCTGCTGACGAGGGGAAGGGATTATATCTGTGTGGCGGTGGGGGAGAGTTGTCGCGTTGTTAAACAAAAGGGGAGAGAGGGAGATGGCTCAGCTCATTGTTATTGAGAGGAGGGAAAAACAAGTATGATTCGGAAAGATTTGGCTAAAACTGTCACGCGATTGGTGGATGAAAATTGTCTTTGTTTCTTCGAGTGAGGGGCTTGCGCTTGTACTGGTATTTCGATGATTGGAATGGTTGTTTAATAAAGCGTTGGCTGGCATTTAAAAAATCAAAACAAAATAGTTTTATAGCCTTTACATTGGTCTAATATTATGGCTTGGTAGTACAATAAATCTGTTGTAACAACAAGAAAACCGTTTATTTTGGAGACGGATAAAAGTTTAATACTTTACAGGGTTTCCCACGATTTACTGGTTGGTTTCCATAAGTTTTTGGTTGGTTCCCTTAGTTTTGTGTGTGTTTCCATGATTTTTTTTAGCGTTTCCCATAATATTTGTATTCCATAGTATTGATGTTGAATCGGACGATACCAATACAGGGTTTTCCAGGGGTTCTCATAGTTGTGGGTCACTTTCTGGACTCTTTCTTATGGGAAATGAACTTCATATGTAGGAAATTGGACTATATGGCACCCTTTTTGGACAGGCTCTTTGAAAATTAATGTTGGATTTGTCCATCAAGGGTGCTATAGAATCCTATTCCCATTACATTAAGTTCATTTAACGTAAGAAGGAGTCAATAAAGTGTCCCACAGCTATGAGAGCTCCTGGAAAATCCTGTAAATCGTGAAACGAGCTCAACAATTATGGGAGCCCAACTAATAAATCGTAGAAAACCCTGTAAATATACCTTGATTTAGACAACAGACAACAGGAAATACCTCAAGAGAGCTCTCTAAACCAGCGGTCGGCAAAGTCCGGCGCGCGGGCAAAATGCGGCCCGCCGCAACATTCAATCCGGCCCGCGAAAGGATTTGACTGATTTTGAAAGATGGGAAGCAACGATTCGTACACAAATTACTGAAGATCTTCTAGTATACCATATAAAACCATCGTACTTTTTCAACTTTTAATTAAAGATACTGAACGGTCCATCATTCCATAGTACTTTTATTAAAATTTGAAAAAGTGCGATGGTTCGAACTCGAGGCCAATATCCCCGTAGCTTTTGCATGAAAAAATATGCCATTTTCGACTGGCTGTAGAAAAAAGTAGGAAAGATAATTTCTTTACATTTACATCTGTTCAAAGGGAATTATTTCAGATTACTTGCACAAATATGTTCAAGACTTTGCGAATTGCCTTTCGTCAGTTATTAGGAATTTTCACCATGGTGGACGAAGACATGCATGATTTAAGTTCTACCTTCGATTTTCATCAATTCCTCCTAAGTTTTCGCTACAATTTCTGATCTGTTTCTTCATGTTTCCCAGGTATTATTTTAATGTTTGGTGGGTTGCATCGATATCCCGGTCCAGCTAACGCATGCAAAATCGACAATTGTTGTCCATTTTTTAATGCAACCGTTATGTAATATTAAAATTATTTTAACACCACAATAAGACTATCGGAATGAAGCTCGCATACGAAATTTTCTGATTTTTGTGTGTTGCTTTTTTATAGTAGGTACTATCAATTTTTAACCATTCTGGGATGACACAATTATAGGAAAACAGCAATAATAGCAATCACATTGCTTGATATCATCAACCAATTATTTTGTTTCTAAAATTATTTAATGTAATAATGAAATTACAATAATAGAAAACACGCTTTCTCCTGGCCCGCTGCTTTAAATCATTTACTAAATTTGGCCCTTTGCCTCAAAAGTTTGCCGACCGCTGCTCTAAACAATCTCGCTTGCCCACCAAACCGATGTTTGTGCCCTGAACTCCACTCGAAGAAAATATAATCACACATACAGCTGATGACTTTTTTTTCAATTTAATATAATTGCTCCCTTTTGCCTACGAATTCTGTCATTATGGGCCATTACGGGTTTGGGGCAGATGGCAACACCTGTCCTGTGTTGTTGAGACAAAGACTTGCTAAACCAAAATGTCTGAAGAATTCATTGGTAATTATCTAAAGCAAAGATAATTCAGTCTCTGGTTTTACTGCGTTAGATACAAACACTGTTTTTAATTTCTTTTAAAGTGTTTTGTATGTTTTTTCTTCTATTTTCTGTATTGTGTTAGCTTATCCAAATTAAAAAAGTTTAATAATAGGATAAATAGGTCTAATAGGATAATGAATTTAATAGGAAGTATGATGAAATTAAAAAAAAGAAAACAATATATTTATGGAATATCTATTTCAATATACCTAGTTAATATAAAACTAGATCAATTTTTCATCTTCTTGGTCTAACACAATTTGAATTCCAATAGAGCTCAATAGCCCCTCTGCACGTGCCACTTTTTGAGCGCGGGTAATTAATTTAATCCCTTTAAAACACTAATTAAAATAGTTTCATGCACAGTAAAACCAGCTTACCGTTTTTAAAACAAACAAGAAAAAAAAAACACTCCAGGGCGTCACTTTTTCCCCGTCGCCAGAACTTTCCGAACGATAAATTTCCACTACGCCACCGCTTAAAGCCAAACTTTACTGGTGTAGTACACTTAGCTCGCGTCGTTAATTGCGAAACAAGTTGCAAGCGAGCGCGAGCGTTTGTCTCAAGAACCCTCCTCCACTGGAAGCGTACTTACGGCAGCGATACGAACCCGGCCACTGACCCATGCTGATAAATGGACAGCTACCCGGCCAAACCATGGCATACTAAATCACTCGCCCAGCGACAGCAACTGTCCGGTTCGTTCCGTTTGACAAACATTATTTGGTCGGTGAAGTAAAGTACGGAAAATAAAATGCAAACGTATCCCCGACGCCCCGTCCCGTGGTTACTACACCGGGCATGGAGAGCAAGAAAAAAAGGGGAGAAAATAACGGCACGAAGAAAGAAAATCCCAACACGCACCGACGCATTCCAACGGTCTTGTAGCTCCATGATTAAATGATTAAAATTTTAAGAACTCCCTCCGCGGATTGCTCACCACTGCTCTCGGTTTCGGACTCACTCCATCTAAGAAGGCCGTGGCTATTCTGCCTTGCACGGAGGGGTGTAAGATTTCATTCCACAGTAAGCGCGGAGCGTTGCCATGGATTGCTTTACCGGGGGAGCAGCGCACTGGCTGCTCGGGTGTGTATTACGATTACACATCACATTTAATTAAGCTTCTCTCGCTCGGTGCTTCAGTGGGTGCTCTCGCGAGACAACACACACTGTCCTTTTGCTGGAGGGAGAGTAACCGAGATCACCAAATGGTCCCCTCTCCCCTAAAACGGAGCATTCCGCAACCGGATACGGCCGCTGTATGATGGGCGGCAGTGTAAACATTTACCTGCTGATTTCGACCTCGCCCGTCCCAGACCGCCGCACACAGAGCTGTTGTTGAGCTTTATTTGCGTCTGCTTAACGTTGCCCGAGCCTACTGCGATTTTGGCAGGCAAGGAAGGGTGCTGGGAATTTAATGACATAAGCGTACCGGTGCGCGAGGGAGTTTCCGTGTTTCTTTTCTTTTTTCGAGGTTGTCGTCGTTACGGCGGAGGTTTTTATTTTCAACACCGGAAATGGTCCGTTGCTTGGCGAAGATTGGCGGCACACAAGTTGTGTTCCTTGAGTGGCACAGCACAGAAACACACACACTGGGTCCCGTTTTCATCGTAAAATTCAAGTGGCTGTTTCTAGCCGTCGGTTGAAGGGCTTCCGGAAGCGAACAAGAACACCTTATTTAAAACGAATTTATAAAGCAACGCTCAGCAACGGGGCAACTACTACTATCTGTCAGTTGATGCCAGTTGTTTCTCATTTTTCATTCCAGTGTTTTAATCAAAATCGTGATCATCGTTCATTTCCTACCGAAAAAAGGAAATCCACAACAAAAAGCAACACACAAAACACGGCCAAGCTTTCTTAAGAAGTTCTTCTTTTTGCGCTTTTCTAAGCAACGCAGTCGCGCTATTCACCGGAACACGGCGAGGTGCTTGCGCAAAACTTTGCGCTACACTCGAAACAATCCGCACCCCGGGATAAGTGTCAACTCGACGCAGCAGACAAGTATCATATTTCATTTGCAAAAGTATGAGAGTGTCAAAGAATGAACTTGAACAAAAACAAACAAAAAAAATGGTTAAATTTTCTGTGACAGTGAGAAAGGAGATCTTGGGAATTTGGCAGCACTGTTTCGGCAACAGAAGGTAGAAGGCAGCACAAGCAGCGGCAAAACTTTTTAATTCACTTCACCATTCCAGTTGGGGCCCTCCCGCCAACTGAACCTTCCCAGCCAGACCAGTGGCCTAGCTGCTGGTGATTATCTATTCAAAAGGGTTAGTCTGTTAATTGTTTTTTTTTTTCGGGAGGGTCACCACATAATTTACTACTTCCGGCTGGACAGGGCTTGGATTGTGTGTCCACTGCAAAGGCCGTTGAAAGGGGAAGGCTGCTTATTTTCTTTATCTTCAATGCTAACTCATTCTCTGTATCTGTCTGTGAAGCTTTTGCTGTGCTTTGTGCCTTGGTGCGTCAAAAGAGCGAAGATATTAATTGCTTTCGAATTGGCAACTCATTTGAAAACAAGTTTCCTAGCCCAAAACCAGCTCCGAGTTTCTCATTTGTTGTGAAATAAATTGGTTAATTATTGCCCCCGCTCGCTCGCTCGCCATGGCCCGACCCTTTGAACAGATGGAGCAAGAGGCAGTGGGAACATTTGCTCCCGCTTCAGCATGGTAATGAAGCGAACGATGCAAATGATAATGAATATTTTACGAGCAAAAATGAACCCTTTATGTGCTATTCCCAGCGCTAGATCCATTTCACCAGCTGCTGTCGAATGTTTGATGGATCGGATTTTGCTGATTTTGCCTCCCTTAACAATCCCCTTCCTGTGTGTGAGTGGGTTATGCTCTATATGTTGATTTAAGCTTCGGCCGGAGCAGAGGTGAAAATAAATTTGCTTAAATAAACCATTCCAAATATCCCCACCGTTGAGTACCTCCCATGGTAGCATTAGCATCGATGAACGAACGCTTTCGAAGGTCATAGGTAAGAAGGCTCATACACACACACACATACACAATTTATCAGCAAAAGGGGGAAATGAAGATATGCAATGCAATTGATTTATAGTACAGCACGTCCTCGTGCTTAAATCGCTGCTGGTACGCTGCTGAAAACGCTTGCATTAAATTAATACCCCATGTTGAGTTTCTGTTTTTTGATTGAGCTTTAAGGCGCACGAAACATGCACCAAACCAGCAATTGAACTGCACGAACCACGAACCATTTGCCACGTGCACGAAAACCAATCACGGATCAATTTCACGGCCCGAGCGACGCTGTTCAATGCCGCAAAAGCGTGAGTAATGGTGATAATGGAGAACGGTCTGGGGAGGGGGAGGAAATTGAATTAAAATTCAATTTCTACCACAAACTTCAATAGCAAACAATTTTTGAAAAGTTCATTATGCAAAAATTGGAAAAAAGGAAGGAAAATCATTTCTCTCCCGTCATTTGACGGCGGTTTATTCGGTCCGGCGCTCATAATGCTATTACTCATCGTTTCCCACCATATTAATCCTCTAATCAATTGGGAATCAAATATTTCTTCCTTTCCTTGTCAAATATATACTTTTTTAAACGTACACACCGAGTAAGGCAAAGGAAATCTAACGCAACTGCTCGGTGAATGATTTTCGCTCATGCACGTTATTTAGATAGGAAGCAGCTTCGTGCTATTAATATCATTTGCTAAGCTGCTTAGGATTATTTAAGAAGCTCAATCAAAACAATGGCCTGTGCTTTTGCTCTCTCTCTCTCTCTATGGGAAAAAGCGCCACACATATGCTTTGTGCAGCCTGCACAGGTTTGAACCGTGCAGCAGCTGCTTCATACGCAAGCAAAAAAGCAGCAAATTTCACTCGCAGCAACCAAAAGTGTGTTTGTGTGTGTGTGTGTGTGGTGAGAGAGAGAGAGAGAGGGAGAGCAAAAATAAACAATCTCACATAGCAACGGCAAAGGGGGGGGGGGTTCGGGTTGCGTACCAAAACCCCCGGGAGCATGTGGTCTGTGATACAATTTTCCGGCCAGGACGTGCTGCTGCTGGTGCACAGGAACTGCTCAAATTCGTGGTGAATAATGAAACGAAAACATTGGCACGGGTGGGGCATAGAGAGAGCAAAAAGGGGTAAAAAAAAGGAGGAAAAACAGACTGTCGACGTGTGAGGTGAGGTATACACTGCCAAGGTGCAGTGCCAAGGAAGTCTGCAGGCGAAACATTCATTCCGTTCATACAATGGCATCGGTTAGGAAGTGAGTGTGTGTGTTTGGTGTTTTTTCCTCCTTCCTGTAGTGCACACTGGAGAGTGCATTTCTGACTTTTAAGTGGCTATTGTTGCAAAGGAAAACAAAGACCCCGTAGCAGTGGGGTGGGGATAAGTTTCCTTTTTAATACGGCAAAGGCGTCGTGTGGCAATGACTGCATTGTTTCTGCTTCCTGCTGCTTGGTGTTAGGCACTCGTTTGGCAGTGTTTTTGTTCCGTTTTGCGGCACTTGCATTTCGACAAAATTTGTCCGAAATGTTGTGTGCGTTTCAAATGTGGGAAAGATAAATAAGCAGAGAAGTTAGTTGACGGTTGGTACAACAAAAAGGTACAAAACTGTGTAAAAAATGTGGTATTTTTCATATACAAATTCACAAATCTGTTGGTAAATGAACAACGCTGTTCTACCCATTGCTTTTGAGCGTTCAGTCTGTTCCCGAGATACACGATTTATGCGTTCCCGAGGGATCCGCGTAATTCGCATATCCGCCAATGTCGAATATCACGCTTGTTCCCCAAAAAAATACAATTTATGAATGGCTATTTTTGATTAAATGTGTCTATATTATACACATCATCATCTTTTGCAGAAACATTAGGTACAATAGGCGACCGCTAACTTAGAGGTAAAATTTATGAGGAAAGTGCACATTTGCTATGAATTTCTGTTCGCATATATGTGTTTTTTTTTTTAACTGAGAATCACTCCATTTTGCGAACTTCGAGTTAAAAAAAAACTCCAGTAAAACACATCTAGTTAGCGGCCTCCTACTGTATTTATAGCTTAATGGCAGTTTAAATTTTTAGCAAAAAAGCTATTTCTTTTCTATCTAACAATTCTTGGAGCAAAAACGTATTGATATGACATGATATGATTACCTTGTCAGATTTAGAAAAAATCGCGTGTATCTCCGAATAAGTTCGGAACTGCGTAATACGGGAACAGTAACAGTGCACAATGGGCATTTGCCGGGATGAAATTCAAAAAATCAACTTTGTAATAGCGCAATTCCAAATAATAGGTTTTAATACTAAGGGTTAAACTAAGAAAAATACCAAATATGAGCTCTTTATCTGTTCTGGTTCTCTAGAAAACACCTCTCAAAGTCGAGATTTGTTAAAAAAACGCAGAAAAATCTTCACTTTTTTGGAAAACTTTAAACCTATGTAACTTTTTCAAATATGAACCGATTTTGATAAATTTAGACATTTTATAAAGGATATTTAGTCAGCTTTATAAACAGATGATTTGAGCTAAGTTAATTTTATGCAAAAATATACGATAATAACTGAAGAAACCTCCTGAAAATTTTCATAATTTTAATTTTTGACTTGATGCCATTATAAAAGTGGCGTAGAGTGGCGTTGTCTCATATATGTCACATCATAGTGTAATATATATACTATCAATCTGTGAAGAAATATTCTGCGAAAGTTTGCGAACGCGAATTTTATTGAAGTTTTTTCACATCAACTTTTTCTAAAAACAGACACATGCGTAACTAGGCGGCTCCATAGGTGCCTAGTGTAGCGTATTTCGTGTATTCTACAAAAATATATTCTACGTGCTTTTGATCAACTTTCATTTCAATTACGAAGCTGTGTATTTTAGTTTCAGCTTATGTACTTATCTAATATGTAAATTTCTATTCTAACCTAACTTTATCATTAAATATAATAAAGCAAATCAGAACCAAATACCTTTTGGTCCTACTGTAGAGTATAGAAGGATATAAGGAAAATAATTCTTAAATTACACGCATAACAGGAAAACGTTATGAATGCAGTAGCATCTATTGGCGTTTTGGGAGAAGAAACTCCCAAAACTCATGACAAACTAAATATAAGGATAGAGGGGAGATGCCTCAAAGAATATTTTGCAAAAAAGAAAAAGCATCCAGAAGGACATTTCCTATAATGAGCTGTATTCCTCTGATTCGTTAACCAGTTCAATATCAGTAGCTACACGCACTAAAACAAAGACAGCGTTCAACTTTACAAATGAAGTAAATACTCAGTTTGTAGCTATCGTTGAATTCTGATTTTTTTGGATAATTGTAAAATCAAGAACATCGGATTTTTAGTTTTATTACCCCTTCTGAAGGCAGTACAGGACTTGGAAAAGTATTGGATGAATATTCAAAGACAAACAATATGTGCTGCTTTTCATTACGAATTTGGGAACTACTTTATTTCAATGTACCTGCTCTATCTAAATATTTAAATGCCTTTATTCATGTCTTTAGAAATGTGAACTAGACGTCAGGAGCTTGTAATAGCATCCACCTAAGTTGTGTATGTAAATTTTTAATATTTGTACTACCTGTGAGTAAAAGTGACGAGAATTAGCTACAATTGTCCTATACAAAGCAGAAATAATTATCTTATTCAAAATTATTATGTTTTGTTTATATTTTATTAGTATTATTATTCATTTAATCTTCATTATGGAACATTACAGTATATTTTAAAATGATTTATACTATTAGCAACAAATAATACAAGAAAAAAAAAACACACAAAATTGATAAAACTAAGCAAAGATCCCTTAAAACACTATTTTAGGTAGCGCCAACTGGTGGTATGGATGCGAACTTCAAATAAAATGTTATTTACTTTCATAATACTTTACTACAAACGATAAAAACTAACAATTTCTGCAAAAATAATTTTATCCCGCAATTTGTTCTAAACTGCCCATTGTGCAGTGGGGTCCTTTCCGTTTGAAGTTCGTAGGCTGAAATTTCAGCCTGTCAGCTGTTTGCATTGTATAGCAGTTTTCAAGCAGCTATCTAAATCGGTATAATATACAGGTGGGCTTATCCCAAGGTGTATGAATTTAGAAGGCTGATTTTTATCGTTTCTGTTTCTGAATGAAGATTTTAAGAGTGTTTTGTGTATTCGTCAAGCCTCCAGAAAGCTTGTTTGAACAAAAGTTTTCACCCATCCTGTCAAAAAGTGTTATTCAAATTTGGTTATAAAAAACATGCATTGAGACCACCTGGACTACATACACTTTGATTCTGGATTCCATCACCAGAACTCTTTAAAGCGCCTTGGGATAAATGTAAACACTACCTTGTTTTACCATTTTTCGAGCAGGTACTCGGATCAAATGCTAGCTGATGCTAGAATAATCTAGACTGAAAATTGCAGACTAGTTTTGTGTGTGGTTTGGTATGAAGTATTTACATGATTTCAGCCTCCAACTGTCAAACTCCATACAAAAAACTAACTAGAATCGTGAAGGGCCCCAGTAGTAATATTTTCTAATTTCACACTACTAAAAACATTCATGATAGTCTCTGGTGTCTATAAAACAAACATTTTCTTGTGTGAATAAGTTTCTCCATTTAATTTGAGAGATATAAAAAGCAACCGCTTTTGCTGAGATTCGAACTTCTAAACACAGGCCACAGCGTATGAACCCAATCACGTTACCAACTGCACTATACGACTCGTCAGACTCTAAGCGTATAATTCGCCTACTGATTATTGATCATGCATGAACGAAAGAACGCAAAGCAACCGCAACGGTGAAAGAAGCTTACGCTTATTTATGCCGAACAACGTGACGCAGCATTTGCTGAGCTGTTGTTTAGCGGAAAATTAGCAGCTCTGTTGTTATTTATGTTGTTTCCCTCTTACCCGGATGTAGTTTCGGTAGCGTTGTCGTTTCACCCCCTGTTTTGCTAGCCACTTTGTGACGATCGTTGTGCTGCATATTTTAAGCTGCAGCGAGGGCATGCCCACACACATGAGCGGGATAAGTCGCCGCTTGGCGAAATGCATTCTATTCATCACACGCATCGGTGGCCGCCTTGTAGGTTGTGGGCGTGTTGGGTTAGTTAACCACCGGAGTGTCTAAAGTGTTTGTTTTTTTTAATCGCAAGCGACTCTTTGTGTAAGAGTTGTTCTGCTTGTACTTGCACTTCATCGACACCGATAGTATTGCTGTGTGTGTGTGTGTGTGGCTACAATTCGTCCCTAAAGCACCGTCCGTGAGCGCTACAATTGCTGTACAGTTTCGTACGGCAGTACGGCGGGCATGCACAGACAGTGTGGGAATTGCTGACAATGAGTAGATAACTATTATACCGCAGATAGATAGAGCGCTGCCATGGTACGATGGAGTACGCCTTTTGAAAACCTCGCTACAAGTACAGGCTTCTGAGGTTTCTGACTAGTAGCGAGGGGGGAGGTGTGGGAGCTTCTTGTTGTGGCCGGGGAGAGAACGGATAAAGTTTCATCGCGATGGAGCCCCCTTGGATGATGCTGCTCCTGTGGCACAGCTCGTTCCGTGGCACTAGTGGCAGCCGTACCACACAATCTCTCTCGCCCCACCTGCTCGCATTTCCTAGAACCACCGCCACGCAAAGTGAGCTGCCGACAGTTGGAGAAACCAATTTATTAATGGTGGTTTGAGTTGCAATTTCGTGGAGCGTGGAGCGAATTGCTGTAGCATTTTTTCTCTCTCGCCATTCCCTGGTATGGGGGTCGTTTCCCGGGCAGCTTAAAGCTTCGGTGGCTTTGTGCAACTTTGTGCAAGCGAAACCACCTGTGCTAGGGTTGTTTGTGTGCATATTTATCCTCCGTCGTCGGTGACTGGCTGGGGTTTTTTTGGTTAAACTTTCTCCTACCTGGTAGCACGTTAGCGTGGTGCTGAAAACTGTTCATGAAACTGTGGAATAAATTGCAGTTGGAGGGACGAGTTGAAGCAATAATTGAATGCGATGCGGGCGAGTGAATTACGTTGTCCATTTCGTGATCATAAATTCTCGACAAAATTGAATTGGGTTTGGGCTTTTGCAGACATATTAAAGAAGTTGTTTGAAAAAAGAGCTACCTCGGCTATACGAGTGGCAGAACCAAAAGGCAAAGCTAATAGACCAAAAATGACTAATCATGATGATCACAGCAGAACATTGCTCTACCAAACAAATTACTCATCTCTATTGGCGTATCGTACGGTTCATTAAAAATTGATATGACTCCCGATGGTTTGCAATCCTCTCGCAGTACGATACGTTCCACGTGCGCCCAGCCCCAAAGAAGCCGAAACAAAATTGCCAATTAGTGGGGCCAGCTGATTGGCTGATTTTGGGGAGTATCTGCCATCGTGTCTTTCATGTTTTTTCCCAAAAAGTGAAAGATTTGGGGCACCAGAGAAAGATGGGGAAGGAAATGAAGCAGAAATGACTGCGTCTCAAATAACGTTGCACCATTTCCTGCTTCCAGCGAGCTTCGGAGATGCCCCTTGGTAGAAAGTTAACGATCTTCCGTTCAGTCATTACGGTCATCATTTATCCGCTATTGTTAGCCGGTCAGGCGCTTTGAGCTTTCCAAGCATTCCGCCACTGAACACAGAGGGCCGCAAAATTGGGCTGCAAAATCAAACGTTATGAGTGGATTTTGCCGAGCATCCGATCCGAACTCTTCGCCACTGTGACAATTTCGACACAATGAAGTCCGTTTTGTCTACCTTTAGCAACGGTGTGCTTTTGTGTGTTTGTGTGCTACTGCTGCTGCTACAATACACCGGGAACGGTGTCCATCCGTGCGTGCCGTGAGAATGGACGCGCAACAGTAATTGGTTCGGGCAGGGCATTAAATTGTGCCACCTTTTCCGCACCAAAAAAAAAAAAACAACCCCTTCAATCGCAAAAGGTGCAATTCTAACACCGAGCGAATGGGAGAATATACCTTTTGCCGGAAAGTTTTATTATCCTTTTGTAAGGGAGTTTTTTGCTGTACATTGCCAAGAGAAAAGATCGTTGAATCCCTTTTCGGCCCAGCGCCGTTAGTGGGGCACGCGCTCGCACAAACAGCCGTACAGCCTGCTGTGGTACGGGTAAGCTACCAGCATCATCGACCGTACTCGACCATCCCCATAGAATGTAGCGAAATATTGTGCTAAATTGGCACCGTGGGTGGAAAGAAACAATAAAAACTCATTCAACAACCACCAACCACCCACTCAACCACCATCCTCTATTCAACCATGAACCGTAGGGTCGATGTGCTGCTGCTGCTGCTGCTGACCCCGAGATAGTACGGTCGCTCCCTGCCAGTAAGCAATGTGTATTGTTTTTCTTTGCACACACTTTCTCCCTGCTTTCACTGTGTGTGTGTGTGTGTGCTTCTAAAACGACCGAAACGGGCATGCCACTGGGGTCCCATATTCGCAGCATCCGCACACTAATCTTATAAACGAGACAGGCGCCTAGCAGCTGGACCTGGCCAGGTGAAATGCTCCTATCCATCCCCTTGTTCGCACAATCACGGCAGCAAACTTTGCCCAGGCAACTGTTGGAGCAGAAGTGATGTGGTGGCCGTGCGCTTTCCCCCCCCCCCCTCCTCACATACACTCTTGGCCTTAGTTTGGCGTTCTTGATGTGGGACGCGAACGTCCATTAGTAGGGGGTCCATCTTTCGGCACCGCGAATTGCGATCTGGGAGGCTGCCACCCGGATGATGGTTTGCAGTGGCAGTGACCTCTCCTCTGCCGTCTTTTACCCAATTATCCTTAATGGAGGATATCAATTTTAATTAATATTCTTTTCGCAGGCTGATGCCAGGGGAACTCCGAGCTGTCAACCGCCTCGGTGTGTACAAACAGAAAATGTTACCAGCTCGATAAAAGAAAACAACGAAGCGCAATGTGGAAGTGAGCTGTATCCGGGTGCTGTATCGTAATTATGTGGTCATAACGGTGTACGTGTGTGCACGTGTGTGTGTGGGCACAGTTTTCGGTGGGACATGGTATTGCATTTTTAATGCGACGGGTCACTTCGTGCAAATTAACTTGTATCAAGTGGAGTGGAGTGGATGAAGGATGAGTTTATTTTTTGTCGTGGGTTTTGGGCTGGTGGTTGAGGTCACTCGTTCAGTGTGTGTGGGAAGGCAGCAAGTGGCTTTATAATTATGCATCATACATTATTAATTGATATAAAACACACTCTGTATGTGTGTGTGATATTGGGGTATTGTATATTTTAAGCTACAACCTATTTACGGTTTAATTTATTAAGCACACGCTCGTAGGAAGAGGTGATGAGAGGTTTATATTCATGTTTATACAGGGCTTCTGTAGCCAACTCTTCATCGGGAGGCTCTCAATCTCATTTCAACATTGTCAATTGATTGTCAAATCATTCTAGTTACCATTGATACTCGGACTACCAATGCTACAGTGACGCCATCTATGGAGCCCTTTCCGTTTTAAGTTCGTAGGTTGAAATTTTAGCCTGTCAGCTGTTTGCATTGTATAGCAGTTTTCAAGCAGCTATCTAAATCGGTATAATATACAGGTGGGCTTATCCCAAGGTTTACGAATTTAGAAGGCTGATTTTTATCGATTCTGTTTCTGAATGAAGATTTTAAGAGTGTTTTTTGTATTAGTCAAGCCTCCAGAAAGCTTGTTTGAGCAAAAGCTTTCACCCATCCTGCCAAAAAGTGATATTCAAATTTGGTTATAAAAACATGCTATGAGACCACCTGGACTACATACACTTTGATTCTAGATTCCATCACGTCACCTTTTTAATGCACCTTGAGGTAAATATAAACAACACCGTGTTTTCGAGCAGGTACTCGAATCTCATTCTAGCTTTGAGGCTAGAATAATCTAGACTGAACATTGCAGGTTAGTTTTGTGTGTGTGGTTTTGTATAGAATGTTTACATGATTTCAGCCTCCAACTGTCAAACTCCACACAAAAAACTGACTAGAATCGTGAAGGGCCCCTGTATTAGTTTTTAGTTTCAAGCCTGTATTCTAGCCGAAAAGGAAGCATTGATTGCGTCTGACAGGCGAGAACACTATATAAAAAGATGTCTAGTTGAATGTCTACTCTATTCTACGTCTATTTAAGTAGTATTTTTTTTAATAATTGTACAAAATGACAATATTATTCGGTTGTAAGATGCAGGTTGGCCGGTCTCGTAGTACAGTCGTCAACTCGTACGACTTAACAACATGTCCGTCATGGGTTCAATCCCCAAATAGACCGCGCCGCTATACGTAGGACTGACTATCCTGCTATGGGGGGGAATCAATAAGTCACTGAAAGCCAAGCCCCACAAGTGGGTACAGGCAGGCCTTGACCGACATCGGTTGTTGAGCCAAAGAAGAAGAAGAAGAAGATGCATAACTTCATTGTTTTCGTACTGAAAATTGTGAAAAAAAATCACGTAATTTTAGTTTTTAGGTGCTGGCGTACTGTTCCTTTTGGACCACTTTCCCACTTTAAATTCCACCGAGTACCTCCTCAATCGAAAATATGATATCAGATAGTTGTTATTGTAGCTTCTACTAAAAATAAACACTGAGCATGGTGGAAACACGCCCAGCTGATAAAGTAGGTTAAAATAACATGCGGCCAACCATAAGGAATTGTCGAAAATACGTCGATGGCACCTCAACACTAATAATAAACCTTATTATTTAATCATTCAATTGACGCTTTCCCAAACCCCCCTCCCGCGCCAATTTAAACAAGCTCCTTCCGAAAACTAACCTCCTCCCCCCCGCTCCACGTGTGCCTCTATGCGTCATTGCCGGTGGATAAAATTATCCCTAAAACCGCGGCATCCCTTTAGACCACGCCGCGGCACTTACCTTGGTCGTTCGGGTCGAACTCGGCCTCCAGCTCCTCCTTGGTCGGTTCCCGCTCCGTCTGCTGGGCGTCCTGCTTCTGCTGACCCTCCGCACCGGTAACGCCGTCCCCTTGCTTCATCTCTCTGCGCACTTTGTGGCCACGGAACGCTGCCTGGATCTTTGTGGCTGCCGCCTCGACTGCGAAAGATGGCAAAAGATTTAGAGAGAGAGAGAGAGAAATAAGTAATGATTAAATATTGCCACTACGCTCTGCTCCATTGGGGAGGGAAGCAGGGGAAGTTTCTTTTATCGTTGTCGAGGTGTGTGTAGGTTTGTATGTAAGAAAAGCACAAAAAATGCGCGACTTGATACGCTTGCAGGCATCCCATTTCGTGGAAATGGCCAAGCGAAAACAATTGTGCCGGAATGTGGCGTAAAATAAAGTAGTCCATTTAATGAGCTTCTCCACAACTGTGATAACAGCAAGAAGCGCTGGAACAACATTCTTCAGGCTTTATTGGCTTTTACTTCTTTTTGCTTGCCCATTTTTTGCTCACCAGAATGAACGGCAAGGACGAAATAAGTTCCGCTGCGCTCGTGTTGGAAATAATGTTAAATGTTTGTCGTTTTGTCGTTTTGTTCCGCAAGTAACAGTGGAGCTTATATTTTCGGCTGAGCCTCCGAAGATGCCTGTTGCAAGCTCAGCAGTATATATATTGATTGCTTCGTCTTAAGCTTTCCAAGACTTGTTAATTTGCAAATACCGATACCGATGGGCTTTGTTTCCCGGTACGACAAAACCGGTGTTATTTCAGGCCACCGGTTGGTGATGTGTTATCTTTCACTTCACCTTTTACTGGGGCTGTTTCCCCCCCCCGCCCCCCCCCCCCCCCCCCCCTAAGGTAGAGAAATTCCGGCCGCTTTTGTGACAAAACTTTTCAAATTAGAGAACAGTTCACAGAACGGTTCACCGCCCTCACGCTATCGGATTCGAGAGACTTTGCACACTCGCTCGTTGAGCGTCCGTGCCGAGAGGACCAGAGTTTCGATAGCAATAAATCATGCGAGTCCAAAATTTTCCCTCCCCCTTTGGTGGCTTGTGGTTTTCCATGCAGGCGGCGGGCCTCGCTGTTTGCTTTGCAAAGTCCCTTTTTCCGATACATTGGACGCGTAAACAAATAAATATTGAATGTGCATTCACATATTGCTTGGGCGTTTTGCTGGCTGGGCCCCGTGTCCGTGGTAAAGTTTGACCCGCTGAGCTGAGGTGCAAGTAGGCCGGGTTCACGTTTTCCAATGGGAATGAATGACTGTGCTGCAAAGAAGAAAAACAAAACAGCACACGCACTGGAAGGGCAGCATTTCTGAGGATGTGTGGGTAAGGTCGGAAAGGTGTATAAATTATGATTTGTGTTGTTCGGGTGATCGTTATACCTTTACCCCCACACACATGTCTTTTCTGGGGCCAACCGTTCGTAGAGGACATATTTTCGCTCGTTACTTTCACCATTAGCGTCGTCAACTGGAGGGTGGGTGAACATGCCAGCAGTAGTAGGCTGTGCGTAATGGTTCTTCCCAGAACGGGGGAAAGCTTTTGCGGACCACGGCAAAGGGCAACGCGTTAGCAAGAGATGAGCATTGATGGCGCTTTGTTTCACATGCTTCATCATCCGGGAAAAAGGGAGCATTTTTCAATAATGCTCGGTGCTCGGTATTTTCAGCGTGTTAAAATGGCATTAGAGGCACGTAAAATTTGCCAATAAAGTGGGTTCTCGCCGTGTCTGTGTCATCTTGCTCGCACTGAAAAGTGCTATTAACATCACACATTTCCACCGAATGTGACCTGGGCGCTGTGGGAGCGGACGAGAAATGTCTCCCGGGAATAGGCCCCGGGAAGTTGGTGCCATTGTTGCTGCAGGCATCACGCGTACGGTGGGCAGAATTATTACGTGTTAGCGCGCCCGGGCGTCTCGCGATCGTGTTTCGTGATCCCTTCGCGGATGAACAAGCGTTTGCCGATGTGGGAGATACAGATTTAAAATGTTTAACACGTGAGGTGTTTGAGTACGTGGTTGGGTGTGTGTGCGACATGATTAAATTTTCGCTGACAGGTAGTAGAAGATGTGTGGCGTGTTGTACGCGCAACGCAAAAGCTGCCCAGCTGGGGTTCACAAATTTTCCATTGTTTTCAGTCCGTAAATGTTTCAATACCAAGGGATGTTAAAATGCCATAAAAGGGAGTTATTATGATTGAAACGACATGAATGGATGGTTTTTTGTGTGGCAGGACAGTTTATATTTATTTGGAACCTTCGAGATGCCTACGTGGTCCAATGGTGGTGTGTCAAGTGCTTGGACTTGTACGCGACTTGTTGTGTGCTCAAATCTGATCGGCACTGGAATCTTTTCGTCGTTTCTGGCAAGCATGTCTTCAATCGAGTCTTCTTAAATTCTTGAATCGAGTCTTCAAAGATTCATGAATATCTAAAGATTCATGAATCTCTAAAGATTCACGAATCTCCAAGGATTTATGAATCTCCAAGGATTTATGAATCTCGAAAGTTATATGAATCTTCAAGGATTTGTGAATCTAAAAGATTAATAAATCCATTAACCGTAAAGTTGGCAACCAGATTTACACCCGGCATACCCGGGTATTCCACACGTTTTGATGCAAAAAATTAACGATTTTCATAGTTAAACAATGCTTTCTATATTTTAATGCTGTAAGTAAGTAGTGCCGACCATATATTATCTTCTATTTCATTTATTCATAAAGTTTTTTCATTTTATTATAAAAATGACGGTCAAATTGAAATTTGGAATCGCTTGAATTTGACTCGAAAATAAGCACAATACGAAAAGAAGAAGAAAAGAAACGTCATTCTTCATACAAAATGTATGGAATACCCGGGTATGCTGGTTGCCAACTTACGTAGTAAAGATAAAAAAAAATTCGAAAAAAAAAACTTACAGGCTGTTTAAAATTACAACTTATGCACCAAAAAATCATAAATTAAAAGTTGATGGGCTACAGAAAATTTCAGGCCAATAAAAGCAGTGAATCAAAAGTTATTGCAGTTTAAAGTTGAAAAAAATACCCGGGTATCCGGTTGCCAACTTAAAGGTTAATAATCATATATCTCCAGTCCGTGAATCGTTAGAGGTGTATGATTTGCAAAATAGTTAATTTGCGCGATCTCACCAAACAACATCCCCAACATATTAAACAACATCTTAAACACGTCGTGGCTTTAAGCCGCGCATGCACCGTCTCCCCGTAGCAAAACAAACGATCCGGCTGCTTGGACTTGCCAAGAAGTCCCGAAATCCTGTATAGGCTGGCATGACCATGTAGGTTGTTGCTTCAAAAAGAAGAATAATGAGAAGCTCAAGCTCTATGATTTTTTGGAGATGTATGAATTTCATGAATCATGAAAGGATTCATGAATCCCTAGAGATATGAATCTTTTGATGTACATGAATCTTTTGAAATTCATGTGTCTTTTGAGATTCATCAATCTTTGGTGATTCGAGAATATTTGGAGATTTGAGGTTCATGAATATTTGAAAGTCATGAATCATTGCAACCGGGATTCAGATTCATTGAATTATTTCAAAGTTTCATTCAGATTCATTAATCCAAATCAGATCTACCCAGCACTAGTTAAGACGGTGTGTTACACCGCACTCTCTGGCATCAATCGAAACAAATACATTAGGCATTAAAAATGTATGAAATGGGTGTTTACCGTATTTGTGTATAAACTAACGAAATAATTCAAAAAAGGGAAAAAGTAAGAAAAATATAATAGTAAAATAATTGCCTCTTTTGTATTAGTGACGCATTATACAGCCTTAAAATTGCTTTAAAATTCAATTTTGTATCACAATCTATGCCAGCAATGTGTGTTTCCATCTGGCAACACACATTTCAGTCACGTTTGCGAGACAAGCTCACTTTGTCAACTAATTATTTGTCCCCCGATAGTTCGTTACGAGCTTTTAATATGCTTTGCTCCCATCGCTCCAATTATGATTGGCAAACTTGTGCAAAGCACCGGGGCAAAAACAAAAAACTTTCACCGAAGTGCATTTAATGAATTCATCACTGGTTTCCAATTAAACACTCCCAACCGCTCTACTCAGGAAGCAGTTTGTGTGTGGGTGTGTGTGGATGTATGGGAAAGCACTAATTACATTCATGTATGCTAATGAACGAAAATGAAGCATTCTTTTTTTTTTGTTGCGCACTGTTGTTTTTGCTCTTTCCAACTGACGGATTTGCACGGTTGAAACTGTTAGCAGGCGGTGCAAAATGGGTAGTAGCTGTTAGTAGCCCCTTCAATACGAGCCTTCCCTCCCCCCTTTCCCCAATTAGATTTCAATTGGAAAGGCGGGGGGATGGCAACAGCATTGCAATTTTGTACCGAAAGCAAAGTGTTGCAACTACTCCACACACACGCCCACCAGACACGTAGTGCAAACTAGCTAGAAGGCTTGATTTGCATTTCAAATACTTCCTGCCTTCTATTGCACACACACATAAACACACACACACAGCCACACATAGAGAGCGTGATAGATGGTGGCGCACTCGCTGTATTTACGTGTACGGGATGAAATCATGGATCGAAATGCTAATCGACCCGCCATCCGGTAGCGTCACAATATTTGCACCAAGTTTGAAATTTGTTGCGAAAATGTATTTCTATCTCTCTCCATCTGCTCTCTCTCTGCTGCTTGCTCTCTCAACCCACCCGTTAGTTGGGAAAGGAGCAAACTAACGCTATGCATTCTTTGCCTCATGTTGTGCTCTATTTCTCTGATCCTGCCAGTGCCGAAACTTTGCACCGTGCCTGATCAGGTGTGACGCAAACGGTGTGTTAATATTTTTCTTTTTTTGTGGGGAGGGAGGGGATTGCCCACGGGGGGTAAACCGGATAAGTAACGCAAGCGAAGCGAAGTTTTGATGGAATGCAGTAGCAGCAGCAGAAAGCTTTTGCTGCTGTATCGCTGAGCGCGGACAAACGAGCAGGCACACGGAGGTGGGAGGGCGGTAAATTCAATAAAGAAAATTTCCGAATTTGTTTACCCCGGGCCCTCCCGCTGCGCTGCGGAGCGCGAAGATCATCCGGTACAAGCCGGTTTAAGCCTTCGAGCTTTCACGGTATCGTTGTGGTTGTGTTGTGGGGGTCTTGTTCCCCCCCCCCCCCCCTTTCCATTTTTTACTGGCAAAAAGGTACAGCTCGTTACCTTTGCTGGTTGCTTTCAAAATTTCAAAAATCATCATGCTCCGCTTCAATTCCCCTCTCCTTTTTTTTGGCTGTTTTGCGAAATAAAGAACAGAGAAGCAAGGCAGCATTAAAAAAAAAGAGAAGAAACATTCTGAGATGTTGTTCGGGTCTGTCCCGCCGCGCACAAACAGCGCCTACTACGACCTGCCATCATCACCATAGCCGTACCATAAATGGTGTGTGGTAAAAGTTGCGTACGAAACTTTGTCGCTTGTTGTTGTTTTCTCGGTTGTGTGTTGTATTGTTGTTACTTTTTCCCTTTTAGATTGCTTTTTTTCTTGCTTTTCTGTGTGTGTGGTGCATGTACTTCGGAGGCCGTCCAGTTCCCGATGGAATGAGGTTTTGAGTGGGGTAAATTCATTCCACATGCGGGATTTTACGGGGTTCGCGGTATCTCGTACCAGCTCTCCGGTGATCCATAAAATATGATGCTGGAATCGGGACCTGGACCGGAAAAGCTTTGTCCCACCACCTGGCACACTGGTGGCTCAATCGATACACTGCGAACTGCCATCATGGAAAGGTAACACACACACACACACGCCCCAAAACCCGGTGTTTTTACAATAGTTCATCCGGGTCAGCACGGGTTGGTTGATGGGTTGAGCGCTATTTTTAGTCACCATTATTTGACATCCACCCTGGGGCAAGGCAAGAGCATGGAGAATGGAGCAGAGCAGGAATAACTCGAAACATTAACAAAAAAAAACGCACACACACACACATAGCGATCCATTTCTGTGTTTCGTCAGGTTGATGTCATGTTTTTTGTTGCTGCCACCGTTACTTTATTTCGACCATTTGTACACTAACGAGATGACCCAGATTGGCCTGCTTTTTGCAATCGATTGTACCCATCCCTCTCCTTCAGGGTGCAAAGGGCTTTTCCGCGGAAAAGCGTTTGTTCGATCCCCGATCCAATCGATAGTGGTTTATATGGGTTGGCATATTTATAAATCTATACCACCGCTTTACCACCGCACAGTGACACAAACTGTGCTTGCGAAAGGGCGAAAGCTCTGTGTTGAAAATAAATAAATTTATGACTGCTTGTAGCTCCATACCTCATACTTGTTACCCAAAAAAAAAAAAAAAAAAGAAAGACATCACTGCCGTAATGCTTTTCCTTAGGCTTATTTTGTTTTGTTGCTTGCTGCTCCGTTAGGGGTTGTGAAAAATCAAGATTAATCACGGGGCGCCCCTACTAAAATCAAGCAAATGTGCTACTCATCATGGCCGTCTCGTCGTGTGCGCGTTCCTTCGCCACTTATTTTTCCTTTTATTTTCCGCCCCTCCGCAGCAAACGGCAGCATCCCCATCTGAGGAGGCGTAATTTTTCATCTACAAATTTCTCACTTTGCCACGTCATCAGGTCTTCTTTTTTTCTTCGTTCTCTCTTCTTTTTTTGCTTTGTGTTGCCAGTGGTGGAAAGATGGGTCTGCTTGTGGATTTGGGCAGCCTTTTCGCTTGGGTACAACCTTCACGGTACACGGGCGTTTCGTCGAGATGTGTGAGCATAAATCATTCGCTTTCGCATAAAAGGTGGATTACGATGATTAAAATATGCTTTCGATAGGCTTAAGCTGCTTAAGCTTCATGAGAGGGATGTAGAAAGAGCTGTGATTTGAATGGAAATTCTTTTTATTTTAAAAGAAGAACCATTTTTTCTCTCGTGTTAAATGAGGATGTGATTTGGGTAAAATTAGCTTCACAAAAAGTGGAAAATTATATTTAGTTAAATAATAAATAAGCATTTCACATGCCTTCAAATTATTTCTTAATCTCTCACCCTAAAATAGCCCTGCTAATGGTGGCAGCCTCGTTTTGAACCATAAATAACCGATGAGTATCGCCCACCCACCCAGTAGTAGTACACCTTCAGGAGCTCACACAGAACGACCTGGCTGGGGTCCACG
The DNA here is from genome assembly GCF_943734685.1 of Anopheles coluzzii. NCBI lineage: Eukaryota > Metazoa > Arthropoda > Insecta > Diptera > Culicidae > Anopheles > Anopheles coluzzii. The sequence goes on from NC_064671.1 coordinate 73,828,222, forward strand.
TCAGCATAGCAACATAGACACACACACATGTCGACCGAATGCCGATTAGTTCGGAACGATTGAAAAAGAAAGCACATAAAACTAGTGGTGATGGTGTGGCCCATCATGTTGGCTGGTCGGTTGGGTGGAAGAGCGCGTGGCAGCTCGCTTGTTAGCGTCTGGCCCCGCGGTGGTATTAAATTATCCACCCGGAAGGATATCGCAGCACCTGAAGGACGCTGATTATGTGACGTTGGAGGCCACGAACCCAACCCCCACAGGTGTAGGTGGAACTGGGTGGGTGGTCGACGCCCATTTCCTGGTGGCCGAAAAGCATGGTTCGTGCAGCTAAACTGCTTTTCCTGACTACAGGGACAGGGCCTACAAACTGATGGACGTAAATAATCGAGCCCTGTCAAATGAATCCCGTTCAAATCCCGGCCAGGTCCCAGGTGTGTGTGTGTGTGTGTGTGTTGTATCAATAAATTTGTTTATTATTCGGGGGGTTGGATTGCAGCAGTGAAAGTAACTGCCTTACGTTGCTTCCTTTAAATCAATGTTGCCTTTTCCTCTGCTCTATGCGACTATCGTCCTGCAGAAGGGAATTAAATTAAACCCCCAAAAGGACACGCCCAGCAATAGAAAAAAGAGCGCTGGACGATCGACAGCGATGCATTGGTGTTTTTTTGCTTTTGCTTCTTCAAGGTTGACTGAACCCAACCGAGGGAGTGGGTTGCCGCCTTTTTTGACCACCGGAAATTCGAGCTGTCGAATTTCTGTCAGATTATGTGTCTGAGGTGAAACGTGTCTGTGTTACGAGTTTCTTGGGGGGGGGGGGGGGGTGTTTTTTTTGTTTGGTGCGTGACGTGAATTTAGCTGTGCCTGAAGCTGAAGGTCATTCTATAGCTTGTATTGGAGCCAAGTTTGAAGATAAAGGCATACACATCTAAACATTCGTTCAAAATTGAATTTTGATACTAAGAAAGTAAGCGTTTTTTTTTGTTTTATTTTTATCTCCAATTCCAAACTCAATAGAAGAGTCTGGTAAGTGGAGCTAGAATTTTTGCTAGCCACCGGACAATTCTACGAACAGTAGAAGATCTTTATCGCGTACATACCCGGGGTTTGAAGCATGTTTGCGGGTTGAAATCGCTATCGCTTTCACAAAAGCTGTCCAAGTGTCGATAACGATAGCAAAAAAAAACGAAAAAGAAAAAGAGGAAAAGGCGACAGATCCCGGCACCGATACGGAGCTTTAGCCGCCTTTCCACCCGGACCAGAAGTGCACTGGGATTTGTGGGCCTTGTGCCGGTGCTGGTGCGCTATTCGCTTTGGAACCTTTCTTTTTTTTGTTGGCCCACACCCAAACGTTGCTGTATGGAGCATGGAGAAGTTGGCACCAGCACGGGGACACATACACACACACACACACACACCGGCAGGCGGTCTGCAGATGGAACGTTTCACCAAAACCCCGGTTGCTTGTTGTTTGGTCTGTCCACGATTATCTTTCTTATTTACGATCGTATCGGATTCGTTCTCATTGGATCGAACGAAAGGAAAAGCGGCAGAGGGCGGGGGTAGGGCGAGTGTTTGGAGCAAAGGCCCGACAAGATGAACTGAGCGGAAATGCAGTGGAATTGAGAGGAAATAGTTTACTTTCTATTAGTGATAGGGCTTCCTTTTCCCCCGGGGTAAAAGGTTGGGCCCTCGAGAGTGTGAGTTATGGGAGCTTCTTGGCTCCGATCGGTTCCGATTGTAGTTTTCGTTAGGGTGCGGCAAGGTTTCCTCGCTCTCTCTTCTATTTTTTCGCCAAATAAACTCTTCCCGTTTGTGCCATTGTTAGCGTTCTTTTGCCCTCCCCAATCCCTCCCATTTTGCAGGCTCGATTGAAGCACCGGGGCCTACCGGAGCTCCCCGTGCTGCTTAAGTGCTATCTCTGTTTGAGCAACCAATAAAGCGAGTGTTTACTTTTCCAACCAGCCCGAAACCGAGCTGACGAGCCCGACCCGACACAAGAGTTATGTTCCTGTGCCAGTGCGCGGCCAAGAGGTTCAAGGCTAACATAAATTTCGCCCAATTGTTGTGCTGGAGTTGAGCGGAGAATGGTTTTTTTTTCACCGTTTCCACGGTACGGTGACGCGATGGGTTCTTTTAATGGGGCTGGTTCCAGTGTAGGGCTTGTGCCCGGAATTTCGGAAACAATTGCGCTTGCCGATGCAGCAGGAATGCTTGCGGAGTTTTTGAGTGTTTTGAATTGTTGCTACGCGAGAGAGAGAGAGGTAACTCAAGGTAACTCAAGTGTGTTGAAACTCTCCTCTCTTCATCTTTAACTCTCTGGCCTCAAATTTACGGGACAGATTTATAGTTATTTACATTACTTGCAGTCAGTCTAAAGATTGTAAAACACATTCATTCCCAGATGGAGAAACTCCATCGCCAGTTACCTGAGTGTTTTTGGGGGGATAAAAGTTTGCCCAAACCATTTGTCATGTGGCTGTGAATTATGGGTCCTCCTAACGCATCTACACATCTACGAATGGAACTCGGGCTGGAACAATTTACATCTTTTCACTGCCTGGATTTATAACACCCCTCCCCCCCTGCAGCGAGGTACAGTTTCTGTGACAGTCAGGACGTGTCCTTAATTGAGAGCAATATTTTCACTTACGCAAGAGTTTGGTGTGTGCCAAAGTTGTAGCCGGAGCTGTTTGGGTGAAAGTTTTCCAATTTTCAACGCCGCCCTTGACCCAATGGGGACGAAGCTACCAGAGCACCTGACAGTTGTCAAGTAGGCGGGGAGGTTTGGATTAAATTCAAACGAACGCACGGGCACGATACTGATTTTTATCTGTCTGGCGAAAGAAGTAAAGCTTTCATGTACGAGCTAATAAGAATGGCATCGGTGGTGGGAATGGTGGGATAGGTGGGTACAATCTTGCACGCCACGTTAAACTTTGCGACATGCTCAGCACTAATCACAGCGTCTGTGTGTGTGTGTGTGTGTGTGTGTGTGTGTGCTTGTGGAGAGTTAAAAGAACAGGTGACATGGATAACACATAAATCACGCAGAGTAATGGTGCCCAGGGAGCTTGGATGGAGACCACAAGCACGCGGGCTGGACAAAAGCGTGAGTGAGGAAATGTGTGTGTTTTATCATGTCTCTTCCCAAGAGCCCACACAGCACGACATATCCTCCTTCCAGTTTGTGTGGTAAGAACTTTCCGGGAATGGGAATGTGCTTCTTGCATCCATCCCTCTCGAGTGACGAACTGTGCCAGGGTGCTGATCGAAACATCGTCAGCGCATCGTGCGGTCAGGCACACTGCGCTACAAATCGCCCGAACGCTGCTGGTGCTGCTGCTGCTTCTGCTACCGTCTGAATCAGGTCACAAGGATAATTCACACCGAACACACACACTGGCTGGGACTCGGCTCGGTGCCGCTGTGCATGTTATTTGTTCATGTGTGCTCATCTGCTGGCACCGCTGGATGCTACTGGGAGAGCAGCAGTGGCAGCGGTGGTTGCAATCGTGTTCTATTCCCCGAACACCGGATGCGGAATAATGCCACGTGCGTGTGCTCGCTGACCTGACTGGGTCGCAGTCCGGGGAACCGGACCGGACTTCCACGTTCCTCCCAGGCCTTTTTTTTATTTCTTCTTCTTCTGTGTACTCTTGTTGATTTTTCTCACGAACTCAGGTATGCGACTGGCACGTGCACGTTGTGAGAATGAATGCTGTTTGATATTTCGATGCGTCTGTGCACACTGGCTGTGTGGCGGGAGAATGGCAGTTCAGCTTTTTTTCAAATTGGAAAACTTCCATTACGGCGATCGCTGCCATCCGGAGCGTGGAGCCAGGCGCATCTCTCCGGTGCTTGTTTACTGAACTGAAGTTCGTTTTGCTTTACGCATCACGGGAGCAAGGCAAACATTGGTGTGCATCAAAAGGGGGAGGTCACAATCAACACGCGCTCGAAAGGGTATTAAAATTGTCTAAACATAATGCCATACCGTGCAGACAATGGTAGGGAATGATATTAATATTAGATTGAAAATGTGTTTATGGTGCATTTTATTTTTATATTTTTATTGATTCACAGTTGTCTGCAAAAAAATTGTTAAGCAAGCAGTAGATTTGATTTATAATGATTATACTTATGTGCAGAATTGAGGTGTTTTCGATGTCAATGCGTTTTTTACATAGATTTTGACTTTTAGTAATAGTCAATTATGTTAACTAACTATACCGAAACACAATCAGTTTACAAAGTAAAAGCCACAAAAACATTACTGTGTAATATAAATATAAGAGGAGTGCTCTACCCAACTCAGCATCGTAAGCGTAATTTGTAGAAAATCTCATTCAAACAGTCTCAGTTGTTTACCGAGTGAAGGTCGAAGAAACCATTGATAGAAGTTCACAAACCAGTGCTACAAAATGTCATGAGAATCACGTGATAATCATCACCAAAAACAATGAACAATGAGTCGTGGTAGCATGATATTTATTGCTGATACTCAATGAAAGTGGGTCAAGACATGTCGAACACGACATGCGATTGCTGGAGTCAAACCCGTTACTCTGACTGACAAGCTGAGCTTAATACCGTCGCAAAATTGTCATGACTTTTTTTGGCTGTGAATAGTACTGCCAAATGCCACTGTTTCCATCACCATCATGATCAGAGGTGAGACTTAAACAATTGGTGAACCAATCACATGCTTGGTGACATTTTGTTTAGCGTCCAACTCTCGGTCACTCATTTGGTCATGACATTTTCTGTCGGTGATAATCACGACATTCTTGGAATATAATTGGCGTGTGGTCCTAAGCTACAAAATGGGCATTCTTTCTCGCTCTATCTGCTTTTTTTGTCTGTCGGGTCAAACAGAGCGAAGAACCATGCTCATTTTGTTTTTTTTGAACCATTCGCACGCACCGGTTATCTCCCATGACTATCGTAATGATCACCGATAGAAAATGTCGCAACCAAGTGACTGACCAAGAATTGGTTGCATAAAATGTCACTAAAAATGTGATGGTCGTACCAACTGTTCGAGTCTCACCTCTGATCATCACAGTAGCTGATAGTAGCTCGTGACGTTGACATTATTTTGTTTCAGCCGAAATTTGTCATGACTATGTCAGTGACATTTTGTAGAACTGATCACAGTAAATTTGCATCATAAAGTGACTGATTAAGGTGACGTCATGATAAAGTTGGTTGCTAAAATGTCATCAGGCTTGTATTGGTATTTGAGTATCATCAGAATTAACTACGTGACGCTTGGATTTTGTTACAATTACAATATTTATGATACTGACAGTGACATTTTGCAACTCTGGATAGAGTTTTCGAGTTATCATTAATATTGTTGAATAGTAATCTATCAGATGGAACTATTTTTAAAATATTTTTGTGAAGACCTTAGAAATCTTGTAGAACTGCTGTTGAGTAGGAGAACGAAAAATAAACCGATATTTAAATACATACAATATGCATCGAATTAGATCCAATATTTAGATACAATTTACATGGTCAAACTTCCGTCATTAATGCAATAAAAATTCATCGCTTAAATAAAGAACTTCATTTGTAAAATCACAAAACCTGATTGTTGAGAGCGCAAAATGATACAAATTTTAATGTCACTGTCCCATCCAATGTAGCGCATATTGGGCGATAATGATTGAAAACGATAAAATAAAATAAAATAAAATAAAATAAAATGCAGCAAAATTGCAGCCGAAACGTTCCTGCCATCATTCCGGCACCATCAGTGGCACTATCCGCCCGCAAATGAGTATATTCATAAGTAAAGCCGGAATGAAATATTCATCGAAACGTACACAATTTCCGTCAGCCACTTAATTAACGGGGCAATCGAATAAATTCTCATCCGGCCCCACGGGCCCGCGCACACAAGGGGTTCAACTTATGCAGATCAAACAGATGTTCGACGCACAACCTGTGACCCTCCAGGAAGCGTTCGACGGGTACGGACTGGACCCTCACTACACCGTACGGCCATTTATTTCGTTTGCACAATCAATTTGAATGGTGGCACCTTTCCCGGGAGCGAATTAAGCGAGGGAAATAGCGATCATCCCGCTCGAAAAAGGAAATAGCGAACGATCGATCGAATTTGCAGTTGCAGCGATAAACGCAATTCGTGTGTGCATGTGTTTTTTTTAAGGATGAGGCAAATTATTTACATTCAATTAGCTTAACACTGGGAAGCTTTCGTGTAGCTTCCTGCGACGTCAGCACGTTGAGCGGCATAAAATCAGCAGGAAGTACAGGGTTTTTGCCCTAACGCTGTTCCTTGTTTTTTATATTAGATTTTATTCCCATTTCCTCTAGTGTCTAATTTTAGGCCGCTAAGTGGGCAGCTGAAGTAGGGCTGGGCCAGCTCGGTGGTGGCCTAATTAATGCCATCATAGATTCACTCGCTCCACTCGCCCCGAACCCCAATACAAAGCTTTCCCGCAGCCGAATAAACTAAAAGCTTTTAACCACGTTCCGCGACCAACGGAACCACGGAAACCGCAGAGCATCGGTCCTCCTGTATCTCCCAGCACAACTCCCCGCTGCCGGAAATAGCGAGAACCGAGTGAAGTGTCCTCTCGAGGTTGCTTGTTGTCGGTTTGGTGGTTTGTGTGATAAAATTCTGTCCACGAATGAGCAGGCACTCATTAATCCACGCCGTGGTATCGCTGCACGTTCGCCATGGCCGTTAAAAGCGGAGAACTCCACCGACAGAGAAGGGCTAGAATGATGTCCCACAACCAAACCGAAAGGGTAGAGAAAGGGTGAAGGCTAACAAGAACAAAAAAAAGTACAGTAAGAGGTCACGCAAAAGCATATGCATCAGCTGACGTAAGGCTGAATATGACGTGAGCTGTTAAGAGAACGCTCCTGTCAACGTGGCCTCACCGTCACTGGGAGCTATGTCAAGTCTTCAAGAATCGTTCTTCGCTCTGGTTGTGAACAAGTTGGTACAATATGTTGGGAGAGATGGGGTGCTTTTGTCTTTCGTTCAGCCATTTATAAGCCTCCCCGGGTGAGCGCCACTCGCGAAGGTCATAAAAAGAAGGGCAGGAAAAAAAAGCTGCTTCAAACTACACCGATAACGAAGTGTGTGCCCCATCGAAACGGACCTCCCATTCCGTATGCGAATGGTTTTATGGCTTTTGTTATCTTGCTTCCCATTGCGGAGGTTTGAGCCAATCCTATCTCGAGGAGACGACCCTAAACGCGTCCATGGATCAGCTTTCCTTCAAAACAAAAAAAAAGGTGAAAAACAACATTGAATAAAACATAAGCGAAACAAAATAGGTGGCGTGAACATTAGCAACCCCATACCTACCCCACTGTCCGGAATGGGGGTACGAATGGGGGATCAAACCTTGGACAAACCGAATCCGAACCGGCTGCCAGTGTCGCTGGCATCGCTGACCGTCGTTCCTGAGAACGCTTCTCACGGGGATCGTTTTAAACTTTTGCTCGGATGTTTCGTTACGGAAAATGCCTTCTCTTTTTTTTTAGTTTTGCTTTGTTTTCGTTCAACTTTCGTCTCCGGTTTCGTTTCGGCTTTTGTCCTGTCCAGGGTACAAAGCTAACCTTTCTGCGCCTTTTGTTTTTCAAATTTTAGCTGCATGCAACCTTTGTGCCGTGGAGCGAAAATTCGAAACCAAAAACAGAGGTTTGGTGGGGGGAAGGGAGGGGGGTAGGTTGGAGGTTGGCCGGAGGTAATAAATTTCGAACCCCAAACAACCCCGCTTTAACGGGGCTGCCGGGATGTACGTACACTGGGACAGGTTGTCCACTGTACCCGTTGAGTAAGGTTCAAAATGATCCAGTCATTCTCTGTGTGAGTTGCTTTCGTGTATCCCCATGGAGTGCTTTGATGGGGATTTTTGAAGTTCACCAGCATAGGGAAGCAAGCTTCGGCAAGCTTTAATTGGCTTAGATGAAAACCCAAGAATCATTTTAAACCTTAACATAGTTTTAACGATGTTTCTACGGTTATTCCATTAAGTCATCCTTTCTTATTTGAATGTCGTGTAAGCCCTAATAAGAATATAATAGAACTCACTTTAGCCTAAAAGGACCCATCTAAAGAACTCTGTTACCATTTCCAGACCTTTAAGATGTGAGGCGCACATAAACTATCAAAATTACAGCATATTGCTATGGATATGTGCTTGAGACGGCAATGAATATGAAGTCATAATAATGGTTGAGAATTATTTGAGAATTATTATGTTGTCTTCTTATATTTTCTGATGAAATAGCTCGCGTATGTGCAGAAAACTATGCCAAAAAATCACATTATAATAATTTGAAAACTATCAAAACTTCAATAATATTAAGAGAAGGCAAACAATTAGGAAATAAATAAATAATAAATAATAAATAATAAATAATATACTACTTATTACTTTAAAAATAAATTATTTTAATGGATGGAAAAATTGAACAAAATACAGATATGTTTTTAACGCCTCCAATTTGCACCAAAAGCTGTATTATAATAAATAAGACGTGAAAAGCGTTTTGCAAATTGCCATTTTTCTATTTGTCATGTCAACTATGAATTTGTTTATCAAAAGAATTGTTCGGAAGTAGGCGTTGACAAGTTCAACGACAGCTCCACAGTATGCTTGCAAAATTCCCCTAGTCGATTGTAACACTCCCCTATATGAGTGCAAACTTCCACAGCATGCTTACAATATTCCCCTATCGATTTGCAACATTCTCCTAAGTGATTAATCTATTCTATTATATGATTCGAAACCCTGTAAGAATATGTTTACAGGTTGATTAAAGCCAACCATCAATACTCCAATTTTAATTTTAACAGACAGTCTTATAAGCGTCTTCAGAACGTTTTAAAGCTTTAACAACTTTAAAGACTTTTAAACATATTCAAAAAACATGTAAAAAACCATGTTGCTTATTACCTTCATAATAAAGATTGCTTTAAGACAAGTTGAAGTGTAAAAATTACAGGAAATGTTGCTTCGGGAACGATACAACACAAATTTATACGTCTCTTCCACGGTTTCATTCCACGAAAGTGCCCTCAAAATCAGGAAAGAAGATTTGATTTCAAAAACCCTCAACAGGGGACACTGGCCCGCAATGCAATTATAAAAATTATTTTACTGCACAAGTACTGCACACTGGGACGGTAGAATTTTCGGGTCAGACAAACCCCGACTGTCTGTCTGCCTGTGTCTGTGTCAAATGAGCCCCTTAAGGACAGCCTTTTGTAAAATCATCCCCATCGCAACATCGGCCAATCTTCAATGCTCGCTTACAATCCATAATTCCTCTCCACCAGGGTCCCTATAAAAGCTAAGCCAAGCCGGAGCTGATGAGTGGCTAGGCCGGGTGGCAACTGAAAGGGACGGGCTGCCTCACCGTTGCTCCCAGAAGCTCGTTGAATAGTTTCATCAAAATGTTCACTGTTTTTGTTTTTTTCCCCCGTTCTTCTTTTAGTGCCGCCGTGCTTTTGCATTCTCCCCGTGCTCCCCGTGTTTCAGCTTTCAGCGTTACCCCCCTCCCTTGCACAAATCGTGACCGAGGCCCGTCCGTGTTGGTCGTTTTCCCAGGGCCTAGAGGGTTTGCAAAATTTGCATACTCCCCCTGAGCCGGTAAGTTGACTGGTTTGGAGGTTGCAAACGGTGCGGCAAAAAAACGGGCAAATTCCCATCAACAACGGGTAGCAATTTAGGGGTAGTATAAAACAAAAAAAGGAAAAAAGAAAAACACACGCTAAAGACAATTTATCGCTGTCGAGTAGGACGATAAATCATTCAAAACCAAACTCCACCTTGCCTGAGAGCAGCGCCCGGGTGGATGGCGCACAAAGCGTTTTGTGGCAAAGCAAAGCAAAGTTTCCAACTGGAAAATTCAATTGCAGACAGATTTTGGGTAGCTGCGGGAATGACTGCAAACGAGCGATTGATTTACCGCAATGTGTGTGTGTGTGTGTGTGCTTTAAGCAAGCGGTAGATAATAGAAAAAAAGCTTCGTACTATTAATTGAGTCAGCGAGTTTTGCGGAAGTACTTCACCACAAAGCTCCCTACCGTTTGGTGTCTATCGCTAAGTAGAAGAGAGCAGTACAGTTGGAAGCGAGATTGTAAATCAAACTGACACATTCCCGCTGGTACGATTGTACAATGTACAACACAGAAAAATGGACTGCTCTATCGGTGAAGGGCATCTCTCCACTTCAATCACGCTTTTTTGCGCTTCCGGTCATGATCCTTCCTTCTGTCTGTTTTCTCCCTTTTTCCAACCCGGCTCACGAAAAGCTCTCACGAAGCATGGAAATTAAAACATATCCAACATAACCCCGTTGTACCAAAATAGGCAGAAGAAAAAACAAAAAAAAACAACAACAGAACACAACGATTCCAAAACGAGCCGTTTACGTGCTTGCAAATGATTGGTGGGCTTGTCGTCATTAATTTTCCTGCACTGCCTGTTGATCGTAGCAAGCGCGTGGCTGTGGCTCTGTGTGTTGTCTGTCACGCACAGGACGAACGATTAATTTTTCAACCAGCTTTCCGGCTAGCGCCCGTTCCGCTACTGCTGCTAAATCGAGCCCCCGGACCCGCCACGACTGATCACGTTTGTTCTAAGCCGCTGGGCCGATGATTTATTGGCGAAATTTGTGGGGCAAATTCATCCTCGCACGCTCTCGTGCACCTCACAGGCATAAAAAAGAAGGTGCCCGCTTCCTTCTCTAGCTGTGTATCGGCTGCACAGTGGAGTTTCCTGGACTGCTACCATCCAGTCCCTTCTCCCAGTAGTAACCAATTATAAACATAATTATCATTAATGTTTTTGCTCGTTATTGGACGGCTATTGTAACGGCGCTCTATGCTAGCAGTAGAAGCCTTTCAAACGTTCATTTCCCTGTGGTGCAAAATCAATAATCAGCCCCGCTCTGTCCAATGTGCTGTGGTAGGGAGGGGCAGCAGGCAGAGCCACAGCATATCAGCAACCGAACAGCAAAAGGCTCGGGGTGCTGGCTGGCACAAAAGCTCGACCGTTGGTTTCGAGGGTTTGGAAGTGAAGCGATTGGAGTGGAAAATGTAAGGCCCGGCTTCCGGTTTCCGGCCATAAGTGGGGAACCCTTTGTGAGTGTGTGTGTGTGTGTGTGTGTTTGTGAGTGTGACTATTGTTATCGCACTCTCACACAAACACACGCACATGTACAATCGTCATAGCATCCGTTTCACATGCAGAGCTTTACACGGGTCACCAGGTGTCTCCATTGTGACATTCTAGGCACGTTGGGTTGGCACAGACTAATTTTAATGTTAGCAAAGCTCCGGCACAATTCTGTCTGCTTGCTGGTGTATCTATATGTACCCTTGTGCGCTTGTCCGTGTACGTGTGTGTGTGTGTATGTGTATCAGTTCAACCAACTGAAAGGTTGGACACGAAATTGAAATGGTTCGCTGGGCCTGGGCGGTTGACGTTTCACCATCACCTTCGCCAGACAAACTGATCATTTGACCAAATCGTACGTATCATCCAGTGTTTGCATTTGCATCAAATTCCGCATAATGTTAATACGGCATCTACCGCGCGTTGCCGTACCACGTTCGTGTGGAAGGAGACACAAGTTCAATCAACGGGCTCAAACCTAATCCTGCTGTGCAGCAGTCGGCCGTGATCCCATCCCCGGCAGCGCTGGGAGGAAGTTTAATCAACATCTCAGGCAAAGCGGATTCGTTTGCATGCTAATGGGGCACCGTGGACGATCTGTTTTGTATCACCAGCATTTGGGTTCGCTGGGCTGGGCTGGGCGATGTCACATTGCTGAAAGCTTCTCGGTGCTGAAAGCGAAACATGCGAACTGCCATGCCATAGTTGACACAGGTAATGGCATCGAAGGTGTAACACACACACCCTGGTTCCTATCCCTTTGCCAAGAGATACTTTCATGACGTTGCGTCACATTTTGTCTTGCGAGCTGAAGTGGAATGGAATGACAGTTTGGCCCAAATCAGAGTCACCCCTCTGTCTTGATGGTGATGGTGACAGGTTTTCGGCTGCCATTTCACGGTGCCACCAAAAATCCGTGGTACACAATTGTCCCTCACGGGCGTGTTTCAGCGATTGTGCTGGTGGGAAAACAAGGTGCTGGCTGCCGGTGAAGAATGGCACTGCTTGCGCCCACAGTGGTGTAAAATTGCATTGTGAAGTGGTTTTTTTGGTGGGGACGAAAGAAACAGCTCGAGCAGCTAGGTTTTGCGTCACTAAACCATGCGACCGGTGGCATTTCCTTTTATACATGGAAAATCCGTATCACTTAAGCCTGGGAGCGAACAAAGCTTCACAGTAGACACGCACGGGGAGGTTTTAAAACGTTAGAAACGAAAAAAACAACCTGGTCTCAACTTGCCCCGTGATGAATGACGGGGCAAGTCGAGAAGATTGATCTAAATTGGAAACGCTTTCAGACATTCTTACACATTCCGGATGTGAACGGGTGGAAGTGGGTGCACCAGCCAGTTGACAGAGTGATAAAACTAGCCAACTGTTGCTGGTACTGAATACACCGGGGTTTCCTCCCGGTGTAGTATAGCTAACAAGGCGCTGAAGGAAGATGTATAATTCAAAGTATTTTCAACGTTTTTACGACAAACACGAAACTTTTACCGTGAGAAGTAAAAACTTGTCACATTATCGATCATTAATGACAGTTGCGAGCCAGTCTTTACGGCCAGCTCAATCGATCACCGTTGGCCTGTTCGGGGTGAGGGGGATGGGCAGTAAAAGTTCATTTTCCTGACAGTCGGTTGCACAGCAGCGTCTTTTTCTCTGATAGTCAACGCGATAATGACATAATAATCACCAACGCTTGACTGAAAGTCGTTACAAAAAGCGTAACAAAATTGATACATTGTAGCAAGTGGCTTTTATGCGTCATGTTTTATATGTTTCAACCAAAGTATACTTTCTCTTGAAGGGAAAGAATAGAGGAAAGAAGCAAATATGTTTCGCTATAAAGTTACTAATATTTCATTACAAAGGAAGCAACCAAGTTTCTGTTCTGTTCAGGAGTCTGTCTAAAAATACACCATTGATATTTTTAATATTTTTATTGTGTTATATTTTTATACAAATTCCCCAAAATACATAAATTACATCAACTATTACTTCGTTCGCATTTTTTATGAATATATTTTTTCCGATTACCAAATGCATAATCCTGAAATTGTTAAGGATTAACTTTCTTCTGTCTTATTTGATGGTAGTTATTATAACATTTTAACGGTACCTATAGCCTTCGTGCAATGACGCTTAAATATTTTGCATATTTTCTGGTTGTCCTTCATCAGTGTTTCCGTTAGTGGATTTTTTCAATAGTTCAAGTTCCAAAGTTCAAACGAAAAATCGAATTTAACTCATTTGTACTTTAGTATTTGTAAAGAAGATTTTTCAATTCATTTGTTTGCTCACTCTTGTATACGAGAGGTGAAAGCCACCGCATAAAGTTTGTGTGATTTCCTGTTTCACAAATACACAAAACATGTTATTGCCAATATAAAAGAGTGCGAAAGTATGCCGAGATTATCTAGGCCTTAAACAATCATCTTTAAAGTTCGTAGCAACTTGTGATTGCTATAAATGTTATTTAAACATTCCACACACTTACTTGTTTAATTGTATTAATTTGAGATAGATTAAGTTTTGTTTTCAGACGTGTATTAATACGAAAAAATCAATCTCTAACATGTGGAGGTTTAGCTAAGGGCCCCTTTAGGCCGGAGCCCCACCCCCACCGGAGTTGCTTTGTCCGCTTATAGGAAAATCTGCCGCTGAACAAATCATTCCTAAAATTGCATTTTCTGTTAGATTTGTCCTCATACGTTTTAAAACATTGTTGCAACCTGCTTTTAGCCAGTACATAACGATTAAGCATTAGTTTTACATTTAGTTTTGACATAATTTCAGATGCCAAATGTCAAACTCTTCTTCTTCTTCGTCTTCTTCTTCTTCTTCTTCTTCTTCTTCTTCTTCTTCTTCTTCTTCTTCTTCTTCTTCTTCTTCTTCTTCTCCTTCTTTTTTTCTTTTTCTTCTTCTTTTTCGTCTTCTTCTTCTTCTTCTTATTCTTCTTCTTCTTCTTCTTTTTCTTTCTTTTTCTTTTTCTTTTTCTTTTTCTTTTTCTTTTTCTTTTTCTTTTTCTTTTTCTTTTTCTTTTTCTTTTTCTTTTTCTTCTTCTTCTTCTTCTTCTTCTTCTTCTCCTTCTTTTTTTCTTTTTCTTCTTCTTTTTCGTCTTCTTCTTCTTCTTCTTATTCTTCTTCTTCTTCTTCTTTTTCTTTCTTTTTCTTTTTCTTTTTCTTTTTCTTTTTCTTTTTCTTTTTCTTTTTCTTTTTCTTTTTCTTTTTCTTTTTCTTTTTCTTTTTCTTTTTCTTTTTCTTTTTCTTTTTCTTTTTCTTTTTCTTTTTCTTTTTCTTTTTCTTTTTCTTTTTCTTTTTCTTTTTCTTTTTCTTTTTCTTTTTCTTTTTCTTTTTCTTTTTCTTTTTCTTTTTCTTTTTCCTTTTCTTTTTCTTTTTCTTTTTCCTTTTCTTTTTCTTTTTCTTTTTCTTTTTCTTTTTCTTTTTCTTTTTCTTTTTCTTTTTCTTTTTCTTTTTCTTTTTCTTTTTCTTTTTCTTTTTCTTTTTCTTTTTCTTTTTCTTTTTCTTTTTCTTTTTCTTTTTCTTTTTCTTTTTCATTTTCTTTTTCTTTTTCTTTTTCTTTTTCTTTTTCTTTTTCTTTTTCTTTTTCTTTTTCTTTTTCTTTTTCTTTTTCTTTTTCTTTTTCTTTTTCTTTTTCTTTTTCTTTTTCTTTTTCTTTTTCTTTTTCTTTTTCTTTTTCTTTTTCTTTTTCTTTTTCTTTTTCTTTTTCTTTTTCTTTTTCTTTTTCTTTTTCTTTTTCTTTTTCTTTTTCTTTTTCTTTTTCTTTTACTTCTTCTTCTTCTTCTTCTTCTTGGCCCAACAACCGCTGTCAGTCCAGGCCTGTCTGCTTGTACCATTAGTCTACTTGGCTTTCAATGACTTACAATGATCATCCAAAGCAGGATAGTCAGACGTTTGCTTGAACCGATGGCGGGTATGTTGTCAAGTCGTACGAGTTGATGACTGTACCACGAGACCGGCAATGTCAAACTCTATCTAAACTAAAATAACTAATATCGTAAAATATCCTGATTGACCTTTAACCTCTTGCTATGTTTCATCTATCGATGTGATCCTACTTACTTACGTATTTACTTCTGCCTCACAAATGTCCGATGTGACCCTATCGCTTACTATACTGTAGTTTAACATGACATATGACATGACCAGACCATCTTCAAGAGCTAAAATTGCCTTCCACACAAGAATCTTTAAAGTCCCTTCGTTGCAAGTGATTTCCACAATGTTTTAATACAAGGCCCAATAGCTTCCAGATACTCGACGGAAGCCATCAAATCCGTAAAGTGTGTCTGTTGTAACGAACAAGTCCTTGGAAACAAAATTAAACCAAAATATTGCAATTGATACAACATAAAAGCTTCAAAGCTTGAAGATATGGAAGCACTGTATTGTTCACTAAGCCAAATTTGTCACTTTTACGACCGATCCTTACCGGCAAATGATGCACCTTTACGATATGGTTAGATGCAAAAAGCTCCCCCCAAAAAGACACTGGCCAATAAATCACCGCACCGTACTGCTTAAATTATACACCACACGTGAACCGTAAACGGTACCCCGAAACGTAAATAAGGCTAAGTAAATTTACCCACTACAAAGCACATCGAAAAAGCATAAAATTACACCATATCGTACCGGAACACAGGGGAGGAAAAAACGAAACGCCCACCACAGTGCACCAGTGCTGCTTGGTCACCCGTACAAAGTGCCCGGGGAAAAAGAGTGTCCTCATCCTCCCACCCCTCTAAAAAAACGTAGGCACCCCAAGTGGCTTACCATGCTGTCCACGAGGATGACGTGCAAAAGCTTCAAGGCTTCGCTCCATCCAAACTCCATCACTTTCCGCTGCTGGTCAGCCTGGGTCGCCGTGCTTTGATGTTGAAAAAGGTTAATTTACTCTTGCTGGGTTGGTTGTAGCGGGGTTTCGCCTTTTTTTGTTCTTGTTGTTGTTCAACCCACGATGCAACCCCCAAAACACAGCACACCCACAACAGCTGCATGGGCTAGCGAAAGCGTGGAACGGCACGAAATTTCAAGGAAAAGTGCCAACAGGCAAAATTCCAGCCCCGTACGCAGTCCAAGAGAAAAAGTGGACGAATAATGTTATTTCTTATGGCAGATCAATTATTCAACAGTTTCTATTGGGGGCTTTTGTGTATGTGTGGCTGTGTGGTGCCTTTACCATCGCTGTACGGCGATCCTGTTGCAAGAGAAGGAGCATGTCCTTAAAATTTTACACCCCATTAAACCGAAGGGCAATACAGTGGTGGTGGTGCTGCCTGTAAGTGCCCGGTCGAACTGCGCTCTATCTGTAAACGAGGTGACTCGATGCTTCCCGAGAACGAAGCTCCCAGGACCTTCAGCTAGTCCTTAACCAAGACCTGTGAGCTAGTCCCGGGTCGGTGTGTTCGAGACAACCAAGACCTGTTCGTGACGGCTGAATGCGCTGAAGGCGCACGAGAGAGAGAGAGAGAGAGAGAGAGAGAGAGAGAGAGAGAGAGAGAGAGAGAGAGAGAGAGAGAGAGAGAGAGAGAGAGAGAGAGCGAAACAAAACACAAAAAAAGGTGTAAGCGCCCTCTATGGCCACTGACAGCGTGTTCTTGCTGGAAATGGCTTGACCTGCCCCTTTGCGGGACCTTCCCGGCAGGTCGGAAATTAAATTCATCGACCAAATAGGGAGCCGAGCCACACGCGAGCACATACCCGTCCGGCCATAGTGTCTTGTGTGTTGCAGACGGGGCGAAGCTTTCAAAAGAACGTACGACATGAGGGCAAAGTGGTACAATGGGCTTGGATGGAGCTGTTCTGTTGGGTTATGGGAGATGGTTTCGAAAATTCGACAAGTCGAGCTTAGGGGAACTAGAGCCATCCAGTGTTTTGGGATGGAAAAAACAGTTTCAAAATGAAGAAGCAAACAAAAAACAACTCCCAAAACCGTTCAAAGCAAACGAAACACTTCCCGGAAACATTACACAAGACCCTGCTGTGGGTGCAGGCAAACAGAATGGAAAAGGGAGGAGGGTAGAACACAGAGTCTAGCTTCACATCCGGCGAGTATCTATTTCATACCCATCGCAGTCGCGTACGGGCAGGAAGACTCTTTCTTCGAAATTAAAATAAAAATCCTCAGAAAAAAACCCCTTGCAAAGAGGCAAGAAAAGCAAGAAGAAAGTAGCTCTCCTCCACTACTCTCCGCTTGCAAGTGTAGCTGCACATAATTGAGTTTGCTTTGTTGATGCAGCGCACACGGGCCCAGTTTAATGGACTGTCAACCCAATAAACGCAGGCACGGGTTTGTAGCGCTGACATGATAAATTGAGCGAAATAGCGAAACAGCTCTCACTTTACTGTACCCGCGTTGCATTATTGAAAGCTTACCCGGGTACGGATCAATGCCGACTCGATTATTCAACGCCCCCACACGGTGCGCTCTGACGTCGTGCGCGATGAGCGTTCGATCGGGGAAAGCGATTGTCAAGCTTTGAAGTTGCATCGCGCTTCCGAGAAGGTAAATAAAAGTTCCAAACCGAAAAGTTGCATTTCGGTGCCGGTGGTACGCGACCGATAATGCAATCGTATTGATTAAATACACTTACACACACACACACACACAAAACTTTGGCAAAATGTAGGTAAATTGCAAATAAATTGAAAGGACACGAATCGAATAATCGGTAACCGATACGGTGCTGTTGGGGGGAGTAAATGTTGCACCAATCGAATTATTTTCCATTTTCCGTTCGTGTTAAATCGTGCATTTTATTTGTCTGTTATTGTGTGTGTACTTTTTTTTAAAGGGAAGCTGGGAGGCAAAAACTAGTGCTCGGTTTATTGAATCAACCGTTAAATTGGCTTTGTCGAAGCGGGAAAATTTATTAGATTCGTTGGCAACTATCTATTAACTCTTTCGAAATGACACACAAAAAAAGACAAGTAAAACGTAGTTTGAAGTAGTGTTGGGAGATTCGGGATTCGGAAGATTCGAAGATTCAATCCCAGATTCGATCGGATCGGATCCCGTTTATAGGATTTGAATCCCTGAAAGATTCCATTGCGATTTGATTGGGATTGGGATTCTGATTGGGATTGGGATTGCGATTGGGATTCTTTATTGCGATTGGGATTGGGATTGCGATTGTAATAAGAGGCTGTCTCCGAGATACGCTATTAATGGGGGTCGAGCGAAACCACGTATCTCTAATTTCGGAAGTCGAATCCCGCAGTTTTCAGTCAAAATATAGCAAATGTTCGTGTAATGTAGCATTTAATGAGAAGTTATAGTAACTTGAAATAAATTATTTGATTTGATATTGAATAAAGGTCCGCATAACTCAGGGACCTGTACTAATTATGATGTAAGTACAGCAAAGTTAAATAATTTGGATTAAAACAGAATGACCTCTTATTCCAGCTTTACCTAATACACCACCCATCCCCCTCCCCCCGTTGCAAACTAGAGTAAAACGCTATACCACATTGGGATTGGGATTCAAAGATCCGAATCCCATCCAGGATCGGCATTCGAAGATTCGAATCCCTTCTTATATTCATTTTTCCCATCACTAGTTTGAAGGCAAACTATTGTACACAAACTAACCGCATATTTAATTACAATACGATGTCGTGGTCGCCGTTGCTGTTTTTTTGTTTGTAATGTAAAAATGTATTTTGTTTCTCACACATGTATTTTTTGCTTTTTTGTTAAAAAAGGCAATTCCCTCCATATGACACACAAAGCACTTGTAGCCTGTTTTTTGTGTGGGGATGCTTCCCAAATTTCGCATGCTGCAAGCAGCTTTTAATTAACATAATTTATCATCGTGTTTTGCAGTGCACGAAACATGCCGTGGTGGTGGAGGCGCAGCGAACACGCTTACACCTGATAAATACCTTCGGCAAGTACGGTACACATACACACCGTGCCTAAAAATATCTCCAACCGTAATGAGAACACTCGAGTGAGTGTGGGGAGGGAGAGAGAAAAACTTTGCTCGTTAGTTATCATTAAATTTGTAAAAAAAAGACCATGCACACAAACACACAGAACTGCGCCCATCTTTTGCAACTCGATCCCTTTTTAAGACGGCATTCCTTCAGTGTGGATTGTTGTAGGGGAAAGCGGGGCATAAAGGACATGTTAAGCAGTTTAATGAATATTTCTTTGAATATGCCACAGAACACAATGTTTCTTTCATTATTGTATGCCTCCACCCTTTCTCTATGGATTAAAATTGCCACATAGAATGAAAATAACTTAAAATCAGAAACATGAAAACAGTGCAAAATAAAAGTTGATGTTTTACGAGAAGCTATTTTGACACGCGGGGTAAACTGGGCATAGCCCTGGGGCAAAATGGGCATATGTAAACAAACTGTGAAACGTCAAAACACAGGGGCAATATGGACCACAACAACTGGCTTAGGTAATGGTCTATGCTTTTGCGCACCGTTTCGTGAAATGTATTTTTTGTTCTATCTTTTGTTTTGCTGGTCAGGAAAGCCCTTAAAATTCTTCCCAAAATATGTTATCAAAATTAAAACAGTTTTTACACGTTTAAATCTACAAAATCGAATCTTTTGAAACTGTGCCTGTTATCATTATTGAGGCGATAAGTACAACACTATAGCCTCACCAAGCGCCGTGTGTCAAAAGCATCTGCCCATTTTGCCCCACGTGAAGCATTTTTGTATTTTTTGTTATATTAGTAAAAATACGCATTCAATCGCGTTGCTTTCTTCAGACAAATTGTAAAGAAATATCATATCTTTAAAAATATACAATGAAAAACTTCAACGCATCCCTGCGACACTGGTTTAAGCTTATTTTCGAAGTGGCAAAAATTACATCAATATGTTACTAAACCTTATTTTGCATTTCTCTTGGTTATTTGTTATTGAAACTTACATGGTGTTCATATAACACTCTAATGAATACATTTTGAGCATTGGAAAGTATCTTTGTAGTCAAGTAATGCTTAAATAGAGGGTGCCCCACATGCCTATTTTGCCCCGCTTTCCCCTACATACAGAAACACACCTGGCCGGGGGTCGTTGGTTTGAGGTTTGAGCTGTCTTTTTGTGCGCGAGCAGTCATCCGAAAGGGAGAAAACCGTGAACAATGTATTCTTCAACTGCTGGTCCCAAGAAGAAGCCGGGGTATCGACGTGATGGAAGAGCTGTTCCTTCCCGTTTGCGTGCTTGGTAGAATGTTTTATCTCCCTGTTGCAAGCTTAGTTTGATATTTTATGAGAAATTTTCGTTCACAAAAATCTCCAACGGTGGCATTAAATAATGCCATTCCGTGTTTAAAAGCTCATCACTCAAATTTAAGGCAAGTGCTACTACATGCACGCTTCCTGACGCTGTTCGCGCACAACCATAAAGATGATTAGAGGAGCATGAGCGCCAGCTCATCACGCTGTATAATAATTTGCTTATCATCGTTTCGCACATACTTAATCCCCTGCTTTGCTGAAGCGGGAAAAGAAGAAACAGCGACCAAAAACAAAACCACCCCTTCACACAAATGAAGGCGCGTGCCTGGGTGGTACTAACCACGGCCCGCACACGGCCTGCCACGGCTCCTAATTGAACGTCTTGCAAACATTGACTTAAATGAGTTTGTGGCCGGCACAGGGTCGAAGCAACCGGGCATACAGGCCAACACACACACACACACACAGGAACACAGAAACACACATCCAATGATCCGGGGCTGATTTATCTTCTTTGGAAAATAATTTATCTCCAGCAGCAGCAGCAGCAGCAGCGAGAACGTCATCAACAACCGCTTCGCACACGCCAAGACGTGTGGTTCGCCGTTCTGCCGCACGCGGAAAGTCAAACGCAAGAATGTTAGCCGACCGTGTAGCAAAAGGCGTCATGCTGTGTGTGTGTGTGTGTGTGTGCTAGTGTGTGGATAAGAAAAATTTCATAACCCATCTTTGGTGGGCTTATGAAGTGGCTTGTGCGGTGTGCTTGAGCGGGCAAACGAGGAACGAGGAGTGATAAAGCGGAGCTGTGGGGTAGGAAAACCCCGTTAATTATGCACGAACTATGCTGAAGGACACGGAAGTGGTCCTTCGCTGCTTCGGCTGCGATACAAGGTTGCCTGAAGTGGCCTTAGACTGTAACGTGTAAGATAGAAAAAGAGAGAGAGAGAGAGGGAGAGAGAGGGCAAAAAAGGGAAACAACACGTATCCAGAATATTACAACACGTGTGCCCATCATATACACCTCCGAAACGGTGACCCAGATAGAACGTGCTAGATGCCCCCGAGGCCCGACTATCCCAGGCCCAGGTCGGTCCGGCACAAAGCGCGTCCAGTTGAGTGTGGGGGTGTGGCGAGGATTGGTGCAATTCTCTATCGCTCGCGCTAGGAGCACCTTTGGGGCAAATTTCGGCAGGCTCCTTCCAGTACGTTTGCGGACCGACGTGTTTACACGTCCTGCTAAAACCATGTGGCCATGTAAGTTCTTCATCTCGTTCCCCCTTTCAAAACCACACACACTCACACTCCTCACCCCGAGCACAAATTGTTACAAAACATTTATGACATTTTGCCTCATCATTGAGTGTTGTGTGTGTGTGCTACGTGGTACGTGCAGTGTTCCAAGCGAAAAAAAGATGTACAAGAAGAATCCTTTTCAAACCGTCCTACATAGACAGGGGACAGCGTAAAAAAAGTTGGTACAACATGCAGTACAAAGTGCTTCGCAGCCATGTGCAGCCTTTCGCAAAGTGCAGCATCGATGTCGATAAATATTTTCACTTTGTGCTCGCAGCACATCGGATGCTATTTCCAGCTTCGCCTGCATCCAGTGCTGACATTTTGCGACGGTTCACACACACACACCACGCGCCTGATATTAAAATGTTACCCCCTCGGCTCGGTTTGCCTAGCAACACAGGGCGCACACTTTGCTACGTTTGAATAGTGGGAAAAGCGTGTATGTGTGTGTGAGTGTGTGTTGCGGGTGACATACCAGGTATGGATAGAAGTTATTTCCACCCAACCGGCTCTTTAATGAAGGGTAAAAAGCGGCAATATCAATATCGATGAATAGTTTGCTACTGAGCAGATAAAGGGTAAATTCAACATGGTAGAATGGTTAGGTAAATGTGCAGTTTGCTGCAACTGTTTGCAATTACCAACGTCATTGTGCGATTGTTGGAAGAGTTAAAAGTTTACATCGATGTGATTGAAATTGAAAGCTAATACAGTTATAAATCCCAAAAGGTCACCAGTGTGTTGTTCCTGCTGTGCATCCTTAGTGAGAGTGAGTGAGTGATTTGGTGAGGTGTGTTTTAAACCCTTTTTTGCAATTCAAAGCACTCATCTTCCGCACTGATTGATGATTCACTCAGAGTTGCTGCCTCGTTTTGCAATATTTTCATGCTGCATTTTGAAAAACGGAGAAACTGATAAAGCCAATCAAGCTTTATTTGGAGCTTTAAATAGAAAATGAGTTTTTGATCGCAGTTTTTGATTGCTACATCGTCAAATTTCTCAAAGATTCTGCAAGATTCTCAAACCAATTTTGTTCCGATTCGACAAACGCTGAGAACGAGGATTTCTCAAAAGCACTCATGAGTGCTTGAGAAAACGAGCGTTGAGAAACCCCATGGTCCTGAAGCTTAAAATCACTCTCCTCCACTCTGGTTTAGCTCAATGAAAAGAGTGATTTCTCAAACTGAGAAAACATTCTCAAGCACTCATTTAAGTTTCTCAAGCACTCAAAACTTGTTCTCAGATGTGAGCTCGTGGCCGTTGTCAATTTTTCTCACTCTGAGCAACTGAATAAGCTACTCAAGCTTTATTTGGAGTTTTAAATAGAAAATAAGTTTTTGATCGCATTTTTTTAATTATAAACATTGAATACATTTTCCAAAGTGATTATCGAAAAACAAATAGCACAAATAGCCTATATTTCAGCTAGCCGATCGCTGCATCGTCAACTTTCTCAAAGATTCTCAAAGATTCTCAACCCAATTTTGTGCCGATTCGACAAATGTTGAGAACGCAGGTTTCTCAAAAGCACTCATGAGTGCTTGAGAAAATGAGCGTTAAGAAACCCCATGGTCCCGCAGCTAAAAATCACTCTCCTCCACTCTGGTTTAGCTCAATCAAAAGAGTGATTTCTCAAACTGAGAAAACATTCTCAAGCACTCATTTAAGTTTCTCAAGCACTCAAAACTTGTTCTCAGATGCGAGCTCGTAGCCGTTGTCAATTTTTCTCACTCTGAGAAACTGAATAAGCCACTCAAGCTTTATTTGGAGCTTTAAATAGAAAATAAGTTTTTGATCGCATTTTTTTTATTATAAACATTGAATACATTTTCCAAAGTGATTATCGAAAAACAAATAGCACAATTGCTTATATTTCAGCTAACCGATCGCTGCATCGCCAACTTTCTCAAAGATACTCAAAGATTCTCAAAACCGATTTTGTTCCGATTCGATAATCGCTGAGAACGAGGATTTCTCAAAAGCACTCATGAGTGCTTGAGAAAATGAGCGTTGAGAATCCCCATGGCCCCGCGGCCTTAAAATTCCTCAAGCACTCAACACTTGTTCTCAAATGCGAGACTGTGGCCTTCCTTATTTTTTCACACTCTTTAAAACTGATATTGCCACTCAAGCTTTATTTGGAGCTTTGAATAGAAAGTAAGTTTTTGATCGCATATTTTTTGATCCTTTTACAATTATAAATATTTAAAACTGCCTTTCTCAAAGACTCTCAAACGATTCTCCATTCGAATTTGTGCCAATTCTACAAACGTTGAGAATGTTATTTTCTCAAAAGCACTCATGAGTTCTTGAAAAAATGAGCGTTGAAAATCCACATGGCTCAGCGGCCTAAAGAAGAAACGCGGTGTCGCGTTTATCAGGTGGATATCATCATCACATGTGGTATTTGAATCTTGTTTGGGCTTCAATGACTTGCTTGACATAAGTAACCGGCAACCTGCTCGGGAGTAGATCTACTAACTCTACTAAAAAACGGAACGAATACGGTTGTTCAGCTACATTCTTGGCCAGTCGTTTCTACACTCATAGCCACTAGTTTCGGACAGCTTGCATGAACCTGTATATCGTTCATTTGTACGTTAGTTCATTTCTTGTACCGGTCGTTCGTGCAATCGTTCGTTCGTTCGTCGATCAGTTTTAGCTTTTTGTTTACGGACGAACTTTGCGACAACAGTTCGTTCATCCACTTGGAAGAACGTAACGTTGAACTAGTAATTTTTAACATGTATCATAGCTAAAAATCAGTTTTAGAGCCGTAACCTGCCAGCTTACAATTTTGATAACACGATTTCCCTGTCAGTAATTGTATAATATTCATATCTTCATGCAACAAACAGATTGTCTCACTTTTTCCTCCCCCATCAAAACCATCAAAAAGTGGATCCGCATTAATGCACCAGTTCCATTTGTCAAGGCTTTGGTAATGCCTTGCTGCCTTACCCATTCTTCTTCGTGCTGTGCCCAAAAGTCAGCAGAAGCAGCTAAACGAATAACCTATACGCTCGAGTAGATTTATCCTGCCATCAGAAAAATATGATTATTTTCGTACTACAGCTTAGGCAGCCGTCTGCCGTACTGCTGTGCGGCCATGGGAACGTTTCCGACCACCCGCAACACTGACCAACGCCGTACCATTGCCATTCCTTTGGTACGCTAAGCCACACCGACACCGACACGAGCAAAATAAAAAAAGGCGACACTCTTTGCAGGATAATCTTGCATGTGGCTCTATTTCCCCCACACACTCTGCTCCCCATTGGTACTCGTAAGGCCATCTGGCCAAAAACCGGCAGAACCAGATCACGGTTAGCGAATGTCACACAAACACAACCTGTGCTGTCGTGTGTGTGTGTGTGTGTGTGCCAGTGCCAGTGCCACCCACTGTAGTATACCTGCCGATGTCTGATTTTTATCCGCTTATGACGCATCAACTCGAAACCATACTTCGCCTTCGAAGCTGAAGCTTTCCGCAAAAAAGTGGATTTTTTTTACTTCGAGTCTTGTGTCCTCTTTTTCGTAACGGACTCTGTGCTCTATGCTACTGCTGCCTACTATGCCAGCCTCGTTTCAGAACCAGTACGCCCAATTTTCAACAACCTACTTCCGGGAGGGGCCCGGACCGCCGACGCTCGTACATTTATCGTCCATTTTCTTTGCGAACATTTGCCACGACAGAACGAGACTTCAGAAAGAATCGAATGGAATATTATTTATGGTTCCACGGTGGTCTTCCTCGTTATGGTTACTGCGTTTAAAGGGCGGTGTGCTTTTTTTCCTTTTAAGTTGCCGCTGCTGCTGTCGTTCCTTTGGTACAATCGTGCACCCGCTGCTTAGTGCTTCCGGGGCTGGCGAGTCAGCCTTGCTCGATTGTCGGGCACGGGGTTTCCCCGCATTGCCAATGGGAGCTTGCCCGTGCCGCACGGCATGTTTTATGGGCATGGACGATGACATTTTTATCGGCATTCATCGCTCCGAACCCGGGATGGATCGATTGAGAAAATTGTCGATTGCGATAAATTGCACGCGCTGCGCGAAACGGCGAAAACGATTTAGGGGAAATGATTAAACGTTTCCCAAGCATCGGTTGGAGGACGAGGATTCGGTAGTTCGGTATGTTGAGTGTGCGAGTTGTCAAGGTAATGCAGCGTTTGCGTGAATAAAGAAAAAAAACGAAACCCTTGATGTAATTGTGGAGAGATTTGATTAAGCATGATTTAGTGCCGGAAGCAATATTCAGAATGTCGTAATGGTTTTTTTCTTCTGAAAACGGGTTTTATAAAGTCCCCCGCAGGTCATACGACCTCGAGTTGAAGAACAGATTCTAGCTTCTTTTGCCGACTGCTAGAAAAATAGATCGTTTCCAACCAATAACACCAATTAGTTGCATCTTTTCTCGTTTCCAAGTTGCAATAAGCACAAATAAAATGCTTTGACAAAACCACGTCCACAGACAGGACCAAACCCGTGCTAGCTACGGCTCCGTAGCTTTTGTCCGCCGCTCTGCGCGAAGCAGTGCATGATAAAAATATCGCTTTTCCGTCCTTCCAGGAATTGCTTCCAGATTGACGGAAAACCTTCCCAGAATGTGGAACGAAATGCACCACGGGCACGGGTTCGGCAATTGAGTGTGCGTGAGCTTCTAGGATAGTTGATCAAAACATGTGCCTGCCAGCACAGTCTGTGGCGGTCCCGTTGTTTTATGGGACTCGTGGGTGTGATTGTTTTTATGCTTACGTTCCGTGAAGTGCACGAATTTCAATCGTGCAATTTAACGACTTTCCTTGTAATGGTTTAATTTAACGAATTTTACAATATAATTTGTGCGAAGTTCATGCGAAAATCAATTCAGTACTAACAGTATTAACTGGAAGATTCGATTTTCTTCATAATAGGGAAAAGTCAGTGAGATAAATTTGAGGGCATTGTGGGAAATAAATGTATTTCCCAATAACTTTAGAATAGCAACATTTGAGCAACACTCAGAGTGAGTGTGAGAGTTATATCCTGCTAGTGTCTATACATACACTCGCAGGATACATCTTCAATCAATCAATCAATTCAAATCGAAGAGTTTATGGAAATCATTTCGTTATTTTTTTATATTGATGTTTTAATATATTAGGAATATTCTTATTCATCTGCATGCAGCAGAGAGAGAGTGAGTGGTTCAATTCCGAAAAGAGTGAGGCCCAGACCGCTAGTCTCCAACTCGGATACAACTCACCCAAAAGAGTGAGTATTCACATCTGTTCAATGGATATTTTGGTCCTTCGAGCCGGATTTCTCAAAACAAATGTTCATACAATGTACAAACTAATGCTTTTCACTAAATCTATTTCGGTAGATAGATCATAAGTACAGTTTTGGAAATCTTTAGTAAGAAAAATGAAGAGCGAGAGGGAAGTAAGAACGAAGAACGCCATGTTCTGCTACCTTTAGGCTGACCGGTGCTGTTACGCAGCGCGGAAGTTCCCGTGTAGTTGTATGAGGTAGCGCTGCTTAATGGCTGCAATTATACCACTGAGAATCGTAGAAACTCGTGTGTTGAACGCCCTAATAACGCCCAAAATCAAATACTAATACCGTCACAAGCCACATTTAAATGCCTGCCAACAATGGCCAACAATACGCCAAAAGCCAGTGCCGAGCTTAAATTCCACTCACTTTTGCCTTCATATTTAATGTGTGCCAAACGATGCTTTAATTATTCAGCACGAGTGCTATCCACATTTAAAGCCAGCAGTTTCGGTAGCTTTGCCGAAGCTAATTGCCCGTGCAGTGCCGAGCATGTGGGGAAGAACGTGTACAAAGACACGCACGCTCCGTACAGGATACACATTGCTAGCACGGAAGCGTTCCCCAAAATCCCTTAGATTCCATTTCCGGTGCCCTCCGGTGAACCATTTAGGCGTAATGTGCGACCTACTAGCTCGGTCGCTTGCTCGCATGCTTGCTTGCTTGCTTGCTGTCCCTAAAACAAATGCCAAACTACCCACGGAGCATAGGGGCAGCGTTAGGGGCTACGCCTGTTCGATAATTGTCTCCCCGTTAATGCGCCAGCTTCCCGACAAGCGAATGATCTGGAAGCACCACCCTCGGGGGCTACACAATCGATAACAGGCGCCTTCCTAAGGTTCGGTAGCACACAAACACACACTCACACACGCTACACCTTATTACCGAAAAGAAGTCAAAATAGTACCGCCACCGTACCGCTTTACATCACACTTTGGTCTTTCGCCAGCTCGCCACGAACGTCAGAAGCGACACAGGGCAAAAGGCAGGTTAAATTATACTACCGCAAGAGCGGAAAGTGTGCGCTTAAGCCGATCGTTATCATACATCATCATACCCGGCAGGGCATGTTGTTGCATGGGAGAAAAGTAGGTGGGGCGGGAGTCATTGCCACGCCACACGGCTTAGTATCGGAGCGTGCAAATAATGGGTTAGCATATAAAACATTTAACCCCTTTTGCTCTGACACTCTCGGTGACCTCTCTACCCCGTTCCTCTGCTCTGTGTCGCTGCGAACCTCAAGTGTTCTTAATCCAATTTGCACCAATTGCACACCACAGTTTGTGCCAACCTTTGCTTTGCTGCCACACAGTCGCTGAGTTTGACGGGAGCGACAGAAAACGAATGGGAATGCATTCCCGCGATCCCCGATGTGCAACAGCTGGCCGTGCTTCGTACCTTTGCAAAGGGAAAATAGAGCCTTTGCATTGTGTCTGTGTGTTGCTACCAGCTCGGTCCAAAATGGGGGGGGGCAAGATTGTGCTAACGAGCCTAAGGATCTATCTCAATTATCACGTATCCCTTCCACGTCCGCGCGGGACGTCAAACCCGTCGTCTGCCAACTGTGTGTGTGGGACGGAACGCTTTCGCTTGGATAACAATTTCATGATTCGCAATCAATACTAATTACATTCGCAAGAACAGAACCCGAGTCGGGGGAGTGTTAAGGGAGATGTATAATGATCAGGTGGAACAGGTGTTTCGTTCCACCACACGTAGGCTCCGTTTTTTCCGGCCTAGTTCCGGCCTCTGCCGTGAGTGTGGCACTATCCAGGCAACACAAAAGGACGCCAAAGATTCGAGGTGCCGACTTCCTTCCCCGTCGGTGACATTTTCGCACACGACACACACACTCACGGAGCACAAAACAAAGGGGGAGAAATGGAACGGCTTGTATACATTTTAATTAAGAGCTTTCTCCTGTGCTGTTCCTGTGGTGTTTAATTATTTACGACAGTCGGTGAGGCGAAGGCGAGCGGCCTTGGTTGCCAAGTGTAGGGGCGACCAATTGGCATCCTGGAACCCGAACCCGGGCAACCGGGCATTGTGGACATTGAGAAATGAGTTTTTCCCAGTTCGATCGATCCCGGCCGGTTGTTGGGAAGGGAGGCCACATGAAGGCACACAAACAAACAGCACAACAGCTGTGTGGCCGGCTTTCAGCTTCCAGCGGCGAATGGAAATGGATGGGTGACCTTACCCTCCAATAATTGACATTCACCTCCAGCACCTCTCAGGCAGCGGGGGGGCTGATATCCACGGTACGTTTCCCGTCGCGCTTGAATGCTCCTGCCGGGAGAGCGGCAGGACATTGGCGCAACGGTGTGACGGGTAGAACACGGAACAGAAATCCATTCCAACTAATGTGCACCGAGTGGCGCGCGGGCTGAAAAGCTAACAGCGGAATACCTCGGATTAATGTCGTTGTTCGGGGCCGTGCGGCCATAATGGAAGGTTGATCGAAATCTCCGCTTTCGCGTATTGCTTTTTACACGCCCGGTTCCCGCACTGCTAATGCTTTGCAGCCATGGTCAAACCTTGTCTTATGGTCATGGGTAGCCTTCAAGGAAGGAGAAAGAGAGAGGGGAGAGAAAAAAAGGGAATGACTGTTTTGTCCTTTGCCCTTTTTTCCCTGCTACTGACCCAACCCGGGAACACCTGATGACAACAGCGTTGTTGAACGCGCCCAAACCGGGCAATGTCAGTCCGTTTCGCTACATTACATACGGGACACATTCCCGCACACTGAAATGGAGTTCAACGGGTCATTCGGGTAAGGGTGAGTAAGCTTTGGGTTCTTAGCCTCGTTTTTTGCTTCCCTCTTTCTCTCTCTCTATCTCTCTCTTTCTATCCGTTGCGTAATGAGTTTGTTTTCCGATGTATGTGGCCGATGATGTTGCTGTAGTATTTAGGGTAAATAGGGGACTTTTTGCTTTTTCATACTGGGCTTCAGTTTTTCATCCATTCTAATGAATGTTTAGTTAAAGTGTACTAAGCTAACGACGCGTAGCACAATGGTGCATGTTCGTGCCGCATGAATGGACGGAGATTAATGACGCGTGGGTGTATGTGTTTGATTGTGTGGTAACTAGCTCTAGTTTTTCTTTTGCGTCCAGGGAAGATTATGTAACGAAAGAGTGGAGTTACGTGTAGTAGGTGGGGATAAGAGGGTCTTTCCTGGATGTTTCTTAGCTATGTGTTTTCTGATTAATTATGTATGTGTGTGCAAGAGGACCTCAATGGATTATTATAAGCAAGTTAGGGGAGTAATTAGGGCTTCTTGTTGAGTTGGTTTCTACAGTACAGAGTAAATTGAAAACCCCGTAAATGAATAGAAAGAAAATTATCTTTTATTCGGGGTTCTCTCTTATGCAAGCTCATACTAACTTTGGTGCTGAACACTGGTTCTTACACTGTTGAACTATAGGCATACATTGGGCTCATTTCTATTTAAGTGATTGATTATCTGAACTATCTTGGGGCGATCCCGTGGTACAGTCGTCAACTCAAACGACTCAATAACATGCCCGTCATGGGTTCATGGGTTCAAGCCCAGAATGGACCGTCCCCCCGTAGCAAAGGATTGAATATCCGGCTACGTGGTAATGAATAAAGTCTCGAAAGCCTGGTGTAGGTCGGGCATGTCCGCGTAGGACGTTACGCCTAATATAAGAAGAAGATATAAGCTATCTGTAGCGGAAAGCGGGGCAAAATGGATCTGTTAAGAGTTTCGATCTGTATCTTATTGGTTAAACACTTTCCACTGTTATTTTGACATCAATCGATCCTGCAACGTCTTATTCATGAAAAACAATCTTAATCATAAGATGACGCATTAACAACAAATATATACGTTTAAAATGAATTTTAAAAATCAACGTCAAAAGTGATGAAAATGTATTGTGTGGGGTAAAATGGTCTTGCTACTGGGGCAAAATGGTCTTACACAAAATGTCAAAACACAACAAAACAAAGGGGCAAAATTGACCACAACAATGGACATTAGGCTTTGGTTTAAGCTCTTGCATCGCGGTAGAATTGTGAGAGTAATACAGTGGAGCGCCGTTTATCCGGGTACCTTTTATCCGGCTTTCCGTTTATCCGTGTTGTTGAGAAATGACAGTTCAATACAAAAGTGAAATTGGGTTATGAGGAGGATATTTGAAAAAGCGGTTATAAGAGCACATTGTCATAACAAAAAACAATATAATTCATTGGCAAATTTTAAAAATTCTCTTTTGAAAAACACGAAGTTAGTAAAAAATGGGTTATTTTTATCACAAAATAAGAAAAATTTCCAAAAAATATCCAGGAATTGGTAATAAAATATATCATTTGACTCATTATCCGTGTTATTCGCTTATCCGGGCGAAGTCAAGTTCCGCGAAGCCCGGATAAACGGCGCTCCACTGTAATTAAAGTTTAGTATTTAAGTGTTTTGTTGAATAATTTAGTAAAATGCAGGAATATTTCAATAATTCACGTGTTGTCAGTAATATTTCTTGTCGATATAATAGGCATACAGTACAGTTTCATTTATGTAAAGCTAGTGTATTGTAGCGACCTTAGCTTATACCACAGCCTCATCATGTTTCTCCTGTCAAAACATAAAGACCATTTTGCCCCAAGCTGACACGATCATTTTGTCCCAAGAGAAACATTTTACAAATTTTATAATAAATTAAAATGGTTACTGTTTTCACGTTAATCATAGATAAATATCATTTTCCTGGGTACACATTCTTTTTTTCTCTAATTATATGTTAAATAAGAATTAAGAACGAAATCTTATTTTAGAGACGGTGAAAATAACATCGTTTTGAGCAAACATTTTATTTGCTAAATTATTCACTTATCTTAGGTTATGAAACGAAATGTGCTTTAAACATTGTATTTGATGTTTTTCTCTCATTAGAAGTCGTAAACGTGTAAATATGCCAAAAATGCAGGTGACCATTTAGTCCCACTTAACCATTTTGCCCCAGGTTCCCCTATATATTGCAATTTCAATTCAAACTTCCACCTTATTCTGTTTACCCTCTGATATGAGTCTTATTGACAATAAGACTCAACAACAATAAGTAAACAATATTAATAAAGCGTTTAAGTATAAGCTTTCACTTCGTGTTCCAAGGTTCCTTCGATTATTGCAGTTCTTGCAGTGCACTATTTCGAATGCAATTTGCCTAACTCTAGGCGCAAATATACTAAGTGGCCCATTTTTAACATTTGAATAGCTATTAAAACAGTGCATATTAGTGCTCTCACAGCATATTCTACTTATTTTCACTAAAGTTTGATATGCAAATAAGATAAAGCTCTTCTTAGAATTTCCCACGTTCACATCGGAATTGAAGTGCGAAAAGCATTAAAACACTTTTGCGCACTCCAGTGAGCCAGAAAATGTATTACTGCTCACAGAAACATAATCGAGAAACGCACTCTTCAATGCACCATACAGTAGACAAAAAAAACACACACACACACACACACACACACACACACACACACACACACACACACAGAAAAACTAATTTTGTAAAGCTGTATGAATTATAAATCGTCACCATTCACAGCGCACAATGCCTTGCATCGAAAGTGCATTTATATGCTAAAACGGCACCTGCAGTGCATAAAAAACCGCAAGAATTGCATCGCACCGGCACAACTGGGAACCACAACTTTCCAACCGGCAGGCACCAGCGCTCGAGATCTTGCAAATACGAGCAAGAGAGTGTGCCAACCATCTTCCACCCGAAATGCCGAAATGTGAAACCGGCAGAGTCTTTCATGCATTTATTTTCACTTGAGATTCAAATTGAATTCCGTGACTCCGTTGTTTCTTGGCCACTCGTAGTCGTCGTGCTCGACTTGGGTGATTGTGGTGCTTCTGGTTTTGGTGCAAAGTTTCACCCGATTGCATGAAACTCTCATTCCCTCTCTCACAGTAAAAGGAAATGTGAAGCAACAGTCATTTGAATCGCTGTTTTTTTGTGCCCACCCTCATCTGTGTCCATGTCGTGTCGTCTGATTTTGCACTGGGAAGCTCCCAGTTTACCCCCGAGCACCCAAGGGAGACACGGTGACAAAACGCCTGCTCTCGGGGGAAAAAAGGGAAGACGAACGGACATTCCGACGTAGATTGAAAATAAACACCCGATCTGATGAACCGATGAAAATTTGAATCTAATTTTAATTAAAACAATCTCCTCGGGCGATCGGACCAGAAAGGACGGCTCAACCGGGCACTCCGGGCGTTGATGATGGGTTTTGGGTGGTGAACGCACACCTCACCAACACCCCACCCTCCCCACTGAAATGGTGACGAAACGACAAACAGTGAGCTTTTTTTGTCTGGTCGTGTACGTTCGTTTGACTCGCTTCGTTTTGCTGTTTCGAATCCGATTACAACACTGCGAAATGGGTCGGCCGGTGTAAAATCAATTTTATTGATTGAAGTAAGTGTTTTGTGTGCGTTACGCATTGTTTATTTAGTCGACAAAGGAAAGCTCAACAAGTTCCGAAAGGTTTTTTTTGCCCACGGCCCACGGGCTTTGTGCTTCATCCTCGGGCAAGGATTCAATTAAAACTGGACAATATGCGACCAACGAAGTTGCTGGAGGTACGGGAGTGACTAAGGGAGGATGTACGGCATTGTTGTAATACTTTATCTTCCATCTTGCCCGGTGAATGCTATGACAGAGCGTTCCATGTGTAACCAATAGGATGGGAACGGGCAAGCAAAAAATACAAATTTTCCCTTTATCTCCCTTTATTATAAATTCAATAAACCACACCCATGTTCTGTCCATTCTGACACATCCTTGGGCTAAAGTGCTCAAACCCGCCCTTCCTTCCCGCGTGGTGCTTTTGCTCTACCTCATTGGGACAAAAATGCTCCGCCCGCCGGTGTATCATTGGCAGTACGCAACATCCTCATTGCGGTTACTGTGGCAACGGGCAGTTGCTCTCGGCAGCACAAACAGGTTTGCGGTAAAAATGAAAAGTTTGCGCAAGTATTTTTAGCATCTCTCTGCCTCCCCCGTTTTATGACGTGTTTCCCAGGCGGACTGTTATGGGACGGTTTTAGAATTGGAATCGTTCCATTTACAATCGTTCGGGTGCTGTGTTATCTTTGCAGCTGGGAAAGCACAGCACTACGAAATAGTGTCATAAAGCGTAATGGTGCTTGTAGTACGTGCAGGATGGTGGCAAAGTGTGCACTGGAGCTTTTGGGCGGGTAAAATAGCGCCCGGAAGGGATTAGAATCCCATTTTGGAGAGAGTTTGTTTGCATGATGGGATGAATTTTTTGTGTTCAAAATGAGCTTTGCAAACAAAAATGAGCATTATTTTTAGGTTTTTTTTTAAATAATTTTAGAACATTTCATATCAACACTTTAGGATATTGCGTATCATTTACGCATCAGCTTACGCTACGCAGGACGACAAGCAACACTTGACCGCAATCTAATTACAGCCTTCCGGTTCGAAGCGGGGAACCTTCCGACCTCGGTGGACAAATGCGTGGGAAATGTAGGCCAAGGATCGGAAGACAGCAAGATTAAATAAAGCCTCTCCCACCTTGCGTTACCTTCCTCCCTCCCTCTAGAAGCTCAAGCGTTCCGTTCGCCTGCATTAATAGAACCAACTCCGGAGACAACTTCCTGTCAACTTCGGCCGGCATTAACGCTGTAATTCTTCGTTGCTCAACCGAGCATGACTGATTGAAATGTCCAGCTGCCGAGAGCGAACTGTCACCGATCGATTTACTACCGGAACGACTAATCAGCGTGTCACTGTGTGGGTGGGTGTGTGTGTTGATTGCGTCACCCTCCGTCACTCCGGATGGTGTCGTCAATCATCGGTGTAAATTCGCTCAATCACTTGTACGACTTCTGGTTCGGCTTTCGGCTTCGAGGATGAGGACGATTCCTTGGGCTTAGTCAATCCCCGTACCACTTGGCGCAGATGGCACACTGGTGAGTGCTAAAGCCAGTGGGCCGTATGTGGGAGAGTGTGTTATTCACCCACACAGACACACAAAAAGAAGGCAAAAGTTCTTGTACCATACCACTCGAGAACATAAGCCGGAACCGTTACTAGTGTGGGGAGGCTCTATCGATCGACACCTTCACTTACACACACATACACACACACACACACCCAGGTGGTGGCTTGAAAAGCCTTTAACCGATTCTAACCGACAGCGGACGGGGAACGGGAGGAAATCAAAGGAAAGTGACAGTGCTCCCCACGTATAAACTCGTTCTCATTCTCAAACAGCACTTCCGCTAGGCTCCCACGAGCGGGGACAAATCCTTTCTTCCATACCACCCCTCCACCACCACTCTCAAGTACAGCTCTTTCTCTCTGTGTCTCACCGCATCATGAAAAGCCACCACCACAAATTGCAATTACGGGTTGCCATTATGTTTGTCGAGCCTCCCCGGATGTGGATGTGAAAAATGTTCACAATACAACTCTAGTTCCACGCCCCTTCCACGCCCTACCGTTGGAAGTGGAGGGATCCAGCTGCCCCCGGGATCTCAGGGCCATTTTGTACGTTTGACGCTATTGACGCTGCAGACATATTGGAAAGCTCGGCAAAACATGGTTAAGCCCTTTGCCAATATCATTGGATTGGAGGTGAAGGTGGAACGATGGAATCGATTCGGGAAGAAGAAGAAATGAAAAAAACTGCACCCCATCCATCCCCACTCATGCCTCGCCACAATGTCGCCACGTTGATTTATCGATTTCAATAAAAAGGATTACTACTACGACGACGACGAGGCCACGTTGCGGATCAGTTTTCGCGACCAGCACCGGAGCCCACGTGCACGTGGGAGTAGGATTGTAAATGGACGTATCCAACGATCCAAAAAAACACACACACACACACACACACACACAAAAGTGGGAGTGTGCAATGGGGAACGACCATAAATGGAGTCATGGTCAAATGGGGCTAGGAGACTAGACAACGGAAAGCTAATTGGACACAAAAGGATGCAAAACCACATGGCTTGCCGCAAATCCAGCAAGAGCCCGTCTAACAGCATTGGGCTTTTTTTTTCTTTTTTCCTCTGTATTCAGCAGCCTGCCAGCCTACGTGGCTCCATAACTCACCCCACACGTGGCCACAGTTCTTTGACCCACATTCGGCGCCAACCGTGTGCAACAGTATGTTGCATGCCGAGGTTGCGGTCGAGGTGGTCCATCGAAACGGGGTGTCACTCACGCTTGGGACTGTTTTGGGCTGCCCAAGAGCGTATGAAATAATTTGTCCAGCGAACGGTGTGGCTAGCAGCGCTGGCACGTGGCCAACCAGCATGGTCGACCAATGGTGGATTGTTTTTTGTGTTTTTGTTTTGCTGAACACAACGAGCTTGAGAGCTACAATAAAAAAGGGTGGACAAATAGCAGATGCTAAATTAAAGTCGGCATAATTGGCTATTAGTCAGATGCGTTCGGGTTGAAGCTTTAGCAGCACAAACAAAAGCCTTCGAGTAGAGGATTGTTTTTACTACCCCGCCAAGCTCTGGTTCGTACGTAAAGCTGTGCGGCTGTAAGTAAAAAATAACATCCAGTGAAGAGAGAGAGAGAGAGATATATATAGAGAGAGAGAGATATAGAGAGAGAGATAGAGAGAGGGAGAGAGAGAGAGAAAGAGAGCACCTATACATCATTGTTGCACGGCAATTGAATTTACAAACCCAATTAGTTCATCCTACTTTATGGCTGTCTCCCTGACAACACACAAAGTGATAGTTTTGACATGCTTGCTTCGATGCAATTCTTCATGTTTGGCTTTACTTAGCTCTGCTGCGTGCCCTGTTGGTGGATTGTTGGTGTCTTGTGACAGTGATGGGTAAAGTTGGCAAAAATCCGGAGTCGACTCCGATCCGACTGCCGATAAATTCGGAATCAACTCCGGAAGGCAGGTCCGCCCTGTATTATTCGGAGTCGTCCGAAGTCGTTCGGAATCATCCGGTGTCGTTCAGAGTTGTTCGGAGTCGTTCAGAGTTGTTCGGAGTCGTTCGGAATCGTCCGGAGTCGTCCGGAGTCGTTTGAAGTCGTTCGGAGTCGTTCAGAGTTGTTCGGAGTCGTTCAGAGTTGTTCGGAGTCGTTCAGAGTTGTCCGGAGTCGTCTGGAGTCGTCCGAAGTCGTTCAGAGTTGTCCGAAGTCGTTCGGAGTCGTCCGAAATCGTCCAGAGTTGCCCAGAGTTATTCGGAGTCGGAGTCGTCCCAAGTCGTCCGGAGTCGTTCGGAGTCGTCCGGAGTCACCCGGTGTCATTCAGAGTCTGAGTCGTCCGGAGTCGTTTGAAGTGGTACGGAGTCGTAAGTAGTCGTTCAGAGTTGTCAGAAGTCGTCCGGAGTCGCTTGGACTCATTCGGAGTCGTAAGGAATCGTTCAGAGTCGTCCGGAGTCGTCCGGAATCGTTCGGAGTCATCCGGAGTCTTCCGGAGTTGCCCGGAGTTATTCGGAGTGGGAGTCGTCCGGAGTCGTTCGGAGTCGTCCGGAGTCGCCCGGAGTTATTCGGAGTCGGAGTCGTCCGAAGTCGTTCGAAGTCGTACGGAGTCGTAAGTAGTCGTTCAGAGTTGTCAGAAGTCGTCCGGAGTCGCTTGGACTCATTCGGAGTCGTAAGGAATCGTTCAGAGTCGTCCGGAGTCGTCCGGAATCGTTCGGAGTCATCCGGAGTCTTCCGGAGTTGCCCGGAGTTATTCGGAGTGGGAGTCGTCCGGAGTCGTTCGGAGTCGTCCGGAGTCGCCCGGAGTTATTCGGAGTCGGAGTCGTCCGAAGTCGTTCGAAGTCGTACGGAGTCGTAAGTAGTCGTTCAGAGTTGTCAGAAGTCGTCCGGAGTCGCTCGGAGTCATTCGGAGTCGTAAGGAATCGTTCAGAGTCGTCCGGAGTCGTCCGGAATCGTTCGGAGTCATCCGGAGTCGCTCGGAGTCGTCCAGAGTCGCTCGGAGTCCTTCGGAGTCGCTCTGAGGTATTCAGAGTCTCAGTCGTTCGGAATCGGCCTTCAAAGCAAAGGTCTGTATATTAACAATAGTCGAAGTCGGATCGGTGTCCTGGGTGCGCTCCAGCGAACACCTCACTAGTCTTGTGCAATGCCAAGTAACAACAACTTCTCTCCATTGCCGGAATTGAAATTCAAATTTGCATTGACAACGATCGGCTTTGGCGTAAAACAATTCCTAAAGCTCGGTCACGTGCTGGTGGCCAACCGTCATTTACCATTTCGCAACCTTCCCCCTTGGCAGCCTTTGACAAAACAGATTTGGGTGTCAGGAGAAACTGCCCCTTCTTCCAGCTCTCGGGAGGGGGTCCATGTCAGAAAGGTGAGGCAGTGTTTTGTGCTGCTGTAACCCCTGCACCGTACCGGTACACAGATTGACGCATGAATATGTTACATCCAAACGCCCAACAGCGTACAGAAACACACGCTGCAAACCATTACCATAACCGATAAATCATGGTGTCTGCATGCGAAAAGGGAAACGATAGTTCACACCAAGCAACCATCACCATTTGGCGGTACAAGCGAGTACGGCTGCGGCTAACGGCTTTTACGATAACAAGACGTCGCAAGACATGTGACATGAGAAATGATACCCAAGGCAGGCAGGCTGAGCGCTCTCGGAGCGTCTGGCGCATTCGTAAATGAGGTAAAACTATTCCTACAACGTGCACTGTGTTTGTTTTTAGTACAATTTTATTTCCTTTCCAACAGTTACATTCTTCATTCTATTATTTAGTTTTTTTTTCTTTCTTTACGTTATCATCTCGTATCTCGTACATACTTAAATTCCTGCCTCTTCTCTGAGTCGTTTCTTAAACGTTGTTACCCCGTTTCTTCCCTCTCCCACCGACCTCCGCGCTTCCCTCCCTCCCGTTGATGTACATTTGTGCCTCTGGTAGGGCGTCGTTGCTTCGGTTCCGTCGGCGCACCAGCTTCGGCAATGCCTTCGCGTCCACGAAGCCGACGGTTCGCATCTGGCCTCCCTCCGAAAAAATCGATACGATCACAACAACCAGGCAAATCCGAGCCGCCCGACTAGACCCGGAGACCAAGCATAGACGGAGATACAGCTCACTGATAGTACAGCTCGATGTTCATGCCGTCGTGTATTTCGTAGTCCGCCAGCTTTATGTTATCCTTGTAAATAGTGTACCACTTTTTCAGCACGATCTTGTCGTACCGGGTGCCGGTTTGGGCCGCGATCAGCTTTTTCAAGTCGCCAATCGTATCGTCCGGGTTGCACTTGACGCGCACCTTCTTGCCCAGCCGATCGTTGCACGTGATTTCCAGCATCGCCGTGGCCCCTTTTCTTTTGTTTGTGGCGCGTGGCTGACAAAGGGAATAAGAGAAAAACGAGCACCGGGGGGCAAAGGTTAGAAAGTAACACACACGGACGAGGGTTTAGCTTTAGAACGCGGTTTTTGTACGCGACAACAACCTTCGGCAGACAGGCAAGCGAGCTTGTCGGACTGTAAACAAACATGCGAGACGGGTCGCTAAACGTCAAACTGACGTTCGCACAGAAGGCGGACCCATGCGGACACGAACGATTGACGTTTGATAGAAAAACGGAATTTTAGCAAGTGATTTTATTTACACTTTTGTTTTACTTTTCTTTTTAAATGCAAAATAAAGTAGTAAAAATAGACGTTTGTAAAAGAGGTTAAAATATTCGACATCATTTTTCAATACTTCTGTCTGCTTTTAAGCATCATCAGGTAGTTTTTCAATCATTATAACTAGGTAAAACAACTCCACAAGGAACTTGTTTTGTTGTTATTTATCAACAAATTTTCCTCCTAAAACGGATGTTTCCAACTCTCAACCCCCTAAGGAAAGCTTCCCCAATTCCACAGAAAGCTCCCACTCCAAAGGGGGGATCACACCACGTGCCCGGAGCCTCGAACCGAGGCTTCACATGATATTTACATTTCTTCCTGAAAGTTTAAAACAACGTTCAGCGTGCACCGACCCGTACCACCCGACCGACACGCTACTTCCGTAAGCTCGCCTGCCCCACACACCTCCAAAGGGGCTCTGTTCTGTTTGGCACTGGTGTGCGTTTTATGGTTGGAAAATTATTCATAAGTGAATGGGATTTTCATCACATTAGGGAGGGTGGGAGGGTGGTTAATTTGATAACAGATCTCGGCGCAACGGAACGCTTCCGACGCGTAAACAAAGCGTGCGCTCCGACCTTCATCAAACAGACACTCCCCACCTCTTTTGGCAGCGGTGGTGGGGGGGGGGGGGGGGTGGATGGGTTGGGATGGGAAAACGGGTTATTTGTGCAATAACGCTCGCGCAAACAATTTCAGGAGCTGCGGGATTAGCTGCTAGTGACAATATAATTCATAGCAATTTGAATTTGGTTCGCGATAGATAGAGCGGGCGGATTTATATGCAGAAGCGGCAAGGCCGATTAGAAGAAAGATAACGAAATGCAAGAGACTTTTAAATGAAAGAATGAAAAGGAAGAGCACAATACAAATAAGAAAAAGTAGAATTGTATGCTCATCCTGCAAGAAAATATAAGAAAACTAGTCAAAGGAAGAAAATAGAATAGAATAATCTGCTCATTTCTGCAGGAAAATGTACGGAAAACTAGTCCAAAGAAGAAAAAACAAAACTAAATAAAGCTCGAGATAATGGTCAACGAAGAAAGGGAATAAAAAAACAACAACAGCTCGGTTGATACGATGGATGTTGCTCGTTATTGGTACAATCCATCTGCGAGTGAAGGACGTACATGGGGAAGGATCCCCCTTGCCTTTCCCAGTGTCCAGCAAGGAAGCTCGGCTCTGTGGTGGCCGATAATTTTATTCATAAGCGCCCCGGCCTCACTATGCAAATGACACATTTAGTGGGCCATGAAACGGACGATTTGGTACCTACTGAAGACGACGCATCGGTCGGTCGGTCAAGTGTAGTGTAGAGGAGATTTATGTTCCCCAACCCCTCCCCAGAAAAAAAAACGACTCAGAAGGGTTATTAGAGTGTTGAAAAGTGGAGAGTTTTATTCGCCGAGCAAGGGGAAGTGTTTTTAAATTAGACATTTTAAGTGGAAGCCCAATTTCAAGCTTGAACTTTGATAGCGCGAGTAAGGAGCTTCGCGAAACAAATTTTTAGACTAAAAAGCCTTCAAAAAGAGGGCTTATACACTACCAGTCCAAAAAAGGAGCAAAGAATGCTTCACTTCAGTAAGGTAAGTAGATGAAAGACGGTTACAGCCCGAAGCAACCGAAAGCCCAGCCAGCTAGGTAGCTACTTTGGACGACCTTTGAGTGTTGGAGCGCTTCGGTTTCATTTTTCGAGTGTACGATCAATAAACGGAATTCAGTACACCCGGGTACGCCCCGTTCTCCCTAAACTGCTCCTCCTCCTCCTCCTCCTCCTCCTCCTCCTCCTCCTCCTCTCCGTCAAGAGTAATGATGTTTCGAAATCATGTAAATGGTGCTGAATCGTTTAGTTTCCCTTTGTGTCCCCTCAGTGTCGCTACCAGTACCCCCTCCGCAGTGTGACACTCGTGTGCATTTCTCGTGGGCACACACAGTGCTGTGTGGCACGCTTAAGTGGCTTCTCGAATAAAAGACAACCGAAACCGAAATGAAGTGTCTTTATTTTGTCGAGCTCGGCAAAGGAAAAAGACCAGAGGGACGGGTCACGGACGGGCGGTGATGATTCACTTCGTAAGATAGTGTTTGGTGGACCAGTGGAAAGATGGGCCAGAACCAAGCCAGTGAAGTATAAAGTAGAACCACTCGAGAATGGCAAACGGGAGCGCCTTTCACTGCCTATTTCCACGAACGACCCCCCACCTCCCCCATCTTATGCAATCACCGATGCACGAGTAGACGCAAAGGCTCGAGAGATCGTCCTTCCCGCTGCGCGTCGCAGTTTCTCTGTATTACAATGTGGCGAACGCAATGAAGCAGGGCGCGCGCAAGTAGCTAACGAAATCAAAGCAGGGGAGAGACATGGATGGAGGTACAGGGTTTTTGCAGGGGTTCTCATAGCTGTGGGACACT
This sequence comes from Anopheles coluzzii, assembly GCF_943734685.1. NCBI lineage: Eukaryota > Metazoa > Arthropoda > Insecta > Diptera > Culicidae > Anopheles > Anopheles coluzzii. Next base: position 73,870,301 of record NC_064671.1, read on the forward strand.
TTATTGACTGTTTCATACACGAAATGAACTTAATCTAATGTGAATTGCACTCTACAGCACCCTTGTTGGACAAATCCAATAGGATTTTCCAAGGAGCCTGTCCAACAAGCGTGCCATAGAGTCCAATTTCCAACACATGAAGTTCATTTCCAATAGGAAAGAGTCAAAGAAGCGTCCGACAACTATGAGAACCCCTGGAAACCCTGTATCACCCCCTACGGTTCGGTACGAATCGATCCATTTTTCATCGGTTAGGACCCACTCCCCACGGATCGGGACGGGCAGGAACTTACACTAAAGCAGGTCGAAGAAAAGGCAACGGCCATAGTACCCGCGGGAGGTGCATCAAAAATTGAAGCTTCGAAATCAATAAGCCCCGTACCGTACAACTTCATGCCCCCCTCCCCCCTCAAAACCATGTTGGTTTTTGGTAAAATCGAACGGTTGCGAGAGGAAAACAGGCCCGCGGGGGAGAACCTTGTAAGCCTCACACAAGAATCACCTTGCACAACTTGCGCGTTCTTTTGCAATGGCGGCGGCAAAGCGAAGACGCATTAGCAAATCCGTGCTCTGCTCTCATTTGCTAACGGCAAAAACGTGTACATAATTCAACGTACGCCTAGAGAGAGAGAGACCGAGGGGGAGGAAGGATAAGATGAACCGAACTCGTTTAAAGGAATGGTGAGGATCTGAGAACGATACAGCAGGGCAGGAAACAGGAAAAAAGTTCAAAGTAGAGTGGTTTCAAAAGTTAGATTGATGATAGCAGGGGGAGGTCCTCCGCCTTGCAAGTTCGTTAGTCGGGTTTTGGTTAGCCATGTTCTGAGGAATGCTTTGAAATGTGGGTTCACCGTTCACCTTGCAGGCTCCCCACACAAACAGGACAGGAAGCTGGCATGAGGTCGGAAAACAATTGCGTTAATAATTTACCACCCAAGCAAACCAGGCGCATTTTGGTTGGTGATTTGATGTAACACACATTTACACGCAAAAAACCCAAAAACCCCATTGCTGGCCGTTTTTTAACCCATAACCCACAAAGATATGGTGAAAAAGAGGTTTGAAAAAATCGTTACCTTACTGTGCTGCTGCGCTCGGCACTTAGTGGCTGTCCTCAGACAGGTGGACAAGTGGCTGGAGCGCGTTCGGCGTTCACTTCACTCAACCGCAGACGGCAATCGCAGTAGGCAACGCGGCAACACACAACCGGGTAACGGCTGACGGCAGTTGGCCGTGTACGAAACGAACACTCGCGGCCTGTTACGGGGACGTGCTCGAGAGCCCTTCCCCCCCTGTTTGCTGACCGGGCTGACTATTATGCAACACGGACACTTGAAGCGCGCGACAGACCGTGGAGCGGAGAACGCGAAAACCACACACACACGCACACACACGGCAAACGCACAAGGAGGCTCGAGAGGTTAAGAAGATGGGCGCGCGTTCGCTCGTAAGGTAGCTGCTGCGTTCAAGACGTGTGCACGGCACCGAGTATCGCTTCAGAGTGAGAGCACGGGCCTTGAAAGCCGAACCGGATGAGGATGCACACAGCCAGACACACACAGCCACACACAGGTGGTGGAGCGTGTACGCACTGTCCTGCCAGCAGCAGCAGCAGCAACAACAACAGTGACACGATTCGAGCGTTCGGGCGTTCGGGCCGAGCGCTGCAGCTCGAGCAGCCCGAAGTGGCGAACTGCTCGAAACACGAAGTGCTGCTACACCTTGGCAACAGCCGTGTTACTTTGTTGTTGTTGTGTGTGCAGCCGTTCGGCCCAAATGGCTGCTGGCAGGCGCCTCTCTACTGGCAACAACAATGCGAACAGGTGATGTAATAGATGCAGGAAGAGAGGGAGCGAGCGTAAAGTAGCTTTCAGTGAGAGGGAGAAAGCGTGCGAGAGCGAATGTATGGGAGAGAGCTTTCGAAAGCGTCCAAAGCGCTCGAATTCGAGCAGTTTCGAGTGTGTGAAAGTGTGGTGAAAGAATTTGGGAGAATATTTTGACCGAAACGCTTTGTGCGTTTCTTTAAGGTTGTTTTTAGATTTTTTTTGTTAGAATTGCACCTTCATTATCATTATTATCCATTTGTAGAGAGTGTAGCATAGTTGTCAAGGCATTTAATGGCAATTACTCGTTAAATGTAAGACCTTTCAATATGCCCGAAACGATTTCAATTCCGTTACGAACCTGTACCTTCATAAAAACCCTTTTTAAACGAATTTACAACAAAGTTCAAAGTACATTTACATTCACCGCTCATCACACGTGCGCCCTTTTCTACAAACGACCAGGCGCATCCATCCCCCTTTCTTTCGATCATTAACCAGGCGCCTCCATTTCACAGACCCCAAAGCAGACCACCTAAACTTACCCTCTTCAACATCACCCTCCAGCAGCTCGCCGAGGGCGGCCGCCGAGTCGGTCGTCTTCTGTCCACCGCCACCACCGTAGCTCGGTATCTCCTGGCTAGTGTTGCAGCCCATTGTATGGTTCGCGGCACGCAACCAGCTGACTACATGGAAGCATCGAATCAATCTCCTCCCCACCACGCCTTCCGGTGCTCCTCCTTCCCTTGCGTGTTTGAAAATTAACTCCTTTGTCTCTCTTGCTCACACAAACACACACACACACACACACTGAACACTGAGCGAGGATGAACCCACTAATTACGTTCACCTTTGCCGCACTTCATTGCACTCTTGAGCGTACCTCATAGGTACACGCACACGCTGGACACAGTGCTGGACTTTAGCGCGTCTATTGCTGCAACCTGTTGTTGTTGGCGCGACCGTGACGACGGTGCTGCTCCCCGTGGCCAATCCGACCGTTTTCGATCAAACAACGATTGATTGGTATCGCTCGCTCGCTCGCTCACTCGCTCGTTTACAACGGGTTTGCGGTTCACGATGATCACGTCAAGCGTGTCCCGCACGCTGTTGGAGATGAATTGGCCACACACGTATACACACACACGTGCTGTGTGCACTGAAATATTAATATTCTATTTCTGCAACTGTTGATTCCTATCTGCACACTCCGTTGCAAGAATCATCCACCAGCAAAACAACAGTAACAGTGCGTTGCTTGACACACCGGACGCGAATGATCAAACCTTACCCCCGTGTGCACAAATTGAACCTCCCAATATCGATTCACGCACCCCCTTCCCCCACAAAAGCGGAACCGATTAACAAAGTCCGCCGCTCCGTCGCTCCTATTAACACACTGGCCACCGCAAAACCCGTTTTCTTTCGCAGTGTCGGAACGTTACATCCCGCGTCGCAGGCAATCACATGTTGTAGTTCCCGCGCGGTACCGGATGACGTGTGAACCAACGGTCGACTGACGGGCGTGCGATCGGAGCACGGCCCGAAACAAGAAACGACCGCAGTTTGTCCGTGGCCTCACACCAGCTCGAAGGAGGGAAGAGTGGGTGGTGGTGGGCAACAGCACGGAGCAGCAAACAAGTGCGACCGAGCGAGCGCGCGTGTGTGTGTGTGTTTGTACGGGGTTGTTTATTCATAAAATGGACCATCGGCATGACAACGTGCAACGGCAAATAAATAAAAAGCCTTCGGATGGCTCGAAAACATTGGTACAAAGGGCACGCTCTTTGGAAAGGTAGTAGGAAAGGTGTGTTGGCTTTTTTTTGGTTTTTGTTTTGGGGGGGGGGGGGGGGGGGGGAATGCCGATCCGCAATCGTTCGCTGCCGGACGGGGTTTGATTTGCTTTTCCATTTGATTAAGTGGACTCAGTGTGGTAGGAATGTCGAAGTCGTGCTGGTGGGTGCATTAACTATGGATGGCGCTGTCTCACCCTCACGGGGCTAATGGCCTCCTCCCCCCCCCCCCCAAACACTTGGTGTGAACTTGCGATGATGATTCTTTGTACCGCGATTTTGTTAACCATTAATTATTACTGGCAATTGTGATGTCGGGAGGCGTACACCACGGACCGAGCCGAAGAACGTTCCAATGGTAGTGCAATTGCTACAGGGTGTGCCCAAGGGGTGTCTTTTTTCAGCAAGAATTAAATTATTATTTAATCATTTTAAATTAAAGCTTATTTTTTCAGTTTCCTTTGCCTTACCAACAACAGTTTTATAGCATCCTTCAAGTACAACTTTTATTAGTTGCTTTTCGCTTTGCTTTTCGATTATTATTTACATCAACAGTGTTATCTTGTTCCGTTACGCACCGTTCGTCTTCCTGCTACGGATATCATCGCCCATTACACGTCGGAATGGATAAAAAAGGGCAAAACTTAAAAGCGTTACAGATGAGAGAATAAAAAAAGGCGTATAATTAGACGTAAATGGGTATGAGAGAAACGTTGAAAGCATTCCCGCAGAGTTGCGATACAAATCACTGTTTCGGCGGTTTACTGTAGCTTAGTGGCTGGTCGCGGCATTGTGATCCTCACACACACACACACACAAACGCATATTGGTATGGCATTTGGACAAAAAAAGAAGCACTTGGTGTGGCACTTTTAGCACCCTTTTACATACTGGTGTCCACGTTCGGTGGTTTGTGCAGCAGATACAGCACCACGATCGTCGCTAGCGCACTCACGAGAAAGATCACATCGAACCAGCGGTGGTAGAAGTTAAAGTGCAGCCCGCCGAGCACCTCCGTAATGATGACGCGATACTCGGCCGGCATGTTCATGCGCATCAGCAGCACGGAGGAGCAGAAGTACATGCCCATTATCTGGGCCAGCACCAGCACGATAATGTTGGACGATTTGCTGGAGGAAATTTTGTAGAAAAACTTGGTGAGCGTGAGCAGCAGGCCGCGGATCGAGGTGACGACGATGCAGCCGACCAGCAGGAAGGACACGTGCTGGCTCCAGAACGCAATGTCCATGTCGAAGCCGCACCAGTGCACCGCTATCTCGATGCCGCGCGTTACCGGGTCCTTTTTGCCGACCCGATCGAAGATTATGTTGATTGTGCACTGCAAACACCGGGGGCGCAAAACATATTGCCGTAAGCTATTTTTCTATTTGTTGGCTGTTTAAGGGGGGCTTTTACTTACAATAAATATTTTCCACAAACAGTACAGGCTGAAGAAGTGCCCCAGCACGTTAAAGTACTTCCCTTGCAGGGTGGCAGCCCACCGTTCCCGTTCCTGCATGTTCTTCATCGAGTGCGCTTCGAGGAACAGTTGCCGGGAGAGCTCTTCCAGGGCGGAAATTTCTAACCGCAGTTGTCCAATATCTACAACGAAATGCCAAATTTAATTCGAAAAAATTCTCATAGCAAAATTGCATTTCTGTCCACCCACTTTCAGCACCGGCGGGTCGCTGCGTGACGCTACTTATCATGCCCCAGATGCTTTGCTTCTGGTTCGGCTTGTTGCGCCTCCGGTCCAGCGCGATGCGCTTCTTCTTCACCAGTATCATGTCCATCGTTTGCAGCAGCCTTCGCTCCAGATTGACCACGTCGCTCTGCGAGACGGGCCGGATGAAGTACGACATGCTGGTGTACGGATAGTTAACCGCACCGAACCCGGACAGGATGGCCATCACGGTGACGCCGACTACGCCGATGCGTGACACGGCCTGCTCGATCGTGAATATGCCACGGCTGACGCTTAGCAACGGGAACGGATCGCCGATGCGCCAAAAGCCGTACAGATAGCACAGCCAGATCAGTGTCGTTAGTGGTTGCACCCATTTGGCCGGCACTGCAGAATGGGAATGAAGAATGTTGAGCAAAGGTACACGAATAAAAATTGCACCTTTCCATACCTATTCGAACGTTGCTGATGCAGGAGTAAGCAATCAGATACGGTATCACGGCAATCACCATGATGAGCAGCAGCGTTAGCCCCAGCCGCCAGTGGAAGTAGCGCGAGCTCGAGTCGAGGAAGCCGATGATTTCGAAAATAATCAGCTCAAACATGGTCAGCGACAGGGCGAGCGTAGAGGAGAAGATGAGCTGCACGAACACATGGCGGATTTCGTAGTTGCGGAAGAGCTGCTTCACGAAAAACACCCATCCGCCGATGAAGAATATGAGCTGCACCGATTCGGAAAAGAAACGAAACAAAACCACAAGACTGAGGACGTGTTGCATTCCGATCGATCGAAACCTGTGGGGTGGCACTTACCTGTGACACGAGCACGATCAACGTATCACCCATAAATGGCAGCTCCATGGTGTGTGGCTGCTTTGTGTTGCGATTGTCCGTTGAGCTTTGTTTTCGATTACAGTGCGGTACTCATCGTTGTATATGCAAGTCCACCGGTTTTGGCCACCAACTCCCGGCGTAGCAAAGGATTTGTATCCGCTAACGAACTTGCCTTTACCGTGGCAAAGACCATTTGTTTATTTCGGCGTTTTTGACGAGCTGTCAAACAGGGCGGCTGCCCAGCTGACAGTTTGTCGGAACTTGACACGGGCAGGTAAACAAGGTGACAGTTCAGCGCAATAACAGGAGCCGTTGATTCATTGAGGGTTTTCTGTCTTTTACTCATGATTTCTTGGTTATTTCAATAGTAATCAGAACAAAGAGCATCAAGTCTAAATAAGGTTAAAATTTAATTGAATATTTAACCGGCAACGGTGGAAATATACTGGATGAAATAATTTCGAAGATGTCGGAAGATGTGTCGGACACTTAGAAAATTCAAAATATTGCTGCATTTCAGTGACCGTTATGCAATTTATGCAACAATTTTAATATCTTTATGAATATTTTTTTTCTTCTTCTTCTTCTTATTCTTCTTCTTCTTCTTATTCTTCTTTTTCTTCTTCTTTCTATGCAATAATTTTAATATTTTCCTGAACCATTCATTGTAAAATCTAGATCTAGCTTATTTGAATTTTATGAATAATTTTCTGCTTCTTCTTCTTCTTCTTCTTCTTCTTCTTCTTCTTCTTCTTCTTCTTTTTCTTCTTCTTCTTCTTCTTTTGTGCAACAACCGTTTCCGTGAATGCCTGTCTGTGCTACTAATGGGCTTGGGCTATAAGTGACTTAATGGTTACCCATAGTAGCTTAGTCAGTCCCAAGTATGAGGGACATACGGCCCATATGGGGCTTGAACCCATGATGGGCATATTTTTAAGTTACGTGAGTTGATCGACTGTATCAGAGACATCTGAAGGATAGATTTTGCCTGGATTTAAAACAGCTTTGTGAAAATTGGACCCGTTTCAGAAACTTCGACCCTTCCCCAATTAAAGTAACAATCATAAAGAATCATCTTTTATTTTAACTAATTAAATAAAATTGCACTCTTTATTCGAAAAATTCGATTTCGGAACTGTCCCGGCCCCTCAAATAGGCTCACCGGCGTCACCACATGCGCGGCGAGGAACCGTGGCCACCGGAAAGCATTCCACCACTGCCCGGTGTCTGCAACCCCGAACTGTGTACCCCGTGGAACGGTGTGTGATGAAAATGTGCTGCCGCCGACGCCGCCGCGTGTTGATGCGCATGTGGATGTCCTTGTTGTTGCTGCTGCTGGTGCGCCTGCTGCTGCTGTTGCGTATGGTGATGCGTATGCTGTAGCACCTCCGGGCAGGGTTTGCCGTCCCGCACCAGCACCGGAGGATTGATCTTCTTCGGCGGACTAGCACCGAGCACGTTCGGTGGCGGTGCGCCATAGCACGAGCTTTTCTCCGTCTGGGCACGCTTCGTTTTGTAGCGATGGTTTTGGAACCAAATCTTAACCTGCGTGGGCGTGAGGTTTATCATGCTCGCCAGATGTTCCCGCTCGGGGGCGGACAGGTAGCGGGCCTGTTTGAAGCGTCGCTCCAGCTCGAACGTTTGTGACTTGGAGAAGAGAATGCGTCGCTTTCGCTTCTTGTGGCCACCGCCGGTGCCGCAGCCCGACTCTCCACGGTGTCCTCCCGACCGGCTGGCCCTCGGACCCGGTGAGTCCAGATCGTCCGGGGTGTCGTCTGGGGTGTGATGGTTGTTGTTGTTGTTGTTCGTGTCGACGGAACATTCTGGATCGAGCGAAGGACCGTCGGACTCGAGCGCTACCAACCGATCGGACGCTTCGTTGACAACGCGCGGGATGTTGCTGTAGCTGGCAAGGGAGTAAAGTTCCGGCCCGGGCGAGGTACTATCTGGACTGAGCTGCTGATTGCTACTGTTTGCTGCTGTCTCGCTCGGTGTGCTGTGTTGAATAACTGATGGAACTGTAATTGAACAGACCAATGAATATATGATTCCTTTATTAAATTACACCGCCCTTCCTTACCATAATCTAAATTAACGCCACCATAGGAATAGGACGATCGGGGCGGTTCCGAGACCACACCGGATGACCCCAATGCTGCACTACCTCCTCCAAAGAGATGATGGGCATGGTGCGAATAGGAATAGTACGGTGGCGGATCGTACGGTATCCCAGTGCCAATCGCGGATGGATTAAGGACGGGCTGCAGTGGCAAGCAGGAAGCGGTCTGTGAGGACATTGTACCGTACGGTAGGGCAGCAGATTGATCGTCCGGGTAGCTCGTGGATGCGGTAACATCAAGCGATGGTTGGGTGGCATGCTGTTGCGACTCAAGCTCGGCGATTGTGAAGGGATATGCGGACGGATGGGGCGCGTGAGGTTGCAGTACGGTCGAGGAGGATAGGCTGGCAGCGGACGGTTGGTCTTTGCTGGCGGGTTGATCCTGGTGCTGATGCTGCTGATTGTTCAGCTCGAGGATGTTGCTGATGTGAAACCGTTGCGAGCGCTGTGATGGAGCCATGCGCATACTATCCAGGATGCTGCACGGTGGGAAAGATTGAAGGAAGAATTAGAACCATGTAAGGATCGGTAAATAAGGGCATCATATGAGACTAAATTTAAGTCATAATGGAAGAGATTCAGAGTTGTCTTGGGGTGTCTGGAGTGCATCCATGGTAGTTCGACCGTAACCACCGTCGGGTCCCCTCGGACTCGGAGCTGTCCTGAGTCAGCCTAAGACGTACGGAGACGTCACAATCTGTTGTCGGCTGGCATCTAAAGCGGTTGGAATCGGCTCAGAGGAGGCCAGTGATCGGCAAATAATGGCTCGCAAGCCACATACTGGTCTTTACAGCCTCTTTGGAGGCACTGACTGCAGCTGACACCAACTTCGACCGATTTTTGGTCTGTTTCGCCTAATGCTTATCGTCTATTCCGCAAATTGCTTCAATGGGCTTTATAATGCTTACTTAAAACTAGGAAATAAGGATTGAGGGTTGGGAAAGATGTGTGTTGAGAATAGATTAGGTAGAATCCAGTAGGAGAGCACGAAAGCGGGATGGAAACAGAGTGTAGTACTTGTTAAAGGACTCGCACGCTTTAAGCCACAGGTCGTTCTGAGCAAAAGTATAACGTGTACGAGGTATTAAAATGAGAGTGTCTGTCACGAAGACAACGAGAAGGAGCATACAGCGAAATATTCGACAGTAGAGAAGGAGCCTGAGTATGTGAATGACGAGTCTTGATGTCAGTCAAACCCTACAACAGGCAGCGCATCGAGTATTGACGCATGTTGCTATTGTAGCCATGTAGGAATCTTCGAAGGAATTGTCTTTGTATGTTCTCCAGACTTTGCATGGCTGTGGTACATGACGCAGTCCAGACGATGTATGCGTAATTTAGGGTAGGACGTACCCAGCAGCAGTAGAAAGCCTTAAGATATGTTGGGTCGCGTATTTCGGAAGCCATACGAGAGATCAAGCCTAATGCCTTACTAGCTTTGTTGACGACAAAGTTTATATGCTTCTTGAACAAGAGGTCGTCATCTAACCATACTCCCAGATCCTTCGCGGAGGACACTTAAAAGTGGCCCCATCACGTTGCATTTTGCGGGACACAGGGTCAAGCCGTTCATTGGGCACCATGTAGAGAACGCACTCAGAACATATTGCTTATCATTAAAACAGAACATATTGGCTGTGGTACCTGCCGGAGTCCAGACTAGGCATGCATAATCTAAGATAGGACGTACTCAGCAGCAGTAGAGAGCCTTAAGACATGTTGGGTTGCGTATTTCGGAAGAATCGGAGAGATCAAGCCTAATGACTTATTAGCTTTGTTGACGACAAAGTGTATGTGCTTCTTGAACAAAAGTTCGCCGTCTAACCATACTTCCAGATTCTTCTCGAAAAACACTCTATTTATAGTTGCCCCATCACGTTGCATTTTGCGGGACACAGGGTCAAGCCGTTCTTGGGGACCATGTAGAGAATGCACCCAGAACATATTGCTTATCATTAAAATTTTTGATAAAGTAAATTAGTTAAAGATTCACAACAATATTAAGTTCCCCGGAGCATCGGCATTAATTACAATCACAGAATTATTTATTCAACTTTAGTGGTTGAACTGTTGGGAACACACATGTTGCGTAATTTACTGCGTTATTTGTTTTTCTAAGCAAGAAATGTGTCTAAAAGTTGTAAATATGACCCTGAAAGCCATTCAATAAGGCGTTAGATAATTCCTTTAGCAACGATTTATTAACTAGTAACACCACCCAACTGTACATGCATGTCACACACACACAAACATCCATCCCCACTTCCACAGCACACGTTCCTAATGAAACCTCGTGTATCGCTTATCGGCACAACACTCCACCAATGGTTGGCACGTTTCGGTGCGCACCTTAATCCTAATCGCCGCTTGCTATCAGCTATTCTAATCATAAAAAACACAGACACACACACGTGCTCACCGTGGAATGGAAGAGTTGAGCACGATCGGGTACAGGGCGGCCCGCAGCAGGCTGTGATTGAGCGTGGCGGCGGGCATAAAGATTGGCGCCCAGGACAGGAAGGGAGCACATTTTGTGAGCAGCTTTTCTAGCCGCGGATCGGTCACTTTTTCCTTCGCCAGTGTGGTAATTTTCACCGGTCACTTGGATCACACTTCGGCTCTCGCACTGGTTGTAGTAGTGGATCGGTTGAGGATCTACGCGCTACTGAGTGTGTGCCGTTTTGTCGGTTGCCTTGGTAGGACCACAGCCAAGGCAAGGATAGTAAGAAAGGAATCAAAGTACGATTGTGCGCGGTAACGCCGCACCATGTGGCTCCCTACGCTTCGCGCATTATTTTTCTCATATTTTAAACATTTTCTTATATAACTTCTGTGCAAATTGTTCAAATCTACTTTCAAGACATTAACTTTTTTTTGCAACTCACAAAAATACCTCTAAATGAGGTTACTTATCAAGGAGCTAGCGTTACATTTGCACCGCATTGGAAGTGTCTTGTAGACACGCCCCTTTCCTGGAAAGAAGGCGTATCATGGCGGATGTCGCAACTCTTTGGCGGGAAAATTGAATTACGCGTAACAGTGTTATTCTTTGTTTTATTTTTGGTTTTATTTCTGTATTATATTTTTAGTATTATTTTTATAGGTTGTAGAGCCAGAATTTGTTTTTACATTTTTTAGCGTATTTTTTTATATAAAATTTCAATTTTCTGAAATTGACAGGTCCTATCTACTTCGGACATGATACGAGAGTATAAATAATTGCACTTAATTCCATCAATGTACAAAGGAAATAAATTCCCCACAATTAATTAAATCAATGAAAATAGTTTCTACCTGTAAAAAGACTTCAAATGCTGGCAATCGAATTAACCATAAATCACTGCAGGTGATGCCATATTGATTCTAGAGCAGCACTCCTCTCGAAAGTCTTCAAATGCCACTCAATCATCATCGCATGCAATGCCCGTCTGGCCGAGTGCATCTAAACAAGTTACCCCATTAAACTCCCATGAAAGTCGACAGCAAAACTCAACTTGGTGAACATAACAAAAAAAAGAAACTCACTGGCAGCAATGCAGAAGAGCGATAAATCTATCACACGTATGCACGCTTTGCTCGTATGCTCCTGCGCACACATGTTTGCATGAAGTTGCTCACTTGCGTTTTAAGGATCCATGGCTCCATGTAAACCCCTTTCCGGTACCAAGGTGCAATGAAGTAGTAGTGAAGCTTTTGAAAGTTAGAAGCTCCTCAATGTGCCATACTTGGAATACTCTATTTCTGCCCCGTCTCAGTTGTGTCTGTCTATTTCTGCTGTTTTTTTGCGCTATCTCTCGCGTGCTGACTACGAATCGGATTATCGACCAAAAAAGACAGTGAACTGAGAAAGTCATATTTTGCATGCCAAAGCACCATTTCGATTGCGCACAACACTTGACGGGAAAGAAGTAGAAACCTCAACCACGTGCCTGAGGCCCCAAAAAAAGACTTCCCTAAATAACAACCGCGCGTTTTAATGCGCTCATCGTCTGCTTCGCGAGGGTTCACTGAAGCGTATCGCGTACGCCACGCCATCCTCCTCATCATCAGCAAACAGTGTTCGCATAAACAATCATAAATATTTCATAATTACGGATGAGCATGTAAACGGTCGTTAAAATAGACACACACACACACACACACATACACATACAGATACAAAACTGCGCTATCCAACGTCATCGAAAGTGGGACCATTTGGCTGTTACATTGCCGTTCCCCGTAACGTTTGGGTGCGCTGTTGAAATTAGTTTGTTAGAAAAGCAATGCGCGCCTGTTCCCACGGCTATCACGGCTACTCTGGAGGTTACTGGTGAGGGCTGGTGTGGCCGATTACAGTCCGTTTTCCCTGTTTCCCACAACTCGTTCGTTGCCCACGAACAAAAGAGGTGCACTCATGCCAGTGCACAAAGAGTAACGTAGACAGAAGTTAATTTCCCCTCTTATGGGGAGGGGTTTGCACTTCTTAGCATATCATCTACGTGGCCACAAATCAGCGGCACCGTGCTGCAGCTTGCACTTGCACACCCGAATGCACTTCGGTTTGTCAAGCTATTTTTTTTAACCAGTTCAATTACTAAACGTGACTTCCTTAGCTTAGGGAAGCCGCGCCACAGCTTTTGGGATAAGTAGGTTTTGCACATCAACAACCTCCTGAGCCGCGTGTGCTGGAGTTGGAGAGAGTTCATGAAGAGGGGGGGGGGGGGAGGTTCGTGGGAACTTTGTAATTGGTTTTTTAAACAATCGCATTCTGTTTTTCTCGATTGGCCGGGGTGGGCCTTTTGGCGGCTTGTTTGTTTTGGGAAGGGTTTTGAGGCTCGGATTCGGTTGGTGATGTCCTAATATAGTCAATTAGGCTAGAGCAAAGGTTATGATTTAAATTTCTTTTAGTTATTTACTTTTTTTTAGATATTTAGCCATTTTTTTAAATGAGTACTCACAAAAAGCCAGAAAAATTAACCTAAGTAAAAACAATTTTTTTGAAGTTTATTTATTACCTCAAAATTACCATAAATAACTCTCTCATTTCCCTCAAAAACATCAAACTGCTTCAAACGTGAAACGATATGAAATGAGCACGCCATGGAACGATTCGTCATCGCTAAATGCAGCCGCTAAATTGGGGGGGGGTCTCAGCAGCAAGTCAAAAGACTCGCCAAAAAAACATAACCGAAACTGGCGGATAATGGATCCCCCCAGAAATGGATGATTCCTGCTGCTCAATTTGCTACATTGTAACCGCGTCACGCGTCAGCAGTAGAGAAAAAAAAAACACGTCAGAAGGTCGTTTACGGTTCTTTTTTTTGGCCCAGGCCGCTCGTGTTCGTGCCCCCGATCGAAACCACAATTATTGATATAAGCCTAATTTGATTTGTTCGGCTGCGGGCTTTCCCGAAGCGGATTTCTATTTTCGGTGCGCGACAGGAGCGTGAAATTTGATTGTCATTTTAAATTAGCATTCGATGGATTTATTGGGTAACAATTTATTGGTGCCCAGTTTTACAGGAAGGTTAACAATGTACGGTGTATGTTGAAAGCTTTGAGGGAAGGGAAACTTCAAATAGATGCTAAATATTTGCGTAAAAAAAATGTATAGAATTATTTCCTTGCATTAATGCTTTCCTAGGGCGCTAAACCTCACGGATCATCAATTTCGTGAATAGCAAACCTGATATAGAAAATGCTCCGTTGTACATAAGTGCAAACCTTAGGAGGCTTGAACGACTCTTACGGGGACCATTTATATTTGTAGACCTACAAGGGTCCATCCACCACCCCCCTTCACAGTCACCATCCCTTGTTGTACCATTGTTCCGATCCTTTGTCGTAAACTTCTTGCCTACGTGACTGCTCATTAAGTCGTCTGCCGTTCCTGTGTAATTCCCAAGCTTCTTCAACGAATACTGCTCCACCTCACTGCCGATCTCAAAGGAACTATACCGTGCATGCACGGAGTTTCCACTAGCATCTTCCAGCTCTATCAACAGCTCGTACTGTCTGGCCGAAGTCAACCGATGCAAATGCTCCAGCCCAAACCAGAACTCACCATCAACTCTTCCAAACCCGTTCCGATACTCGCTCCAGTTGCGGTTAAAGTTCATCCGTTTGGTGTTACGATGTTGGATAACTAACCAGCCTCCTCCAAAATTGGACTGTTGAACACAATATCCCAAAAATGGTTCATCATGCTCCGTAGGCTGTATTAAGAATTTGCCCGACTGCTCCTGGCCAGCCGCCTTGCATGATCGCGACGAGATGCTGGCCAGATCTAGCCCTGTGCCAAGCTTAAACCGTTCTATGTCTTCCTTTGATGATAGAGCTTGAATATCGTTCCACAACTTCCCTTGTTGTGCCCAGGCTGTCTGCAGGGAGAGCGTCCTGTGCGACTGCGCTTGCAGTGCGGCTAGCTGACGTTCGATCGTGCGATTCTGTTGTTTAATGGCTTTGGACAGCTTCTGCTCAGTCTCGAGAAGCTTGTCCTGCAGGTACTCAAGTTTGGCTACTATCACTTCAAAGCCAAAGCCGGTAAGCGATAATGATGTGCCTTTGGTACACTGGACATTTGTGGTATGTAAAGAAATTAGCACAAGACACAACACGGCTTTAGAACCGTCCATGGTGAGCTAAGGACCGATGACTATGCTTGTACCGAATGAAACTGAACAGACGGCTATTATGCCGCTCTCTTTTATAGTGAACTAATGGGATAGAACAACTCGATAAATTGCATAAGAAGAAGGACTTATCAGTGACCTACCCAATTCAATGGCGACAAAAATGACCAATCTGTGTAAGCGGGCTCCCGGCTTCATTTTTTTTTTCGAAGCTCTCTGTCATTCTTCCAGACGGTTAGTTATCTCCTAGTGTTAGTAACTCTCTTTCTCGAAAAGGAGATTTTTTTAGCATCCATCCGAACCAACGGAGTCAAGCTTATGAATCATTGCATCGTGTCTCTCCTGCTAGCATGATTGGTTGTGCTTTGCACGAGCGGCGTTTGATAAACTTTTCAGAAGAGCGCGAGGAATGAGGAAGAACTTGTGAATTTAGGGGTGAAATATTGTTTGAAAGATCACCTATAGATCACATCGTAGTCAAGGCGATCCATAGAGAAGATGATATATTGTATCTAATAAGACAGGCAATATTCAAAAAAATCAATACAAGTGCTCCACAAAAATATCATTTCATAACCAATGCGATAGCAGAATACAAATGTTCGGCTGCTCTTTGTACTTCCAAGTTCACTATATCTGGAATCAAATGCACTCCATGAACTTCAAGATTTGAAAGTGGATGTGGGGAAGAATAACTCAGTACAGTACAAAACAAAGAGTATGTTGCTTTATTATCTGTTTTTATGGTTGAATCAACAATGGTTGAAAGAACTAATGACTCATGCTGAAAGAAATTTAGGTGGACGAAATGTGTTCTTTGAAATAAATGTGTCATTTTATTTAAAAGGTCTTCTTGATCGGAGGATAATATGTAGGGCTTTCGCCAATATTAAACAATTTATCCCTAAAGTTCAGCAAATGACCTCAGAATGTCGTAACGTATCATCATTTTCGTAGACTTCAAATGGGGCATAGAAAAACGGTTGATCCTATACCCTGGGCCGTTGTATTCTTTCAAATAAGCTCCGCTAATATTTGTATCTGTGTATGTGTGTATTGTCCATTATCACAATTTGTAATTTCCTCAGGATGATTTTCAAAACCGGCCTGGTTTGGACCGGTCTGGTAGTATAGTCGTCAACTCGTACGACTTAACAACATGTCCGTCATGGGTTCAATCCCCAAATAGACCGCGCCGCTATACGTAGGACTGACTATCCTGCTATGGTAACAATAAGTCACTGAAAGCCAAGCCCACTTCATTAAGTGGGTACAGGCAGGCCATGACCGACAGCGGTTGTTGTGCCAAAGAAGTAGAAGATTTTCAACACGCCTCAGGCTGGATTGAGCTTGACAGTTCTTTGCGATGTGTTGAAAATCTTGTGAAAAAACAGAAATTTCATTTTGAAGCTAATACACAATTTGACAGCTGTTGAAAAACATCTTGTAGGTGGTAAACGATTATGTAAATACTCGAAACTGACTTGGAAAGCCCTGTATTGATGTACAATTTCACAGATAGGATAACTATGTGCGGTGTATGTTGAAAGCTTCGAGGGAAGGACAACTTTAAATCGGTGCTAAATATTTGCGTAAAAAGGATGTTATATTTTTATGGGTTTGTTTCCTTACATTAATGCTTGCCTAGGGTGCTAAGCTTCACGGATCATCATTCTCGTGAATACCAATTTTTTAATAGAAAATATGTTATTTTCGCTAAACATATACACTAAGCGGTCTTGATTACTCAGACGTCCATTTATATTTGTAGGCGTACAAGGGTCCATCCACCATCCTCCTTCACAGTCACCATCCCTTGTTGCACCATTGTTCCGATCCTTTGTCGTAAACTTCTTGCCTACGTTACTGCTCATTAAGTCGTCTGCCGTTCCTGTGTAATTCCCAAGCTTCTTCAACGAATACTGCTCCACCTCACTGCCGATCTCGAACTCATCGTACCGTGCGTACGCCGTGTTTCCAGCAATATCTTTCAGCTCCACCAACAGCTCGTGCTTGCGTGCTGTGGTAATCCGGTGTAAGTTCTCTAAGCCGAGCCAAACATCTTCCTCGACGCTTCCGAACCCGTTCCGATACTCACTCCAGTTGCGGTCAAAGACCTCCAGCCGTCTGTTGTTGCGATGCTGGATAATTAACCAGCTTCCTCCGAAACTGTACTGTTGAACACAATATCCCAAGAATGGTTCATCATGCTCCGTAGGCTGTATTAAGAATTTGCCCGACTGCTCCTGCCCAACCGCCTTGCACGATCGCGACGAGATGCTGGCCAGATCTAGCCCTGAGCTAAGCTTAAACCGTTCTATGTCTTCCTTTGACGATAGAGCTTGAATATCCTTCCACAACTTCGTTTTTTGCGCCCAAGCTGTCTGCAGGGAGAGCGTCTTGTGCGACTGGGCCTGCAGTGCGGCTAGCTGACGTTCGATCGTGCGATCCTGCTGATTGATGGCTTTGGATAGCTTCTGCTCAGTTTCGAGAAGCTTGGCCTGCAGGTGCTCAAGTTTGGCTGCTAACACTTCAAAGCCAAAGCCGGTAAGCGATGATGCTGTACCATTGCTACACTGGACTTTTGCGGCTGGTAATGATATTAGCACAAAATATAACAACACTTTCAGTCGGTACATGGCGTAACACTTGTAAGATTCCAACGACTAACTATACTTGCTGTTGAATTAAACTAAACACACGGCTCATATGTAGCTCGCTTTTTATAGTAGACTAGGAGCGGGTAGAACAACTAAGAAACCATTGGATAAGAACCAGAGCTTATCAGAGTGTGTTACCAGCAAACCTAACCACGGTCAACAAAGTTCAGACCGAAAACTTGGCAAGGAATAATCTCTTTGAAGGCATCGAGGCCTGTTGTGTTGTGTAACCACCGTTTGATAAACGTATGAAAAGATCACGAGGAACTGGGTAAACTTCACCGCAAGAGAAGAAAACATCGAGAGAAATTGAAGTCATACCATATCAAGGGTAGAATGGTGTTTTTGGATCCAGTGCAAGGTCACAAGGTGATAAGAGGTTCGTCAAACTGCTCTTATTCAGATCTTTCAACACATATTATGTCTCTTTTTTTAGAAATAAAACCCCACAGTAATGAACTGTTGAAGAATTCTGGCTGTAATTTAGATGATTAGCGGCTCGCAAGAGTCGCTATTCCCTTTCGCACGCTCAACATAAACAACTCTTTTGTAAGGTCATGGTCGTAAAGCGATAAGGGAAATATGGTAAGACCATGCTTATCCGACGATGCCTTGAAGTGAGAAAAACGAATCCCACAAATCAGAACCATTCCGTACAAGAATTTATGATCCTCCAGCACGCTACCACACAATTAGGTCTCTTGAGCCACTTGAGAAGATATAGCTCCAGTTTCCGGCACCGAACATCATCAAAAATTCAATCCAAAAATCAAACCACTTCTTCAAGTACCATCAAAATCCGTTAACAATCTGCTACACCAGAAGCGCCCCCCAAAAACCCCACACTGATATCCCATTTATGACCTGCCTTCATTGCCACCCGAAGCCTGACGTTTAATTGCCTATCGGACGACAAAGATTAGATTGTTCCAGAGACAGTCCCGCTATAAGCCGCTGCACACTGACTGCACTAATCTCCCTAACGAAATCTCTACACACATCGGTTCGCGTGTGCAGATCATAAATAATCTTGTCATACAATTTCGATAAAATAGACTCCATTCATCCCTTCATTCAGGTGGTGGTGGTGATGCCTGCCCAATACTTACTCCGAGCGATAATCACACTCCGGTGCATAGTAGTCCGGTGGGAAGATGTGAAAGTTTGCATCGTAACCCTCGTCCGGGGCGTGTAGGCCCGTGTAGGGATAGTATGGCGTTGCCGATGGTTGGCCGGCGGGTAATCCGTTAGCTCCTTGGCTCATGCTGCCTGTTCTGGCACTGGTTATTGCCAAGTCGGTTCGCACTTTTAAGAGAGGCACACGTTAAGACCTAAGTAACTTCTCACAGATCTTCTCCGAGGAGCATCGATCGTATTGGAATGATTTCAATGCAACCAAACTAACACAAAACAGTTCAAAACGATCTGTTTCACACTTAACATAGCACTGTCTCTCTCTGAACTCACTTAGCTACCTTAGCTACTGACCGATCGATCCGATACAAGAACGAACTATCAACCTGGCCCAACGAAGGCGGATTGATTGGAGCCCAATATTGGCACTACCGGTCGGCACTGTCCCGCGCTATCGTGTGTCGTCAAGCTTTAACTGCTGCATTCACCCGAGCCCCATTTGCACTGTGCAACCAACAAACCATCCTGTGCACCGGACCACCTCCACCCTTACCCACCCGAGGCAAGAGACGCACCTTATTAATACGGCAGTATTTCTCTAATGTTTAATTTCACATTATCAACGATTGATAAAAATGAACGAAGTAGATGTGTATATGTGTGGGTATGTACATTGGTTCACTGGAGGCTCTCTCTCATACACACACACACACACCTGGATTGGCCGCAGCCCAGTGATTGCCTGCGCTATCTTCTTTATCAGCTTCAGGTTGGAGCTTTTATGGGACACAAACACAGGTGTACTACAAGGGATGCGGAAAGGGCAATGAAAGGGGGAGTCACACGAGGGGAGGGTTATTGGAAAAATTGTTACTCCCGATCGGCGGCAACAACATGTGGCCAGTAAGTTTTTACGTGTTTGGCAAATGTCCTTCAATTAATTTATGCTTTTAATAGTTAATCAGGATTCAATCAGTTTTAAGGCTCCAAGTAAGACTTTTCATGTCTAGCCAATTTGAATTACTTTTCACTAGTAATCTATAAATATATTTTGAATAAAGTTAAGTTAAATATGAAGGTTAAGCTTGATTTAAAGTGCTTTTAACGGTTACTGATGTTGGCTTTTGTGGTTGATCTAGTTATCCGTGGCTTTTTGCTATCGATCAATTGAACTAAATTTGGATCGAACTACGGCCTGAGGATCACCTTAGGCCGTCTGTCACTGTTGTGTTCTTATGATCTACTAGATATTCGTAGCTCCTGCTTAGATTTTTGTTTTCCTACAAATTTACAATTGAAGCATCTGGCGGTGAGGTAATATTTGTAAAATGATTCCAGGGTCCAAGAATAAATACAATTATGTATCTGGAATATTCGTTAAGGACCACCAAATAATAATAATAATAATAATAATAATAATAATAATAATAATAATAATAATAATAATAATAATAATAATAATAATAATAATAATAATAATAATAATAATAATAATAATAATAATAATAATAATAATAATAATAATAATAATAATAATAATAATAATAGTAATAGTAATAATAATAATAATAATAATAATAATAATAATAATAGTAATAATAATAATAATAATAATAATAATAATAATTAAAATAATAATAATAATAATAATAATAATAATAATAATAATTATAATAATAATAATAATAATAATAATAATAATAAGACGGCGAAGAATAATAAAATATAAAGAATAGATGTCCTGTTTCTGTGAAAGTTACAGTCATTATTGAACTCTCGCAAGATGTTTTCCAACGGCAAAGCTATCAGGAATATATGACAGCTGTTGAAAAACGTCTCCCATGCGTTGAATAATGCAGCTCTTAACATTGGCATCATGATCCGAAATATGTGCCTGCGTTTGCATTATAAATTATGAATTGAATTAATATATAGAAATAATTAATGCCTCTCCAGAGGGAAATTTACATTAAAAGAACGTGTTTGAGCTTCTACTTGTTGTGAACGATCTAAAACACAAGCTTCTTTTAATTGTGATTTAAGCTCATGACTCAAATTCTGAAAATTATAGAGAGAAGATGATAGAATTGTGTAGTTTAACAAAATGTCTAATAAATACGAAATCATCATAATAATTAATATAAATATTTGACAATGAACAATCCGATATTTACAAAAATAAAGCATGGGTTAAGAGAACAAATGATCATTTCATACAATTATTCTGAATCAGATACGAACGACATCGTTGCACGGTTAATACATTGCAAGACAAAAAGTCCACATTGATACGCAACAAACAAACAAAAAAGCCCCCATCTGATCAGTCATCTGATTAACCGCTTCTTATCGTAAAAAACAGATTGCAATAAATAAAAAAAAACCCATCACAATGTTATTCTCATTCGGATTCGGTGCGATGCGAAACTAGTGTTGCAAGCGCTAATAATTATCACTGCAAGCAAGTGCAGAGATATCATGCGCGGGTTGGCCGCACACGGCCAGAATGCACCAGCATTCAGTCATCGGAAATAACACACATACACACCACCACCACCACCATCGTTTGCCCAGCGCCTTGTCCTTGCCAATCGATACACTGGCCCATCGGGTGCGATCACATGCACCGACCCGAGGCCCGGGTGCACGGTGCATATATTGGCAACCTGCATTAGCGACTGTCGCCCCCTTATCACAGTGTCGGAGCGGACGGATGCGCACCAGCAACAGTGCAATGGGAAAAAGAAACCTCCCAGAAGAAGATTTTAAACTTTACCATCAGTTACTATATAGAGGGAAGGGATTGCATGTGGCCGAGAGAGAGAGAGAGAGCGAAAGAGAGATATGAGCCCAACACGTCCGTCTGGTGCAGTCGTGCAAACAATCGCGAATGCATCGTATCGGACCTGCCATCCCTTCCTGCCCCACCAAATCCCCAATAAGATCCAATAAGTGAAAAACCTGCCCGTACCGCGGCACGATTGCAAACTATCGTTTCTGCGATAAGCAACTATCTGGGTGCCGACGGTGGTGCCCTGTGCGCGCCCTGATAAGGTGTGGGGGGCGAACCATCGGCTCGCGGAGCAAAAAACACCTGCTGCAACTAAAATGTTTCACCCGAGAACAAAACCCTTCCCAAGTAAGGTCGTAACCATTGAAAAAAAAACCCACGCCTTGTCGGCGGTTCTCCACTTCCGGTTTAGGGGAAGAGAATCCATCTGCCGTCAAGTGACTGCTACCCTGCTTCTTCTGAAGTATTTTCGGTAGCCAAAGCCACTCGAGGCAGAAAAAAAATGGAGGATAAAAGGTGCGAAACGAAATGCTAATTAATGATATTTACCGTGGCGTGCAAGTGGCCCCAGCAATCGAGCTCGAGCGCACTTTGTTTGCAAATGAAGCCACTTTATGGACGGGCGTTTGACATTTTGCACACCCATTCAGGAGTAGTGCAGGGCACTTCTTGGGCGTTTGAGTTTGTACGAGCGAGAGGGCCCCTTCCGAGCGAGTGAAGTGAGCTGGTTGTGCCCTAAAGGTTCGATGAGTCCTTCTGGCGCTGAGCATAAGAGGCCATCGGCCATTGCAAGCACTCCACCGCCACAGCAGTGTGGTTTAATGTATTTGTCAGACCTTTTGTCAAGCGTTATTAATTTAACGCCATTCAATACATGAAATGCACACATTACGGATGCAGTACAACAAACTGCCCATTCAAATTGCACCCAGAAGTGCTGCAGGTGTGCGCTAATTTGATTGTGCTCCCGGCCCTCTCCATTACTGTTCTTTTTTTTGTGTTGCCGTCAAGAGCGGTTCTTGAGATGAGTTGAAGTTAATTTTACTACAAACAGCTACTAGTACAACTGCTGCGGCGTAGCACTACACCTCCTCCTACATCTCTCTCTCGTCAATTGGAGTGCTCCAGTTGGTTTAAGCAGCATTATTTGCTTACATATCCAACGGGAAGGTGGCTGCTTTTATGAGGTGCGATCCGGAACGATACACCGTTTGCCTGCAGTGATTGTTCCGGAATAAAGGAGCTTTGTGTGGGCACACTTGAGGGTGTTCAGTTAATGCAAACATTCACAAGCATGAATATAATTATTGGAGAGCCTTTTTTTCCTCTTTGCTGCATTGTATAGGTCCTTAAAAGCAAGGGAAATACATTTAAAAATGTGTTGTATAATCGTAACGGTCGCACGCAGTTCAAATACGCAAATCACTTCAAACCGCCTGAATGTAGGCAATCCGCATTGCGTGTGCTTGGTCGACTAGCAAAATTACAGTGAGCAGCACTGCATTTGGATCAACAGAGTGCAGGTTTCCCCGATGTTACGCTATACTCGAATATACGTAATTTTCTTAATTTGACAGTTTTTTGAGCAAATAGTACTAATTTGACGGATCAAATGTCAAATGCAAACTTAATTCCCTTTTGGTCGAAATTAAAAAAAAAAACATTTTAAAAGTCCGGAGTCGTTCGGAGTCTTTCGGAATCGTCCAGAGTCGTCTGGAGTCATCCAGAATCGGCTGCGAACGACTCCGAACCACTGCGAACGACTCCGAACGACTCCGTCTCCGGGCGACTCCGGGTGGTTCCGAGCGATTCCGGACGACTCCGGGCGACTCCGGACGACTT
The DNA here is from genome assembly GCF_943734685.1 of Anopheles coluzzii. Classification (NCBI taxonomy): domain Eukaryota; kingdom Metazoa; phylum Arthropoda; class Insecta; order Diptera; family Culicidae; genus Anopheles; species Anopheles coluzzii. The sequence continues at coordinate 73,893,595 of NC_064671.1, forward strand.
CGGGTGGCTCCGGGCGATTCCGGACGACTCCGGGCGACTCGGAACGACTCCGACTCCGGGCGGATCTAGTGGTTCCATTTTGCCGGAGTCGGAATCGAACTAACAATTCGTGGGTGCTCTCCAGAAGGGCTACATTTAATAAAAAAAAATCGAGTATTCCGGATTCGCGGATTCCTCGGAAACGCACAAACCGCGTAACTCGGTAACAGACTGCATATCGGAGAATACTTGTACGTGTTTTTCCTATTAAGTTCGGAATTACTGGAAAAAGCTTCTTTTTTACATTGTGTTGTTAGAGGTTCTTTCGATACGTACATGTATATATATTTTGTTACTTTTCATTTGTTTTAACTATATATAGTGTAAGTAGTTCTCTCATTCTCATTCATTCGACTTCAAGTAGTAGCGCTTACACACCCATCCTTACATACTCGCACACGCACACTGAACCGTCCTCCTACGTCGAGCAACAAGTAAACGCACGGTAGGATTTGATTTACACCCTTGCTCAAACGCTTAATCCTCTGCCTGTCTTTCTCGTCTCTTTGCTAGCAGTATAACGCTCGAAATGTACAAAAACAAACCCAGCTTCCCTGTTCGCCGCGACCGATTATTGATGTAATACGTAAGCAAACGCAAGAATAAAACTATACATCGGAAACACTGCTTTAAAGTAGTAAAATGCATCCCTCTCTCCTCCTAAAGCTCTTTCCCATTTTCACTCGCCTGATTGGATTCCTTGTGAGATAGTTTACTCTTCCCTATAGGTAATCCCTGCCCGCCGGAGGAGACGCGATGTGTCTTTTCGTCCGCATCAATATCACTCTTACATTCCTCTTACTCTTACATGCTGCATTTTCCCCTCTATTCTGCCACCGCATGGTAGTGATTTGGCTACTGAGTTCTTGGAATTTGCATGATGCACTTTGAATCCTTTTTGCACTAACTTAAAGTATTCACCTGTGTCGTAATTAACATTGTATACATTTTGCACGAAATTTTGCTAATGAAAAGTTCAAATTTTACGTGTGTCACTCCTCCTCTGTGCAGCACTGTGGCACCGAACAGCCCCCTGTACTTCTGTACGATCGTATTACATTTGGCTAGTTTTATACAACGTTTATCTCTACATCAGGTGTTAATTGAGGGGTGTCTTTTTAGCTCTGGGAGCATCCTGGGATGCAGCAGGATTCCTCTTCCTCCCCCCTTTGCTTTATCGTCAATCGTTTGAGTGTGTTTATCTTTAAGCTAACATTCCCTTACGTCTTAGTCGTTTCACAGTCGCAGTATTCCCCGGCGCACCCCAACACGACTGCAAATAAAAATAAGCGCGGAGCGTCTCACATTACTCCGCATAACAACACTTTACTTTTCTCTCGCTTCTCTTAGCGCTTAAAGTTATGCTGCAAATTAGTTATCGCTATCTTACACCAATTGTGTGTGTGTGTGTTAGTGGCTCGCTGATCATACCTTCGGTGTGCGAGCCGCGAATGATCGGATTCGGCACAACAACAACAACAATTAAACCTGTACAATCTCATTTACCGTGCTTACTCCGGTCTAGAGTTTTTGATGGATCGTTTCGCTAATTACACGTCTCCTCCGCCGACCATTTCGATAGCCTTCGGTACGGTTTGAATGGAGAGCAGCAGGCGGAGGGGTTTTCCTACTGCCCAGCATACCCTTGCCAAACGTCGTCACAGGCGCTTGGTTTGGTTATGATTTTGTGGGTTTCTATTTGCCCATCTCTCCATATACTCCATACGGAATAACAATAGAATCGCCGAGCAAAGCGCTACCGGTGCCGGTCGGCCCCACGGGGTTTACATCGCTGCAGAGCTTTTACACAGGTGGGTGTCATTTCTTCTTGATCCTTTGCGCTATCCATTCTAATCCCTGGTACAACCTGGAAAGCGAGAAAACGGACCACGTGGGGGAAAATGGATTAGTGCAAAGTCCTCTTCCATCGCCGTCGTGGTGGTGGTAGTTACCCTTCGCCCGTGAGCGCACAGCAGGACTGTATGTGCCACTGGTGGTTCTTGATGGAGGTAAGGTCTAATTGTTTGGAAATTTCAGCTGCACTCATCGAGTCTTTTAGATCCTGTGCGGGTGTGGAAGTTTAAAATAGAGAAATATGAAAAAATTAAGCATACAAAAAGTGAGGAAAAAGAGAGAGAGAGAGCTCGATTTTCACTTGCCTGCTTATTTGCGTACACTAATAAACTAGCCTTCGTTAAGTCTTCGTGCTGCAGCATTTTGTACAACTCCTCACGCGTCACCGCTAACCGTTCGCGATCGGTTGAGTCTATTACCATGATGATGAACTGGAATAATTGGGGAATAAAATGCAAAATATTACAGATTAAAATAATGTTAACAACGTGCGCCACCCAGAGTTTTAAACCGGCAACCCGGGGGTCGTTGGTCACATGTTCGCAGCCACTTAGTGGTCGCTATTTTTAACTCTCAGGATTTGATCACGTGCAGCACGTGGCTAGATGATCCTGACGACGGCGACTTACCTCTGTGTTTGTGTAGTACGTGCTCCAGGCCGCCCGTAAGCTCTGCTGGCCGCCCAGATCCCACACGAGAAAGTGAATATTTTTCCACACGATCTGCCATCGGCATACCATGGATGAGCGGGAGGAAACAGGCGCATGAAAAAGAGAAACAACAAACAATGGTTAGCGTTTGCCAATGTGCTAGATAAGCGGCTTATGTTGCTGCTGCTCGGTGCATCGTGTGCGGTGTTTGTTAGGGGGAGAGCTTTTTAAAGAGCAAAAATGTATTTTAATGTTTTTTTTTTCTTCTTCTTTGAAACGATGTTATGTGGAGCTTCTAAACCTATTGAAAGGAGCAATTGGAGTAATTGTGTCGAGCGCAACAGCAAATTGAGCACGGCAGAAATTACCTCCTCCACGTTCGATCCAATCGTTGGGCTGGTGTGGACGACTTCGTTCATTAGAAACTGGTACAGGATGGTTGTCTTGCCGGCATTGTCCAAACCCACCATTACGAGCTTGTGTTCTGCGGGGTTTCAGAAGAGAACAATAAAAAGGATTGTTTGTTACTATGAAAGGTTTTATAGCGTAAAATGATACATTTGATGACACTATGACTTGACGCTTGTAGAGCAAATAGAGTTGGTAGGCAGATAACCGGAATCGCCGCTCACTGGCAGCAAATGTAATTCACACGTCATAAATTAAACATGCTTGCTTTACGAGCTACGACAGTGCAGCACTTTACAGGGGTTTTGAGGGGTTCTCATAATTGTGGAATACTTTCATGATTCTTTCTTACACCAAATGCACTTTTTCTGTAAGGAATTGGACTTTATGGCACCGTTTTTGGACAACTACAATAGGAATTCCCAATGAGTTTGTCCAAAAAGGGTGCCATAGGGTCCAATAGAGTTCATTTCCGATAAGAAAAAGTCAAACAAGTATCCCACAGCTATGGGAACCCTTGCAAAAACCCTGTAAACATCTCCTATGGAAAGCCTTCCTACTACTACACGCAAACGGGCAAACATTGGTGCAATGAGTGAAGTTTCCCCACCCCCCCAAAACTGACCGCGACATCAGCAGCAGCAGTAGCAAAATCACTATCGCCGTCGGTGAGTCAACGTCAAAACACGAAAGAGTTGTTTTTAATCCCGTTTTTTTTTCTTGCTGGCGCTGAGAGGCGCGCTAAGAGCGTTTAAAAACTGCCCCTGACTGTCGTTCACAACAGCTTCTAACTCTTTCGAACCCAACTCAAAGCCACGTCGTTGTTGTTGTGGTGTGGTTTAAAACGGTGAACCTTTACCGAACGTTGGAACTGTTGGTCCCTTCAGACTGGTTCCAAGCGGCGTGGTTTTAGTAGAGAGCATTTGACCCGCAGCACATTACGGGCACAGCGTACAGTAACCACTTGCACTACGCGTTTGCCACATTGCTTCGTGTTTGTCTGTGTGTAACCTGATCCACCAGCATAAGCTGCACCTTCGAAATCCGCCCGAAGGGTGAAAGACCTTCACAAGCTTAGAACACATCTATCTGTAATTGTCAATTAAAGCTGTACCATATAAAGCTGCATTTCGGGGATGTTCCGTCCTACGCAGCATCGTACAGAAAGTGCTCTCGGTTGACTGGGAAGCATTACATTACAGCCCGGTAGCCCGATGACGAGGGGCCGGCGGCGAGCTGTTCGTTTAACGCTCGATCGACCGTGACATTACATCAGATTATTCTCGTGCATGTGTCTTTTTTTTCTCATCCAGCCAGCTCACGCCGGGACCATTAGAGCCGACCGTTGCCGATGGTACATTATCCCACGCATGATCGTACCAAGTGTGTATGTGTGTGTGTAGCGATCGAGAGGGATAATATCCAGCTGAAAATGATGCCATGCAACTGTACCCCACGCTCTCTTGAACGTAGTTGAAGTAGAGCAGAGAACATTTAAAAGCTACCATCACGAGGTCGCTCTCGAGTTGAGGCATGGCACAACACACTCGCCTCGATCTTGATGATTGAGATGGATATCTCCATCTCTTTTGAACGCAGAAGGGTTGGTCAGGGTCTACTACTACCCTCTTTCGGCTCAAGCTCATTACGCGACAGGTCACTCCTCTCTCCCTCACTGCGCACCGTATCTGTAGGCTGACACCGTGGCTGACTCAGCTCAGGCAGCTGATTTTGGGAAGGTGGTGACCGATGGTGAGGCACATATTTGTCACGAGCACGAGTGTAGCCCGTACCTTCCCTCTCGGAATGGGTCGGAATGGGTAGGTAAACGTGTGGGACACGGGAGGGGAGGCGCGCACCGAGTAGTCGTTGCTGGAAGTAATTTATTTTAATTTAAATAATCACAGCGCAAAGCCAATTGTACCGGTGCACGGTTTCGCACGTATTTGGATGAAAGTGGCCGTGTGTCCGTGTGTGTGAGAGTATGAAATCACGGATCTACAAATCTGCATACTTTGGAGGGTGAATGTTAAAGCTTTATTTAAAGCTGAGCGTAATTATGTTTAGCGTAATTGGTTCGCTTTGGAAAGCGTTTTGACGGGTAATAGACAGTTTAAGATGAAATTCCGCTCAGAAATGACACATAAAGTAAGATTTGTGGCAAACATAAAGCCAATTCGTCCGGCTACCAAAAAAGAGAAGAAAATTCGCATAAAAAAGTGATAATTGATGTTTAATACTAATAAACCTAATCGTATCCAACGTGTATCCGCAGTTCCATTTCCCCCAAACACCAACAAGGATGCTGATTGCTACCGCACAAAACAAATTAATAGCTTTTTAATGCTCCACCGGGTGGGGGCTCGCTGGCATTAGCATCACTAAATCAAACCACACACATACATGGACACACTCCCGATGGGTTCGTGTGCTCGCACGCTCTGGCCAAATCATGCTTTATGTAACGGCTAATTGATTTATCACATCCAAACGACACCGCCGGGGACGGACGGGCCCCCCTCAATCCGGTGGTGCGAAGGCTCTTGATGAAATGTTTAAAATAAAATCGGTCCGCTGTGTGTTCGAAACAAGAGCACATTACGTAGGCTTCGCCAAACACGCCAAAAACGCAACTGTGTGGCTGATGACCTCCTTTTGCGTGCTGCTTCGCGACCAGCGGTGATCGATTTTTTTTGTGCTTCCCTACTTTATGCCTGCGGCCGCGCATCGCTCAACCTCCCCACGTGCGTGCGTGCGTGCGTGCCAGCGATAGGTTTTTGGGATCTGCTTGGGGTCACGTTTTACTGATGCGCTTTAAAGTGAGGATTAATTTGTTTGTATCTGCCAAACCACGCAAAAGAGCGATGCTGGAAGGGTTTAGGTTCAGTGAGTACCTACAAATACAAAAAAAATAGAGATAAAACATTAATTACATACTTTGACCTGCTACTACAGTGGCAGCAGATAAATGGCCACCACTCACTCTCCCTCCCCCCCATCGTAAATTGATGGTTTCACTTTTCAAAGAGACCTTCGCAAAAGTTTTAAAGTTCGTCGGACGAGTTTGTCAAAGCGGAACAACAACAAGCAGAAATACGCACCCACCCGGAACTGTGGCGAGGTAGTGAGGGTTGGGGAAAATTATTTGAGTGGCATGTGCTGTCGTTTTTTTTTGGCCAAATCTCTCTCTATCTGTTTCTCAATGGGTTGACAGCCAATAGCCCCATCGTCAGCCAACAACAAGCACAACCATGAACACTGCCACCACCGGAGGAAACCTGTTGATGTGTGTGCGTTTTTTTTACGTTGCAGGTTGGCACTAATCCAACGGTTTTTTGGGGGGAAGAATAGACTACCTTTTCGATGCCGGAACAAGCATTCAAAACATTAAACTCCCAGATTAGCCTTCCCGGAAGGACACGGTGCCGTTTCTTAAACTGTCTGGTAAAATGGTTCGTAGTTCACCTCGCTATGCATCCAACCGTCTTTCTGATTTGTTTCATGCTGATGATTTATTATTATTTCAGCAATAGTGATGTTTGCAAAAGAAGACATCTATCATCCTTATCGCACTCATCTCAGATCGATAGACAGTGGAATTGCACATCATACTTTGCCAATAACTATACCCCTAACGACTCATTAACATTCCACCGGCTTCTTGGATCCGGCTATCTAACCATCGCCTACTTTAATCAACAACTCGGGCTCACTAATCGGCAACATAGCTTTCAACATAATCCGTTTCTCTTTCTTACATTGCGTTCGAACATTGTTAACATGGCCGGCCCCCTCCCTGCTAGTTCGGTGGCCAAGCACCCCCAAAAGTCCTACTACCTAGAAACGAACATTTCGTTGTATGTTTGCAGTACCAGTACATGATAAGCGTGTTGGGTGCTGGCACACGGGAAAGAAGGCGCCTAACATGCTCGCACTCTATCTCTCTTCGTTTGATAAGGGTGATGAGTAGTGGTGGGTAAAGTTTGCAAAAATCCGGAATAGACTCCAATCCGATCGATTTCGGATCCGACTCCAAAAAGTAGGTCCTCCCAGCAATATCCGGAGTCATGCGGAGTCGTTCGGGATCATCCGGAGTCGTCCGGAGTCGTCCGGAGTAATGCAGAGTAGTTCGGAGTGGTCCGGAGTCGAAGTCATCCGGAGTCGTCTGGAGTCGTTCTGAGTCGTCGGAGTCGTCCAGAGTTGGCCGGAGTCGTCCAGAGTCGTTCGAAGTCGTTCGGAGTCGTCCGAAGTCGTCCCAAGTAGAAGTTATTCGGAGTCGTTTGGAGTCGTTTGGAGTCGTTCTGACTCGTCCGGAGTCGCTGTGAGACGTCGGAGTCATCTGGAGTTGGCCCGAGTCGTCCGGAGTTGGCCGGAGTCGTTTAAATCGGAGTCATCCGGAGTCTTTCAAAGTCTTTCCGAGTCATTCGGAGTTGTCCGGAGTCGTTGGGAATCGGAGTCTTCCTGAGTCATTGGGAGTTGTTCGGAGTCGTCCGAAGTCGCCCGGAGTCGTTAGCAGTTACCCTGAGTTCTTCGGAGTTGGAGTCGTCCGGAAATGTCCGGAGTCACCCGGAAATGTCCGGAGTCACCCGGAGTCGTACGGAGTCATCCAGAATTAATCGGAGACGGTCTCGGATCGACTCTGGACGACTCTAGACGACTCCGAACGATTCCGGACGAGTCCGAAAAACTCCGGACAGCTCCGGACAACTCCAGACAACTCCAGACGACTCCGGGTAGAACTAGTGGTTCGGATTTTGCCGGAGTCAGAATCGGATCAACAACAGCCAGAGTCGGATCGAAGTCTTGGGTGCGCTCCAAAGAGCACATCACTAGTGATGAGCCCGCGACTGACTGACTGACACACCGGATGAGGATATAGAGAGAAGGGGAGGGGATGGTGAACGAAGCAAAACCGAAGAAAGAAAAGCAAATAGTAACGATGTTTTCGATGATGATGGTGATGCACCCGTCGGCCGTGATCAAGAGCAAAGACCTTTCACTAGGCGGTGAAGAAAATGGACGTAGTGTAACCGACGATGAGGACGGGGGAGAGCAGGGGCTCCCATTCTCACAAATGTAGGCCAGTGAACGATTTCATTGTCGTGTTGCAGCGTGCGGAACGGATGATGACGACAACACCCCCGAGGAGGAGAAGGAGCAGAGCGGACCAAGATGCTTACCTTCGTTGCCGAATAAGCTCCAGATTTTTGCAAACAGTAGCCCCATTTTGATGATGTTGTGTGCGTCGTCTTCGTCGTTGTCGTTGGTGACTTCAATCCCGTGTGGGCTTTCTCTTCCTCTCCCTCTCTCTCTCTCCTTGGGCGGATGTTGCTCTACCACAAGCACAGTAGCACAAGGAGGCTGTGGCTGACTGCGCGCTATTGTATTGTTGGTCTTTTTATTTTTTCAAACATTTGCTGCCATTAGATGCACAAACACACACACACACAAGATAGAACACACTCAGCAGACACACATCCGCGTAAGGACAATATCCTGCGGCCGTCTCGAGGGACGCTTTAGCACTGGCATTCCGCACGACACCTGCAGCGTACGGGAATCCTTACAATGGATGCCATCGTCACACGGCCATATTACACACACACACACACACATACACACACACACACACACACACTGTTGGGGCTTCTGTGGAGCTAAACGAACACGAGACAAGCTGCTGCCTGTGTCCGTCTCTGTGTGCTTTTGCACTTGTTGTTTTCGCTGGTGCGTGCTTCCTTTCCACTGTTGCTGCGCTCCCTTTCCCCTATCCACACCTTCTCGTCTTCATTGAAGAAGCAATCATTAAAGCTGGACACACATACACACAGCAATACACGTGCACACGAGCGAAAGTGTTTTGTTGTTGTTGTTTGTAGTTGCTGATTTCTTTTCCTTTCGGTTCGTTTTCACTCTAATTGTTGTTTACTCGCACGTTTTCGCCCACTCCTTCTCCTGCTTCTTCTCCGCCGGAATCAAGGTGCGTGTAAGTGAGCTTCTCACATTTTTTTTGCAATCGTTCCCCTTTCCCTTCCCGAGCTGTTCCCCCTGCGTGTGACCTTTTGCCTGCTTGCTCGGAGACGTTGTTGCCAAGCCCGGATGTTGATGAACCGGAGCAAATCTGGCCTTTGCCGTTCCAAGAAATGGGTGACGAAAGTTCCACCCCACACGGTTGGCAAACACAAAAGAAACTTCGAAAGAACACCACCCTGACCTTTACACAGCTGGGCTACCGCGGATGACAGTTTCGTAGGGCAAGCGAGTGCAATCTCGGGCTGCTGCTGCTGTTGCTGCTGTGTACGTGGAGGCGACGGACACAGCACGACGGCAGAGTGGATTGTAATTGTATCCGGGTGGCTGTGTCTAGCAGTGCGGTGCCACCCACCTACTGTGACACGTTGAATAGACTACCTTTCCCCTCCCCTCCGTACGGTGAACAAAGATCACGGGAATGCTGTACGATTATCAGCACAGAAGATAAACATGGTAACGCACACACACACACAGACTAATGAGACACCTTTGGCCACACACTTTTTATCACGCAGCTCACGTGAAGAAACGGGTTTTATCTGCACCACACGGCGACGGCACGCACGAACTCACTTACGGGGCACGTACGCACGAAGTGCACGGAAAAGCATTACAAAATAGTTTCGTTCCAAAATATGGACCAGTTTCACCAACACAACACGCACACTGGCAGGCGCTCGCGAAACTTTGCTGCTGCACGGTGGGGCGTTTGACGTTTACTGAAGCGGCGGCTACACGTGCGCGGACGAGGTTGGTAGACACGAGCAAAACATTATTCATGGAAGTGAGAAATTGGGTGAGATTGTGAGAAAAGGTCAGAGAAAAAGGCAATTTTCAATATTAAAATTATAATCATGCCTTTTTTTGACTCTTGTTTAAATATACATACAGCGCTACAACACTCTGCGGCCTTGGCCTGTTGTAGCATTTTCCAAAATCGCTCGTGGTCTCGTACCTTCGTCTCCGCTCTTTCTTTGGTAGAACAACCGTTGGTACCTGTACCACTTGTGGGCTTGGCTTTGAACTTATTGATTTGAACTTATTGATTTACCCATAGCAGGATGGTCAGCCCTATGTATGAGAGCACGGTCCATTCGGGGCTTCGGGAACATAGGAGAAATATTGATGAAAGTTGCCTCAGTTTAGTAATGGATTTACGAGATGAAAGTTGGTTATGTTGCACCTAAAAGTAATCAATATAAAATATTGAAAAATAATGGAAAATCACGACAGCCTCGTCGTTGTATCGACTCGTACATTTTCCTTCCACACATTCTTCTTCTTCCTCTTTTGGCACAACAACCGCTGTCGGTCAAGGCCTGCCTGTACCCACTAGTGAAGTGAGCTAGGCTTTCAGTGACTTATTGCTACCATAGCAGGATAGTCAGTCCTACATATGGGGGCACGGTCTATTTGGGGATTGAACCCATGACGGGCATGTTGTTTATGTCGTACGAGATGACGACTGTACCACCAGACCGGCCCCTTCCACACATACGGGGCCGAAAATCCTTCCAAGCATTCTTACAGTCTACTGGTACTTTATTGATACTAGCTGTCAGCTTTGCCCGTCGATTAACAGGTTCTTGTATGGGAACTACTTTCTCAGGCTATAGAATGACCAGCGGCGGCCAGCATCCTTGTGTTCAACTCAGCAAGGCTTCTCACTCTTGTCGACTGCAACACAAATGAAGGCTTTCTAACCACCAACAGTAGAAATCATCTGATTCCATCATGTAGGGAAAGCCTTCCATTGGTTTAAAAACCTGTGGTTGCAGCAAATGTTTCTTATTGCTCGGTACAATATGAGAACACTGGTTGAAATTCGATTCCCTGCCAACTATTGATTAGTTTTTAGTTGGCACGTTTTTTCGATACAAATCTAAATCTGAGATTTTTCTGAATAAGCCATAAGATTTTTTGTTTAAAAAAAACTCGAGTATCCAAACAAATGCATGTTTTTTAATTCTTTCGGTGAACTTTTGGCTAATTCATTCTAGCGTTCAACGAAAAATCGTTCAATAATTAAATTATGACGGTATTTGATCGCGAGTTTCAAAATTGCCACAAAAATCTGACTCACGTGTATGGTACACTTCAGTGCACATTTGCTTGATGACGAAACTTGTGCGCCAGTTTTCTTGCAACGTGTATTTGAAAGTAAACTGTTTTTTCTCAAATAAAATCTTTTTTAAATAAAGCTTTGTTGCAAAATTCAGGATAAAAACAACTTAGAATGTCGTTATAGCGCTAAAAATGAAATAAATTGCCAATACAGACAGCCATACCTGTGCAAACAAATCGCCCAACAGAAACCAAGGTGTATAGAGAGCGATTTCGGTTTCGAGCACCGGCTGACAGGCGGCGCATATTTCGGGCAGATATGCTGCTTGCTCGATATGGTAATGTTTGTTGTTTTTTTCTCTTCTCTCGGTCAACAGCACAGAAGCGTACGAGCATAAACTAAAAACTGTGCAATAACTGTGTAGGTAAAGTGTGCGGTGCTTCTAAAGTGAGTGAAATTATCGAAACGCTAACAATTCGTGCGGTCAAAAGCACGTGTATCGTGTTGCGCTGCCTGGTGAGTGGCGAGTTGTTGGAGGAGTGCAGAAAGCAAAACAATTCCTGTTTGTGCCTGTTTTGCAACCCATCGTAGCATGCCTGTGCCGATGCAGAACAGTGCAGTGAAGTTGTTGAATGTAGCAAAAGTGTAGGAAAAAGGGGATGAGTAGGGCGGTGCTTAAAAGATAATCCACGGCAAGGGTAATGAATTAAATCAGAAAAAAGCTTCATAGTTAATGTAGATAAGACAACATTGATTGAAGATAAGAGGGAAAAAGAAACAAAACAAACCAATTGATCGGGCTGTATGTGTGTGTGTCTATGCTGTGGAATGGATTGGTGTAAAATTGTGACTCCAAAATTGAATGCGGCATTTTCAGTGCGGGGTCAATGAAAAGTGAGTTGTTTCTACGAAAAATACACAGCCAAAAGTGCATCAAACATCGAACGCGCGACGCTTCTTTCCTCATCTTGATTGACGGGGTATGTACACTTAATTTAAGGTTCAAATGAATGTTGCTTTTTCCCTACCTCTCTACCAGGGCCCCATCACTGCATTAGACAGCTGTACAACCGGGATGCAATAAACAAAAAACCTGATAGCATAAATTTCCGCATAAAACAACATTCAGTACGCAAAGAAAAGGGGGAAATGTGTGTGAGCATACGTTTCCAAAAAAAAGGGAAAATAAAAACGCACCGGATACGTTCGTGCCTCGTGCGCTGCTACAATTAAACGTTCCTCTTTTCTACTTCCCCTCTTTTCCGCCGACTGCATCTCCGACGAATGCACTTTGTTTAAAATTGTTAAATAAATACACCCGAACACCCCTACCCCCCAAAAAACACCATTTCCATACCAACGGAATGTGTGTGTGTGTGTGTGTGTGTGTGTGTGTGTGTGTGTGTGTGTGAAAGGTTGGCAAGTTCAAACGAAATGTGGAAATGCATAGGACAGACCTCGCCTCAAACAAGAACGGCAGCTGATGTAAACTTGTTAATCACAGAAATAACACTTTCCTTTGCGTAAACAACCAAAGTCGACGCGGGCGCAACGCAAGCCGCCCAAGCCACGTGTGCGCTCTTCCCGGCTTTTTGGACCGTGGGACCTCCACGGGGTGGGATGCACTTTTTTGGAGAAGAGAAAACTGTTTTCCAAATAAACAGAAACACGCAGAATTGACTAGAATTGAGTTGAGGTTGAGCAGAACGAACGAACGAACGACAGGTGCCACTGGAGAGGGGGGCAGGCAGCGGAGGTGGTGTGCAGTTGGACCCTTCTCGGCCGGTAGAATTGCACTGCAATCGTTTTTGTTGACGTGACGAGAACCTTTTTCTTGGCAACTGCACACGTACACACCCTACTGCGGCCAATTTCCACGCGATTTCATCCATGGGAAGTCGCGATTTTCCCGTAGACGCCTCATTTGCGTTTCGGGCGAAATCCGTTGCTGATTTGGTTGAGCTCTTGCCTGTACAGCACACACACACAGAATGCAGCCCCATCAAGGACGCCGAATGATGTTGATGATGAGTCTCTTGTTATGATGTTAAAAAATTGAACAGAAAAAAGCGACTCGTTCGGGGAACATTTCCTGTCTTCCATTCAATCGTGGTTAATCATCGCATCGCATTAAAGCGTCGCTGGAAACCGGCTGAAACCATGGTGTACCCTTCAATTGTACGATGACGGGGCCGTTTTGAATTGCAGTCTGTGAACTAGTGTTGGTAGATTCAGGTTTCGGAAGATTCGAAGATTCAATCCCTAGAAAGATTCGATCGGATCGGATCCCGTTTGTAGGGTTTGAATCCCTAAAAGATTCCTTTGCGATTGGGATTTGATTACGATTCGGTTGGGATTGGGATTCGTTTGGGATTCGATTGGGATTCTGATTGGGATTGGGGTTGCGATTGCGATTGGGATTCTGATTGCGATTGCGCAGTTTTCAGTCAAAATATAGCAAATGTTCGTGTAATGTAGCATTTAATGAGAAGTTATAGTCACTAAATAATTTTAATATTGAAGAAAGGTTCGCGTCGGAGATCTGTACTAATTATGATGTAAGTACAGCAAAGTTAAATATAATTTGGAGTAAAACAGAATGACCTCTTATTCCAGATTCAACTAATTCACCCCCCCCCCCCCGCCCCTCCCTCTGCTGCAAACTAGAATAAAACGCTATACCACATTGGGATTGGGATTCAATGATTCGAATCCCATCCAGGATTGGGATTCAATAATTCGAATCCCTTCTGAGATTCATTTTTCCCACCACTACTATGAACCCATCCTTTTTGCACATGCATCCTCCTTCCCTCCCTTTTAAAAAGTAAATAAATTGTATGAAAAGGTCTCTTTTGCCTATTGAAGCATCATAATGGAGTATTAAAATGATTAAAAATATAAAATTAAAACAAATCCCATTTATGTGCTATTATTTGTGCCAGTTTTAATGCCCCTATACAGGTATATGTAATACGCTTACGCAGAAGGTAGGGAGGGGGGGGGGGGCACTTTCACTCACAATTAAACACACATCGCTCAAAGCATAATTAATTCATCCGCTTCGGTAACACTTAATTGTGTGACTAACGTTGCTACGGGTAGCGTACATAGAAGTGAGCGAAAAAAAAACAAAAATCAAAAAGCAGATAATAATTTTCCACTGTCAAAAAAGCTTCAATCACACGGGGGGGACGGCTCTGATTGTGACTGACAGAAGCGAGCGGGTATTAAATTTAATTAAATGTTTCGCACACATACATTAAATTGTGCTAAATTAACCAAACGAGATACCAGTTCGATTTTGGCCATGTGGTGGTGGAGCTTTAGGACGCATTTTGTGGGGGAAAGGATGTGGGAGGGATACATACATTTAATACCCAAGCGCTGATAGCCGTCAATATCAATTCCACTGCGGCTAGCTTGCATGTAAATGTTACAAGTACAATATAACACACACAAAAAATCAATGCTGTCCATTGTAAGCGAGCTCATAAAAGCTCATAAAGTGCTCTTGCTATAACACACACACACACACACAACATTCAATTCTCATTTATAAATGAATGTTAGCCTGCACTTGCAAAACAAGAAGGCAGAGATCGGCACCTGTCACGGTGTCGTCTATCGGGCGTTTCGATCGACCACTGCAACACTTCACGCTGATTTATGTGCCTGTGCTGTACGGTATGCACAGATTAGCCACGTTTCCGTGTCCGTGTGATCATGACAAACAACCCCCGAACGCTGGGTCACTCATATTACCCCCCCGTACATGCAGTTTGCGCATTCACGCACAGAGAGCGCACTGGTACTAATCGAATGCGCATTAAAACAGGATAAAAAAAGGTCACCTGGTCGGTGTGTGCGTGTGTATAACGTTTAGCATACGCAAACAAATCAACCAAGATGATGATTACAGGAGGCACCTCCAGAAGCACTAGCATTGGAATGGTTTTTTTTGCAATTGGCGAAGCGATAATGCATCGCTTTTCACGGTGTTTCTAATGCCAAACACTCTCACAGCACAAGTGTTCGATCTCGATCTAAGGAAACCAACGGCACACGATCGGCCCATGTGTGTGATTGGTGACCGGTTTTGTGCCGGGAGTCGACGAGGCAACTGGCGGAAATAACTCGCCGTGCAAAGCTTCGCCCGATCTTCAAGGCGAGCCAGTGAAGATCGTAAGCAAAGCTTGCGGTTGACTCATGGCACTCCGCTGCGGTGTCCACCCGTTGGTGTCTATCAGTACTTTATGGTCGTTTGGTAGTCATTTTGTGTGTGTGTGTCACAACATTGTGCCACAACACGGCGCAGACATTCCACCTTCTTGGCGCATTATCATCATCATCATCGTCATCATTGATCGTCGTCTTCATTGGCACATTATTGATGCGTGGTAGAAAATGTGTCTCATCCCAATCGGAAATACCTTTGCTCTCGGAGTCTATGGAAAATTGTACCGTTTCACAGCGGTGAAGGATAAAATATTGTATCGTGGCCAATCGGACCCCATCGACCGGGCGGCGCGCGGTTTGCGTGGCGAATGATTAATGCATTAATCATCGGCTGGGGTTTGTGGAGTGAGAGGCTGCAGAACGAACGGGATTAAATGTACTTTCGTGCCGTGATCGGTACCGCGCGGAATTGCTTCGTGCCGATCTTAGCCTCGGCCGCGAGAGGGTCGTGGTTTTTGTTGCTGTTGCCCCATGTCCACCGAGATGAGTTGCGCCCCCACCCTCGCACGGGCAGCGTTGCATCACTCCGAGCACAAATGGTGCACGGTATGTGCTGCCAATTTGCTGGTTGGCGTGATGGTTAGGGCCACTGTAGGAGGAGGTGGGAAGGGGAAAAGGCTTTTTGCTGGTATCGTGATTAATTCTAGTTTTTCTCCCACCTTGCCAACAGTTCATTTGAAGCTGCAAGAGCTCCTCCAGTTGTTCCCTTCGGGGGTTCTTCTTTTCTCTCTGTCTCTCTGTGTTGTTACTCTGATGAAGGCTTCTCCAAACAGCTTGAAGTTTTTGTAGTTTTTTGTTAGAGGACGGCAATCAAAATTTTGAGCGGAAATTATGCATATCGGATCGGTTAGTTGAATCTCTTGCAAATGCATTTTTGTCACCGTTTTTGTTGGTACATCGGGGAAGGTCGGATGGTTGGACATCGTAACCGTAGCGAAATCACGACTCCATGATGGGGTTTGCGAGTACGAGCGTTACTTCAGGTGCGATTGCGCGCTGACGGTTGCGATTAGAGGCACTTTTGTGCTACCTTTAGTACCTTAAATTAGACGAGGTTGGGGTTTAGTTGCCATGTAATTTGGTTTTTTTCCTTCTTCGTTGCTGTGCTGTACACTGATCGTTGATGGTCTTATTGGAAGTTCATAATTTCGGCGTCACTTCACGAATGTTTTGGATGTTATTTCGTTCCAATGCTGAAAACCTTAAACGGTAGATTGGGTTAAGGTTTTACCTTTAATTTTAACGCCTAAGATGATAGCCTTGCTGTTGTTATGGAATATTCGTTATTTAAAAGGTCTTATGCATTCTTGGCCGGGTGTGTTTATGTCATGCCTTTGGGATAGGTTTTTTTTGGGAAGTCGTATGAAGTGGTTCTGGGAAGCAAATTTTGAGAGAATGTTCCAAGAAAGCGACACGAGCATAAATGCTTGGTCGTTCATCATTTTAAGTAGGGATTTAGGAAATGTAGGAATTTTGTCTAACCTCGAATCCATAAAATATCTACCCAGCTTTTGAAGTTTTTTTTTGGAGAATGTCATTCAAACATCTTTTGTCAGACCAATTCCAGATACTAAGGACGCAATAGAGTTTCATAGCATTGAGATGTTTGATCTATCAGAAGAAATCATACCTTGTGATTTCTTGTGCATAGCCTTTCAGAATTGTATTCCTTCGATATTGTTTAGAGGCTTTTGCACAACGCTTGTTAGAACATAGAAAGTCTCTGAGGCATAACCACTTTTGTGTCTACAGTTGTGTACTTAACCATCAAAGACTAATACTGAAGGTAATATCAGTAGGTAATATCAGGAATTTCTGAGGACCATAATTGCTTGAACCGGCAAACGCTTCTGCATTCGTTTTATAATGCATATTTGATTGAATTCCTCAAAATCTTTATGTGAAAAGGATGTTCCTGTACTTAATTGCTACCCCAAATACTCCCATTCTTGCTTGCAGATAAACTGATGTGTCTCAGTATCAGTTTGCAACCACTGAATTGAGGTATCATCCACCTCGCAGCGGGAAAATAACTGTTTCAAGCTACAAACTCGAAAATGAAGAAATAATTAAACCCTATTAAATATCTCAGGATCCTCTCCAACTCTTCCGACAGACCTAAAACAAATCCCAGATTTAATTTCATTCAACCAATCAATCTAAATCTCCACAGTCCATTAATACCCAGGGACACCAGATACCTATGGGGCCCGTACTAAACCCTCGTCTTCCTGCCTTTCAACTCCCATAATGTTGATTTCTCTCAGCTCGCTCAGCTGTTGAAGAGATGCGTGCGCCGTACCTCGATAATCCATCGCCATTCGCACAATGGTACTTCTACAGCAACACAGTTCTCCTGTCTGTAACCCAACACCCATCACCGGAGTTCATCAATCCTATCGCAATCCCAGGGAATGCACCCGTACGGAACAATTAGCCTCTCCAAACGATGAAGCGAGCGTGGAGTTTCGTTCGACTCGTTCCGCTCGTCGTCGATGAAGAGACTCGGTGTCACTCGATACACAGATACAGGGCGCACGGTGTGCAAATGCAAGTGCCCTAGCAACCGAGTAGTGACGGGATTTGGCTCCGAAGATGTTCTTCGTACTAGAGAAAAGCCACTCCGCTTGCTTGAAGAATGCCCCCGTTTTTTTTTTGAAGACTAACAAACGCCGCGCTGGGATGAGCTTTCGAGGCGCGGAAATGGTTTGTGGGCCAACCGTTTTCGTTTCAGCGCTCCCGCGGGTTTCCCCTTCTCGGTGTTCATTACACAAACAAAAGTGGCTAAGTAATTTTCTCCACACTCCACACATTTCCTTTCCATGCAGAAGGTGGAACGCGTCTTCGCTGCTTTTTCCGCTAACCTTGATTGCGCCCTGTGCAACCGCGGGCGCAGGTCACGTATCGCCGTACCACACGCGCACACATGCATACGAAATAAAATCCAAAATCAGGCCACTGCACATGCACATAGCAGCAGCAGCAGCAGCACGGGATGGTGAGACCACCAGGGCGAATGTAACGCTCATCCCGGAAGGTAGAAGACACAGATTGGAGCAACAAGGTTCACCGTTCTTTGCTAGCTTCCTTGCTCCTGCACACGTGAAAAGGGAGGACGTAAAATTGGACGAGAAAAATCCATTCTCGCAAGCGTCATTTATCCATCATTTGCTCTGGGGTGGTGGTCCTGGTTGACGGTCGATGGGGCAGCCTCTCCTTTATTCTTTTATGGCGACCACGTCCTTAGAACGTGTTACGCAAAAGCTAGTAAAGCGCGAAGTGATTCAGGCGCGCGTACAAAAGCGCACCGAGAAGAGAACGCTCTTGTCTTGCCTGGCCACTACCACTACCATCCCCCCCCCCCTCCATAAGGGGGGTGGGAGATGCGCTAGATCAAGCCTATATGGGTGCCGATATCAATAGCTGGCCGGGAGGAAGAGACGGTTGTTTGCACGTACCCAGCCTGGCGTCACCTTCACCGCTGCTGCACGGTGCTCACGCTTTGTCTGCTGCATGCCATGTGATTGGGCATATTCACTAGCCTCGAACGAATATGCATCGTTCGACGTGCCTGTGTCGTATGAAAGAAAGAGAGAGAGAGAGAGAGAGAGAGAGAGAGAGAGAGAGAGAGAGAGAAAGAGAGAGCTAGAAAGAATCGTGTCCTCCTCACGGTTGCATCGAAGTGCGCACATAAGACAAAGTAAACGAAATGCAATCGATTCATAATCCGCGAAAAGTTGCCGCTTCCGATGCGCTGTGGAGGAAGCGAGCTCGGTCGGTCGTTTCGGTTCGCCGTGCGGTTTGCGTGGCCGGCACAGTGCGCAGTGGGAAAGGTGGTTTCGGAATTGAAATCGACCCGCCTAGATAAAAATGGCGAGGTAAGGTAGCAAAGAAATAAACCGGAAAACCGGTGTAGATCGTTTGCGGGGCTTTAAAGCTCCCGTGGGATCTGCGGTGGTGTTGCTGGAGGGAGGGGTGAAAGGGGAGAAATAAACGGGAATAGAAGAACATGTGAATTACCGAACCGATGCTCTAGCAAATAGCGAAGAATCGTTCAGCTTCAAGAAAATGGTTTGTGTGGTTTTTTATTTGGTGCGCTTTATATCCAAGCCTCAATTCTCAACCGCATCCGTTTGAACAATCTTATGCTTGATTGTTGGTTTGTCAATAATATTTGTTAACATTGTATGGTTTGCTGGCTTTGCACACGACGAATTGTGTGGATTTTGAATCCTGCTTCTAGGTTGATAGAATCAAAGTACGGGAGTGGCATATATTTTCAAGTTCACATTGAAAATGCATCATCCAATGCTTCAGGATGAAGTAGCGACTCAGTTTTGTGCAAATTAGTGGAATTGAGCGTTAGTGACTCTACAATTGACACATTTAGTTGCTCTTTGTAGTGACCTAGGACTCACTTTTTGACATTTAACTCACACACTCACTCATTTATTTTAACCCGATGGTGTCGATTAGTGGCTGAATCTTTCCAATAATTCACGTTATTGAACACTCCTTGCATACTAGTGCCTCACTCTTTTGTGACACATCTCACTTGAAGTCTTCGTGTGATTTAACTCAGTCTTTGTGCTAACTAGTGACTGATCACTCTTTTGTGTTTAAACTCACTGTGGTTGCCAACATGCAATTTGCTGTTTTGTCATTCAGAGTCTCGTTCTGAGTGAGTCACTAGTCGGCTCATAACACATAAGATTGTGCAGTTTAATTTCAGAATTGTATGCAAACATGCCACATTATATTTACGACGTTAAGCTGGAAATCGTCGTAACAAAACCTTTGACAACAGATTAAAAGTCTTATTCATTTACCAAGAAGGCGAGAGTTCATCTCAGAAGTGATGAGTGCTGACCAGCTGACTTGCCAACTAATGTGTTCAAATATTCCAAATTCTGCATCTTAATTTTATTGACAGCAGCACAGCACTTAAGGTCGCGGGGCCACGGGGCTTTCTCAAGCTGAGAAAACGTTCTCAAGCACTCATTTAAGTTTCTCAAGCACTCAAAACTTGTTCTCAGACTCAAGCCCGTGGTCGTCGTCAGTTTTTCTCACCCTGAGAGACTGATATAGACACTCAAGCTTTATTTAGAGCTTCAAATAGAAAAACAGTTTTTAATCGCATATTTTTTTAACGTTTTCAATTATAAACATTGAATACATTTTCCAAAGTGATTTCCGATAAACAAATAGCACAATTCTCCATATTTCAGTTAGCCGATCGCTGCATCGTCAACTTTCTCAAAGATTCTTAAAGATTCTCAAAACCGATTTTGTTCCGATTCGACAAACGCTGAGAACGAGGTTTTCTCAAAAGCACTCATGAGTGGTTGAGAAAATGAGCGTTGAGAATCCCCATGGCCCCGCGGCCTAAGGGATCCGACCATCATCGATCGCTTGATCGGGTGCGGATGAGAAGCGAACTCATGACGAGTTTGTTGCTCGGTCGTACGACTTGATGATTTTACCACGCGGCCGACATATCGGGACGGGCATTGAAAGTGAACCAGTATCTCTAACTTTCTGCCCAATTTCAAATAATTGGATTAATGTTTAATGTGCCCAAAATTGAAGCAAAACGACAACGGAACTAGGTTAAATGTTTTTATATGTTAAACACACTAGATGCAACACTTGTTCAGTGCAGTTGATGCAGCAGTTTTTAAATGTTCTCAACACCACACCGTTATTGATACAACTTTTTTTTAACTATTTACTACCCACAAAGCCCCATTTTCGTGCACCGTGCGCCAAAGTGGATCAGCGCGAAAAATCAACAAATACGCTTAAAGTGCTGTAACAAGGTCTTAGCAAGCCGGGGGTCGCCTGCAACACCTAGGTCACATGCTTCCCTCCCTCGCTATATCGAACTCGGTATTTATTTATTGCCACCCTCCAACCCGACTCCGCAGGCCGCCGAATCCATTTTCGTTTGCAAAAAACAGCCGTGCCAAAGCCTTACAGCATATTACGCGATTCCGCGATCGACTTTAAGCGCAGCCACAAACTTTGCACACCTTCCCTTAGCCAGTTGGAGCGCCCCTCCGACCTTGCAGCGCAGCGTTACAGATGCGCTCAGCGGGATAAAACCGACAAAATGGAACCGTATGATGATGCTGCTGTGCTGTGTGTGTGTGTGATACATGCACCACCCCAATCGACCGATCCGGCACCCAGTGGAAGCACAAATCGCACAGATTGAACGGTGAAACTCATAAGCTCCAATCAAACCATGGTTCCGCTCGCTCGCTCGTTCGCGCCGTTGGTGTTTCCTTTCCGTTTTTTCCCCAAAGTGTTTCGCCCAGTCCAAGGCGAAAAAAAAGCGGGAACTTCCAACTCTTTCCGTTGACGTGCACCGACCATCGTGCACCGGGCCTCTCCATTTTCGCAATGGTTTCGCAATTTCTTCGCCACGCTCAGCGGACGGGACGGGAGAGGAGGGTGCGTGTTGTATTTCTTATTTTGTCAGCCATTCGCCATCGCGAGAACCAAATCCCTGTGTGTTTTTGCCGTTCGGTGTCGTCGTTGGGCCCGGGCAAATATTGCGACAAGAGCGAACCCACCAACCCGTTGTGCGCACTGCAAGAACTTATTGGTCTCGGAGGCAGCTTGGGGTGGACAGGAGCGGATGTTCACTAATGCGGACGCGGTTTCGGTTGCGCCTGAGCATGGGCTGTGTGGCGGCTTAAAAGGCACTGAAACTAAGTGAAGCTTTCGGTCTGGCCATGCGTCAGGGCGGAACAAAAGAACATGGGGTGCGAAAAAACGCGGGCGTTTTGCGCACCGGGAGAGAGAGATAGAGAGGGTTGAGCGCGAAAACCCGGGCCTGTCTTTCCCATGTATTACTCATATATCACACAATTTATGGGGATTTGCGTTGTGTGGCTCTACGTTCGTCGCCGTATGCTGTGCCGCACTGTGCGCCCTCGTGTGTTGTGTTGAAATGTTTTCCACGCGACATCGGCTCCACCTCCCTCGCCAGATAGTAGTGCATCTGCAAGAAGGCGAATATCATAACACTCTTTTTTACGAGTCGCGTGTTTTTGTTGTTGTTGTGCTCTACCCCCCGGCTCGGGATGTCTTTAGTAGTAGAAGGCAAAACTTGACCACAGACTCTGCGGACTCACTTTGCCAACGGGGCATTGGTGTGCACACATATCAGCCTGGTGGAGAGCAGGCATAGAATTTCATGGACCCGAGGCGGGCATGTTTGGCATTTTTGCGCGTCGGTTTCGAGTGCCGGCGGTGAAAGCTGAGAGACAGAGCGAGAGACTCTGGCGTTCGGTTGGTGACAATTTGTGCACAGCTGGCGTTTGGGATCTCCTTTTTTTTGCTGCTGCTGGTGCCGCCACTGCTGCATCTTGTGTTACGCGACGCTTGATGGTCCAATGATGCACGACCTCGCGGTGTTTGGATTGTCATTTTTCTCGGTATTAGCAGTGAAACGAAGCGACCGGGTGAAACATTAGAACGTTTGTTTGTTGTGCCTTTTTTTGCTTAAAGTTATGTGAGGCTCAGCGTTGTAAATAAGTTGTCTGACACGGATTGCCGATGAATGATCTATTGTGGGTTTTGCGTTGGGACGATCTGGTTGGCTACGTACACTAGAACACATCGTTAATAAAATAGACCGAACTGAGAGTTTGTTTACCTTTGAATTTTAAACTGATATTACTTCGTACGCAAAGTTGGGCACTGACGCAAGGCATTAGTTTTTATATAATTTGGGAGTAGCGAATGCCATTCGTGACCTTTTGTAAGTGAATCAAAATCTTGGTCATTAACTGATGTTATAGACACTAGTTGTCTGTGGGACATCTTGGAAGGATTCAGCGTATCTCGGACATATACACAGATTAAAGAGATATATCCCGAAATTATTGTGTAGCATCTACAGCAACCCGATGCTACGTAGGAATGATGTAGGAAGAGGCTTATTGCTTTCCAAAATTTCAGTAATAGTTCTGAGATTCCAAAAAGTATGCCATATATATCAGAGAAAGCACAAAACCCCTGTTTCAGTAGTCATCTATGCCTCTAAGAAATGGACTCAAATATGTTGTCCAAATATAATAAAACCCTTTCGAATAGGTTCTAGAGGAAGATGCTTCGAAAGGAACTTCCTAGGTTGAGATATGCTGGACGTATCATTTGTCTATCAGAAGACATAGTCTATAAAGTTCTACTAGATTGTCCACAGGGAGTTAGAAGATGTGGCAGGTTCAAGCTTAGGTAATCAGTACCGATAACATCTTCAGGAAATCAATCCTGAGAACTTAATAAAAGTTGTTGAGGTTTTCTCAGGACTTGAGTGACCTAAGTGATCTTGTTCTTATCTTGGAGGTGCCGTCCATCTTGATGTTTAAACTTGCGTTATAGAATCTGTAATTCTACAGACTAGGACCTCGTGTATCGAGATGACATCACATGACCTACTATACTAATTCATAAGTCAACCATTTTTGAAGCACATCATTGCTAATTAAAAACAAAATTCAAACCAAAGCATTTGCTGTGGAATGCTTTCTTTTCGGCAACCCGACACCGAAATGGTGGTTACGAAATCAGAACTGCGCTCTCCACCATGCTAACAAGTGCAGATTTATCGCCGTAATATCAGCTCATATTACACATCGCCCATACACACACTCGCCCATGTTTTTGTGGTGACCTTTTTGCAGACGACGAGTTAACCCGCTCTTGTTCTTTCTTTTTTTTTGTTACTCATTTAGTTTACATAAATAAGACGAGACATGTTCTGTGACAATTGGGGCTTTACGCTGTGTCGTCTTACTAAGCGAACGGTCTCACGCCCGTTTCGGTGTCGCTCTGTTCGACAGACACACACTAACATTAATCAATAGTACGTAAAAGGCTTAAATTGGCTTTAGCTTGTAATCCGGTTGGAAGAAATTGTTTATGGTTTCACTCCGTTTGTCCCCACACACAGGCAAATGACAGTCCCTTATTTAAGCCCGTCCATTTTTAAAAAGCCTCCTCCCCCCACCATCCATTTGCCGACTGTTGGGGCGCGTCTAAAGTGCGAAATGTATTCCCTACCTTCGCTCCCGTGAGCCGGGAGAACGCGTGGCGGAGACTTCCAAAAAAGGACCCCTCGCGGGTAGGAGTCCGTTCTTCATTTGCACCTCGCTCGATCGATCGATTGATCGCGGTGAGCTTTCCCTTTCCATGCGCGACTATGGATCGTTTCGTCATGTCGCCCGTGATCGACCGGGGAACCGTCTTTCACTCCGTCTGCTCCGATGATGTAAGTTTGGGAGTCTCTGCCCCGTTCGTTAAGGGTCCACCGGTCGTGGTACAAATCGTGTCTCGATTACGTTTGTGGCTCTCGTTAGCGTTTTAGCCAGGGCCAGGGCGAAGAATGGACACAACGCGATGCTGCTTTACGGCGCCGCTGACCTTTGCACCGGTGAAGGTCCGAACCGGGGCCAAACCCCTGGGTCTCTGTAGCCTGCAGGTTCGGTTCGTACGGTATGCGGAATGCGTGAGCGCCGGGGCAGCGTTTTATGCAATGGAATACCACGGTCTGCTAACGAAGACTTCGTTAGGACTGGCCAGATCGTGCCAAGTTGCCCCTCTTCCTGAGTCGGTCGTACCTTCGTGCTTCCCAGGCCCACTTGTGGAGTGCCTAGCGTGTAGCGTCGGTCGAACCGTTGCATCCTGGATGCATGCCGACAACTCCATGCTAATCACATCCCCCTTCCTTCAGCCCGGGGATGGTGTGAACTATGGCCATCCGTAGCCCCACTAGAGGGTACCCTTTCTCTACATTGCTCCGGTCACAATCGTAACTCTTCCTCTCGAGTCGGTCGCGGTTCTCTTGGGACATATTTCAGCGTCCGTTTCACAACGCTTTGGGATGGTACCAGCATGTTGTGCGTGTGCCAGAGCGCGCCCGAAGTCACGCCGCGTGTTGGCCAAGGTGTCAGGTTTCGGGCCGTTTGTCGTTACAACGAAATGGACACACTGTGCCGGAGAGTTCGCCGCCTCCCGGTGGGTTTCCGCTTTTTCGCACCGTCTCGGTCGGTCGGTCGGTTGCGCAACTTGGAGTTGTTTATTGTTGTGCACGCGTACTACACGGAGGGACGAGACACACTTTCCCGCCACGGTTGTATGGCCCTTTTTCGGATGGGAGATAGGGAGTAGGTAGAGTTGGTAGATTTCATTAGCTAATTTACCGACCGCGGCATGCGCACGCCGCCACTAATCATCACATGCGGTGCAGTGCGTCGTGCTGCGTTGGTGCATTAGGCAGATCGGCAAAGGGGGATGTGACAGTAAACAATTCACTTTTACTCTCGGATCCCCGGGAACTACCGCTGCGTAGGATTTCCTCCCTTTTCGAGATGTCGGCATGGGGGAAAATATGGAGCATCATTCATTTTGGGGTCATCAACAAAAATTGGAAAATTGGGAAAAGTGTGCCATTGGTGCTATGGAAAATGTAAAAATATGGTGATGCAATTTGCAATACTATAGACATGTTTTAGTGCATTTGAATTAACTGAATTTGAATCTTACTGGTTTATACGATTTTTCTGATAACAGTTTGAAGTTGTCAGTTTTGATCTAATAAAAAGATGTTGCTTATCATACTTTTTCATAAATTCTTTCGTGTAAACGCTTGTTTGTACTAAATTAATACTTTCTCAAATTTGTTTTAACAGACACAATATTCTAATTCTATGACTCCGGTGAAACACGATGTTTTGAAGGATATTGGAGTATTTTTACTTACATCTTCCGCTGGAACTTATTTCTATCCCAAATACTGTCGTTTTTCGAGCGTTTCCTTTTCTCATAATGTTGGTGTAATGCTCTTACTATGTTTTTAAAGTGCGCAGTCGAAGTTGAGTAAACCTGTAAAAACTGAGTTTTGTTGGAATGACAATCAGAAATTGAGAAATTGAGGATTGAATGAATTTGATTGAACCAAGCCTTTGATAAACAGAAAAACAAACTTTGATTTGAACCTCAAACGTCGGTTTTTGTAGCCAAGTAAAAGAGATATGTAAATTTGGGCATTTTTATGAGAAAATATTAGTTTAAGTGACTTATATTACTAAATTTTCGATGCCCCTTTGTAGTTGCATTCCAAAATATTGGTTTTCGACAATTGTGAAAATGAACAACTTTAGCTAACCTGCATTCTGTTTCCGTTTTTTTGTTTGAAAAGATTGATAATACTTTAAATACATTGAAAAAATCGTTTTGAACTATGTTTAACTGTGTTCATAACAAATTTGAGCAAAACATGTTCGAGTCTGCAAAGAATCGATGCCTGTTAATTATTTTTTTCAGGCAAGAATAGTATAGGCTGAAAACATAAGGCTTTTGTATGACGTTTTGAAATGATTCCAATCGCCAACTGTCAAATTCCACATAAAAAAACTGTTACTAGGCACTATGAAGGCACAGGCTTATGAAAGGTACTATCTGTACATTTGCTGTATTTGTTATGACAATTTTCTCCGAGTTTTTACACCCAACTGCTATTTTCGTACTTTAAAGTGTTCCATATTTCAGATCAAATTTCAATACGCTTCAAAAGTCGCACGAAATTCAAATCCAACTTTTCCTGCTCCATCCATCCCCAAATATTGTTTAACATTCATATTCCATCCCGGCCCTTCGTATAAAGCTCCATTTTACAGTGCGGCAGCAGCATTGGCTGCTAACTTTATTTATCTTACGCGAAGAAGAGGACGAGGCGGTAACGATACGCTTTACGGTGGCGGAGCAGCTTGTACGCAGCTTTTCCGACGATCACGAAAGTTTTATTTTCGTTCCCCTTTCCAGTTTTTTTTGGTTGTTGCTCCAGGATCTCTGGTATCGCGTTTGTTTGCTGTCACACATGTGTGCGGCCAACTCTTCGTTTCCCCCGTGCGCTGGTCCTTCCTTTGCTTCGGTTGGCAGTGGGAAAAAGTTTATGACAACCCGATCTCCCGACGCTTTTCGCGTGTGTCCTCCCTGTGCGCTGCTTGGACAAGCGGTGGAAAAGTTCAGCCGTTTCCCTGAACGCCCGAGCTCAACCCCGTAATTGCAGCGCTATTTGCACATCCAGCTAATTACTTTCTGCCCGGTCGGACCAGGGCGCGAGCGTGTGCGCGCGCGCTCGTCACGAGAGGAAATTGTTTTTCTCTGTCGCAAAAAAGGATTTCCAGCGTTCCCTGCCTCGCGCTAGTTTGATCTTTCGGGCGAAGGAGTTATTTCCACTTTCCAACTGCTGCCTCCCCACTCCCTCCTTACCTCGGGAGTAGGGGAGTGTTTCCTTCTGTAAATGGTGCCCTCCAGCACATTCGGGAAACCAAAGCGACACAAGACAAACAAAATCTCGACAAAAGATGAATGCTACCACCAACGGGGGCATTAAAGGATTTGGAAGCGATTTTTTGTTGCTGTTGTTGTTTGAGAAAGAAGCGAAAAAAAGACGAGATTCAAGCGGAGATGAGGGATGAGACACATCCTCTGTCTCTCATCGTTTAGTGAAAACTTTGCAGCTTCATTAACATAACATCCGGAGGAACGGCTGTTTCGTGATTTCTGTGCAGTGGCGTCCTGCGAGGCTTAGCCGAGAGGTTTTGATGTTCACTGTTTGCTCCAAGTCCAGGTCGGAGACAGAGAGACAGAGAGAGAGAGTGGGGGAGCATCCTTATTAGATGATAGACATCCTTTTACGGCCGTATCGTCAAAGGACGGTCTGGACCGGAGGAAGTGGGTATAATAAAGAGCGACCGAGTGAAAGAGAGCTAATGCTGGTGGTCGGTCGGAAGACTTTCATAAATAACCCGCAACGAGCAACCATCACGTACCGACCGTTTGGTGGAGCTTTTATATCCCCCCCTTGTTTCTGCTTTTGATTTGACCTTCAGCTTCGCTGAGTGAAGGCTGTGTTATCATCGCTGTGCCGATTCCTGAAGTCCTTTTCCCGTATCCTGATGGTCCCAGTTCTGACAGCGTGAGGGGTAATGCGCCGGGTGCTAAAATTAACCGCCATAAACCATCGGTCTCCCCGCGTCTCTCTGTGTAGTGTATAGTACTGCTGCAGTCGAGAAATGCATTTAAGCGTAACGATTCGTTCCGAGCGTGTGGTGGAGATGTTGGCGGGACGAGCATTACGGTCAACATTTCGTTGCTTGCTGGAGTTGTCCGTTGTGTGTTTGCATCGTTTCATTTCTGCACTTTCTGGCTCAGCGTGGAGAGCAAACGCTAGCAGTAGCAGCAGCAGCAGCATCAGACAGCCGTCGTCGTCGTCGTCGTCCCCGGCTAAACCGGAAGCAGTGGAAAACGCAAATACTTTTGCCCATTTTTCGCACCGAAAACTCAACCCGTGCGAAGAGATGGAAGGCACGGGCGTGTGCAAAGGTCAGAATGGGTGAATTTTCCTATTTCCAAATGTTGTTTTTGTGTGCAGCCCGCTGTGTGGGGCTAACATGGGGAGAAAAATGGAAAGCCAGCAAGCAACACCACATCACGGACGTTCATTCTGGGAAATGTTGCTCCCCCGAAAGTGGGATCCGCGTTGCAGGGAGAAAGAAAAAAGGACCGAAAAAACCCTCCTAACAACCATCGTAATCCTTTCCGGAGTTCTTGTAAGAGGTGTTCAACCGTGGCAAGAGTATTGTTTTTGGGGGCGAGAGAAGGAAAGCAGCGTTGATGGAGCGCGAGGCGAAAACTTGCCTTCGTGGTAGACAGGAACCTCTTCTTAGCAACAAAAAAACTCACACACTACTCTACTACCAGTTTTCATTTGACCGTGCTGTGGAGGAAATATTCCAAACGGCCGCGCGACTGAGAATGTGCGGTAGGTGGAAAGGGGTTGAGGTGAGCAGCAAAGGACCACAGTGGCATTAGTCAGCGTGTCGAATTCTCCAAAAGTGCTCTCTACCGGGCGAGGCGAGGATCGCCCCAAAAGGATGGAGAGGAACGAAAGCAGATCCTGACCCATAAATCCGTCAGTTTTGTCTTATATCTCATTTGCAAATGGGTTTCCCAGCGGCTCCCAAGTCTCCGCTTTAGTGACCCCACAGTTCCCTTTCGCCGATAGTTGTGTGTGTGTGTGTGTTTCCGGTGGATCCAAGCATTTCTTTGCGCAAAAATGCTGCTCCAAATAGAGGCCGGCGATGGCGGTAGAGGGCGGGAAAAGCCTTTTAAGGGTGGTAAGCATTTCGGCTCACTATTTACGACACAGCAGCAGCAGCAGGCCAGGCAATGCTGGACCAGAAAGGCGGCGGGTGGTCACAACTTTTCGGTGCAGATTTCGTCGGTGCCAGCGAGTTTTACGATTTATACGTGCGGGCAGAAGACGGGCGAGATGATGGTGCTGCAGGAAGGAGGGCTTAATTTGATGTGCCTCGGCAAATTGTGCCTTAAATGCAGAAATGTGTGCTACTCTCTTGGGTTTCGCTGGTTGGGGGTTGGGGTGAGGATAGCACAACGTTAGCCTATACAGAGATTCTGTTGTTTTTGCTCGCTGCATCTATGTGTGTGTGTGGTTTAGCGCGAGCTGTGGCTCGAGTGATAAGGTTTTGGAGTTGGTTTTTAATGTAGATTCACTTTTCAAGATAGGCCTTGTGATCGTTCGACGGAAGGTAATTGTTTCGGTTATTCGGTGTGGCGACGGTGGGGTGACGAACGGTTGGGCTGTGTGGATCGGGAAATACTATTTTGAATTAGATAATTTGTCAGATAGGATGGAGGTGACGACATGCCTTGCTTTCTTCGAGAAAAACCAGAAAAAAGTTATAATGTGTTGATTAGATTGAAGAGTGACGGGGATCTTTTACGGATAATCGATCAGTTCTCGTCTGAGCTGCATCAGAGCAAAGTACATCAAAGATCTTGCCTCATAGATTTTTAATGCTCAATGCTGACCTCTATTTTAATATTACGAAGAATTGCGACTTTAAAGTATTCAAATTACTTCTTCTTCTTCTTCTTCTTCTTTTTTTTTCTTTTTGGCACAACAGCCGATGTCGGTCAAGGCCTGCCTGTACCACTAGTGGGCTTGGCTTCCAGTGTCTTTTTATTACCGTAGCAGGATAGTCAGTCCTACGTATGGGGGCACGGTCTATTCGGGGTTTGAACCCATGACGGGCATGTTGTTAAGTCGTTCGAGTTGACGACTGTACCACCAGACCGGCAATTCAAATTACTTAGGAAATCGAAAACTGTTTGAGTAGTTGAGTAATATTTTAGCTTTCAAATGTTGACTGGATTTTCTTTAGGTACCTTTGGGCCTAATTTTCTTGCAGATCTTTCATCCACAACTAAAGGACTGTAAAACTAGATCTAAAACCATGATTCAGAATTTAGAAATATATATAATTCTACGCTGTTATCACCTCGACACTTTTCTGTCGATATCTCTCTAGGTCCCAATGATATATAATGTGAATTTTATCTTTGTTATGAAACATGGTCATTGTTAGTCAGTTAAACAACCGACATTAAGATTTTTTTTAATGTATCTTACAAGTTGGTCCTAGCAGCTTCTTAATTGGGTAAAAAAATGCGCTTAGAGCCTATGAAATGAAAAAATATATAGAGTTATAGGAAGGATACTGTTCATTTAAGATAGTCTGAACAACTCTGGATGAGCCAGATTTGGTCACATGGCTAATATTCCACATGGCTAAAATCGGTTTAGTTGCATAATGCATTGATCAGCATCATTTATCAGAACTTCTCTTTAAAAAGAATGGAAAAGTTAAAAAAAAGCTCTAGATATCATAGTTTGCTCTTCTTTACATTTAGGGATTTCACTAAGTCTGCGAATTCTTCATGCGGCGAGCTCCAAACACCCTCGGTGAGTTCCAGAACTGTTGAAGAAGTGCTCTGACCGGAACCTCTTCGTTACTGCCTCTCGCAGCACTGAGATGATTCGATGAACAGCTAAACTTTATGATAACACAAATATTCCATTTCCTTTGCATGTAAATAACCAAATTCTAGCGGCAAGCAAAATCACTGTGTGATCGGTAAACCAATTCCAATCAGCCCTGGATGGCCCACTGCACACTTCATTACGTGAGTAACCAGGAAAACTGTGGCGACTGTGAAATGTAATATTCATTACTGCAAATAAAAGTTAACGCCGGGCAAATTTCAACCTGCTGACAATGAAAATCCGTTTGCATTTGCTTGCATCACGTAAAATCGTACTCACATTTCACTTATGCCCCGTAAACACACCGGAACGCCAATGCGAATAAAGGTCAGTCGGTGAAAAAAGTAGGGAAAACCTTACCAAACCTTACCACGGCCATGGCTTCTCTTTTTACAATCAAAGTTTCTGTTCAATTTAAGGTCTTCACACGGTGAACTCCCCATACCTCAAATGGATCCTACCGTATCGTGTGGAGGACGACCAAAAAAAAGCCGTGAAAGATGTGCTTTTTTCGGGGTGCTGCTTTTCTACACTCCCACTCAAAAGGACATACAAACTCACACCGGAACACATGCACACACACAGTCACCCAACAGTACAGCGGTTACGGTTCAACTGCTCAGTGCCATGACCCGGTGCCGTCAGAAAACAAAACACACACAAAAAAAGGAACCCTTGGAATGAAGATTGTCGGGTGGGTGGGATGGTGCGCCTTTTTATTCGATTTCTGTACGCTGTTATTCAATTTATCCTGGTTGGAGCTACATTTTTCATGAGCGCCCGGGGGGTGGTGGTTTGGCGCATACCGTACCGTACGGTTATCATGCCCGGTACCTTCCAGAATCCAGTGCCACGGTGGCGTGGTGTGGGTGGTGCACATTATGGGGCAAGGTCAGCCCGCCGACCATCACGTTATATTTCACGGATTCTCCGATCGTGCCTTTGGGGCGCCTTCTGTTCACAAGTTTAAGCTGCTCGTGCTCGGGTAACAGCGCACACAGCGTTGGAGTTTTGCCCTGTACTTTGCTGTGTGTGTGTGTGTTTGCATGGAAAATCCGCCCGGACGTATCTGAAAGACCTCACACAGTGGTGCCACCACCAGTCCCAGACGATGCGGGTGGAAGACACAAATTCCGGATGCAGAAGTCGGCAAGAAATCATGAAAAAAAGGGAGAGTCAAAACCGCGAAGGCGAGAACTCGTGCGCTCTCTGCTGGCACTGATTCATCACATTCCATCCCTTCTTCCCATCCCCTGATGTGGTCGGCGAGAGTCAGGCAGGCAGGCATCGAAGGCGATTACGACGCGTTCCAGAGCCAAAACGCGGGCGAGTCTGAGCAACATTTTGACACAAATCCTGACCATCCATAAAGTACAATATAATCTGTCTCGCGCCTCCCTCGGTGTCTCTGTTTAGGGCTGTCTGCCACTTCACGCCCAACACACACACACACACACACACACACACACTTGGCCAGTTCTTTGCCTGACTGATGAACCGTTGGCTTTAACGCCAGTGTTAATGGCATTCGCGCCGGTTGACGGCCGCTTGTCGCATTTGGCGTGGAGGCCGCCAAGCATTAAGCTCTTGCCATCTCCCGTACCACACACACACACAGCAGCTCGGCTCGACCGGCACGAATCACAAGTGCACTGGCCACCGCGCACCATCGTGGGTGAGAATTCGGTTTCGCCGTACGGAACGTGTGGAGGATCTGGAATCGATCGGACAAACGTGAAGTAAAGTGTGGCAGCCTTTTACAGTACCGGGTGGATTATATATTTATTCGCACGATCGCCACCAGAACCAGATTTCCTGTTGCTTCGATGTTTGCATGGTTTTGGCGTGACACGCACACACACACACACACACTGAACTAATCCGCCCGGGTCCGTTGCAAAGCGGGTGAAACATGTGTTTTACGATAGCTTGCGCCTCGAAGGAGAATTGAACGGTGGATTTCTTTTTGCATGAGATTGTTTTGCGTCGTTTGGTAATGGTAAATGGCACTCTTTGTCCGGAGGCAAAGCCCACCAACGGTGTGACACACCGCGCCGCGTCATATGGCGAAGGTGCACTCCCATGTTGGTTTTGTGATCCCGGCTGGTGGTTGCATTAATCGCGCTCCGTGTCTCCGGGACAGCGGCGTGATTGTAAATCCGTCTCGTTTCGCTCGGGGTTTTATTTACCTTTCTTTAATTACCTTTGTTTTTACTGTTCGGTGTGTTTACAATCGCTTTGCGATCGCTCTGCGTGTGTTTGCTACGATCAGGCACAGGCAATGGTACGATTTCCTCCCCCCAGTCTGAATGAAGCGTAATTCGTCTGATGAAGCATAAACTGTCGGAAAGCGCACTGCAAATCGCCAATCACACGAGATGGAATTTCTGGTCGCTGGACCACCATGGTTAGAGTTCCCATTCATGTGCGGCATGCGTGTGTGTGTGTCTATAATACTCACATTATCTTTAGCAGTGATAAACCGTTGGCATAATCGTTTTGTGATAAGTTCGAAGGAGGTAGAAAATTAGCCCCCACCCAACTGGCCGACGCAAGCTAATGGAACGAGCTAGTTTATCAATGAAGCACAAGAAATTGCACCGCTAAACAGAGCGCACTGAAATCGCATTAAGTTGATAAATGGTCTTTGTATCGGATTCTGGATTGGGTTTGGAATTGGTGCTGTAGTAGGGGCTGGACCAGCCGTAATCGCATGTTCGGTTCATCGAGCTCCACGGATTTCGAACATTTCGCTCGCTCGCTCAAGTGTGCACTCAAGACGCGATCTTCTTGCCAACGCAAAGTGCATTTGTGTGTAATAGAGCTTTCGAAGGGTGTGGCGAACGGTCAAGTGGGTCGTGCACGGGGAATACAGTGAGCCCTCATCCTCCGGACAAGTGGCTGTGGAATAGTGTCTTTAAAAGCGCCTAAGAACTAAATGGAAATTGGAAAGGGAGCATTAGCAATCATGAGAAATGCAATAAGAAATCAAGTCTGGACATCATTGCGATGTCGCCGTTCATCCAACACAAAATCGATTCCCAACTCCGCATCGATTGCCCTTCGATATCTGAGACAGCAATTTAAAAGTCACCTTGTAGCGTTGTCGAAAATTGTTGATGCAGGCTCCCAAAAAAAAAAAACTAGACACCATAATCTTAATCTCATTGTCACTTTCCGAGCCCCGGCACATGGTGGTAATTGCGAAACGCCAAACCGTCATTGGAGGCAGATTCCACGAGCGATTCGAAATCGACGCTCACAAGCACGGTCCGTTCGCTGCGTCCGACTGCGTGAATATATTCACCGACACATGGTGAACGCTTACGCAACCGAAACCAAAGTAAAATGCTACTAGTGAGAAGCATTTAGACGTTATTAGGCTGTGTGTGGGGCTTAGTGTCTACCGGGCTCTACCCTACCCGGCGGCCTTATGCCACCGGGCTTTAGCTCCACACGGTAAAAGGTAGCTTTTAGCCTTTTGCGGTGGCAACAGAGCGACGGATTAAATCGAAAGAAATACGCCGCCCCGCATACATGTGTACACACGCACCTTGCCTGCTAGTTTCGCAATCCTAGATCTCTACATCTTCATCGCGATAGTTTGGTGGCAGTTTGTGGTGCTGATGAGGCAGATATCCATCGGAAGACGCCAGCCATCCATTGCAGAAAACAAATCACTCTCCCCCCATTCCTCTTTCAAATCCGAAGCCACAAACATCGGTTGGCTATCCAGCATCCAATCGAACCGACTGGTCGGGCTCGGTGTCGAATATGCTCATTTTCTAATTGAGGTTAGCCAAAATAATATAAAACCCCGTGGGCTCTATCGGTGATGGTGGTGGTGGTGCTGGTGAAGGTACACTGTGGTTTCGATGCGGTTGCGGTGGTGTGGTTGCGGGCGATGTAATTACGGATTGGCCACGGATAGGTTCACGGAGACGAGAAGCTGTAGGAGATTATCTTCACTGGGCTGTCGGCCGGTTCAGTGTGGAGTGAGCGATCACAAGGCTCTCACAAGGAGTGGACCCGTTGTGTAGTAGTACAGGGTGGATAAGGGAAAAAGGCAAAAATTGTTTTCACTATGTGTTATGGTGTGTATTTTAAGCGAAGAGTAACTTTTTATTCCATATTGGTAAACATTTGTATACACATATGAAGCATTTTGATGCCTGCAGAGATATTTTTAAAGGTTATCATGTGATTTGGCGACTATTTCTCGTCCAAAAGGACATTTCGACAAGGGTCTTTGGATATTTTATGGGGACATAGTCCTCCATTGTCTGGAGCAAATACTATAGTGGTTTTGTTAGCCATTATTCCTAGAATTTCTAGACATAAACTTCCATAAAGGATTTCTCTGGATTCTACCGAGCCAAGATGTCATGTGAATGAACTATGCGTAGCTCGTTCAAAGAGACTCTGTTGTTCGATCAAGTTTGATTTGTTCAATCAACAAAAACTTTTAGGAGGTATATTCAGGTCAGGTCAGGTCAGCCTAAGTGAACTACATCCACTAAGACCTGGTCCTGTATTGGAGATACTTGAAAATCCGAAAGAGTCTTGAAGTCACCGAAGTTATGTTTGTGATCAAAATCAATACCAAAGTGTGAATCGGTGTCTTGAATACGTACCAAATACTTGGGATCATAAGGTATGTTATGATCCAAACTATGTGCTACAGCTGAAAAGAATGATTCTTATTAAAATTTATTTATGAAGACGCTCGTTCAAAGACTGTCGTTGTTAAAAGTAAATATCTCATAATCTAGGATCATCTATCATTAATATACCAACACACAAAACAGTTGGTGTAATTGATAAAACATAGATTTTGAAGAAGTTTTCGCCCCTTTTTTCCTGTCTCACCCTGTATCGTGCTGAATTTGGAAGATGCAAAATTCAAACCCCTCTTGTAGCAGCCGTTGAGCGATGGTGCTTTCAATTTTTCAGCTCCCTCAAACTCTCTCACACCGATGAGCAGTGTAAGTTCACCGCTTCGCGGGTGAGACGGTGAACAGATTTGTGCACAAGGTGAGATCCTAATTGGAAGTTGCCTCGCTTTGCCAGAACCACTTCGCTTCTGTCCGCTTTCAACCTGGCTCGTAGCTCCACTGGTACAAATTGGAGGCACAGAGAGAGAGAGAGAGTGTGTTGGTCGTGTGTTTTCTCACGACATCAAATTATAGGGCTGATGTTATGGCCACTTCGGCAAACCCTAGCGCGTACCCTTCCTTCCCCGGTTGGAGCAACACCACACCGTCATCGCCGTCGTGCTGGGAGCGCATTTGCTCCGGCGTCCTTCAGCACAGGCCCCGTTCGCAATGGGGCGTGCTCTAGTGCAAAAAAGCTCTAATTTATGCACGATTCTCCATACCCTGCCTGACGGTACACCATCCCGTGTCCCCGAACGAACGAGCTTTTTGTTTCAAATTTTCGGCGGGCCTGCTGCAAGCGCCAGAAATTCGTGCATCCTCCAAAATGGTAAGGAACGGCGCCCGTCCACAGACCGCAACACGTTCCCCGAAGCGCCGAAAAGCGTTCCATTAGTGGGTGACCTAAGGAAAACGGGACCTAATTTGCCGTACGCTGACGGGAGGGGGGAGAATAAAATAGCAAACGCGAGCTACAGACGATGTTGCAAATTAATCATTTTCGTTGCTTCTTTTCCCTACTGCTTGCTGTTGTCGGTGTGGAAAGGTTTTCGGCTAAATGCAGTTCGTGCAATTGGAGGTTTTTTTTTCGTGGAGCCGCCTCTCCATGCTGCCCCTTTCTCCACACAGGCGAACGGGCGTACCGTCTGGAAGGACCATTCTAATATTTGTGTAATTACCCGTAATTAATGCCACCCGGTCGGTGTGACGGTTATTTAATTACTGGGGAGGGCTGCTTAAATAAAAAAAAACCGGGGAACAAAACAAATCGTGCAAACCACACCTTGAACTACATTTCGAGCATTTTTTGGGGTTTGTGTGTTCTTTTCAAGAGATTTTTGTTTGGTTCGGGGAAAGAGAGTATAAGTAGAAGATAAAAACACGAAGGATAAAGTGAATAATTCACGAGAAAATCGAACGATGAGGTGATTTATTTCTAGCACACCGTACGGTACCGCCTCACCAAGAACGCTTGGTACAACGCCCCGACCCGAACCTAACCTAACAGACTTGGGTTTAGGTTCTTTGTGAGGTTGTTTTTTTTTGTTGTGTGAGTTTGAAAATTAACTGAGCACACCCGGAGACCCGCTTTAGCACCTGGGGCATAATGCAAAGGCAAACATATTGCCAGCCAACACAACACAGGGATATTGTGTGGCTGCACAATGCATAAAAGCGCACATGCTTTCAGCAGGTTAGTTGTTCTCCTTGGGTCGTACTTGAGGTACTCAACCAATAATAAGCATACGGTAAGGCTCATTGTGTGGTTTGTGCCCATTTGCTTCTTCTAAACGGTAAAGATTAGATGCCTTCCTAGAAGTTTGAAGCGAAGCCTTGCGAGCCGTCGAGCATCGATGATTAACATAAACATTTAGAGCCTGCCTGAACAAATGCGTGCCGATGGAAGTGTGAAAAAGAACTGCAAACTGCTGAACGAAGCCTGCCGCGCTGTGTATGCGGGGGTAATGCAGCGTCTGTTTTCTCAGGACTTATTTGATTATCCTGCAGGCTTAAGCATTCTCGTCTGCCGTTCTCGGCCCTTCCAACCGCGAGCCTCTCGGGCAAGAATTTCCAGAACTATGCGCCGGATAATAATTATATTTTCATTTAGATGTCAATCCGAATCCGTTTCTGCTCGTGTACGTTCGGAAATGCCCGGCACCTGAAAGGGATAACCGCCGTCCTCCTAATACCCTTTTTGCCACAGCACGACGGACTGGTCCGCACACAAACTCGAGCGATTTACGTCTGACTTTCGTCTAGAAACGTTCCATCGCTGGTGGTGGCGCGTGTGGTGGCAGACGACGCGCTAGCGCTGCTAGCCGGGAAGCATAATAAATTTGGATCCAATCTACGAAAATTTGCTGGTAGATTGATTTGGCTCTTACGATGATAATCACATTAAAATGCTAATAACTCTCGGCGCGCCGAGGAATGCTGCGTTGATGCTTCGGTCACGGTACGGAAATCAGACACACACAGAGAGACGACGACCACACCGTTCTATCGCTTTGTTGGCACGTACCTTTTGCAATGGAATGGTGTTGGGAGATTGTAGTACCGATTCCGCGCTTCCGATGCGATACCATCCCGGCTGGCTGGCATTGGTTTCGTTTCGGATTGGCCGTGTCCATTTCTCGTGTGTGCGCGCAAAAGCTCGGGCTCGGAAATCCTGCTGCTCTTCGTCTGACAGCCAGGGCCAGTGGTCGGGAGGGAAGGCGGTGAGCGACTAAATTTAGACAGCTTTCGGACGGGCGTGACGTGACAGGATTCCGAGATTGGCCGAGCTAGCACGTCAGTCAGCAATTATAGAGGGCTGATAGGCGATTCGGAGCAGGACGAGGAGTTTAGAGCGAAGACACAGAAGCGTTTGAGCGTGCATGCAGGCGTAATAATTGTAGCAACTGTGGTTTTTACACAGTCCGTTGGAGATTAGTGGCGTGCGCTTTTTCTTTCTTTCTTATTTTATTTCACAGGCTAACCCTTTTTTTAAAACTCATATCTATTTCATTTCTCGGGCTGTTCGTTGCAGATGATTTGATGAGCTGCGGGAGCAGTGTTGTTCGTGCGGAGCGAATTTTGGCGTGAGCTTTTTCTGGCAGTTGTCGATTCAGGTGAGTTGCTAGATGGGAAGCTAGATTTTTATATGGGAGGCAAATATATTCATGAAACTGTGCGGTTGAAATGTAGCCTTTGGATGTGTTTTTGGAACTTGGGGTGAGACTATTTGACCGGGAATGTTTGCGTTGTGGGTTTCTGATCTGAGATGCTCAGTTCTGCCAAGAATTCAAAGAAGTCTTTGAAAATAGAAGGCTTTATGTGGAAGGTTTCTGGTGAATTCTGTTCCAAACTATGAACCACGTCTCAAACATTTATGCCTTGAACAGACGTCATTGATGACCGTAGAAACAAAATCTCGTATTAAGGATATCAATTTAGTTATGCAGTTTCAGTGTAGGAAAGTCCTTTAGTTCCAATTCCCAGTAGAACCAGACAGTGATTACAAATATTGGGGCCTTTTCCGTTTGAAATTCGTAGGCTGAAATTTCAGCCGGTCAGCTGTATAGCAGTTTTCGAGCAGCTATCTAATTGAGTATAATATACAGGTGGGCTTATCCCAAGGAGTATGAATTTAGAAGGCTGATTTTTATCGCTTCTGTTTCTGAATGAAGACTTGAAGAGTGTTTGTGTATTCGTCAAACCTCCAGAAAGCTTGTTTGAGCAAAAGTTTTCTCTCGTTCTGTCAAAAAATGATGTTCAAAATTGGTTATGAAAAAATGCTATGAGACCACCTGGACTACATACATTTTGATTCCAGATTCCACCACCTGGTCTCTTTAATGCACTTTGGGATAAATGTAAACAACACCGTGTTTTCGAGCAGGTACTCGAATCTAATTCCAGCTTTTAGTCTAAAATTTTCTAGACTGAAAATCGCAGGCTAGTTTTTTGTGTGGTTTTGTATGGAGTGTTTACATGATTTCAGCCTCCAACTGTCAAACTCCATACAAAAAACTAACTAGAATCGTGAAGGCCCCCATTATCTGAATCTTACTCAAAATGTCCTGGATTCTATCGTTTGTCATTTTGCTATAGAGCTATCTTCGTGGACCATGTTGATTACTTGAATAGATGCTGTTGCAGATATCAGATATTAGGACTATGATGACTTTGCTCCTAATCCAGTTATCCAACTCCAGCGTTTAGGACAGCTACTTGTGATCTATATCCGATAGAAATAGATACTTATTACTTAATTACTTATATTATTTCCCAACTTCTCTATATTGATTGCTTCAATAGCTAATTTCAACCTCAAATACTAGGACATTTTTTTAAATCTACTTCAATGTTTTCTAAAACTTCTTCGACTCGCATTCAGTGTAGCATTGGCTACAAACATCATCAGGTCCTTGCCCCAAATTTCTCACCCCGACTATCTGGCCATCAGGAACCCAATAAATCACTGCTAGTCATTCTGCAAGTGCGCAATCTTCGCAGGGTCAATAGTAGTTGCAACACGAAATAATTTTAAAAGTAACCTATACCGTACCAAATTGAAACAAACGATAATAAAAATGTATGTTACATCACTGTCCTCTCTCCGTACGGACCGTCGAAGCAAATAACGATACGTCCGTCCGTCCGATTATGATAATGGATTGCATCATGTGCATTTGATCGTACGAGAATTGAATTTCGTCGTTTATCTTAACGCCCAACCGTTGCCAGCCAGTCACACATTCCACCCGGGGGTAAATAATTGTCTCCGCTCGTGACACCACACAACTATACTGTGTTGCCTGGGAAGAGGAAAAAAACACAGGGACATCGAGGTGTTTGCACGTTTTGACTCCCATACCCGTAAGCGGGGGAGCACCAAGAAAACCCTCGCCCGCAAACGCACACAATCCCTTCAGAGCTAGTGTAAAGGAAAGGAACCTTCGATTCCTTCGGCTTAATCCATCAGACACGAACGAGGGAAGACGGTACCGACGGTGTGTGTGTGTGTGTGTGTGTGTGTGAGTTTTT
This sequence comes from Anopheles coluzzii, assembly GCF_943734685.1. Taxonomy (NCBI): domain Eukaryota; kingdom Metazoa; phylum Arthropoda; class Insecta; order Diptera; family Culicidae; genus Anopheles; species Anopheles coluzzii. The sequence goes on from NC_064671.1 coordinate 73,934,494, forward strand.
TGCGCCCCTTAAGTAAAAAAAGGTAGCAAGGGGCAAGACATCAGGCAACGGCAACGCAACAATGAAAAAAGAACCATAAATCACTCGCCATCTCGCGGCGTTCGCAGCTGAGCTGCATAATCATTTAACTGTCTCGCGTCGATCGAACTGCGATGGGGTGGGGGGATCCAATGGGAAGAGGAAGGGTCCCGCTTGCCAGCCGACCGCACTTATGAGTACCGCTAAATGTTATTTTAATTTGAGCAAATCCGTCAGTTTGCTTTGTTTGGGTGAGATTTAGGGCCATAAGGGTGGAGGGATTGGTTTGTTGCTCGTGGTTCGTTTGTCACTTCTTCTGCTGTTGTACGAAGTCAGCTGCGAGCTAACCTTCTCCTCCTTCTGCCCCACGAGGGGGGCCTTCTCAAAGGGTCACAGGAAGTCGCGTACAGACACACAGGTAATAATAAAACAGCGGCCGGAGTGTGTACCGTGTGTACAATGCATTGTGATCGCACATGCACCACGGGGGCTTTGGGCGCTACCACAGAGCCGTTCGTCTACTGTGTGCTGTATGTGTTACGTTAGGTGAAGATAGAAGAAAACGCAAGCACAAGACCATAGCACACAGCAGCAAATGGTATAGTACGTCCTACCGTGTGTGTGTGTGTGTGTGTGCACGGGTGCAGCAAAACCCATTCCCTTTCGGTGGCGGGTGCCGTGCATTCCCATTGAGCAATAATAACGGTTGCCATTTGTTTTGCTGCTGCGGCTCGTTGTTGATGATATAAAATGATTAACCATTTGCCAGCCACCACCACCACCGCAGAAGCCATGATAAATAGTAGCAGGAATGTTGGTGTTCTTTCCCCCGGATTCCCTCCTCCGCCCTGTTCGACCCCCGGAATCCTTCCGAAACGGATAACGATGTTGACCTGCTTTTTTTCGTTGCTGCTGGTGTGGTTTGCTGTGGCCAGTAAGGTGTGAGGGGGTGGTAGTTCTTGCTGGGCTGCTGTGGTTCCGTTTTGTATTGTGAGCAATTTTTGTTGTTGTTGGTGGGGCTGCTACATACTTCTACACCGGGAAGGACAACACAACCTGGCACGGAGAGTAACCTGCGAACAGGCCGCGAGACACCATTGCGCTGACCTTTCCGTTTCGAAATATTAATGTGTGTGTTTTTTTCTTCTTTTTTTATTCGCCTACACCCCCATTGCTATCTTCCTTGAGGATTGTTTGGTGGGCTAAGGTGTGGCAGATTCTGTTGCCATTTGCTGGTACTGGCTGTGCTGGCGTACCGTTTGGTTTCCGCTTGTTTTTTTTCGTATTTTGGTTGTGTGGAGCAAATACAGAAAACATGTGCACGACGACGGGGTGACGAGGGTGAAGGGTGGTGTGAAGTACAATGGAGTTTGCAACGATCTTGACATCCCACTTTCCCGACGAGCACACTCGGTGTGGAAGGAGCAGGGTTCCTTGCAGAGAAAAACCTTGGTGGCGGTTTGGTTCGAGAGGAAACTGGGAGGGGGAGGGCTTTTCCGCCGACAGCTCAATGCCCCCTCCCCTCGCAGCCCGACAGCTGTTGTGGACTGTTGCTGATCTTGGATTGTTAGACGAAATAAATATTAGAGCAGCGTGTATTTAACGGTGAGGTTTTTGATGGGTTGGTGGAAAAGTTGCAGGGAATTGATGAAAACGTAATGCATAATATATTTACGACGCAAATCGATTCCTTCCATGATTTCCGTAAGCTGTGTGGTGGAGTATGATGTGATAAAAATTGTGTTACCTTTTTATGTATGTAAATATGCATGTCAAATCGGCAGCCGTTTTCTTTTCTGCAGAACATGGAAACTGTTAATATTTTAATAATCTGCCAATAATGTTACAATATAGTTACTTGAATTGTCTTCAACATAGTATAAATAAATTTGTAAGTAAAATAATCAATAACGAGTGAAATTAGACAAATAAAATCAAAAATAAATAAATGAAGCAATGAAGAGCAGGAAGGAGAGCAATTGAAACAAATATGAAAATAAAACCAAACAAATAAATAATGCTACAGAAATAAATGAAGCTGTGACGCGACGAAGGAAGAGTCATTTAAACAGATAAAAAAGTAACAAATTAAGCAATGAAAAAAGAGAGAAGATCAATGTAAATAAATAAGGAATCAAATAAATAGAAGATGTCAAATAAAGAAATAAGCAGATATACTCATACAAATAAGCAAAAGAAAGTGTATAAATGAAGCAATGAGGAGACGAGGCAAGACTAATTAAAATAAACAAATAACAAAAATGGATTAGTGAAGCTATAAAGAAAGAAGAGAAAAGTAATTATTAAAAAAATGTAAATAGATGATGGCAAATAAATAATAAGTAGAAAAAATCTTATAAACAAGTAAAAGTAAATGTACAAATGTAGCAAAGAGGAGACAAGAGCAATTTAAATTAATAAGAACAATAATAAATAAGCAATAAAGAAAAGCGAGGAGATCAATATAAATAAATAACGACAATACGAAATAGTTGATACTATTAAGCGCAGAGAAAAGGTAAAGAAATATGAAAAACATGAATATATTAACCAATGAGAATGAATATTTGAAAATAGGTAACATAATTGTCCATTCTGATTTTGTATTCTTAATTTACATAAACATGATCTAATGGTCCATCACATCTTATTAAAACTGCTAGTAGTTAACAGTTTAATTCTATTTCAAAATAATCGTGAATGTTTTTACAATCACAACAATTTTCATCAGATTCGATTCGATTCGAAAATTCGATCCTTTAAACAGAAGAAATGTTGACACGGGTTAAAAACATATTGCCAAAACTCAAAAATCTTTCAATTAAATATCTCCGAACCTCACTCCCTTACCAAAGTGTATTTTCCGAGCCCCAGCTCGATAAACTGACTTTTCCCTCATGCGCATCTGCTTGAGATTTTTCCCTCCTACTTGAGGTGCGACCGGTGCTTGAGAGAGTAGCAACTACCTCAACAACCCAATAAAACACCACTTTTCGAACCAACCGAACGGAACGAATAGTCTTCATTTGGCAAAAAACCGGGGGACGGAAAAATTGGCAAACCACTGACACACACACATATACGGTGTGTGTGTGTGGAGCCCGAGAAAAATGAAAAAGAGGTAGGAAAAAACAGCACCAGCAAACGAAACAGATATAAAAAAGGCAAAGAAATATTCACTCGGTACAGCTCGGTGTACTTCTCTCCTTGACTTCACTTGGACCGTGAAGACGCTAGCGCGCTACTGGAATATACGCCGGAGGAGGACGGCCAAAAACGGCCAAGCAATTCGCGAAACAGGGATCATGAGCGGGCGGGAACAAAAACAGAGGAAAAAATAGAAGAAGAAACAGAAGAAAAACGCGCAACAAACCATAACCAACGAGCCGAGCGTACGTACAACAGCACTGGTGACAAACGATATTTAGGTCTGAAACTAATTTTATTGCATACCCAACAGGCAAGGAAAATCCAATAATTCACCATCTCATCGTGTCACACAAAAAGCAAAGCGGCCCCGGGAGCGAGAAGACAGAGGGCGAGCTGGCTCGCGCAAAAAGCCAGACGGCGACGGTGTTGTACGGCGACCGTTGTGTGCGCTCGTGAGGTGGAAAGGGGCCAGCAGGTCCCCGGCCCAAGGGAGGGGAGAATAGCGAAAACTCGAGGTGTTAAGTCGTTGTGTTCGGCGAGCTGAGCGGAGTATGCAGATGTGCAGCGAAGTGTGGAATGCAATTGCGATGCTGTCTGCTCTGTATGCTTCGGCGGTGCTGGCGGGCTGGGACGGGACAGCACGCAGGTCCTTTCGGGCAAGGCAGGGCTCGCTGCCGGCAGGTTGGTGACCGTTCCTCTGAAGCGAGACGAAATTCATTCTCATCTGCAACAGCGTCTGCAGTCGGCCGGGAGGATAATGAATTTGGCACCGGAGCATCGGGACCGACGCGACCTACGGTCCCGGCGGTGACGTGGTGAAGATTGCGGACCAAGCGACGCACGGCTGACTGTATTGCTCCGCCTGGAGTCTGTATGTAGCGCTTTACCTTAACGCTTCATCGTGCACTGTGCTCGTTGCTCGTTATTTTTTACTTACCTCAACGCAGCTTACTTTTGCTGCGAATGGCGCAAATCTCTGGGCGTCTGGCAAGACGATGCATATTTACCGATGTTTCCCTCCCCAGTCATTGAAGCGTGTGCGAAGTTTGTTACTGACACTTCGCATCTGGTTGCACGCCCGCGAGAAGACGGGCCTCGCCGAAACTAATCTTTAATTGTGTGCCGCTTTGGAAACGATCACTGCAGCGTAGTCACAAAATGCTTCTATTATTTGCTCTAGCCAGCCAGTTCCTTCGAACCAACCGAGCAGATTGATTCAAAGTGTTTTGTTGTGGTCATTGCTGTGCTCCTTCCTTCATCTCCCGGATCGGTACCGGATTGTAAAACGTTTCTATCTCCAGCGAGAGCGGATTTTGAAGTGTGCGAAAATGAAAGGCAATCAGAAAATAAATAAAAAAATCCCCTTGCTTGCTTGCTTGCCGCCACCAAAGGGAAGGTTGGGTTGGGCCGCTCTTTGATGGCAATGGATCACTTCGTTCGCTTGTCTCTCGCCGGGGCTCTTGTGGCATATTTGGGCGCCTGGGAACGCAACGCAGCGGCGTGGCAGACATTCGGCAGGATGATTGAAAGTGTCCGCTCGCCCGGTCCGCGGCCCGGGCGGCGAGGCTAATGAACGTCTAATGTTCATAATTATGATCTGTCATTCGCTTCGCGCACGATTCCCGTCTGTAACGGGCCCGTGTGCGGCCTCGACCAGACGGCCGGAATGGCATTGAGAGAGCTTGGGGGCAGCAAACAAACTTTTTACATCCCATAATCATTCCATTCGGGATGGCTTTCTTTCCTGCTGCCCTGAGAGACATATGGGGCGGCGGTAAGGTGTGGCGCGCATTCCCATGGCTGTGGCAGGTGAGAGGACACACAAAAGCGCGCTCGTGGTGGGTTTGTGGTGTTTGGCAAACGAGGTGTAAGTGCGAACGGACGGACGGACGGATGGACGTAGGATTATGATGTCACCTAATCCTTCTCTTGCCGTTCGTGATTTTCCTTTGCGTGTTCTCGCGATCTGGGTGGGCTCCTCGCGAAACAGGCCAAATAGATCAAGCCCTGGTCGTGTGTGCTGTACTTTTTGAACCCTTCCATAATCGGGTTTGTTGGAATTATTAAGCTTAAAGTTTTGTTAAACAGCAAATTGGTATGGGTAGGCTTTTTTGTTTACTTGGGACATATGAACATTAATATTTACAATTAATCGCAATTGATTATAAAAAACTTTGTTTTTCAAACATTCATTTGTCCACATCTTCTTCTTCTTTTTCCTAGGGTCTATAATATATCAAATCCTTTTTTGACAAACCTTCCATAATTTGTAACATTGCAAATAAATTCACTACGAGATAACGCGCGTTTCAAGATGAGAAACAAACAACGTCCTTTCTTGTCCAAGCCGTGGCGCCTAACATTACACCACCAATCCTTCATCGCTTTGAACATGCTATTCCACGTATATAAAGCGTAAGGCACAAATCCCTCCAAGAATGTACGCCTCGTAGACGCAAGATAACAAATTGCAATGATTAAAAAACAATACAAATCAATGCTGGGCGGAAACGGAACGGTACGGCGATTAGTGCCCGTTTCGAGGTGTGTCGAATCGTACCGAACCATAAAGACAGCTCTCGCTTCAAGGATTAAAGCCGCCCCGCTGTGTCTGTGTATGTATTTGTTTTGGGGCCCGGCAATCCTGGTTCGGCGGTGGGTTGTGGGAAGCAAAAATCAAACCATAAATTTCGCTTTCCAGCACAAAGCAGCGCCGATCCGATAAACACTACCCGCCCCAGACGCGCACACAACACTCTTTCGACCCTGACCATAATCACCCCCGGTGTGCGAGCAAACCGCACACACTCAGGCACCCTTCTTTGATCGTCTTGCGCGGTGTGACTTACGAGTTTGTTTTTTTTTTTTTGTGTCCAAGCCGCGCTTAGGTTTGTGTAGCTGGTGACGAATGCAGTTTCTGCTGACGCACCACCTTGGAATGGCTGGGCACAGGCACAGCGAAAACCTTGCGCTAGGTGCCAATCGATGTTCACGGGGATTGCGGTGCCGCACAAAGAGTGGTGTTAGGGCTTCTTGGAGTTGTTTGGAGTGTTTCGGAGCTGGAGACAACAGAAAGGCCCCGGGACGGGAAGGAAGGTGTCGGGTGATCTTCACTGTAGGAATGGTGGTGGTACGGTGTACTTAACTCGCGAACTTCCCCGAGCTACCAGCGCGAGCGGCGGTTAAAAGCTTCTTGCAAACTAGCCTAGGAAGCTGCCCTCCCCCCTAGGGGAACGCGGCGCCGAGATGCATAATTGCTGAAACGCTTCGAGGTAGGCCTGGTGAACGCTTGGGTTCTTGTACCATTGTAGGTCGCAGGGAGGTCGGGTAAGCGCTATTCCGCTCGAAGAGGCTAAGATGCAGCGGGCAGGCACAAGCAGCTCAAATGTATTCATGTTACGGCGCGGGCACCGGGTGTGTGAATCGGTGTATTAGGCACTTTCGGCTCACAGCTCGGCCTCGATTTCCAACCGAATGCCCCCGGACGTCGTGGAGCGGTTGGCGGGCTGGCGCAGGGCAGCTTAAAAGCTTAAATATATGCGCACGGCTGGGTTGGTTCGCTTTTGTTTGCCGTCTTTAAAACACTGCGCGAGCACAGGCACAGATTGGAAAGCCGCCGACTGAAGCTGTGCTGGCTTCGACGGCTGTGTGGCAGGGAAAGATAGGCTTTATCCAAATACTGCACCGTGCGGAGTCCACTACCGGAACCCTCTCTCTCTCTGTCTCTCTCTCTCGTGCCCTGTGCCCTTGGTGTAGTGGATGGGAAGTGGGCATAACGGAGTCATTGCGCAGGAAAAAGGGTATCACACGATCGATTTGGTCGGTTCGCCTTTCGCCCGCTGCTCATCGGACGTCAATCGACGCCATTGATCCAACCGGGGAGAGGAGGATGTATGATGATCAACCGATGAGAAGAAGGGCCAAGCGGCGTATGGCGTTAAGCGAAAGGTAAACCATGATTCACTATCATTTCCACACACACACACGCGAGCTCCTTTTCAAACCTGTTGCCTTGCCTGCGAGCACTTCAAGGTGTCGATTGAAGATTGAGTGGTGGATGAATTAGTGCGCCTCGCAGCGCAGAGTGAAGTGATGCAAATAGGCGGTTCCGGTGTCGGCGATGTGTTATTTTTTTTTTCGCTTTGCTCTGTTGCCTGAGGACGCGACGCGATCTGCACGCTCGTTTCATTCGTTCGGCTCAACCTGCCTTTCCGATGCTCTTCTGATACTTAATCGGTATTTGATGATTGTTATTATTTCCTCCAGTCTTTTTTTGCGGCTGTTGTTGTTGCTGTGCATGTTCGACATTCACACAGGGCACAGTATCTATTTGTGTGGTGCCTTCACGCGGGTGAATGGTTCGGTACCTTTGAATGGTGGGTCTTCTCAGTGTGTGAGACCTGGTGCGACGTGGAGGTAAGCATTACGTTTCACCTCCAAAACCCTTTTAGCTACACGGAACTTAACGAAATCTACTTACACACACCTTGAGACACAGGTTGAGTGTTGATTTTTTGCTGCCTTTTGCTGCTTCATCTTTTGCTGGTCTTGTCTCTTTTCCACAAAACCCATCACTCACGCAAGTTTGCCCAACGGACTAGAAGCCGGAACACGTCTGTGTTGCTTGATTTTCGAATCCATGTGGAGAAGTCAAAGTGGAACGGGACGGGAGATCGCGGCGCTCTCCAACAGTAATCGGCTTGTCTGTGGGCCCGCTCGTGAAGCGGGTCAAACGGGAACCGTTTTGTAGTGACCCCCTTCACGTCCTTCCTTAGTAGCCTCTCTCCCTCCAGTAACCCTCGCCGCATGCCGGTGATGACCTTAGTGAAAGCGAAATCTAAATTATTCATTGAACGTCAGGCTCCGATCGATCGGTAAAAGGGAATTGTGTAGCGCACAACGTTGGGCGGGCAATGGGACTTCTTGAGTGAGCATTTTTCCAATTTTTTTTCTTCTTCTTCGAACTAACAGGAAATAATTACTTTCGTAGGTTGAAAGTAGAGCTCATTTGTTTAGCTTCCCTAGAAGGATGCGGTCTAGATTTGCTTGGAAAGTTGACTTTGGTCTCGGTGCTTTGGACATCATAGATTCGAACAAAATCCTGGATCGTCTTACAGAGCGAGAGTTTATGCGTGCTCTACGGAGTTAATATAAACATGCTTTATTAAACGTTTGTACACACGAGTTGAGCATTCAATGACATATGTTAAACGATACTTAGTAAATGTCATTAATGTTAATGGGACCAGTTATAGGTATTTCCTTTAGTTCACAGTTGCAAAACTTAGCTTTTGAGACATCAATTTTTGAATCTGATCATACTTGTTTGACTCCAGCACACCAAGTGCCGACAGTTTGCATCGACTTTTGTAAAATATACCTTGGTTATTTGTTTGTCACTGCACAATAAAACAGGAAGTAAAACAAAGATAGGCTTACTGTTCAAATTTTTTGTAATCTATTGACAAAAAATGATGACAGATTGAGCTAAAATATGAGATATAGTATCGTAAATTGGTGTCTTGAAGTCAGAATTTAGCGGCAAACAAGGTAAATATTTTGGAAAAGGTTTAATAACCCAAAATTGTAAGCTTCGGTTCATTATAAATAGCTTTAAAATGGCACTATTTACGATGCCAATGTTTACAAAGCAATGGAAAGAATTTAAGACGCATCACACTATTCTTTGAAATGACTAAAAGATTTTCTGTATGTAATCCTTTAATATAAAAATTATAGAAAAAATAAGTATTAAAAATTCTCAATTTGAATAAATGCTCATAATCCTCGAAGCCAGCAGTTCTCTAGACAATGTTCTGTGAAGAGTTAAGGTTAATATCTTTTTGAAGAATTCCTCTGAATTTCAGAAATCAGCAGTTCTCCAGACAATGTTCGGTGAAGAGTTAAGTGAGTTCGGTGAAGTTTAGTAAACAGTACCCATGAACATTCTCAGAATTGGTTCCAATTTTCCACCCCGGCTGACATTTGAACATTTGTTTTGGGTTTCAGAGAGAGATTTCAGCCCCAGAAACATGACGCTCAATATGCATATGGTAGAGATCTTCAGCCACAGATTCACATGTTTCGATTGAACATCGTACGCATTATCGAAAACAAAAATTGATGTGTTTGATTTTGATTTGTTTTGAACGGTGAAGGTTGGGATGCTGATCCAACCGGTGGATCCAACCGCCATGATGGGCACACGGGTAACTGTGTTATGCTTTCTTCCCCCACTCCCTAACCAAAGCAGTCGACCCTCCGTGTTGATCTGCCCGCAGGCGAGGATGGGGCACCGTTCTCGACGATGATGCTATTGACGGGTTTCGCTTCCCCGTTTGATGATGATGTTATTGATTTGCTCTGACTCCTCCGTGGGATCCGGCCGCCCGTTCCGTGCTGCCCCGTGCTTGCCAAGCTGCAACCAGGGGTCCCAACCGCCGCCCTAACAATCTCGCCGCCGGGGGACATCTACCACTATCTGCTGGGATGTATCGGGTAACGGCGTAACCTCTTGACAGCACACGGCGCGCGGCCGCTTTAATGCGGTGATGCGTGATTTTTCCTCGATTTTACAAACGCCCAATGGGGAGGTGGTATGGGAAGGTTTTTTCCTCGGTTCAATGGGCCCTTCTCCCCCTCCCTTTGCGGTTTGTCTAGATAGTGTATCCTTAACCCCCGGTAACACACTGTGCCGCCGAACGTGCTAATGTTTATCGGAGTCAATTTATCAAATCAATCGAACGCCGGCACGTAGCGTGCGGTGCGGTCAGAGCTTTTCCTCGCCTTTTGGTCTCGGGTGCCACATGACTGCGGGGTTTCTTCCTTCTTTTTCCCTTACTTACTTTCTGCTCCGGTTTTGTCTGCTGGTTCCTGTCAGCAGCTTCCCCCGGCCTCTTTAGCGCTACCGCCGCTTTTCCCACCAATCATCCATTACGTTCGATTACGGTGCACAATTTTGCCCGCTATCTTTGCAGCGATTGTTTAAAAGTAAAATAACAAGAAAAAAACACACACACAACCTCCCAGTGGCTTTTCGTTCTTTCGAGCGTGCGTTTAGGCTGCCTTTTTGTCTGCCCTTTTGTGTTTTGTGTAGCTTGAGGAAGAAAAAGCCTCAATCGTTTTGTGCTACTTTATATTTTTATCCTCCCATCGATGATACTCATCCGGCAGAGGAGGTGAAGGGAGCATTGGCGTTTGCGCTGCGTCAGTGCGAAGCGCATCTGAATGGAACCGTTGACGTCATAGGCGAGTGGGTATCGAAAAGCATCCACTACCGCGGTGCCGGCGCCTTCGATTAATTCCGGTGTCTTTTTCAAACTGTCCTAGAAATAGAGAACGGCGAAGGGAGCTTCAATAGCACACGAAGGACACGGGGAGAGAGCATTTGGGGGGTGGGCAAAGTTTGGTGCTGAGTAAAGTTTATTCTTTTGTCGGTGACGACTATTGTGTTTTTGTAGCGTTAAAGACACATTGTTCGGGTGGTGTGTTTGTACAACGTACCAGTTAAGTTTTGTAATGTACGTGTCGTTGCCCAAGTCTAAAACTTTGCGAAATGTTCCAGAAATATTCGAAAGTTCAAACGAGGTCGTAGTTGCTTTGAAAGGGAATATATTTTATTGAACGTTTACTAAGAAATGTCTAACATAAAAGAAGACACCGTTAATAACCACAACAGAGCTTCCAATAGAACCTCTTGGGCTCTTTAATAATAGATAATATCCCAAAATAGTTGACTATTTCCGTTGTCTCACCGTTGAGTGTGTCCTACCATTATCTAAACGAAGCTCTTTAGAGCGCAGAGACGACTCCCCTTCGGAGAGTAAGAAGAACGCGCTTGTGTCCTTCGCAGGGCCATTTTCCATTGTCTGCGGTTTTAGCCCCGCACGACAGCAAGCCCTGTTGTGTTGGCCCTCTTGGTGGCTCGCTTACACAGTTCAAAGGACATATTTAAAGCCCGCTGCAGCTGGCGGGCTTTGTGGTGAGATTTGATTATTTTCGGGAGCAGCGTTTCTACGTCTTTGCCGGTCTGCAGGAACTTTTTGAAGTCTCTGACACGTCCTGCTACACTGCTACACCACCTCTCCCTGTATCTCCTAACGACCCTGTGGTAAATGCTTTTCAACAAGTCAATAACCTTACTGTTTATTGTTGCAAAATGCTAGGACCAAAAGCTGTGGGCTACGGTTTTCCATCTAGCGCAACCATTTTCCTTTTCCACCGCGTGCTTTCGGCACGGGAGAAGAGAAGCAATTACAAGTACTACGGAAGGCTCATTCAAGTTACATCATGTCCCGACAGCTTACCGACACAAAGGAGGTATGGATTCCATAATTAATTTTTGTAATGACCTGCATGAAAATTTTAACCAACGTGTGTGTAGGTGTGTACACTATACTGAAGCCCATTTGTTTTTTGTACATGCTCAGACTTCAGGCTTACATAAATCCAGCAAAAGAGCTACAGTTGCTACACTCGGGAAACAAATGGGAATCTCCAAACCCCAATGGTTTCGGGACATGGAGGAAACAGACCCGTTCAAGCTGTGTATGTGTGTGTGTGTGTCTGTATTTCAGCTTCAGTCTGTATTTCAGTAGCTTCAGGTAATACCTGTACATGTACACACAAATACACACACACACACACTCACTCACTTACCCGCATGATGGTCCGATCCTGCTGTCGCTGCTAGTACAACCAAAAAAACAAAAAAGGATCGTTTCGAAACCCAAAGCCAGCCCGGGGCGAATTAATTTTCCAAGAATGCAAAAGACTGGGGCTTAATTGGAAAACAATTTCGGTTAGGTAATTTTTGGGGATGCTTTTCGCCTCCCCTCACTGGTGGCGAGGGTGGTTGGACGGGGACACCGGCCGGAAAATGCTGCCGGAACGGAATGCCAGGCGAAGCGCGGTGATGGCCGCAAAACAACGGGAGACGTTTTTGTTTGGGAAAAACGTTATATATGGTGTATGGGTCGGCTGTGTCTCGCGTATGTGTGTGTGTGTCTGATGGGGGGATGGATGGATGGATGGCTTTGGCAGTCCTGAACGATGGTGTTGTTCTGTTCTGTGTTGGATGGGTTTCGATTCTCTTTGTTTCAGGAAGTGTTCTGTGCTCTGTACGTATTTTGTTTTCTTTCTTCTGTCCATTCCTGGCTGCTAGTTTCGCTCGCTTGGGCTTTCCATTCTCATTTCCAACTATAATTAACTCTACTGCGGTTGCTGCTGCTGCTGCTGCTGCTCCACTTTCAATCACATGTGTGCCGTCGAGTGCACAAGCGGCACCAGGCCACATGTTGAGTGCTGGAAAATACACACAGACACACGGACGCGATTAAAGTTAGCTGTAAGCACCCTTACCATAGGCGGGGTTTAGGTCTCCTCGCCCCAGAAACACTCGCCCAAAAGGTCAGCTGGGAGAAAATTCGTTTGACAACCATAAAAAAGTACGACGACGATGGCGACGCACACCGAAATTATTCATCCGTTAGCGAAGGCATCTTAATCAGGTTTTACGTCCGTTTTGCGTCCGTTTTGCTTGCTGTTGGTGTACCAAATCGCATTAAACTGCTTCTGGGTTGGGTGTTTCGCCCGCTCTCCCCTCAGCGCTTGGTAGGTGGCGGCGCAGGTATAATTCTTGTTAATTTCCACTCGAGGGGATACTGTTTTAAAGCCGGCATTAACCCTTGGCTGTACCGTGCGCGAGCAATGGGGTGGGGTTGTTTGTTTTCCCGCGCGAAAAAACGGGCTCGGGGGGGGGGGGGATGAAAACTTGCAGATGATTCGACGAATTTGGATGTTTGCCGGTAAAAGTGGAACAACGACGATGTCGAGGACATTTTATTGGAAGAGAGGGTCTCGAGAGGAAGAAGAAGCTGTGGACGAGATACGAATTGGTGTAAATCTCAGAATTGAACCTGGGAGAAATAGAAAACTCTTGGAAAATTGGGAAAACTTTACGCAACTTGGATGATTCTATTTATTGTGCATTTGATTTCAAAATTACAAAAGCAAAGTGGAAGAAAAAATCGTTACATTCTATTTATTTTTGTTCTTCAAAGTTTTCGATGATCGATCCCGATTTGGCCAATTCTTGGAATAAATGCTTGGGATTGGGATTGAATGGTCTCGACACTCTGTTCTTCCGGTTGAAACCATTCCAGGTGTTCGGGCATCATCCTAACGTTAGATATTTAAATGTCTTCCAATTAAAGCATGGTGTCCTACTTAACGCCTAAGGGTTAAACCTATCAAACATCAGAAACGCCGTAGTCAGTTAAAAACGGTAGTCATTTGTCGATGATGGTGACTCGGGTAGTGATCCCAGTACATTCGGGCCGTTTCCACTGGCGTTGTTTTACGATGCGATCAGCTTTATTATGTAAAGCTAAGTTTACATACTAAGAAAACCGCTTTCCCGCTCCACTGTTTTTCCAACTGCCCCATTCGGGGGACTACCGCGGATGACACCCGAGTGGTGTAGGGGTTAGGGAAGACCTCCCCTCCCCCCGCCTGAAAGGAAGCTGGCATCGGACTAAATACGGCGGCTTTCACAACCAAACATCCACAGACACACACACACACACACGCACAAAACTATTTTCAGCTCATCATTATGTCACGAGTTTAGGGTGCGACCGCTGTGCGAAGCAGTGGTACGGCGGCACTGCCTCGGAATCAGGAGGAGGGGGGGGGGGGGATCGGGTACAGATTAGGCCTAATAAAAACGTGAAAACAACGGAATCCCCCCGAGGTGTACCGAACCGGCCCGGTCCCGAGAGTCGTTTAGTTTGAAATTCAATCCTCTCAACAGGTTGTGGGGCTGACTGGGTCGGGTTTTTTGAGTGCGCTGCCGGTGTTTCACTGTGGCTCTTTGCGCAAAAAAAAACAACCAGCCAAGCCGCGGACAACAGATCCGATTGCGTTGATCCCCCCCCCCCCCCCCAGAAGGTTGGTGGTGGTGGTGGGGTAGGCATAAAAACCCCATCGCCAACATTAACGCCCGGTCAGCCCGATGTTGGGGTGGACCGAGACAACCCGAGGCCCAGAAGTAGTCTCCCAGGAAAACTTTGCCTTGCTCTGCACCGACTGCGCAAAACGCACACAGCGCGGGCGAAAGCCTCCGGGGACCTTCGTTCGTTCGAGTGAAATCCATTTCCAACCATTTGCGTGGAAATGCGTCAGCGTGTGCTCGATTTTTCCGACTGGGCGGACGCACAGTTTGTCATTCGATTCCGATACGAAAATAGAGTCGAATTGAGTGAACGAGAGTATATATATATACACATGCGTCGCTTCTTATCCACATGCATAACTATGTGTACGCGGGGATGTGTAAACATACACGCACCACACGTGTGTGTTGCCGAGGAAATAGTGAAAGAATTATTACCCCCCATCCATCCTCCCATGCAGCAGCCATGAAGTGAGCAACAAGAATGAAGCGGGAGGACGGTTGGCGAATTCGTTTGCGCCACGTTCATTATTCATATATCCAGTTTCCGGTTTGCGCTATTAAGTTATGTATGAGCCGGCGCGCACACCGCTGTAGGGGCTGTAGGGAAAATTAAACTAAAAAAAGGAGGGAAATTATTTTTCTATCTTCACTCCAAACGTCACCCCCAACACAATCCCACCCGTTGTTGTGCTGGGCAGAGCTACGAGTTGGAGGCGAACAAGTCTCGAACACCTATCCATCATAATATTGAGATGTGGTACAATGAAAAAGGCACCCATTTGGTCGTCTCCTCCCCCCATAAACGTTAGGCAAAAGTCCCTCTGGCAAAAGTGGATAAGTTTTTGGATGAGCTCGAACTGACCCCTCCCTCCCGGAGCCCAAAGAATGGGAAGCGATGGGAACGAACCCATCAACAGTGACTTGATTTTGGCAACTGGAATAAAAACTACACGGCGGTACATGTACACACAAAACCCTCCACGCCCGGTCCGGCTGGTTAAAAATTCATCACCGAGTGGAGTGGGTGAAAAATTCATCTTACAAAACTGAATAAATGATTTCCCAGTTTGTTATGGCTGGCTGGTGTGTGTGTGTGTGTGGTTTGCCGTTTATTATACATTTTTGCCTTTTTGTTACCCGTTTCTCTTTCCTCGCTCTGGTTTCGTTTTCATCGCCTTCCCGGCATTTTCCTGGAGGCGATGGCCAGTTTCCGTGCGGTAATTATGCATTCCATAGTGAATGTCAGTGAAAATGTCCTTTGCTAGAATTAAGATATTTGTGTGTGTCTGCGAATGTGAGAATATCGAGCTAAAAATCAAAAAGGGCCAAATATTAAAATATATCAACTGGCCACTCGACGATGTTGCGATCTGTTTGTTTTATTACCATACGTTCCCTCTAGCTGGAACATTTTGATTGGAAATGGAATGTAATGGGAAAAAGAAGGACAGTTGTCCAATGGTCTGAGTGTGTTTTTTCTAGAAAGAATGCAATTGGATTATGTTTTGGATGCGAACAAAAGCATTTGCAAATTAAAATACGCACAAAACAGATTATTTCATTGCTGTGGAGCATTCATTTTCTCTTCTACGAACATTTCAATCACTAAAAATGGTTCGCTATTAATTAATTAATTGCGTTTCAAAATTTTAATTTCCCGTTTTTGCCATTAATGGTGTCGTACATTGGAAAGCGAAAACAAAAAACATAAAAACGTCAAACGCTCGTCCACGATGAATTTACATAAAGCGTCATTGTTTGTACGAATCATTAGTGGCTGGCAGTGGCTGGTGGGGCCGACACAACAATGCCCGCAACTAATTCGTGCACGGCCGTAACGAATGCCACACTTTTGTTGCCCTGTGTGGGGTCAGGACCCAGGACGGTTCCGTCGCACTCTCTCGTACTCTCTCCCTCCCGCTTCTTTTATTCTCTTTCCGGTTCTTAATGAGGCATTAGATAGGGCCCTAGGGGGAAGGACAGACTGACACACACACACACTAAGTCATTTACAAAACGAACGCCCGTTGCTCCCGGGAAAGTGCATACAGGTCAGGTGAAGATGTTGCGTCGGTAAAAGCGTGTTTAACTTCCGTTCCAAAACAAGTGTCAACACACATGCACACACGCACACCTCATACGCTCATACACGATCAAACGACCACACCTACCGAGGGACGGCCTGATGACCACACCACAGCCACAATTCGCCCGAACGGCGGCGGTCAGTTGGAGCGAAATTATGTTGTAAAAATAAAACCTGCCCACTCGACCTACAGCAAAGCCGTGGTGCAGTTTTTTTGTTCGGTCCCTTGGGGGTTGGCTGAGGGGGAAATGGGAAAGCGTCGTGACGAGTGGGCAGTGCGCCGGCATGCGATGGCCTCCGGGGCGCAAGGGCTCCAACCGCCAAGACAAGACAATCGAACATGGCAAAGGTCGAGGACAGTTCGCGAGGGTCCCCCACCCCTGCTCGACGAGCATTAGACGGCTCGGCCACCTTTAGGCCAAATGGGCAACAGCTGAAGAGCGAGAAAGAGAATGAGGTTGATGATTATCGAACGTTCTTAGGTCCGGGGGCCTTTTTCCCTTTTGGGACATTGTTTCCTGTCGAAGCTACAATACACACACACGCACATACACACTAACAAACATTCCCCGTAGGGCCTAAACATGTGGTGGAAAGAAAGTGGATCACATTCCTTGTGCCCCCCGGCAGGCAAGTTGTGTAGCGATGCAATAAATTATAATTACTTTACGCTGGCATGTGATCAACACCGCACACTCCCCGGTTGAGATGCGTATTGTACTGAGAGAGCTGGGGCAATGATTTATGAATTTTGTTATTGAAATTAAATGTTGTTTCTTTGTTTTTGAAGTTGCTTCAATTTCTAGAGCATTCGGAAAACTACGTCCAGTCCTCAAGGATGTATGTTTTTAGTCAATAAGGCCTGAAGAGCTATTAAACACCGGTAGGCCCGAGGATAGATGATTAGCTGTTTTCTAGATACGAAGAAATTAACGTTTTGAATTAAATAACTAGAATTTGTAGCCTGATTCATTAGAAATATTTATAAATTTGAAAGCTACGTTTCGCCATATTGAATTTTGAAATGTGTATACAAACCTAGAAGCTATTTATCTGGCTTAATTCTATTCAATGATTAAGTTAGAAGTTAAATCCCTTAATTCAAACAAAACTACACACATATTAAAGGTATTTTTGCTGAAAACAATCATCCGGACATTAGAGATCTGCAGAGTATCTTCGCCGTCTCCAGCAACAGCGGGACCCGGGAACACTCAGATTTGCAGGCTACATTGAAGTAACGGAACAAAAATATTGCAATACATTTTAATGGAATTCCACTTCGAATCATTGCTGATTGACGTTGGGAAAGGATCAACACCCGGTCCGGCCATTTGGTCATCTGCGCTTACAGTAGCCGATCTCGCTGTGCCCACACCACACCGTGCCCAACTGGGTCATGTGCCGGTGCTACAATTTAAATCATAATCAAAATAATAACATTGTTGCAAGCAAACAATAACTTACCCAACGGTAGCTCCTACCGCAGCGGCAGCCAGCAACATCCTGGGAGTAGTTGCTGCATCCCATCGACGCCGTCACCTCTCGCTGTCACGCGAAATAAGCTGCCGTGCCGTTGTCCTGATTTTCACGCCACCGCGCGCATCAACCCACAGCAACCATTGCAATTTAAATAGCTCTCTATCTCTCTACTCGCTTCCCACCTGGATGACGGTTGCATCTTGTTATGAAAGGCTTTTGCAGATACGCCAACGTCCGGAGCGCGACGCTCACACGGCGCGCTTCGAGTGGGTGCTTGTGGGCCAAATCCGCATCAACGAAACCAGCGCCAGTGTGTCGTAGGGCTTCCACTGTGTGCATCAGACGTTCTTTTTTTTGGGTGGGGAAGTTACCTTGTATGCTGTACTCCGTGCAATGACTGGCATTTTATTTACAGCGTCGTGGCGCACAGTCAGGTAGAGCACCGTGGAGATGAACCGAAACGTCTAGGGATCTCTTCTGACCGTGGAAGCTGTCGTCGGGAGCGCTCACTCTCGCTCGTTGGAGAAGTAATTAATTCTACAAACATACCCGCTACTTGGCGTAAACATCCGACCATTCCTGTCTGTTTCAACCTTTTCATGTTGTCCCACACCATATTGTGCTGCCCTGTTCTTTTTCGAGATTCTTGTTACCGAACAAAGATGCGGCTGGAGCCATATTTTGCAACACGATACACCTAGCGGGGTTGATATTAGGTGTTTTAGTGCATCCTTCAGCTCGTCGAGCGGCAGTGGGAAGGTTATCTTAATTCTTGCAAAAGCTAAAATGATGATGACGTCTGTCCCAGGGACTGCCCGTTGGCGGTCGGAGGCTACAAGCGAGCTGTAAAAACATTACGCTTTTACGAAGGTAGGCAGCGGTTTTTGTGGCGGAGTTTCTAATAAAAGGTAGGCCGTTGTCCTCCGGAAGTGAACTCGAGCTAGATAAGAGACATAGCAGGCAGTTCTTGAACCATGGGAAAGTATTATTATTATTATTATTAATCACCAGCACAATGTGCACCAGGTTCCAGTGCGGTGGGTCTCTTTGGAGCCAGTGGGCTGAAGATCCCTGGGATCTGAAACACTTCGTCCATCGAATTAACATCTGCAATTAATTACTTTCTCTTGCTCCGCAGTCCTCTACAGCTCGCACGGCTGGTGGATTTTTCAGCAAAAAGGATGCCCGACGCCTCCAACGCAAGCGGTGCTATTGTCCTTCGTAGAAACACCTTTTTGTGTGGAACCATCTTCCGGCTAATGTGCTCGTGATGTGCCGCTCCAAACATCAACACTCAACACTCGGGAGGGATAGAAGTGTAACTTTCCGAGTGTAATTAACATGGTTGCGTTTTGAAAAGGTTCATCGTGTTGTGTCTGCAGCACTTGGAAAGTTCGGAGTCCAGCTCCAAGCCGGGAAGTGGCGAAATTGGTTTCACTATTAAGCAATCCTCAGCGCCTACTCATACTGTGGTGAGGTGTTGTAATTAAATGATCTCTATTCCGATGACTCGCGCTACCATCACCAGATGATGGATCGACAGTATATGACGAAAGAGTGTTGAGTTGATGTTTTGCGTGCGATGCGTTGCCTCCACGTGATTTCCTGGGCCGGGGCTTGGGGCCTGATAGTGGAATTGAATTTGAAGCTGAGATTACATTTGCGTACCCCGGTTGTGGGTCGTCGTGGTCGATTGATTTTTTTTGTCTCCTGCGCGTGAAAGACTTGCGAGCGATATTAACTCAAGCACCCAATTACTGATAGCATCGATAAGGCACACATGCGGCAGAGTCGTCGGAATGGGGGCATCATTTTTCGCATGGTAAGCGCCAAGCCCGAGGGTCGTCCCGGTTGATAACGTCTGGATGGGCATTGTGTGTCGGTGAGGTACTTCTAATCATATAAATAACCCCATCAAATCATGCACCAACGCCATACTGTGTGGTTGTTTGTTTTGTTAGGCAAAACACTTGGGAGCGTTACTCTCTATCTCGTCAGTGACAGACTAGACCGTGGGTTGTGGAGTGAGCAACCAAAAAAAAAGCACACAACAACATAGTTTTGCAATCACTGCTGCGGGCGTTCGCGCTATCTTAGGCAAATATAATACATGATCCGTGGACCTTACCGTTGAGTGTGTGTGTGTGCGCGCAAAAGGTTAGGCAAATGGTTAGGTTTTTCTATTAAATATCGCACCCCGGCGCCGGGTTCGGCCTAATGATTGGCCGATGCAATCAATCATCGCCAGTTGACGGACGGAGCGTTGAGATTGAGTCAATCGCGCCGTGCTGAGGTGTCTAATACAGGGTTTTCGAGGATTATATAGACATGTTCAGCGAGTTGTAGATTCGTTCAGGCATATAATAGACTCTTTCAGCGAGATATAGAATTGTTCGGATGTAGGTGTAGACATGTTCGGTTATACTGTAGAGCTGTCACTTTCGTACCCCTTGGACTGCAAGTTGGATCATTCTCATCAGAAGGTAAACAAACGGTTTTCGAAAAAATATGCTTTTTTCAACTAATTTATGTATTAAACAGCTTGGAGAATGATTATTAGCTGCTTTTAGGACTTTTAAGAATGAAAAATTGAACCCTGCGGCACAGTGTGTAAACAAAACAAATGACAGCTCTACAGAATCGCTGAACATGTCTACACCTACATCCGAACAATTCTATATCTCGCTGAAAGAGTCTATTATATGCCTGAACGAATCTACAACTCGCTGAACATGTCTATATAATGCTCGAAAACCCTGTAACGCCGCAGACTAGTCGGAAGAGATGCAATGCAATTATGTGAGGTGAGGGAAAGGAGATACAGTGAGAGAGCGTGCTCTTTCTGGATAGAAATCGGGGTGCAATCAGCGTCAAAGATGGGATGGGAAAGTGTGAGTTTTTGTGTGAATGGTTTAGGTACTGACCTTCCGATTGGTATATGGGCATGCGAAATAGTTTATGGCATTCCTGGCGCGATGAAGAAGGTGTGAACCGCACGTCCAATGAGTGTCCAATGATTTGCTGGTCGACTGGAACGGTATCTTTTTTTATTTCCTAAGGTCCGCTAGAGCAGGGCTACAGGGCAATGCGTTTAAAACAGTATTAGCCTAGCCTTGCTGCATGGTAATTATTTTGCAGTTAAGGTAAAATTTCAGGGTTCAAGCCTTAAAAATTGGAGTACATTAGAGACTTCCAATTCGAATGATGATTCCTCTTTGGTCTGATGTGTTCCAATTCCAATTGGATGTAGCGTCAACCTCAAACTCAGAAGAAACCTTAAAACATTGATTTCCCTTTTACAAGAGCAACATGAATCACAACTCTTGTATTGGCTATACCCGCGTGTACACACACAATCTATCAAACGCATAACGCGACAGAACCTCTCTGTGACTCTTTCCGTGGGTCGTCCTCTTCATCCAACTCATCTCGGAAAGAAATAAAAAAAAGCACCCGAAAGTGGTTTTCGGGTCACTTGAAATTGATTACAAGATCGCTTCGTGCTCGGCGGCGAAAGATCTTGTACCCAGCCGTCCTGCCCCCCCCCCCTTTCCACACACCCACGGCCCTTTCGACAAAAGTCTCTTTTCTTTGCCCATTAGGAAATTAAACACAATTTATCCAACTAAACCGGCAAAAACCGACGGGACTTAAGCATTGTTCACTTTTTGTTGCTGCTGCCGGCTTGACGCTTTGTCGTTGTAACCAATAGTGCGCGACTGAGCACTGGAAACTTCAACAACTTCACCCCCTCCCCCCTCCCCCCCCCCCCCCCCCTTTCACCCGACAAGGCTTTCGGAAGCAGCATCCTTCATTACCCGAAGAAAAGAATCCGTTCACCGCTGTTGTGGTGGTGGAGTTGGTGGAGCAAACGCCGGGGTACGTGAAGTTGCTCGTCCGTCATATTCGAGCGCTCACTTTAAAATTAGACTCCATTCAATCAATCAACCAATTCAAACACAAGCAAAGAGTGGGACACAGGCACAAACGCCACGAGTGTGGGGCCCTGTTCTATGTTTCAAATCACCCGGGCCGCGCCCGCAACATCGTCGGAAAGTTTCCAAGTTTTGTCATCGTTCGTGCCGCGTCGAATCAACTTGTCCGGAACGCTGCGGCGGCAGACCCGAGATATCCAAGAATGGGGTAAGAGAAATTGTTGGAAGCGCGAGCGGGATTGTTTTTATTATTTTTCCCTCCCGATCGTCCCGGCCTTCCCGCGGATGTTATGTGTGTGCCCCGAGTGCCCCCAACTTTTGAAGTGGGTAGTGCCTTTTTCCGAGGCCATCAAAATTGGTAGAGACGGCAGTACCGCAGCTCTACGCACATTCCAACCAATGGGCATGACAATGTGCTGCGCGGCCGTTTAGGGCTCGTCGTAATGCTGCCAATGTGACACGACCACTGCCCTAGAACAGCAACGCGCTTTTGGGGACGGGAGGACGGCTGCACGGGGAGATGCTTTCGATTTGGAAAACACTCAAACGCGACCGAGTCGAAGTTAAACGTCACATTTGTGGGGATGTGTTTTTCCACCATTCTCGCTCGGTTGGTTGATGAGTTTGTAGGGGGTTGTGTGCTGTGTTTGTGTGTTTAGTTTATGAGCTAAAAAATGGGATGGTGGATCCCGCGTGTGTTTAAATATTTCAAGAATTTCCAAATTGTAGAACAAGGCCAGACAAGGTGAGAGCATTTCAATTGCATGCATTTGATTTATGACTAAAATAAAGCGTAAAAATGCTTTTTTGCCTCCGGAAATTTGTCACAAAAATGACTTTTTATTTACACATAATGTTTCCAACATTTATAAATACGGCGCGCGGCCATAAAAAAACAGGGAGAGCTGCAGCAACGTTGGCGCACAAATTCGAAAGCATTCAATTTCAACAATGTTTATGCAGCGGGCCGTTTAAAATGGCGCGCCTTTACGATGTGACTATTTTACGATTCCACAAGTGCCCAACTTCCTGGCCGTCCTATTCTTCAAACCTTTCAATCCGCGTACGGTCCAGCTGCCGCAGCAGCGCCGTATACAAAATCGTGTTGCGCACAAATCAATTCCGTGCCGAATCGTGTGTTGTTCAACTAGGGAGGACGAAGTCACCGCAATCTATGCACGGCTACGGAGCAAATACACATGTGCTACGCAGAGAAAGAGAGTGTGTGTTTCAGTTGCAACCAGGGGCGTACCCGGAGGTACGTGGCTTCGTGATGTTTATTTCGGTTGGAAAAATTTTACTACCGCAGCTAAACATGACACGAACAAATAGATATTGTGCGAGCCTATGCGAGGTCCGGCACCGTTCTCGTGTTTCTCGGTTGATTGCTGCCAGAGTTATCCGGCATCCGGAGGCATGAAACCCTGGAGTAGAAGTGATGGATTTTTATGGATGTGTATTCTCGGGAAGCGAGTTCGGAAAGAAATTCTTCTGAAGAATGAAGGGAAAAGGAACAGTCTCCAAAGAGCCTATCATTTGGACGTGATTTAAAGAGTGTCTTTCAGCATAGACACAGCTCTCCTACCCGGACACCGTAATGATGACGCCTGGAAATAGTAGATGTCTATTCTTCCAATGGTGTGACCTACTTTCCGGATATTCAGCAGCAGTTCTGCAGCAGTCAGTCGGCGGGCAAAAAGCAGTCTAGGGCCTGCTGAGTGGGTTGGCAAGGGTAAAAAAGGAATAATTAGCACAAAATAACTTCCCTACTGTGTGTGTGTGTCTGTGTGTCCGAGAGGACCTGACAGATCTGCATTGATGTGAGTACGTTTTGACGCATCGATCTGCAGCGGTTTTCCGCCCTCTGCTCCTGTTGGGTATTCTGATTGTATTCCTGGGGTTTGCAGGTTGCTGCCGCTAGGACAATTCCATTTCTACGCGTGTATGTTATCTCACTTGTCTTCTCGTGTTGTACATCCACACACACAGCTGTGCGTGTGTGTGTGTGCATGTGTGTAGCAGAGCTCATCACGCTCCAGATGCCAACCACCGTTGACAGATAATTAATTTGTCCCGCATATGCAAATGCAGCAAACGCGTTTTTCTGCCATTCCCCGTACACACAGACGACGCCGTGCTGGAGTAGATGGAGGAGGATCAGACGCAACAAAAAAACCGAGGAAATATCTATCACTAGCACTGCCACTGCAATGTGAGGTACGCTTCGGAATTCACTTTTTCACAGGATGTGTGCCTGTGTGTGTGTGTGTCGGGTTGGAAAAGTGCAGTCTGGTGGATGGCAGGACATGCCGGATGACACAATATGTTATCCTTCGCTGCTGTGTGTTACCGTCGATCGCCGACATCGAGCTGGCTGGGTAGTTTTTCCTGGTAGGATGGACTTTTATACCAACGTCCCTCTTTCCTGGACTCACCCTGTTTTCCCCCTCCAACCAGAAGCGACGACTTCCTGTTGGCGCGTTCGTTCAGTAGTGCGACACTAGTCTAAGAACGCATCATAACCGCCAACGGTGCAACGGAACGAATCCAAGCGCTTCTGCGATTGACTTCATTAGTATGCGCAGCTCACACACGAGTCTGGGAAAACCTCCCCCAACACCAGTGTGTGCGTGTGCTTTTAAATATCCTTCACGGAAGCTGATATCCTTTTTCCGCTCTCGCCCGAAAGCCATCCCCCACGTTGGAGTTGGCTAACTAGCGAGGAAACGGTTATTAAACCGTCCTGAAAGCTTCCGAGATTTTGTGCTCCCAAGTCGTCCGCCACCGCTGTGTGTGTGTGTTTGTCCGCCGGGCAGTTTAGAGATCCTGTCTCTGGATGTCTGGGATTTGCACAGTGACACATATGCGCTCGTTCCTATTACTTTGCTAAAGCCCTAGTTTAGCAGTCTGACAGGTGCTGTTAAGGGAAGTCAAAGCACGCGAAAGGTTCCAAACTTTGATACCATATGGATGCGAATTAAAACGCGTCCTTAAACTTTAACACACACATCTACAACGCCGAGTTTTGCCGATTTCAAGTGATTCAAGCTGCTGTTTGTCGTAGCATTGCTTTGTGTGCAAGGGTTTGTCGTGGAGGGGGAGCACTGGGGAGCATCAATTGCGTTTCTCTCCATCTCCACCGCAAACAATGGGAAAGTTTTAATGAACACACAGCGTTCTGCAACAAGAAGAACGCGACAGAGACCGAGTCGAGTATAGTCTCTGGAATGCAAGATTTATGATTGTTCGCTTGGCAAGAGTTTTAAGAGAGGTTACAGTGAAGAAGCATCTTCAGAAGTCAGGCTCGCCCCCGCCAGCTCGTGTGGTTTCTGCAGCAGCACAAAACAACAAAACTCCCCAGCGAGTAGTATGCCGGGAGTTTAATGGAGCGACTCGTAAATGAGATTGTTTTGTTTGGTGGTTTTAATTTCTTTCCCTTAACTTTTCGCTTTGCATCCTGTCCCAAAACAAAAAAAGGAAAGAAGCACGCCCGTCTCGTGTGTGCTGCTGGTGTTTGGCTTACGGGAGGGAAAGTTATTACGCTTCGCGTTCGACAGTAGCGTCCCCCGAAACTAATGCCTGTGATTGTGAATTAGCTTGCCGTATGCAGCGTGATTATATGCTTCCAGCTCGTAATGTGCTTCCTTTTCAAATTCAAATTCATCGCTTCCTTTCCGGTGTCCCGATGGTGTGTGTGTGTGTGTGTGTGCTCCCCCACTTGCTTTCTTTTCTTATCGTAGCACCATGGCAAACCATGGACAAGGAGAATGAGGCTTTTGTATGTGAAAAATAATAACAATAATATGTCGTCATTACTATGGTTTCGCTCCCGCCGGCACCGGAGTCGCGGTCCGGGCCACAAGAACAACACCGAACCCGTTGGGTTGGGACGCATGAAAGAGACATTGAATATCTTGTCCGGTTTTGTCACCATCGGTCGCCGGTCGACATGATCATTAGATATTCGGCAAGTGCCTGTTATGTGTGTGTGTGTGTGTGTGTGTCTAGAACATTTAGTTTGAATGTCGTTTTTCGGCGGGGATGGTAAAGGACGGTTAGGTTTTTTTATGGGCCATTGTTAACTGGCGCTATTAAACCGATGCTTGGGGTGGGGATGTGTTGGGTAGCAAATTGCTGTTTAGGGTTTCAAGCTTCTTTGTTCGGACACCACCCCACGGTTTCTATGATTCGTCACGGTATCGACAACAGGGGACTCGAACGGCCGAGTTAGTGGATAGATTTAGTGATACAATGTAGTTGTGGTTGTTAGGCCGCAATAAACTATGCGTAATTATTACGCGCGTCGTAATCATGCTTTCATTGTGTTACAAAGTTAATGTTTATCATTTCTTTTTGGGAATATTATCGAAAGCAGACGTTTAGGAGATTCTATCAACAAAAAGAGCAACATGTTTACATCAGTTTGAGCGAATAAGGTATGTAAAAGTTTGATTATTTTGAAACATTAAAACTAGTGCCTTGAACTGCTTCCTCAAATGAATTTCAAATTAATTGTTATTAAAATTTGTATGCCCCTTTTATGAGAATACTTTTAATTTAGTTTAGTTTAGTGTTTATTAATCGATGGACTATAAAGCCCTCTCGAGTCAAATTTTGTTTACGATAGACATTAGGTAACGAACAAAACATAGTTATTGTTGGACGCATTCCGGACACTCAAAAGTGAAGTCAGTTCCGTTATCGTCATTCCAGGCTCATAGATATCGTCAGCTGAATTTAGTAGACGGCACATACAAAGAAGGGGGTTGTGAGAGCCAAAGGTTGTTCGGGTTTCAGCGACTGCCAGCATTGGCCGGCGACGGAGTATTCTGGCAGGAACAGAGAGGTTAATCCTTTAAAGCAGCTCGGGACAGTCGATGGTTCCGTTTAAGATTCCCATGATAAATGTCAGCCTGGCATGCTCAACACGTTCGGCGAAGGGCGGGATCCCAAGCAGCAACCACTTAGTCCTGTAGTCAAGGCGACGCGGCCAATCACGAAGGGCGAAGTGCGTAGCCTTCCGTTGGATGGACTCTAGCCGCGTAAGTGCCTGAGTAGATGCTGGCCACCAAACAATGCTAGCGTACTCCAGCAGTGGTCTGATAAGTGCGCAGTACAGTGTCTTGAAACACTGTAAGATCACGAAGCTCGCGCGTCATGTTTATGACCAAGCCAAGTAGCCGATTGCCACTAGCGACTACTTGGTCTATCTGTTTGTCGAAGGAGAGTTTAGCATCTAGGAGGACTCCTAGATCCTTTACACAGTTCGCTCTTTCGAGGTTCTGACACCATCAAGCGTATAATTAAACAGCGCTGGAGCTCTTGAACGGCTGAATGAGATTATGGCGCATTTATTGTAGTTTCTGAGCTCAATTAAATGTTAAAGAGGACTGATAAATGCGGAATAGTTAAGGACAACTAGGATTATTTGATTAACACTAGAAGTACCACGCGTTTTACAGGGTATCGAATCATATAAGGGAATAGTTCAATCACTTAAGGGAATGTTGCAAATCGGTAGGAGAATATTGCATGCAAGCTGTGGATGTTTGCAATCACTTAGGGGAGTTGTGCAATCGATTAGGGGAATGTTGCAATCGTACTGTGGAGCTGTCATCAGACTGTGGGTGCCGCTGTAAATACAGTATCGGACAGAAAGATAGGGCATTGGTTTTTTAACGCACCATGCACCCGTTGGGCCATGTTTATGTGTGGTTTGTATGTGTTTGTGTTTGTGTATGTGTGTGTATGTGTGTGTGTGTGTGTGTGCATGTGTGTGTGCATGTGTGTGTGTGTGTGTGTGTGTGTGTGTGTGTGTATGTATGTTTGAATGTGTATCGATGTGTGTCTTTGTTTCACAAGTAGGTCGTGTCGGATAGATTTGTAAGTAGTTTTTTTGTGTTTTGGGTTAGGTTTTTGGTGTGATAAGCAGGACCACCGCCCTCGCGATCAGTGTGTTTTCGATATATTAACAATGTTACGGTCTTCTTTCGCCGTGGTCTTCTGAGGACGTCCGGTTGACTTGCGCGTTTCGGTTGTCCAAGCGCGTTTCAGTTGTCTAAGCACGTTTCGGTTGTCCGAAGCGCGTTTGCCACAAAAGTGCGCGATCGTTCCATTACGAACTCGATCCTTTTGCGCTTAATGCCAGCAGCAGCCATTCGCTTTTACATATGGCGCTGATAATCGGTACAACGTTTACCTCGACCCATTGTTACTAACATTGCTTGCTTGGACCGTCAAGAACGCGCTGGTTAAAAACTTGGACACGGCTGATCCCGTGCTCTGCCTGCGTTCTACTTCTATACGCGATGAATTACATCGTTGTCGAGCAGCGAAAACATCGCATGGATAAAAACTATCAACGAGTACGCGAGAAAGCGTCTTCCCTTCAAAATCGAGAACAGAATACTGCCGCGCTCATGAAACAAAACGCCCATTGAAAAGAACAACTGCGCGCCAGCTCAATGCACGCACAAAGTTTACCATTCGCACACAACGTGCAACGCAGAGATGCACGAAGGCCTTTCAATGGCGCGCACTGGAGAAACACCTGTGAGGGAATGCCGAGTTCAATGCTATTGTGCGCGTGTCCATTTCGCACCAGTGTCGCATTCACATTCATGAAACAGCACACCTGCGTTTTCGTCTGAGAAACAAGCGCTGCTGTCGATGCAAACTTTAGTTTTTATCCAAGTGTAAACGCACAATGTTTCACATGATAACACACATAAAAAGAATAATTTCAACGCAATATGACATCATGGCAAGCTATGTTTTTCAGACACAAACCCGCGCACTTGCTAATACACATTAAAAAGCACACTCTCTTTACACTACTACACACACACACACATGCACACACACACACACATACACACACACACACACACACTCACACATACACACTCACACACACACACACACACACATACACACATACACACACACACAAACACAAGTAACGTGGCAAAACAAGTGCACGGTGCATTGAAAAAAAGGGTCCTATCTTAATGTCCGATACTGTACCTTAAAATATTTTCGTCAATCTTACTAACTTATCATGTTTAATTATGGCTCCGCAGCAGGATTTATATAGTTTATCATATGTACAGCAGAATCCCACACGAAAACAACTCCAAACGATGTTTAAAAAAAAAACATCATCGGTATCAATTCGTAGCTTTTTACACCGGCACCCACAGTCTGATGACAGCTCCACAGTACGCTTGCAACATTCCCCTAATCGATTGCACAACTCCCCTAAGTGATTGCAAACATCCACAGCTTGCTTGCAACATTCCCCTACCGATTTGCAACATTCCCCTAAGTGGTTGAACTATTCCCTTATATGATTCGAAACCCTGTAAAGTTTTATTACAAAATTGCATGTAATTTTTTTTTTTACATTTTTCTATGACATGATTTTTTGTTTAATATATTTGGTATCCAAAAAAAGCTAAATTGAAACATTATCATCTCGTGTAATACAAATACTTATGAGCAATTATAAACAGTTGAATTTTAGCATTACTAGTCAAAATTATTGGTCAGGTAGTTATAGTGTTGGCACTGATCTCATCAATTTTATCAATAAGGTGATTTAATGGACAAAACGTATTGATAATATACTTCAACATCGCCGATCGTTGGAGGACAAAACAGAATGTATCTAGTCAACTCAACAACAACCCAACTGAACTTTGTCAATTTTTTTTTGATGAATTATTATGCTGAGTTATTGTACGTGCTTTTAGCAGAGATAAATTGAAGCCTTTTAGTCAAAAGATATTGTTTAAAACCTTCCCATGTTACCATTCACCTGTGCTGCAATACAGCTAAAATTGGCTGTTGATACGCATGATTTGTAATACAGTCTACCAATCAATTTATTGGAAAAACAGTTCACTCCAATCCGATAACGAAAATGGTTGGAACTTAACACAGATTTGCATCACAAAAAAGCTCAACCTTCGGCCCCGAGCTCGGCGTGTCTGCCTCTACCTTTTAGCTATTTATTTAACCAATCAAACGAAGATGGCCCTCAATCGTTTCGAGCCAATCGTTCGTGCGCGGAGCTCTATACACCAGCAGGAAAGGTCTGTCCACCCCGTCTAACCAGCCGTCCAAACGCCGGCAGGAAAACCTTCCAATCCTGAAATGTGTTTATTTACGCAACACCGCAGCAGTCGGAAGGTGGTCGCTGCGTTGCCGGCGATAAGCCCCTCTGTGTGTGCGTTTGCATTCGCCTCTCGATAAGCGCGACGGGCTCTGTCCCGCACCGAAACCTCGGCGATACGCGCGAGAACAATTCAGCGCATTAAAAGGCTTCTTCGCTATCAAATGCATAACCACCAGCACCACCCCTCGCACAAAGTGTTCGGTTCGCTCGGTCGCCGACGAAGAGACAGAGTGCCGATCTAAGGGGGGAAGGTCAAACCGGTGACTAGAATTTCAATGAAATTGTCATCGATTTTCTGGTTGTTTTTTCCCCCCTCGTGATGGCTCGACTTGTGCATCACGTTCCGGTTGGTTTTTTGGTGTGGGGAGCGAGTGAGCGAAATGACAAACGAAAAAAAAAGAACACCCCAAAGATGGGGCTGTTTGTGTCGAAATCGTCTCGAACGTACGAATTCCTAAGCTCGTGCTTTGTGTGTGTGTGCGCTGGCAGCATTAGTGCCGTTTGGTACGGGGTCATCCCCACTGGGAGGGTTGGCCGAGTCGCGCGAAGCAAAACTTTTCCTTCTCTCACTCCACACTGGTACGTGCGTTGCAATCCTGCCAAGGAACGCTGGGATTGTACCGGCGGGAAGGCTCAAACGGGCTCGGTAACTCGGCACGATTCGCAGCTAAATAAAATAATACCCCACCGCGCCACGGTGCTACTGCTGGAGGAGCTTAAATTAGGTGCTTTTTGGTATCCAATTATTTGCCATTGGCTTGTGGCGCTGTTGGGGGGGAGTGCACCAACTTCTTGACTTCCCGACCCCCGACGAATGTTCGACCGGGGTGAGCGGTTTTTGCGCCCGGGCTTCTTAACGCGGAATTTACATATCATTGTTGCCAAAATGGGGTTATTTCGGTATTGGCAGCGGCAATTGCTCGTCTGCTCCGATAACGCCCAAAACGTTCTAGATCATTACACACACGCACACGCACCCAAACACTTCAATCGAATTCGAGCCAAAGCCCGTGAGAAGAGCAATAAAACCTTTAATTTTGTACTCGAACAGCGGCTGTGCTGATGTGTCTAACGATCCCAAAGTTTCGATAAAATGAAATTCCCTTAAAACGATCTCACGGTGGCGCTAAATAAACATTCGGAAAGGAAGGGAAAAAAGGTACGGGGAGGACTGCAATCCAATAATCGAGCGCAGGTAGGTTCACACTCGAACCACCACACACCACACAAAAAAAAGGATTCATATTCCTTGGGTGTTAGGACGCTCGGACATTCGGAGGTATTGGAATGTTGACAACACCATATGGTGAGCATTGGCTTTTTTTCATTTTTTCACGATTCGGGTTGTCCGTTTAGATTCTCTTCCAGTATTCAGGTAGTTCCACACCGAAGGGACTCTACCCCATTTCCCAATTCCCCATGTTTCCTCATCCCGGGATGTTGGAGTGTAGAAAACATGTGGCGTAAAACACCTCTCCCGTGTGCCTCTTCCCCGCAGCCTTTATGGGTTGATAATTGTTTCAGGTTTCACAGAAATTCATAGAAACGAGAACCTGCGGTTCTGGGATTTTATACCGATTAGAATCGAGCGCAATAAGAACCCACGGTAGGAGGAGCTCGCCCGTAAAGGACGAGTTCGCTTTTGTTAGAATTTTCTCACTCTCTCTCGCACACTCTCCCTCCCGACCGGGCAATCCATTCGCCCGGGGGCCGCATTAAACACGGCCACTTATCGACTGGTATTGATTCCTGGGGTTGCCTTTTTTGTTGTGTTTCGTTCGTCGCCGTGTAGAGCACTCTGTTTTTAAATATTCATTCTCACCGATCGGGCGGCGCCCGTACTGCAGCAGCTGCACACGGGATGGCCTAGATTGCTGCCCGAGCTTTCTTTTCCAATTTCCAATATCACACTCCCTGGAAATGGAAGGGTAACGCAGTTGCACAGCAACGACACACTGCAATTTGCTTACCCTATCGGACAATTCACAACGTGTAAAGCCTGGAAGCTCGTGTCACTCCAAGCGAAAAAATTCGGTGTTCGGGGTAATCAAGGGATCGATAATAATTCAAACTCTGAATATTGTGTCCACTTTTCTGTGCAATGGAAATCGGAGTGCATGGGAAGGTCACCAGCCAACATCCCCAGCAACAACAGAACAGACTAGCAGAGCGCGTATTGGAAAAGGATGTTACCATGGAAATGGGTTGGAATGGAATACCGCAGCACCGGCAAGCAAAGCCGGACGAGAACTTCTGACGCCACAAACTTCCTGAACTTCGAAGACCCAAGAATGTCTGGGTCTCGCTGGAAAGCGGACGAGGAATTTGCGGAGGAACGTAATACTACGGCTACAAGATATGCAGGCTCGCCGGAAGACAGCTGACACAATTCATTACTTACGGTTGACCGGTAGAACGGTTCCAGCACTCCCCTGTGCCAGAAGGGCGTATGGAAAGTGCCGTGTGCCGATAAATGAGTGGCAATACCGGTGACGTGATTCATATTTATACGTATGCATGGCGTCGTCCTGATAGTGGCGCGGTTGTGGAGACGATGGTTGAGGGTATTATCGTATCATGCCCAAGCATATATACCATCCATTTGCTTCGAAGGGGACTGCTCCGGAGCTAGCTGTCAATAGCCCCAACACCACTAGTGCGCTCGAGTTTTTCTGGTGAATCAACGACACTGTATATCTCCAGCACAAGGTGTCTTTGCCGACGACTCACACGCACGGCGGGGGCATATCTTGTCCGCACAACCGATGTTCTGTGTGCCTCGGATTGTATGTGTGTGTCCAACACAGGAAAGAGGTGATAAAACCCCTTCATATCGACCGACAGAGCTCCCTATCAATCCATACCCTCCATTCCCGGTAACTTCCTATCATTTCGGTACAGGTCCGAGTCGCGAAATGACACATAATCAAAAATGATTGATTTTGTACCCGCGTCTAGCGCTCGGCCGTGTTCTCCCCGTTGTGTATGCTTACTGCGGTTCCTCAACCGCATCATGATGTAGCTATGATCTGACACTATTCCAAGGCCCTCTCGTCTTCCCTCGTCAGCCCCTTATGTAAGCCCTCCCTGGAATCGATGTGTGTGCTAATACCGCGTAGTGCTGGCTGGGCGGGTTCGATTATTAGTATGCAATTGTAGTTTGACTGCCTGTTTTCTTTTTTTTGTTGCTCACGATAGTTCAATATTGTTGCCTTTTGCTTTATTTTCCATCGGTGCGCAGCTTTTCCTTCGCACGCTTAATTGCGCGCCAGTTGCAAATGCGTTGCGGGTGTGGGTTAGGAATAAATTGAAACTCACTCGGAGGAAATAAATTGAAATCCGACGACTGTTGCATACACATACACACACACCCTGGCTGAATGCGAAAAACAAATGTATTAGCCGTGCGGGTGGGGTGGAAAGTTGTCAGATGTTGTGCGAGGGAAATTATACTGTCTGCCTGGTTCGCTTCCGATGGTCCGGGGGGAGGGGGGGACTGACCAGAGAGTGTGATGACGGCGGGAGCGGGTGACACTTTTTGTCTTTCGCTCCTGTCCGACAGCAGTAAATTATTCATACGTTCCATTTTGGCTTTTGAAGTGCTTGTGTGACTTGTTCGATTAGGTTTTTTTTGTTGTTGTTTGGTTTACCGTTGTAATAATGTGTAGTGGCATTCGGGGCAAAGTGGTCACCAAGCTCAAACAAATACTATGTTTCAGGAGCGCCATAGACGTTTTTTGTAGACTCCAAACGACTCCGACGACTTCGAACGGTTCCGAACAACTCCGGACGATTCCGAATCCGGGACTAGTGGTTTGGATTTTTCTGGTGTCGGAATCGGACTAACAACAGCCAGAGTCGGATCGGAGTCTTGGGAGCGCTCCAAAGAGAACATCACAAGTTTTTTGCTCTAAGATTTCTTAAAAAGCTTAAGAATTAAGAAATAACTGCTCAAAATGTTACAGTGTAAAATGCTTTGTAAAAAAATTCAAAACACATTCGTTAACATGGCCTCTTTGCCCCTTTTTTCTATATCTACATGTAAAATGGATATAACCCGGTGGACTAGAATGATTTTGCGAAACACGTACTGCACAGGGCTAATTAAAGTATTAAAGTATTAAATCGATTTTTTATTATTATTTTCTTACGTTCTGATGTTTCCAACAGTTAAACATGACATTTAAATTGAAATGACTTTCTGAAATAAAAATGCATGTCATTAAAATGCAACTCAAATTCCAATACAAAATCAACACAACACGCTCGCGCGTGTGTATGTGTGTGTGGGAGCCATTTAACAATCCCAATTTATATCATCCACCAATCGACGTTTATACAATTTTAATCAGTTTCTTATGAGTTATTTCCATACCCCCCCCCCCCCCCCCCCCTGGGAATCTGTTTTATGGCAATCCTTTATATATATTTTTTTATAGCTTTTCGCGAACGAATGATGCGTTTTTTCGCACCGCCGGACCAATGTTTGCACGAAAGTCCGCGCTTTTTACCCGGTTTTATTAGCTCATCCAGAGGGGTGAAGATATTTTACGCAATATTCCACACCAATCCTTAGCGATTGCTCATCTCATCCATCCGCGCGCTGGCCACTCTGATTCTTCTCCTCTAGGAGCAAACCATCTATTCTACGGAGGTACTCTGCAAACGAGAGAGAGAGCGCGAGACGTTCACGATTATTGCTTTTTTTCGTTTGTTTCTCTTGCTGCCCGGCCATACAAACCAACCCACGGGGGCGCACATCTGACACGCGGGATGACTGACCTTCCCCTGGCACTGCTAGGGTTCGTCCCGCACTATCTCACGCAACCGTCCCACCGGTTGGAGTTGATGGGTTGTTCATAAAATCGCTAATGATTTCCGTTTTGAGTAGGGCGAGCAATCAATTTCTTTCGTACATTCGGTGTCTTTTTTTTGCTGCTGCTGCTGCTGCTTCGTCTTTGTGCCTGCGTCGTGCTGGTTAGGACGCTATGCCATCCCTCTGTCACGAACATCTAACACCGGGACCGAGTCTCTGTCCATCTATCCCCCCCCCCCCCCCCCCCCCCATCATCATCATCATTGGGGCGCGTATGCGCGCGCGTCCGTCTACGGCAGAAGTGACATAGTTGGAGTTTTATTAGGTTGTTAGCTTGATCGATGGTTTATTGATGTTCTCGGGCTCTCCCCGCTCGTATAGCGTAAGTGTGCTAACTCGGATTTCGGTTTTAATTGCACCGGTCCACCTCCCAGACCCAGGCCGGGTCGTGTGTACCGTTCGCGGCTGATGTCACCTTGTTCGAACGCTGCGACAGGGAGCTACGGTTTCCTTTCCAATCAATGTTGGAAGTAGAGCAAACGGGACAGCGAGCATTTTTGGAGAAAGCGTTTATTGGAGTGGATGTTGTACTCCAATACCAACTTTATTACGAGCACAGGAACTTTGTTGCCCAAAGTAGCCAGCCACTCTGCAACACTTTAATGGATTAGACGAAATTCTGCAACTGCTCTTCGCGGTAAGGATTGGTTTGTCAACTTAAATTACCCAATTATAGTTATTGTCCGCTCACAGCCAACTCATCACTGGAACCCACCCTTCCCCCCCGAACCACCATGTGAATCATCTGCACATGGGGATTGTGCAATAATCTTCGCATTACATCGCACTGTGCACGGTGTGGCGGGAACTCCCGTTGCGGTGTACCGGCTGACGATAATAAATGCGAGAAATTTGTTAACTTCAACAAGCTGCTGCTTCTGCTGCTGCTCCTCAGTTGTTGTGCGCTCGTCCGCACCCTGTGGAAGCAGAGCAGTTGGCATGCCCGAGCAAAACAACGCTTGCACAAACATTGCTCCTTGGATGGATGCGACGAGGATGAAACCCCGTTTTGTAGCCCGTTTTTAAGCAAAATCTCCATTTACCATTCTCTCTGTTGGCGCTGGAACAAGATAATCCCTGCCCGATGGAAAAGGTTCCGAGCCGAAAGGTCCTGCAACCCGAGAGAGAGAGAGAGCCTGTGGAAACGGAATCGAAGGTTGGTGCGCCGGGAAGCGAAAGATACCCAGATCCGGGATGCCATTATTCAACCTGGACAGTTCGTAATAACTGGAGCGCAAACGGTGAGCTTTGACCACCTACCGACGGTCGGTCCTACCCATGGTAGTCGCCACCGGATATGAGTGAGTGACATGGCCTGAGATTGATTTCGCTGCAAGGTGAATCCTCGCGCTGCTGCGGAGCGGACTATATGGCGCCCAGGTGCTGGATAGCTGACCAAGAACTGCTTGGGATCTTGGGCAAAGGGATGCTAAAGCTATCCTTTTCTGTGGACTTGGTCCGTTGTTCTCGGTCGGTCGGTTTAGAAGAGATTATATCCCTACTGCAGCCCACACCCTGATATTGACTCCTCTGCCCCTTTTACGGTAATCCTCTCTCTCTCTCTCTCTCGCTGTGCGCCTTCGTATCAATCAAATTAATTCAATTTACGTTCACTGTCGCAGCCGGACACACTTTGGCCCCGAGCGTCTGGTTGGCGGCGACGCAGCTCCAAAGCTTGAGTTGGCTCCAAAGCTACCCCCAAACCCCCGGGCACGAGTGAGCAGAATTTATTCTGACTGACTGCAGCCATTAACACACATGTGGGCACCACAACCATCCAGCACACAAGAATTGCGTACTAACGGGCGCGCGTGTTTGTCTGGCTCATGGTACGCCACATGCTTATCGTCGGCTCCTGGTGGTTTGGTGCTTTCATGCCCTGCGAGAAATCCCGGCACAAATGGTCTTGACACCACCGGATCCGACCGGATCGGTTTTGGCTGGTCGCTGTCGAATATCTCGTAATTACAAAGCACACACACGCACGCACACACACATTATCGCCTAGTCGGGGCCAGACTGACGGATGTCTCGAGCAGTCTGACCCGGCTGGCTGGATGAAACCATTCGAAGATTTCATCTTTCGGGCGGTCCACTTTCTTGCGTGCTGCATGGGCAAACGGTGTCGCCTTGCTTTCGGGACCGGGCCAGAGTTCACGTACGGTACAGCAGCAAACGGAGCAACCGAAAGCGGATGCATCGATCCGCCTGCGGGCGAATTCCACACACACACACTCGGGGGGAGTTTTGTCGGAGTCGGCCTAAAGTCGCTTCGGAATTCATTAATTTTATCACACTTCCAGAACCACCATTTTCCGGCTGGTGCTGCTACTGCTACTGCTAGATGTTGTTTGGGTGAGCTTTTTCGATCTACAAACCCCGTCTCAACTCATCCTCACCCGGGTCACGGATGCGTTTGTGTGTGGTTTCTGCAATAGTGCCTAACCTTGTTGATGTCTGAATTCTTCCCTAGCCACGACTTCTTCATCCGCAAACCAGCACCGCCTCGGTCACACAGAACTGTCACACAGTGATGTGTGGCCGATGGCCAAATATTTATTTGTCTGTTTTTGCCCCGGGGTTTGGCTTCAAACGGTCGGCACTATTCCTCTCGCTTCCTGTTTTTATTTGCCTTTTGGGGCGCATTTTCTAGATCAATGCCAATATTGTCCCCCACGAAACCAGCCGCGCCTGGGGTGGTGCGGTTTTTCGTTATGATTTTTGTGCCACCCTGCCGCCCGATACCGATCCGCAGACCACACACATGCTCTAACACACATACGAATGCGGTTTGTTGTGGCAAACTGTGTGTGTGTCTGTGTGGTCTGCAATAGTTAGTGGCAGATTTTTTTCTGGAAAATCAAGCGAGCGAGTCTCTGCGTGGAGAAAAAGTGTACCCAATGGTGATTAAGTGTTTCTTTCATTGGAAGCGTTTCACAGGAACTCACTCTAATTGCTCGCAGTTCAATAACCAGTCAGCAAATGTTGCACACAAACAATCAATTCCATGAAATATCAAATTTAATATCCTAGTTATCCACATTACAAAGAGGTGCAAATTTTGACATGGTTCAATTTGGACCCAACATTTGCCTAGTTGCAATTACAGAAAAAGCAATTAAATTGTTTCCGAAGATCGCTGGATTGTGATTATAACACACACGCACATACATCGTCACACCGACAAATCGCTTCTCTTTACTGTTGGCCATAAATAATTGGCCGTTTTGTGGCGATGCCTCTGCCTCTCTGCCGCGAGCGTGGATATGAGAAAACCGCATCGAATTCCATGCCTCCCCGGGCCTTCCCTTTGTTCCTCCCGAGCATAAAGGTGAGCTTGGCGCCCATATAACACCACCTCCCCCATACCCATCCCATCCGGGGGCGGTGCAACATAGTGCAATACCGAAGTTTAATTAGTTTATTAAATTCTTGTTTTCGTTTGTGCGAGAGAAAATACGCGCGCTCTCGTTATCAGTGGAATGTTAAACCACGCCACCGGGCCACATATACACACACACACACATATATATGCGAACAAACAAAGTTACACACACACACATACACACACAAACATCCAATGGCAATGGTCGTATTATGAATAGTTGTTACCGTGCCAACAACCGGGAAACCACCTTTATGCTGCCGCCCTCGGGTTGTGTTTCTGGGACGTTTTGGGAGGAAATGGGGCGAGGGCACTTGTGTAGCATAGTTTTGTTCTTCTTCTCCATTATCACTACCCCGTGTTCGGAGCCCCGGTTCCAAACGACCCCGAGGCCAGAATCAACAACTTCTGACAGCTCGCTTCTGCTCCGCTTCTGTGTGGTGTGGCCTACATCCGATAGCTATATCGTATGCTACTGCTGCCTGCTACCTGCATCATTCCGTTTTCCCGTTTTCGTAACACACATTTTTGGAGCCCAGGCACACCAATTACGGCGCCTGCACGTGGGTCCTCTCCGTCGGGCTTATGCAATAATGCTCGAGCGACCGAGAGAAAGAGAGCGCGCGAGAGAAAGCAAGAAAAGCCGCTGCATTCCCAGGTACTACTACTGCTACTACTAGCCGCGATAATTACAGATCCGAGAGCCGGTCGGATTTGCTCCCGGGGGTTATTTATTTTTTCGGGCTACGATCCAGCTCGACCTGGGGAGGGAGAAGGGGGTGAAGGTGAGAAGGAAACAAATTGCACATACACAGACATTCTTCACCCAATCCGCCGTCAGCTTATCGAAAGCCGAACTCCATTATCGATTGCATCGACAGGGAGGAGCAGGACTAGCTGTGTGTGTGTGTGCAAACGGGAGTGTGGAAAATCTAAATTAATTTATTGCTACTTTGGTGGCTCACACGTCCTCGCTATCCTCACTATATGTTCGCTCCAACATGTGTAACGCTTTTCTCACTTTTTTCTCCTCCCACATTTTGCAGGTGAGCGCTTCCGGAGGTTCGAGAATTCCAATACCAGCCCCCTCCAATAATACCCAATATAGTTCTCGCATTGCACGAATTGTTGCTGCTGATGGAGAGATGATGTGAAGGAAAATCTGGTAGGTCTGTGTATGGGGAGGCGAAATGGCGGAGCATTATGGATTGGTATGCAATATTTTCTACCTATGAACCTCCCACCAATTCTCTGGATATGGAATGCCCTTGGGGGTTGATGTACACACAGTCACATGTAACATCAGAATTGGCGAAAGCGAGTTACAAAGTGTTGCTTCTACGAGGATATTGATTGAGCGGACGGATCAGTTTAACAGGAACTAATAGACGGTATTTCTTTTATTTGCTCTTATATGAAACTGAGATGAAAGAATTGATAGACGCCATCCAGCTCGTGAATAAACCTGCACAGCCTACTGTTCATTTCGATCTTGTGATCTAATGTTCCTGGTGTGCTTGGGGAGCTCATCAGGCGCTCATCAAGCTCTACATATTGAATTTAAATGAATATTAAAATTTTCATAATCATCATCAGCGTGTACCCTTTTTTCATACAGATCCCTTTTTGAGGTGTCCACACACTTTGTTGATACCATGGTTAGATCCCACGGCCATATTCCTTGAATTTTTGCACCTACACGCAACGCCCCAGTTAATGATAAGCTCGGGTGATCTCGCCCGCAAATTGAATAATGACTAATCAGGCGAGGGTTATTGAAAATTGTTGCTTTCAACTCTCCAATTCAAATCAAATCGTACCCAGCGCACCCAGAGCTACTCGGAACGGTTGGGAACATTGGAGATTCAACGGGAGAGGCAGCGTACTGCCATGGGTCAGGAGGGGCAAACGATCGATCACCATTGCGCACTAACCCTGTCATGTGTGTGTGTGTGTGTGTCTGTGCTCTTTTGCTT
This sequence comes from Anopheles coluzzii, assembly GCF_943734685.1. Taxonomy (NCBI): domain Eukaryota; kingdom Metazoa; phylum Arthropoda; class Insecta; order Diptera; family Culicidae; genus Anopheles; species Anopheles coluzzii. The sequence continues at coordinate 73,974,538 of NC_064671.1, forward strand.
GCCCGACTTGCAAATTCGTTCCGGCTGACCAGGTTTTTGCTCCCACCTCACTCTTGATTATGCTCCTGGTGTGCTGTTTGACGCGCAGGAAGCACACAAATTGATAAGCCCTCCCTGCGTGTATGTGTTTCAGCACCATCTCCGCGCTCTTTTGCCGGCCCGCGTTGGGAAATGGTCCCTGGGCGCTGCATCCATCTGATAAAAGCAATCAATCTAAGGTTTTGTGCAAAAGTTTGTTAATTGAAATGACATCGCAGAGCGAGTTCCGCAGCCCGGGATGACTTCATTCCCGGCATTGCGTATTGACCGGGGTCCGGTGCATACATTTGCTTTTCCATTGTACGCCAGCCACTGGCTCTCGTGTGTTGTCTGACGCACCACATATTGCGCAGGATTTCCGATTGGGATATTTCCATACCCTCCAAAAGGGAGGAAGTCGGCGAGAGATCAATCACAGTAAGCGGAAAGCATGCAAAGCATGGAACTTTGTGACGGTACAGCTTCTGTCCGGGCGGGTATATTGCGTGGTTGCTTTAAATTGAATCTCAAACATTATCAATAAGGCGTAATGAGATGAAATGAATAAAAAAAAGACACAAAGGCTGAATTAATAGCTCCAATGGCAGATGAAGAAGATTAGCACATGATTCGAGTGGCACAGTTATTGATGTGTCATGTCTCGAAAAATACATTGAAAAGGAAACAGTTATTCGTCGTTTGTTTGACCAGTGGGTTTTCTGTGTACAAAACAGGTGTCTCCATTGTTATCAGATTAATACCATACTGACATTTTTTGTGATGATTAAGTGTCATGCCATGGCAAGTGTGTTAGATATTTTTCACGAATTGAATTGATTTTCATTTGAATTGTGATTTTCATTTCATTGATTCAATTGAGTTTGTAACGGGGAAATGAAATTGTTTTTAACACGAACTCTTGTAACCATTGATATATGAAACTTTGCCTTAATGGTTTGAGATTTTTATTAAAATTTCCATGAAACACATATTGAATACGTTCCAAGTATTAGAAACGCTTGACTTTGATACATCTGTAACGCTTTTCCTTTGGGTGCAGTTTGACACGCTCTCAATGTAGCAAATACTAATAAAAACCTGATGTAGCGAACCTGGAAACGTTTGTCTATTTTTGTTGGTGTATCTTATTTATTCCGCATAGTCATGGACATGGTTTTGGCCAAAAAGATCCTTCTAATTCTACATCCGCTTACTGTATTTAGTAAACGTTTCTTCCATTATCAAATTTCGGTACGAATTCATCTGTTTGAGATGAAACTGAGCTACTGTGTAACTAAGAGACAATGTTAATTGATTGAATTTGGCCAAATTCATACATGAACACCTAAGGCGGCTCCTGTAGTGATTCATTTATTTATTGTGGCATTTTCTCCTATGTATATCCTTGTTCCTAATCATAACTGATCTGACACTGGTGTGTTTTGGAGTAAGAAAGGGTCCATAACAAAACATTAAGGCATTAGCAAAACATTAATTAGTGAACTTTAGTTTCGGACATGTTTCGGAATTCTCTTGTCCCGATTGGTGTATTTAGAGTAATTTTTGCGCAACTTTGTGTTTAGAATCTCTAGTCAATATCTTCATCGAATATCTCAAAAACAATTGACACAGAAACTTTCAAAATAATGTACCTTACATTCTGATCGTCGGTTACAAACTCTGTCACTTGAGCCCCCCATTTCCCAACGATTTAGACGCTTCTTGTACATATTATCATGTTCCGGATCTTACATGAGCAACATGCACTCATTCTAATATACCTTAAATCTTGTTGGCTTTGCCTTACCCAATAAAAAAGCGTCAAACCTACGGCCTAAAACAGGCCTAGTTTTGCATGACCAAATTCACGTCACTAGCAGTAGCTACACGCCACACCGCTGAGTGGTTGTATCCTCCCTTCAGTGTAAAGGAAGTAGCTTACCCTTTCCTTCCCCGAACACCGGACGGGGCAAGTGCCCTAAGATGGTCGAGAATTAGAAAGCTTGTACCACTTTCCGTGCGCGTGCGTGACATGCTGAAACAATACACTCCATAGCTCCATATAGCGGAGATGAGTCTCCGAGTGCCGGGTCGGAGAAGAAATTGCGTGTTTTTGTTTGCCCTTTACCGAGTGCTGTTGAAAGAAGCCGCACTTCACCGCACTTGTAACTATGCAAAACCCGCTACAACAACTCCTACCGTCAAAAAAGGCGCGCGCGCTGCGCTTTTTATCTGTTGTTTTTATTTTGACGGGCCTGCTCGCTGCTCCCTCCCCCCTTCCGATACTGTGGCCGGGCTGCTCGCACGATAGCATTAAACACCGTCGAATCGATGATTATACCGATTGGCCTGATTATTTGACTGAAATGGATTTTCCTAACGGTACACGTACGTGGGGCGGCAGGATAGAAAAGGGTTTCGGCTTCGGGCACACGGGGTTTTCATCCACTGCCAACAACGAAAGAAGAAAAAACAAACCCTTCCCTTGCACTCCTGCTGTCTTGTGCGATTTCCATCCTTCAATCGGTGCGTCGTTGATGGATCGACGAGCGCTTTGCGCACACAAATTGCGCACTTTTCCATCACATTGCATCAGAGTGGGGTAAGCGGGTGCCGGGTGGAGGCGAAACCGATGGCAAAAAAGGCAGCAGAGAACGTACACAGCTGGGGGACCTCTTCAAAAATTGGCCGCATTCTATGAAGGGACCGGGACCGACTGGAGAAGGGCGATGCTGTTGTTTGAAATCCGTTCAGCTTCCTTTTTTTTGTTTCGTTTGCCCCCGATAGGGGTGGTGTCGAACGCGCCGCGATGATCACGCAATTCAATCGCGGTACAGCTTAATTTCAATAAATTGTCTACGATGATTATCGGAAACAGAGCGCGGGGGGGGGGGGGGGGGGGCGTTTGTGGATGCGCCACGGTGTGCGTGCGTTCCGTTCGCCAAAGAGATTGCCCCTCGGTGCGATGAACCGTCTGCGGCCGATGGGTCATAAATAAACGATTTGTGTTTCGAGCGCCGGAAAAAAAAACAATTTTTGGAGGCAATGCTTTGGTCATGTTTTAAAGCATAACATAATTGGAATGTTTGCTTTAAGAAGTACGAAAATTATATTTAGAAAATAAGTATCTTTAGGCAAAATTTACCACGTACTCGGTAGTGTGTGATATCATAATAAAAACATGTATCGCCATGTTGCTTTAAATTGATTTACTCAAATTTTAGGTGCTCTGTGATATGCATTCACACGTTCTGGTCATGCTCTATGATTTGTTATTAATCATTTTGCTAAAACTGAACCAAAATTACCAAGAAAGGTGCCTTATAAAATCCTGCACGAATGCAGTTTCTTTAAGACCAAATGTTTGAGCTTCAAAAACGAAATTTTAAGAACTTTTTCATCCTTGCTCAATTTTTACGGTCGCGGACTGTCTTTGTTCCATAATGTGCATGTGCCAACTAGTGATGTGCTCTCTGGAGCGCACCAACGACTCCGTTGCGAGATTTACACACTTGCAAAACCGGAACCACTAGTTCCACTCAGAGTCGGAGCCGTCCCGAGATGTCCGAGATCGGAGTTTTCTAAAGTCGGAGTGGGTCGAAGTCGCCTGAGTCGCTCAGAGTCAAAGTCATTGGAAGTTTCGGAGTCTTACGGAATTGTCCGGAGTTCAAGACGAAGTCATCCGGGTCCGACGTCGAAGTTGGAGTCGTTTGGTGTCGATCAGAGTTGGAGTCGTCCAGAGTCAAAATCATTCCAAGTCGGAGCCTTACGGAGTTGTCTGGAGTTCAAGTCTGAGTCATCCGGATTCGGAGTTGAAGTTGGAGTTTTTTGCAGTCGTCCGGAGTCGTCCGCAGTCGAAGTCGGAGTCATCCGGAGATGAAGTCGAAGTCATCCGGAGTCGTAGTTCTTTAGGAGTTGAAGTCAACAGGAGTCGGAGTCATCCAGAGGCGGAGTCATTTGAAGTCATATGAGTCCTCTGGAGTCGACGAGAGTTTGCCGGAATCAGAATCAAATTGGGGTCAGTCGCCAGGAGTCGCCCGGACGACTCCAGAAAATGCTGGTCCGAACACCTAATGTCCAGAGTCAGTTCCGAAATATTGGGAGTCGGAACGGAGTCGACTCCGGATTTTTGCCAACTTTTCCCCATCACTAGAGTCAGCCCCATTATACCCGTCCCGGCGATGATTCGCTTCAAAAACAAATGCGCTTGTGTGTAAACTATGCTCTTTATCGTCAAACATCGTAAAATGCCACTTCGAGGGGGGGTGGGTGAGATTTTCTGGGCGCACCGGTCTGCTACCCCTGAATTGTTTGGGCTGCAAAATTTTGACACTTTATCGACAGCTTTCACACACACACGCGAACATGGTTTTGAACGATTCGTAGCGAGTAAAAATTTAAAACACACGCGTCCCCCGCAAAACAAACAGTTCACAGCACACGGGGATCCCCTCCTCATTGGAAGGAGTGTTTTGTTTCTCTTTGTGAGGAAGCAAGCAAACGACGACGACAACAACAGAACTGTGCCGGGCAATAATGAACAAAAAAACCAACTTACCAGCGCTCACTAAAGAAAGAACCAACGCACGCGAGACGGACGGAAGCAAGGCACAGACAACAACAACAGCAGCAACGAAAATTGTATCAAACGGCCAAAAGCACCCCATTTCTGGAAGGGGGAGCGATAGAGCCGCGCAATGCAATCGAGTGAAAAGGCGCGTATTTGACGTGCGGCGGGTGCAAGGGAAAGGTATGTGTGTGTGTGTGTTTGTTTGTAGCCCACGATGGAGGCTGGGTGGAAAAATCCTCAAACATCAAACAGCCGCACGTGCTCCTTCCTGCCCGCGCTGTTTGGGGTTTGAGCAACAACAAAGGCGAACCAATTTAAAGGGGGGGGGGGGCATAGACACGCGGGGAGGCCAGTATTCTCCCAGTATATCCGATCCGATTCTGCCCCCCTCTTTTTCCACCCCATGATCGGTACACAGCATAATAAAGTTTTCGTCGGGTTCGCCGGTGCGCGAGGTTGCCCCAAACGGCTCTTCCGTCTGTGAGTCTTGCACGCTTTTCATTATGCTGCCCTCATAAAGATCGATCGGTCGGCTGTAGTTGTGTAGCACCGGCACCGGGAGCATCAGCACGACGCACGGCATGAAGAGGGTAGGGGGTGGTACAAGAACACATCAATGCGCCAGGCAACACAAACACAAAACGCCAACGATTTGGTCACGCTTTCACAATCGATATTATGAAAATCAGATAGAAATCATCATTAAGCAAAAATAATGGGCTTTTCCCTTCGTTTTGTGCGCGCGCGGAGGCTTCCGTGTCGGGAGCAAACGGCGCTGACGGTGGGACGAAGGGGAATTGCGAGGAAGCATCATGAGGAGAAGGTGGAAAACTATGGCTGGGCTTCTTTTTTGTGCATTGGATTGGCAAAACCGAAAGAGAAGAAACACGAAAAACACAGCAACAACAACATGCGGCCAAACAACCGATACCGAAACGGAGATTGCGAGACCTTTTTGCGGGCAGAGAGGTAACGTAGAAGAGAAGCAAGGAAAGGAGGTATGAGAGGTGGGTGGAAAAGGTCGGAAAAGAATTGCAAAAAGATAGGAACAACATGAATGGGATCGGGAACAGGGTCCGCAAGTAGGGGAAAAAACAACCTCCGGAACGGAAGATATTTGCACAGCACCCCTCCGGAGGTACCCTTGCAGACCCTGGGTGAATGGTGGAAGAGTGCGAGCAGGAGCAAAGAGCATAATTGTGAACTATTGACAAGTATAGAGTGCGGCCTTGCAAACATCTGAGCGTCTAAAGAATTCAAATGTAGCGAGAAGTGAAGGGAAATAGCTTCAGCCGTTTCGGAGGAGATTGGCACAAAGCATAAAGAAGCGAACACCGCGCTGTGGCACAAATGCACCTCAGCACGACATAGTGCACCAATGAATGTGTGTGTATGTGTGTGTGGTTAGAACAAGCAGGTAGCAGTGCAACAGAATCGAAAAACGGACCCGAAATGCAACAAGAATGCAACAACGCGGGCTCGACTGCACTGCACAGCGACGACGCATAAACCACACCGAACAACGACGACGACGACGACGGTGTCGCACCCTACTCCTCCCCATTCGTGCCACCCAATTATGCTTCTCGTAGCTGTTCTCGTTTGTCGGTTCACCCGGAGTTCTGGTCGGTTATTTCTTGTTGCGATTCCTCGGGTCGATCTTTCCTCTCTCCTTCGCAGTCGGCGTTTCTCAATTTTTATCATCACAGTTTTTGTCCGCTCCAAACATTACCAAACATTGCGTCTTGTTGCCCCGACCCGTCTTGCGGCACTGCGGTGGTTGAGCATTAGGGGCTCTAATGCTGCTGCTCCCTCGCTTCGCCTCGTTGGTATTTGTACAACAATATACATATTTCGAATTAAAAGCGACTTAGGTAGAACGCGGGGCAGGGTCGCGATCGGCAAGGACATGCTGTCGTCATGCATCGGGGGTACGGTGACGGTACGGTACCAATATAATAAACAAAGCCAACCCTGTGTGTCCCCGTGAAGCCAACACACAGAGCGGCAGAGAGAGGGCAGCACAGTGTGTTATTGACTGATGTTGAGTTTTCGATGGCATTTAAAGACATGCAACAGCAGCCAGGTCCCCCCTGGTATGATCATAATTTTGCTCCGCTTGCCAATGGTCATGGGGGTTGAGTCGTGCAGCAGCAACAGCAGCAATGGTGCTGAATTCTTGTTTGAGGTACCAATTTGGGATGCCAATTTCATGCCGTTTAGGTCCGTAAAATAAGTGCTAATGGATATATTTTTCCTCTCCCTGCATCGTCGTCGAGAGGCGTGATTGAAAGTTGATTAGGAAGGCATTCACAACAAACTATCGGTTTCGCAAATCGTGTGCGCCCCTCTGGCCTGTTGGAGTGTCGAGTGATTAATGATTTGTTTGGTGAAATATGAGACAGAAATAGATAAATATTTATTTCAATAAGAAGTATTTTTCTTCATTTTTTTCTTCTTCTTATTTTCCTGTTTGATTTCGCTATCTAGGTGTCATAAGCAAAGATACTAAAAGTTACAGTTTTGGCTGTGAGAAACAGAATGTAGAGCATCATCAAAATGGGGCTCGATCAACGTACGGTTGAAGTAGTAGGCGCTACACTTATCCAATGCACCACGGGGTGTCACAGCGTTGGTGCTGCTAATAAGCGTGCAGTATATTCTGCTTCGTCTGCGGTTCCTTCTTCTAAAAGATATATTTTGTTTCTATTTCGAAAGAAACGTTAAAAGCAACTAATATGCTTTCACTACAAATGATTGCTTTTTGTTCCTGTACAAAGATCAATATCCTTCCGATCATCTTCAAAATGTGTTCAAATCTCGGCCTTTAAATGTGTGTTTAAAACATAATCACGTCAAACGTGTTCGGCTTTAAGTACAGTGTGCGTAACACACTGTGGCAACGAGCTCGTAAAGAAGTTTCCATCCCTCTTGTTATGAAAAATCTAAATCCCTCAAACGTTTTACGCTTACACACACATACACCCACAGAGAAATACATATTACCGCATGTGTTTTTTTTTCTTTTCATTGCTTCATTCTTACTCCACACAAATCCTTACCGAAAACTCGTTCTGTACAACGCACGGTGCTTGAACCGAAGACAAAAAAAGCCGTCCGGGTATATTACCGTACGCCCAGATTTCGACCTCCTACACAGAATCCTTGTCAAGAGATGGCAACGAAACCAACCAACCAACAACAACAACACAAAAAAGGTTCCCCGTTTGCGTTAACAGTTCAGTTCTGTTAATTTTATGGCAATATTATTACCGTGTCGATGAAGATAACTCCACATCCCGGGACGAATGCCCATATGCAACGGCAGGGAAGCGTTTGCTTGGGCAGAAGAATACACAGGATACTCCGGTGCTCTTTGCCCCGGGTGTCTGAGTGCTGGAACGACGAAACCCCGGTGCAATCTATCCTTGTCGAAGGTCGTTTTGGAAGCACCAGAACCAGAAATAGATAACAACAACCGGGAGAACCAGATTAACTGAAAATCCGATACAAAAAAGGAACAGACGAAGAGTGGGAGGAGGAGTTTACCGATAGAAAATTTCTCGTCAGTCACCGAGGAGGTCTGAGGTACTGTTGCGAGCAAAAGATCCCTCGCTGTCGTCACCTCGCACGGGCTCGAAAGCTCAGCAGTAGATTTGCCTCGGTGTAAAACACTCACCCATCAGCTCGTTCGTCCTCGAAGCCGTTCTTCCACACTTTTATTGCCGTTTAACGATGTTAATGCACACACACACACACACTGTCGCACACCGTAGTGCCATGCTCGACACAACTGGGACAACTTTATGGTGTGTGCCCAGGGTTTTACAACAAGGAGAGGAAATTGATATTGTACTTTCTCGCCAACTCGCCGTGGCATCCCCTTTTCGCTCGGAGTCCGCTTCTGCAACGTGTTAAGTAATTACCGGGTATTTGAAGGATTATTTTCCCTCCGCTTTGCTCGGTGCCATTTACACACGTGTGTGAGCGTGCCCGGGAAAGAGAAATGTGCAGGCCTTCGACGGTGTTTGTTGTGCAGCTGTGGCTCTGAAGGGTTTTTTTTTATGCTGCTGCTGCTGCTCCGTGCCTCCGTAATGCACTCCCTTTGCCGCCTTCTGCACGAAGAAATCCCGTGCGACGTCTTAGGCAATTGTTCAAATTAAAATTGCTTTCGTCGGTGTCGGGGCTGGCCGCCTCGCGTTCGGTTGTACTTGCGCGCGCCCAGGTCCATTTGCACAGGTGGTTCATTTAACTAATAGGGCACGCGATTTGTTATTGGTGTTTTTTTTCTTCCCTCTTTTCCTTCGCCTTTCCCGTTCTAGTCCGGATCGGGAGCCCTTCCCTAGGATTAGGCTGTGGAAAATTGTGAAAGCGCACTGCAACCTTTGGGGCGTTCGGAATGGAAATTCCGGAAACAAGCGAAAAAAAACGAAGGATTTAGGTGAAAAAAAAACCTCCAACACTCCTCTACAGCACAATAGCGTAACACATACACAAAAAAACACAATCGTCATCTTGCTCTCCCATCTACGCTCACTCCTAGAAACGAGTTCCATATGAGCTGGAAAAATGGCCACATAAATAAACAATCAACTAATTGCTTTCATGGCTCGCCAGCCTTCGCCCGCGCCAAGCCCGAGAGAGGCAACCCTCTTGAACTTTCGAGTGAGTGTTTTTGCCTTCGGTTCTTCGCTGCCCGGGCATGCTCTCGGTGAACGGATGGAATGGTGAAACAGAAACCCTCCTCTCCCGGGTTTGCCCGCTTGATTTCACATTCATAATTAGCGCAGAGGTTATAATTGTGTTGCATAAATAATCTATAATAACTTCAAATCAAATTGCATTCATTGGAAAATCAACGGCCTCTGGAGGGGGGTTGCTGTGCGTTTTTTGTATAGTTGCTGTTGCGTTCTTCTCTCTTTACCAGTGCGCAAAAAAAACCACTACCCAAGATCATCATCATCCTTTCCCCCTCCTTGGGTGCTTTGTCCCTTTGTGAATCTAACGAACAGAGCACCCGTGTGCACAAGGAATCGTTTACCTACGCGGTGGAAGCATTTTCCTTCAGCATTCTCCGTTCCAAATTTCAAACCTCCGGAATGGTGGAGTAAATGAAGCTTAGAGGGAGGAGCGGTTCAAGAAGGGGATGAATGCCTTTGATTTTCTTCCCTCGATTATTCGAGTTTGTTTTGCTTTGTTTAGCAATTCCGAAGCTCACCTTGCCGTGCTGCTGAGGCCGTACTTTCACTAACCCCTGCGAATTGCGAATGAACCGATTGAGTCTTGCCCTGTCGCTCCTAATTCATTCGCCACTTATTTCCTCCTTCCCGTCCCTCCCTGCAGTGGAGCTGAGCTCTAGAATATGAAATATCACCGGCTTCCTTCTGCACCAGTGCGCTGTCGAGTTTTTCCTCTGGTGCTCTGCTGCCTGCTGCTCATGAACATCATGTGCAGGAGGGAGCGACAGAGGCTGCCTTGCTGCCCGTACGCTTCGCTGACTTCGATCGAGCCCCGATTGCCGGGAAAATGGAGCACACTGGGAAACGGTCGCGGCCGTGGACCGCGTAGGGAACGGGCACGGAGACACCGGGAAAACTCGGAATCGAAAATCTAGGTTAGATGCTACATGCCCGTACGGTTTGGCATGTTTGTTTGTTTGTTTATATGGTGCTTTCGCTTGATGGTTTTGGATGGAGCGGGTGGATCGGTGAGGGTGTTTTATACTTATTTCAATCCAACCTACCCGCCAGCGGGGATGCCAGTTTTCAAAATCCTCGATCGCGCACTACTACTGCCACTTTTACGCAAAAAAAAAAAACGGCAGAAAAGCCCCGGAACCTAGCATTTTATCTTAAAGTCTTTCCGTCTCCTCTGTGTGCGACTTTATAGGGATAAGCCCCTGCGGGATAAGACCCTACACCGGTAGCGAACCGGGTCGGGTTGGTGAAACAAAAGCCACCCTCGACTCTCTCCCCGGTCTTGATCGAAAGAAAGCGCACCCAAGCGCACGAACGATACAAAGATACGCGGGCGCAAAGGCAAGGCAACATAGCTCAAGTGCGCTTTTTGTCTCTCTGTTTCTCCCGTGCGCTTTCGCGCATTTTCTTTCTAATGCTCGTTTGTTTGAAGCTAAGATGAAAATATTGTCATAGTTTTGTTTTTTTTTTTCGCTATGTGCCTGCGTCTATGTTTGCTTTGCCTTTTCCCTTTGTGAGCCGTCTCACGGTGCGCGGACCACGATATCTCCACTTTGTGATCCCCGTTGCAAGTGGGTGTTTGTTTGTTTGTTTGCACTAGGGATGTATGTTTTTATTGTTAATGCTTTGATGAAGCTCAAACTTTATGTGACACACACGTGTTGTTTTTGGGGCCTGATTATGGGTGCGCACTGCAGGGGAAATATTTATGATATCTTGCTTCAAATTTGGGAATGGTATCAAATATTTCAATTTTCTGACCTCAATTGTCGCCCACGATTGTGGTGTGGTTTTTTTTTGTGTGTGCTACAATCCTTCCTGTTTGGTAAACTTAGTGTCTTTCCTTAAATGCCAAAATGATTTTCTTATACTGTTTACAAAACCGAATCAATCCGACATTAATACATGCAAAATAAAACGAAACCTGGGTAGAATAATGAACAAGAAAGTGGTTTGAAACCTTGACTCAGTACTTGTCCTTACCTAAAATCCCGACATTCAGAATTTGGGCAGACACATGACTGAAGACATGCTGAGTATGCAAGATTGAAACTAGAGCAGTACCAGAATGAGGACGAGCACAAGGATTTAAATTAAAGTTTGACATTTTACCCATGAGCTGTATATTGTAGGAACAGATACACACAGTGATACAGAAGTTCGTGACACAATTCGTGACTATACCAGAATTGAGATCAACTGTGACAATGTCTGGATTTGGGAGTGCATAAATCCCAAAACAAAGATACTGGAGATGCTGGCAAGGTACTGGAATCTTATCACTAGGTTACGCTGGAACAGACATTGAAAGAAAAGTTCATAACATAACATATATATCATAACATATATATATCATAACATATATATCATAACATAATTGGAACCAGACAACAGATCTACTAGTCATCATCCCGTTTAGATCTTAGGATTATTACCAAGGATCTAGTTAAATTCTCAAAGAGAAGAATATATCTGTTGAAGTTCGTGTTCCTTTACATCTGGTTGTAAGATTTTAGAGTAGATGACCTTATTCTGGGATTCACGCACCATCTGTAAGCTCATATCCTTTTCAAACCCTATTTTTGTGTCCCTCGACAACTGTTTTAATTCCATACTCATCAAAAAGTACTAAAAACATCACTTGCCTCTAGTGTCATTGAAACAGAGCAAATGTCCTATGTCGGAACTAGCCAATAAAGCATATCATTACCCCAGTATAACACCGAAACATGAACATCTTTCAATTTAACATCTCGTTCGGTTGGCCTGCATGAACCTTCCCCGCATATATACTGCATTAGCTCTCGCTGCATTAATTACGTGATGTGATGTAAGTAATCTTAATTACATTAAAGCTAATTTCGAACCTACCGAACCAAACCGTACAGCCAGACGTGCAGAGAAAAACATCCACACACATCACCCTTTTTGGTGTGAATTAAAAATGTAACAATTTTCTGCTAATTATGAACCATACATACTGCGAACGTACGCTCTTTCTCTCTACGCCGTTTCAATCCGGCGCACCATCCATGCAGTTCCTCATTACGCCGGACACGGTATGATGATGGTGTACTGAGAAGAGAGGCAATGCAGAGAGGGACCTTAAATGCATAATGATGATGCAATAAGCTGCAGCCTTTAGGAATTATCCAATTTCGATACTGCAATCGAATCCCCGTGTGTCCTTGCGAAAGTGATGATGATTTAATTACTTCCTGCACTCGCTCGTAATGCCCAAATAGCAATGGTGGTGGTGGTGGTGCTGCTGTTTTTATTCTCATTACATCGTTAGCACCAATATCCTCCACTCTGAAGTGTTGGTGGTGTGAAGAAAAATTTTACCATAAAAAAGGCAAGAAACATCGAAGCGCAATATCGAACGCACGCAGTTTCGTTGCTTCGCTACGGCAAAAAAAAAAGGTCAACTGGCTCATCTCGGAGCCAGTTTTGTTGTGCGTGTGCCGCGAGAGTGCTTCCTTTCACCTCGCCGAGTCGGGGCGGCAAATTTGAATCTGAAAAAAGAAGCGCTTGCGCTATAGCGGAATCCGACCTAAGCAAACCTGCCCAGTGCCCATTCGCGGCAGTAAATTAGACACTTATGTAAACGAAACACCACCAACCCGTTGCGCGATGCCGTGCCTACCACGGTTGCTTGAGATGGCATTTTCGATACTGCAGCCACAAGAGGGATGACCTATCGCACCTTCGCGTTCGCGCCACTACTCCTCGCGCTGCTGGATGCGCATCAATTGGCCCTCGCGCGCGCAGAAACCTTTTGCGATGGTTTAATTGTGCATCGTATGGTGCGCTGCTGCGGTGCTATCCACATCGAGTTGTTCCTTTATTTGTGGAAAAGAGGCCTCTTGTTTCCTTCCTTATACGGTGTGGGGTGTTGTGTGTGTGATTGTGTATGTGTGCCTTGGGTTTCTATTCGCTCACCTCGCACAAAAGGGATAATTATTAATTACAACTCCCTCGTCAAATGTACTTGACGCGTCGAAGCTGCTCAGTACAAAGAAATTGGCACCTTAACCCCCGCAGCACAGCAACAGCCACCCCTCCTCTCAGGTCAGGATTGTTAGGCGATTTATTAATATTTCACAGCAAGCGGCCGACGGAGGCCATAGCCAATGTTTTCGTTTCGTTGTTAGCGCTGGGCATAGCGCTTCACAGTCCCCGGCTGTCCTTGTTCCTTTGTGATGCAAAATGGGTTTGTTTGATGTGTTTACCTTTTGCGCGTGTATGCTCCGCTTATGGGAATGAGAATGGGTGTTTTTTTGTTGGTAGTCCTCTCTCTAATGCCACACACTTTCGTCCACCCAGTGGCAATAGTGTTCGTTTTGTCGTATCATAAAATGCTGATTGGTGAAGCAATAGTTGCCAAAATTGAGTTATAGTTATGGCATTTATAAATTTTAACGATAGCGTGTGTACGTGCAGAGCCACCACACACACAACACACTTGGGGGTTTTGTGCTCCCCAGCTGTGTTTCGGTTTGCCATATATTTAACCTTTTGGAAAAGTTGTTGGCCAAATGGGAGGTACAAGTCGTACAAAACAGATTTTTTTTTAATTTTCGATCTTTAAACATCAATTGATGCATCAAAACTTGCATAAAGGCATGACAAATTCGATTTCATAAATTATTTCCCCGATAGTGCATCGCATTCAACCCAAGAATCGATCGCACTACCTGCGCTGTGGTACACTGTAGATCTTACCTCGGCACCGTCCGGCCGCTGTCAGTCGTGCGTGTTTAAACTCCAATATATGTCATCAAAACTTCTTCATGGTTGTATTATTTTTCTGCTCTGAATGTTATTAAAATGACATTTCACTGTGAGCTCTTCTAACTGGCAATAACTCTAGCTCTGGCTGGCCAAAGTATAGTCATTATTGTTTGGTTCACACTGTCAAACCAACCAGAACGATTTAGACGCCACAGATATCGGGGCAATGGGTGAGCAGGAGAAGGCCAAATTTCCGATTTTTGATACGATCCCACAACCCCGCACTTTGCTTCTTCTTCATCAAGTTTGTTCTTTTGTTTTTTTTTTTTTGGTTCTCGGCTACACCATTTTTTCGCTCTCGTCGCTTCATCCGCGCTCATTATGGAATCGATAGACCCATCGCCAGTAAAAAGGGTTTTTGGCTTCAGCTGTTTCGAAACATGGAGCTCCCCCGGGGACGAAAGGAAGCAAAACGAACGCTAGCCAGCAAATGCTATTATTGTAATTATTTCATAATCTGTAATTTGTGCGATCAGCTATCGGAACGCTCGGTCGCGGAAGCACCTCACTCAGGTTCCGCCCGTTCCGCGTGCCGTTTTGTGTTTGTTTGTTCGATTTTTTCTTGATCTGGAATTATGACACACCACCACCACGGTTCACTCGGCGGCAATTTCGATGCCGCTTTAGAGCAGATTGCTTTCTTTCTCGCCGTTTCTGCGGCCCTCTCAACTCCTTCCAACGATCGTTTTGTTGATGGTCGAAATGGAATGATCGCAAACGTCGGTCCGTTCGGTACCGCCAACGATGATGGTCGCCGCGACTCACGCTAACGAAGGCAAACGAAGTGGGATGTTCTTGATGCGTGTGAAGGGGAGAGGCTAGTGGCGGTGGAATGGAAAGGTGATCAAACAAATGACAACGATGGACACGCAAACGGTGCGCGAGATTCGCCCGCGGATTCACCCTGTGGACGCACGGTCGTCTCCGTTCGCTCGCGCAGTTGTTGGCGTCCCCCTCAGCAGTGGTCGTCGTTCTGGGACCCCCCCCCCCCCCCTCCCCCCTTGGCCATACCATTTATTTATTCATCGTTGTCATCTGAAGGTTTTAATTTAGTTCGGTTATTTAGTTATTTCTCTCCTTCTCCTTGCGCACGGTTCGTTCGGATCGCTTTGCGCTTTCTCAATCGATCGCTTTTCGATCTTTTTCCGCTCGCTTGGTCGCTTGG
Organism: Anopheles coluzzii; assembly: GCF_943734685.1. Lineage (NCBI taxonomy): Eukaryota > Metazoa > Arthropoda > Insecta > Diptera > Culicidae > Anopheles > Anopheles coluzzii. The sequence continues at coordinate 73,989,782 of NC_064671.1, forward strand.
TTTTAGTTTTAGTCGCCTTTTTTTTCGTTCATTCGTTCGCTTTGCTATTGTGTTTCGTTGGCGGAGCATTTCGATTTCGAGAACGGACAAGGAACGCAGAAATGTGAAGCTGTGCGACTCATCGATGCGATATGCACGATTTTCTTCCCTTTCCACCCCTTTTGGTTTATCCTTTTTTTCTTCTTCTTCTTTTTTTCCCCGTCTCTGCAACCGTCCGATTCGGCGCGACCTGTGTTTGGTGTTGTTTTAGTTTTGCTTGAAACGTTATTTGTAGGTTTTTATTCGACGTTTAGTGCGGCATAACTTGGCCACTTCCCCTGAGGAGAGCTGTGTTGTGTTCGGCATTTGGCGCGGCGGACCGCGCGCCGGGTGGGTGCATCTTAAGTTGCGATCGGTCCGCGTGTGCTTTTTTTTTATAAAGGTTTTGTTATTTTCTCTGTAGATTTTCGTGCAACCGGACCGGGGGGGGAGAGGGTGGGACCGAAACACGGGAGTTTATGTACCGTTTAACTGCCGCAAATCGCGAAACGCCCGCCCGCTGGTGTTGTCATCTTATGGTCCGGTTATCGTTTCCACACACACACACACAACCGCTGGACAGTTCCCGCTGGCCAAACATTCCGAAAAGAGGTTCGATCGTTCGATGTGTGTGTGTGTGTGTGTTTGTGTATGCGGAGTGAAACGAGATGTCTTTCCCTCTCGTGGTCGATCGGTCGCAATAATCCTCCTTTCCACTCGAAACGATGGGACAAAAATGCTGGGGAAGTGGTAAAAGCCAGGAGGGGGCTAGGGGGGTACCACATTCCATGCACTTGCACGTATATCGCTTCGACGGTTCGGATTTGGGATGCAAATGCAAAAACCCCGTTCGCCGGGTGCATATGTGCGCGCTGATCGTATCGTGCGGTTCTGTGTGTCTCCTCTTTCCTGGCCTCTCAGGCAACCCCGGCCCGGTCCAAAAAGGTAGAAATGGCTGTAATTCTTAACCGTCCACCCTGCTGCGCGCACGCCCTCTTGGCCCGGGCGCCCGGGCGTGAGACGTGGCCGATCGTAAAAAAAACGTATGCGGAACTGGCATAAACCCGTTCGCGCGGCGGGAAACGTCATTTAAGGTGTTATAAAAGACAGGGAAAAGCGATTTGTGGAAGCACATCGGCCAGCAGGACACAGGCCGGCAAATGCTTAAATTTTATGGCCCAGGAGTGCAAGAAGTGGAGAAAGAAAGAGAGAGGATGAGAGAAAGCAACAAAAAGGACAGTATAAATGAAGGTAAAACATGCAACGCTGGTGTAATTGCAAATGAACGTTAGGGAGAAAGAAAGACTTGTTTTTGTGTTTAAAATTATTATAAAGTCTGCTGGCGATACTTTTTATTTGCAGTAATAAAGTTTTACATTGAAAACGTGAGGTCAAAACAATGAAAAAGAATGATATAAAATACTGAAAACCGTTTGCCAAAGCTCTGAGAATTTGGAATATAAATGCAATCAATATGATATTCGCATCCATAAAGATGAATTTGCCAACCTGACTGTATAAACACAGAGTTGTGCGCGACAAGTGTCAAATCGCTTGCATGTTTAATAATGTAAACAAACCAATTTGCAAACAACTTGTGTTGAAAATCACGCAAATGAATACAAACAACACATTAAATAAACATAATTAGACAAGCCCAAGTACCATAATGGCCAGTAATTAGCTTTCCTCTAATACTGTCGCAATAGTTTGAAGTCGACTGCTCCCCGTCTAGGGGCGACCTTTCTTGTCCAGTCTTTTAGCATTAAACTGTCAAATATTGTTTGTGGCCTTTTAGCTCCTTGCTATTTTATTTCGCAGTCTCGCACGGCCACTTTCAGCAGCGTAATCATTTCTCTATGATGTTTTCGTTTTGCTGCTATGTCTTTGTTTTACCTAGAGCCTCTTGCACACGATTCGGGTCTAATCTTTGCCACTAGTTTTGTTTTCTTCTCATTTTGTTTTTCTTACTTCTTCAATCTCCCCAATTGGAGCCGTTTTGGCTCCCTTCGTGGTGCGTGTGCTTAAGCTTTTCATTTCGAGTGCACAGCCCGGGCTCATTGTGTTGGCCTTCCCTTTTGACGGGGCGTCAATCATTCAATTTTTCTAACATCGCCTGTGTCGCTCCCCCGCCTGTCGTCCGGTTGATTTGTTTTCCTTTTTGTTGTTTCGTATTTCACATGTTTCGTCGGTACCGCCGACGCATTAAAGGCGCGTTTTTTATTTCGTTATTGTCGCCTAAAGGGGTGAAGTATGCGAACGCTTTTTGCCGAGGGTTTCAAATTTTGTTACATTGAGCGGACTTATGCTACGGCGAGTTTCGATACGGTCACAAACCTAGCTAGTAGACATACACACACACACATAGGCTACCGATGGTTTTGCCTAATTTGGGCAGCGAGCATAATGTAGGTTAAACGGGCAAACACAGTCTCGGAGAGGCTCTGGTGTAGTAAGAGTCGTCTCAAATCGGTTTCGGGGCCCGTCGTCGTGACCTTATCATTTACATACATCTCTTTACGGCAGTTGCGTCTCTAATTTGTGTCTCGTGTGTTTTTTAACCTTCCTGACACCCCCCTCTTGGCCTATTATTCACGTTATGTTTTCAATGTTTTTTTCCCGCTGCTTGGTTTCGTCGGTTGTGATTTGTTTCGTCTTTTTTTGCGCTTTCTGTTAATTTTGCTTTTGCTTTGCTGTTACTGTTTAGTCATTTGATGTTTGCATGCAACCGGCATAAAAGCTTACAAATTGCTGCCAACTACACTCCGTGTCGTTTCGCCCCACCACTGCCTTACCTGTCGCCAGGGGACATGTTATCGCGATCGCGGCCGGTTGGCGTACATTTGGCTCCCCCCTCGGCTTGCCGTTGAAAGGTGCAAATGTTAAAACACATCTTTCACGGCATGACATAATGCTTTTTTCGAGCTGTCGAGCGCGTATGCAAAATGACTCTGTAACCTGTTCGATGGAAGTGTGTGTAGTCGGTTTGGTTTTGTTTTTGTCATTTTGCAAATGATAACGATCAAAAATAATGCAACACCCACAACCCCGCTCGACAGAAAGGCCGCGCGTGCAAGATCAGAACGTGTGACGTGCTTGATGTGGCGTTAGATGAGATTTCGCCGGTGTGCCGGCGTCATCGACATTCGTGCTGACGATTCCCATGCTATTTTTGTGTGTGCAGGGGGCGTACGGCCCAGCAAAGCAGAAACAGTCATAAAATTAGAGCTGTCGATTTTTAATGATATAGGGCCAAGGGGAGAGTACAAGGGAGAGAGTACAAGAAGTTGTGATGCGTGATTGCCATTGTTTTGTCGTACAATTGATAGCTTTCAATACAACGTGCAGCTCCGAAACTCGAACCGAGTGGTGGTGATGGTGGGAGTTTCTTTGTGTGGCACCGGGCTGTGAAATGGCAGCCATGGAAGGAGAAAATTATTTTCCCTTTTTTTGGCCCGCCAAACGGCAAATGAGGCACGGAAAATGGCAAATGAGGCTTTCATCAAAGGAACATCTTAACCCTTGCAGGGAACTGTGGCGCTTATCTTGGCAAGAATAAGGTCCACATTTGAAACTAGGGAGGTGCATAATGTCTTGTATGAATAACTCATAGAAATACCTTTTTACTTTTCAAGAAATCTTGAGCTAGTTTCCCAGAAATTAAAAAACGTCGGAGTACTTCCAATTTATGGTAACTACTGTAAGTTACTGGTAAGTAGTTATTGTAATTAGCTACATCAAGTCATTCAGTTCCATTTAAATCCCTCGACTAGCTGCTGGGAAATAGTATCTGTAACAAGTCACTCCTAGAAAAGCCACTAATTGCCTCTCGTTACTTGCTATTTCTAGAATTATGATCTCTTGCGAGGATTACAATTGAGTCGTCTAAATAAAAGCTACTAACGTCAGATGTTAAGAGGAACTAAACCAGCAACTAGCCCGAGGGCTTTAGATTCAGATTCAGTACCAGAATTGAAGTACTAAAGGAATCCACTGATTCGAGGTGGAAGATTTCGTGTCTTTTACAAGAAGAGCGTACATGGTTCAATGATTCTACTCAGATGCTATGACAATAATTAGAAATAGAAACGAGACTGAAACAGTTCCTAGGACCTCCGACAAAAATAGAAAAAAAAAACACGCAAAAGTTACTGTTACTGTTGCTGACAAAAGTTAGTTACTGGGCTGATGATACTGTGGATGAGGTCTTGGATTGGGTACAGAATACAGTAATCAAGAGAGTGACCAGGCTTGTGGGAAAAAAGTTCCTCCCATTCTGTAGTTTATGTATATCGCTCTCAATTAGGAACTCACAATTTATGTTTAATTAACAAGAATCGTGTAATCGTGTATCCCATTTGATGTGTGTAAAACGGTAATTTAAGTTTACAACCCCCACATCGATTCCGTTCCGAAATTTGTCCCCCACGCGCTTGTCTATGAAGCAGTTTCGTATTACCGTAGTTTGTTCCGAGCCTTCTCCCCCCCCCCCCCTCTCTAAATTCTAATTTTAATGATTTCAACCTTATTTCATGCACCAATTGTTGTACTCTTCCCAAAAGAACTTTCCAAACCCACAAACAAAACACTCCCAAACACTACTGCCTCAAGGGTTATTCGTTCGGAACAACGCGAGTGGATGCGGGTGGCATAGGGTGGGGGAGGAACAAGTGAAATAAAAAGGAGCCACACACACACACACACACGCACAAACACACAACACTATACGGCGACGCACATTTCGTACCACCGCCAGGTTTGGACGTACTCGGGGCGAACGACGGTGATGATGATGGCATCGCGTGTCAACTTCAATTAGATGGCGCATGAAAACCTTAAGTAACCGTCCCTGTTTTTCCACCCGCCTCTTCCTCATACCGGAACACAGAGAAAAGGCCCCCAGCCTGCCCTCTAACACCCATCCGTACGTTTGAGCGTTTCGCTTTGATGAAAGATTTAAATTCATTCAATTCATTAAAGCGCTACCTCGTCGCTACGACCAAGCGACGACGGTGGCGGCAAAAAAGCAGAATGATTTGTGAAGTAATGTGCGCTTTTCCCACACACACACACACACACATTGGCACACAGACCAGTGTGCTAAGGGAAACAACGTTCATTCAACAAGGAGCGAGCACTGTTGTTGTGTTGTGCTGTGTGATGGCTCCTTTTGTGTGCTGTATGATACACATTATTTTTGACGTTTGCAACAAAATTCGGGCACAACAGGCTTTTATTTTTGATATGCAAAAATAAACCGACAGAACGCAAGAACAGCAGCGGGTGGGCGAACGATACCGATGCCCCCTTAGTGGTTGCATAATACATGACAAGGAGCAAAAAAGGGGTTTTGCACGTTCCCCGGGACCCACACACGCACGCGTTGCAAAGCGGATCAAATGCTGCTGCTGGTGCTGCGCCCGGTTGTTTCGTGCGGTGATTGAAGAGAATAATTATTGTTAGTCCAGTGTAACACGAGCATTGTGGGCCGTTGGTTGCAAATAGGATAATGTTGCTTCCGAAAACCCACATCCATTCAGCTGATTATTAAATTTTAGTATGTACAGCGCTGCTCAGCAACAAAAACGGCGTGCCACGTCCTATCATTGCCCATCGTAGGCTACCAGCATACTCCCATTAGCTTCCCCAGAGCTCCGAGAACCAATCGATTTCGGATGATTCCGGAAAAAGTGTTCATGCTTCGGTGCTGCTCTGTGTGCCAAAAAATAGTAGCTATCCGAGTTTGACGTTGGCATGGAGATGATACTGGCACGAACGCGGCCGTCGTGGTCCACATGGAGAGCTCTGACGTGTGTGGAATCGTTTCTTTATTTTCCCGCTCCAATACCAAGGCGAAATGGATCGCCCTTTCCAAGCGTGCGAAGCGTTTATGATACGATGGAGAATATTGTGGAGGCTTGGAATAGCTTTCGATCCGTCCCACCGACCCCCCCGAAAAACCGCCCACGGTCCATGGTTTGCGTCACAGTGGATGGAAAAAACGGGGAAAAGTAGTGGATGATGTGTAAAGAGCTACAAAGAGCACGTGGCGCGCGTGTGTGAGGGCACACAAATTCGGCAGCCAGCCAGCGAGCCAAGCAGTAGCGCAGCAAACTATTTCCCGCCTTTCCCGTAGGGCTTTTCCACTCGGCGGCACCGAAAGCGCGGGGCCGGCCCATTGTTTCACGAGCGCGCGGAGACGCGGAAAATGTTTGTCATAATAGTTGTTAATACTTCCTCCCTCTGTTCGATCGCGTTGCCACCGACCAGCGGCAGTATTTTGCCAAAACTTGGTCTTTGTGTTTAAGATCTAAGAAGAAACTACACTTCACATAGACTCTCGCAACACACACACACATGGTCGCGTGCCAACTCGGAGAAGGAAAACTTTCATGTTTCGGGCTGGCACACATATGCCCAGCTTTAAGTGAGTGCTCTATTCACGGCGAGTAGTTCACCACCCCGATCGATGGCTGAATTTGGCATCTGACATCATTCGTGCCTTCCGGCACGGCCTGGCGCACTACTCTTGCCATCTCGTGTCCTCCCCCCGGAGGCTCACCTAACTGCCAACCCGGGAAAGGAAAACAGTTTGCCCAACTTCCCGTGCTCGTATGGAAAGGAGATTATCCTACACACACACACACATTGTCCAGAACACCTCAAGAGGCTGGTGCTGGGGCTCTACTCCGGCCCGCTTCGGTGCGCTTGAAAGGATAATTTTAACCAAACCCAAGGTCCTCTCATCGGTTCCACTTGAACATAATTTGCTTCAATTGATCCGGGCACGGGATAGTGTGCCCTCCACGCACGTTTAGTGTTGTATTAGTCCCACACACACACAGAACCCCAGCGTTGACAATTGACAGTGGACCCAGGTATTAGGGGCCTGGAGCCGGGAACGGTCCCGAAACATAATTTCCCGGAAGGTGTGTGTATCAAAGGGGGAAAAAATCTAACTCACACACACACGCACATTTCACGCATGTGTAACGATGACAATCATCATGATGTGCTGGAGAGAGTGAGAGCTTTGTCTGGGCTGGAATTTCAGGCACGTGAATCAGCTCGCTTTCGACAAAAGCTTTCGAGCGAATCGGCAGAGCACTGTGGGGATTTGTGTTGAATTTTGAAGCGTTAGATAACTGGGGATAATGCCAACCAAACGGGGGACCACTTCCTGGGACCTAGAATTATCATAACATTTTTCCCGGGTAGTACATTTGAAATGGATGGTATTTGCTTCCAAGCTATTGTGTGCTAGTTGAGCATCGGAGTAACATTTGCGTGATTCAAAAGGATGCATTTATTGGAGTGTTTTACGATTTCAAGCAGCTCTTTTGCGGAGAGAGTGAAATTTGAAGGCTGAAATTGTGTCAACACCCCATACAAAACCAAGCATTAAACTCCGCAGGACTTCAGTCCTCAGAATTTCAGTCTAGAACATATATCATGCCATGAACATATATATGAAAACGAAGAACAAAACGATTTTGAAATGCATGATTGTTTTATCTACTATTGGCAAACTCCAATATGCCTGGAACGTTGTCATTTGGGTTTCGGGGTTACATTGGACATTGGGTTTCGCGATTATATTAGCGTATGGCAGGACTCGTCCTCATCCGAATACTCAGAAAACATAGTTCAAAGCTCAAATTGTGTGCTTGTTTACCCAAATTCTTACAGTTTTTTAAACTTAGTTGAAGACATGAAATGAAGTGTTCTCCGTTATGATATTATGCTCTGATAATAGTATTTTGCACATCATCTGTTTAATGAATATCTCTTCAGAAAAAGGAAGAAATTTCAGCTTTCCAACATAAACCATCACAAGTGTCATTATTTGGGTTTTTTACCATTCTAGCTATTCCACGTAGAGTTAGACTCTACATAATCTTCCTCCAACAATACCCAAAGCAACACAGCTGTAAACAAAACTTCAAAGAACAACGCAATGTGCGGGCACCATTTACGTCTACTTAATACGAGTTAATGCAATTAAACTTCGGCAAAGCTCTCATATCCCGTACGTGCAATTTCACCAAAATCCCTGGTTGCGAAGAAAATTGACGGGCGCAAAACACACGGCCCGACAATAATACACCCCCACGCCGGCCCTCCCCTCCCAGGAATCAATCGTAAAACATGCATTACTAACTTCTCCTCTCCCGACATAATCTTTTCCAACGTGTCTTTGTGCATCTGTGTGTGTGTGTGTGCAAGGCGTGAAAGATGTACGGGACATGGGGAACGGGCAATAAAATCTTTACAACTTCCGAATCATCCCGCGCGCGGTGCGCGGTGGTTCGCGTAATTGATGTTAACCGCTCGTAAGCCCTCTAATTAACATGCAGCCGCCCTGGGGCCTCCGTATGATACCTGGTAGTGGTCTACGGCGTTCCAAAAAGTGGGCGGACAGTGCGGACTGATGTGTGAGTCCGAGCGGCGGCACGGGCATTACAAAAAGTAAGTTGAGAAATGAGCGGGGAAAAAGAAACGTTAATGTGTTGTGTTGGGCAGTGGCAAAAAAGAAGTGGCACCGAAAGATTGCCAAATAGTAAAGCAAAAAAGGGAAACAGGAAATGTCTTCACACCGTGCATGCTTCGGAAGTGCTTTACTCCTACAAAGTCCAAAATGGCAGATTCTTCAGGAAATTGCACCTTAAAGTGTCTCGGGCCGGGACGTCTGGTCGCTAAAGTAGCACAATTAAAAGGTTACAATCACTTTCATAAATTCCCTTCCAAAATGAAACACATCACTCGGGTCCCCCCTTCAGGGTTCGGCCATCTAATCATCTGCTTGACTTCTGGCAGAAAGGTCGTCGCTTGTTGGACTTTCACTGACGGGGACTTGCGGACCCAAACAACGAAAATAACAACAGCAACAAAAACCCCGGTCCAAACCCCGCTTGATCCTGCAGCGCTTGAACTATTTTGATCCTAAGAAAACAGTTTCCTTTTGATTTCAGACCGCCGCCTTTTTTTCGTTTGTGGTCCTCAGCAGTGTGCCTTTTGCTAATCCATCCTACTGGACGATATTCTTCCATCGGTGAGCCAAAACTCGAGCCCAAAGGTGGTGGATTGCTCATCATCAGGTGTGTGTGTGTATGTTTGAAGATTTCCTTTTTCTAATTCTTCATTTTCATCCTTCTTTTTTTGCTGGGATGCATTTGAAATTCTTGGTGTCCTGAATTTTTACGACACCGTTCCTCCTCAAGCGGAACATTTCCGGAGGACTGCTTCTTCTGGTTCTTCGTCGTCTGGCAGCAGGGTGTGCAAGAAGAACCCGGATCGGAGTTTCGGTTTGTAGAAGAAGTCCTTATTCCCGGAAATGCCTCCAGGCTTCGACGGGCAGACTTTTTTTTGTTGCTTTTTTGCTCATCGCTGCTGCCGCTGCCGGTTACCTTTGGGATGTTTTTCTTTCCAGCTTTCTCGGGATCGTCTTATGTGTTCTTTTCGGAACGGTGAGGCTCCTTTTTGCTGTTCTAACACTTGCGTATATCCTGCCTGTGTGGCTGTGTAACATTAAAAGGAAGAATGAATGCGCACCGAAGAAAAAAAGAAAGAAAAGAAAAACCAACAGTCAAAGGCAAAACGGTCTAGGAACGGTCGTCGTCGTCGGCACTAAAAGCAAAAAGGAAACACTCTGCTCGTTTGTTCTGGCTGAGCAAAAGCTGAACTTCTTTTACTTAAGCGCTGGCGTGCACACATACAAACGCACTCAGACAGACGATGATGTAGGGATAGTTTAAACTGTCTTTCATCCGATCTTATGCTCTTCCTTTAAACGATTCTTGCTTCTTACATACGCTTCACTCCGTACTCCAGTACAGTTGTTCCTCGGTTTCCCAATTTTTGTGCTGTGTAGACGGCTGATTTTTTTCTTCCCTTCTACACGCTCTTTCCATGCCTTAACAGCCATTTTTGGGCTTTCCAGTGGTTTCTATGCGCCGTGCGGTTGAGTGCGTATCATCGTGCCCGAAAGCCTCGTTCCTCGATGATGCAATTCGTGCGTTCCACGGCCATTAGGCGATAGTTGGCTGCGGTCGGCTCCCTATCGGCGAGTGCGCTCGCCCGCGTTCACTTTTATCGTAGGGAATGCTGCTTAGAGTGGTATTTCTTGGGACTTGTTTTAGAGAGGTCTGGGGCGTATCGAACAACTGGATATAAACAACAGAGTAAAAAAAAACACTGGGCTCTCTCTCCAGTCAAAGAATAAAACAACAACTTAAATTGGAGATGTACATTTTTCCGCTGATGTGCTCTCGAACGCATAAACATCTCGTGAGCACCACACCGCCGCCACTCTTGTTGTTTGTTGCTATTGGATTGTTTTTCTTTTGGTGTTTTGTTCCATTCGCGCGACCTTCCGTGTTGGTCCGAATCCGAAGAGTCCTGGGAGATGTTCCCCAGAAGTTCGAACCATCCGAGTCGTACAGGCTTCTCAACAGGCTCACAAGCAATGAACATACTACAGGGCAGTAGAAGTTGCCCTGCTCCGACTCTCCACACACTCCACGCGGGTTCTGGTTCATCTCCAGCAGATCTGGTGTTTTCAGTGCCGTATTGTCCAGTGCCCGAGCCAGGCTTTCCAGGTGACGCGCTGGTTGTTGAGCAGCCAATCCATTGGTTGCCGTTGGTATTTTCTGACAAGGGTAGCAACGGATCCATGTCTACAAAAGGTCGAGACTTTGTGGACTTTCGCCCGCCAGCAATGGTCGTCCGAGAGTGTGTCCTGGATGTCCCGAGCGACAGTATCGTGTCTCACCAACCATCTCCAAGCAGTCGACTGTAAGCTTGCACACTCGCACAAACATTTGCTTCCATGAAGCCTGTGCCCCAAGCGTTGTTTATTGTAGTGGATCAACTCCCTCGCTCTCTCTCTCTCTCTCTGTCTCTCTCTCTCAACTACTGCTCGGGTGCATTAGAGTTTCAAGCTTCCCACCGTGTGGCACACGGTTTAAGGACCAAATGTTCCCTTCGGGCGTGTACGAATTCTTGGAAGTTCTTTCCTTTGCCTCGGAGATGCCTGGCGGAGGGATAAAACAAGTGCCACCGCGGGCAGTTCTTGTCCCCTCCACACTTTGGATACAGCGACGCCGGTGGTAGACTGACGGGGATAAAAACCACTTGTTTATCGCCTGCCACCTTTTTCCCGATGGTCGCTCGCACGACCCCCCACCCAACGATGCCCTAATCCGCTTGGGATCTGTTTTTCGACGTAACACAGCACAGCAGCGGCAGCGGTTTGCTCACCGGCAGCACCACACACACACCGGTGGGTCCGGTCGAGATTAAGTAAAGATTTAAGAAGCGTGACGATAAGCACTTTTTCCTCCATTGATGCGATTCGATTCGAGCCGTGCTCTCGTTTCGCCGGAAAACCGGAACGGTGGCAGTCTCAGCATCGACTGCGGACCAACCACCCACCAGCCGTGGAGAGAGAGAGAAAAACAGGTGTTGATAGAAAGGTGCAAAGGGTGTGTGCGGACTCCTCCGGTATATTGTTATTTTTCGCCGGGGATCGAATGCGATATTGCCCGCTATTGGGTGCAATCGGTTTCGGAGATTGTTTTTATCTTTCCTTTTTTTTAATGCAGTTCAAGCCCTCCAGGAGCACCAAAAACAGACCTAAAAAATGGTTTACATTGCGAATTGATATTGTGGCAAACGACGACGACCACTTGCCGGTGATCCCCGCGCGCGCTGCGTTCCAGGGCATTTAATGTCCCAAGAATAACCATTTCAATCGAACGGTTTATCGCGGGATTCTTTTTACCCGAATCGTTCGATCGAGAAGATTAAGTGGTTATATCGCGGGCGTTGTTACGCGTGTTTGGTCGGTTATTGTTTGTGGAAGTTGTTTGTTGTTGTTTTTTTGCTCGTCGATTCTGCCCCAAATAGCTCGGTGTAATTGGAGATTAAAGTTGAAAGAATCATTCCCAAACTGTATTTTAAATAGAATTGAAGTTTAAAGATGTAGTTTGGAAAATGACGAAGCCCACGAATAAGTTCCTAATGCCTTCGCTTCAAGCCCATAATCCCAGGGGTTGCATACTTCGTTTCCCCCACGCCGTCAACGAGAGGACCTTTACCGATTAACATAAACAACGTACACAGAACAATCCTCTCGCTCCCTTTCCAGTCACAAATGTGTATATTAATATCAAACGCTATGAATCTCAAACATCATATGGTGTCTTTCATATTCTAATGAACGTACAATGAAAGGGAACGTATCGTGGTCGTCATCCTACCCCTCTCGGTAGCAATTCTGCTCATCAAAACTGTCACCACTCTGCTATGGCACAGCACAGCAGCAAAGGCAATATGACAAGTTGTTTTCTCGCAACTCCCTGCGCCATTCGGTGCGCAACAGTCGGCCCCGGATCCCTGCCACAGGAAACTAATCCTAAGGGTTAGAGGCCCTCAAACAGCGCTCACCGCCACAGTGTGGAACTAATGAATTTAATAGTTGCAGCAACCCCACACCGCCACCGTCAGAGTGATCTCGTACCTCGCATGATGATGATGACGCTGATGATGACGATGATGCTGGCACGGCCGATAAGCGCGTCATAAAAGTAATCAAACTCATTCGGGAAAAGGCTTTCCCGCTTTGGTCCCCTCCTCTTCGATCGGCGGAGGTATCATTGGTATGGCGCCCGGGGGTCGTGGTCCCGAGGCCGCGGTATATTTATTCCTCGGTCAGCATTGAATTATGTGCTTCCTTCAATTATACGGTAGCACACACTGCTGTGCGTGTGTATGTGCGAGACAACAAAACAGGGATTCGTCCGGCCGCAACAACAACAATCGGTCGCGCCGCGTAACTTGATGCGGTGGTTTATGCCTCCTCGCTGTGTGCTGTAGTGCGCACGCTACCGGGAGCTATTCCTGGAGGAGGGTTGCATACGCACCAGGACATCAAGGATCCGGCTACACAAATACACGGCGCAGTTTTGGGCGCTAGTTTGGAACTCGGGAAAGATTTCGCGTCCATGATAAAAGTGTCCGTTCCACCCTACGGGCGGTCGAAATCAGACAAAACGAGAAAGAGAGCGCACGCACGATGATGCATGCAGGAAAAATGGGCAAATGCTTCCCTTTATATATGTGTCTGTGATGCCGATTGTCAATGGTGCAACGCAAGGGAGGGGTTACGTGATAATTCGATACTTCACCGAGAACCTCCACCCGAACCACCGAGCATCAACCCTCTTCCTCCCGCTTGGTGGCTGGGATCGTCGTCGTCTCGGCAAAAAAGGTTCACCGTAATCGGGACATCAAGCGAGAGAAATCCATTCCGCGCGTGTGCAATTTCCAAATGTTTCGGGAGCAGGAGGGCGAGCAGCGCTATTGTGGGAGCAGCGGGTGGTCGGGCGAAGTTGATGACATAAAATAATTATTGCTTGTTTTTCTTCCATTACTCTCTTTCCATTCGAGGCACGCTTTGCAGTGTAAATCTTTATCTTAATTTGTTAAAAAAATTAATGTGGTTTTTGGAAGGACATTATGGGGTATTTTTTTATCAAGTTTCTGAGATATTCCACAGATGTATATAAATTGTGGAGAAAAAACCCACACCCAATCCCACTGAAAACGCATATGCCATACAGAAGGTGTATCATTGCGTTTATGGGCGATTCCTCAAAGAAAAAAATAACCTATCAATAGCCACGTGTACGTCCTTACCCAGCCGGCAGGCACTGGTAACAACACACGCTTTGGCAGCAGCGCGAGTGAACCGAGGAATGATTTTTCTATTTGCTTTTCTGATTTTGTTACAGCACGCGGGGCACACGAGGACTGCAGCCAGCATGGTTTTGTGAAGGGTCACACACATATGGTGGCATTTTTCCCCGTCCATCAGGGCAATCCTCACAACAACCCTCATCCCGCAACCAGGTAAGAGCCTAAGCACAGGCAAGAGTGTGAATATGATGATGGAATATGGTAGCGTCTATAAAAGAAATGATTCTCCTATCTATACACCCTACGCTCTCAGAGTCATACACAGATAAGGTTGCAATTAAGCTGTTCCTGTGCATTTCTAGCAATGGCCTATGGCTACCGTTTAAATAATAAAACTCGAAGCTTTGTTTTTTTGTTCGCCTGCCTTTGAGACTTGGCTCGGAGGAGCACGATTAGCCCACGAAGAGTGTCGATTGGCTCACGCCAAAAGCGGACTAGGAGCTTCCAACGTAAATTCTCACCCATGCGAGCCAGATCTTCTCGCCGTAAAAAAGCGCACACACCCAGAATAAGGTTAGAAGCCATCGGCCCCGTTTGCTGCTGCCGTTAAGGCTCGTAAAACGTGTCCATCATGACGTGTGTGTGTGTCGCTCTGGTGGACGTTCACTGTGAAAAGCGCCCAAAGAAACGCGCTTGGGTTTGGGTCGTAAAAACAAGCTTGTCGCGTTTTAAAGCACACGAGCTGCAGCTGTGTGCGATGGCGGAGGTAGTGACGAACACTGCTTTTCGAAACGGCACCCATCATCCTGCACCACACGTCTCACGATTATGATTACTTTTAATAACAAAAATCGACAGCCACCGTCTTGCTTTTTGTCGCTTTCTACTCCCTGTGTCACTCTCTGGTGCGTGTCCACTGGAGCAAACGCCAGACGCGCAAAAGCGCAAAAAAGCCATTACGCGGCGATACACGCGACGGCGACAACGATGCGGTGGCGGCGGTACGTGATGAATTTTTGGGAGGTTAACGCGATAGAGCATTCAAAAAACACGTCCCAACCTCTCCCAGATCTTGTACCGGTAGCTTTTCCCATCCACACCGTGGAGTGTGTATGTGGAGGCCACAGTTTTTGGAAGAATTCGTCCCCTGCTTTCCAGCCTGGGCCAGAGAGTGGCAGGAGTTTTTCGGATGGAGTGCTTCTGATTTCTCGTTCATCAAGAGTTTTGATTACTTAAGATTCTGTCCATGGCTGCTAGACGATGGGCTGCCAGCGGAACGAGACGGATATGATTTTTGCTCTGGCATTTTGTCACTGTTCAGGGTGTGCTGGTGGTTATCCAGCAGCTCCAGCACCGCAGCAGCCTTCTGGAAAGATTGTTCGACGTGAAAAACTCCAACGATAGCAACTGCAGCAGCGGGGTGTGGGATGAATGCTAAAGGTTGGCCACCGACCGACTCACATTCGCTCACGGTGTGTTAGTACACTTTAGCGCGCGGTGGAATGTGCCCGATCTCGAGGTTGATTTTACGGTCGAAAGGAACGCTTACAACCATGCCCGACCTCCTTCCTCACAATTCTGGGTGATTCTTTAATTTAAACACAGACGCCGGCGGCAAAAAATGGTTTATCACTGTGTGCCGATATTAAAAAAAAGTGTAAAAAGATATTGGGTGGAATAATTATGCCAAAAATGCATGAATTAAAACTTTAATTTCTGCTGCATTTTATGACGCCGTTTTTTTTGCCCAAGCGATTCCGAAACATTTTCATGGAATTATGGGTACATGGTACATGGGAATAAAAAAGAACAATTGGAAGTTAGAATTCAATAGGAATTTGAAATTACATTTGTAAATTTTAGTTTTATGTTCCTACAGAGCACTTTATCTCAAGCCAATGTCACTCTTTCTCGAATTTTGGGGCACATTGAACGAACTATTTTGCCCTGTTCTACCACTTTGCCTGCTACTGACAGTTCAAGAATTTCTGTTATGAATTATTATCCTAATAACGTAACGTCATGTCTTGTTATTGTTGTGACCTGTGGTGACGTCACGTCACTACAATCTGAACAAGAATACCACAGATGTCAAATAAAGTAAGATGTCTTGTAGTAGAGTTTTTGTAATAGAGACAGTCTTGTAGTCAGTTTGTAGTTTGTAAAGACACTTTGTAGTCTTGTAGTAGAGACAATCTGAACAAAAATACCACAAACGTCAAATAAAGTAAGATGTCTTGTAGTAGAGTTGGTATTAATTAATCTCGACTCTAGACAATTTTGAACCAACAAGTAGCTTCCCATGTTAACAGTGACATTTTTCACACTTTTTCACTTGTTTCCTTCCCAGCTCTGGTTTCTACTCGATACGGTGGCACTCGTTCGCAAATGATTTGTGGCATACGGAGATATAATCAAACACTTGCTTTTGTTGGTCAACTTTACAATGTAGCTTCGCAACGATTCGAGAATAGATGACAGTTGCTCGAGATAAGGTGACACACCTTCATTTGACTGCCAACTTATTTAAATAAAGAGCACAAGAGTTACATTCAAGTTTGAGGTAGTAAAACGTTTGTAAAAGTCATTCAAAATCATAAAAGTTAGCTATTACTATGAATGATCATTGTGAATTAGCAAGCTCATCAAAAAACCAATACTTTAAAGGTTTCCCATTTTCTACCAGTGCCTTCCGTTTTTTTTCTGTCAACATCTAACATCTGTTTCAAAGGCAAACCTTTTATTACGTACGGCAGCCACTTTTATATGCATACTCTAATTTTGATGGGAAAAGTACATATTCCATTCCGGGTTTACTAAGAGAACAAAAAAAAAGAAACAACACGACCAGGTGATCTCCCTTCCGGCAAACCATTCCCGTGTACACGGATGAACCTCGTTAAACGAACGAAGAATGTCTTGCACGGTTGCTTTTGTTTTAGCCTCTTCAACCACCACCACCAAGAACCCACCGTCAGCGCAATCCTTATCAGTGCCAAGGCTATGGTGAAGGTTTTTATTTCCCCATTTCACTTTTGCTCCCGTTTGTGCTGGGCTCGCATTACGTTTCCATTTACGTACGCACACACACACTTCAACCGTCACTAGATAATAGCGGAAAGTGAACTTTGCATACCTTTGTGCCCTCTCCCGTACAATTAGAAGGACAGAAAAAAACGGAAACAACTCCCCAAAGCGACCGGAGGGAACTGGAGCAAAAGAAGGGCAACAGAAGTGCATTTAAAAAGTTACGTTAGAAATAAAATAATCATAAAATCCTCACTCACCTGTGTGTGTGTGTGTGTGTGTGTGTGTGTGTGTGTGTGTGTGTGTGTGTGTACAGGGGTGGGGTGGCCGTACCGCCGTGCCCAGCGTTGGGCTTCGGGAGGGCTTATGACAAATTAATTACCACCTCAACCTTCTCACCTTCTCTCTCTCGCACGCTTTCTGCTTCATTATAACGCCTCGCCCAATGCCTCACGGAACGACCGACCCCACGCCCAGCATATCATGGTTCCTCCATCAAGCTTGAATGGGTGGAATGTGTTGGCTGCAATGTGTCCATCCACCGAAAAAGAAGACAAAAAAAAACAAATGCATTTCCGGGTGGCCGACGCGTGAAGGTTTTTGTATCTAATTTGCGTCCACCATGAAAACGTATGGAAATAGGGGAATAGATCCAGCGGGGAGGAGACAACAAAATCCAAATCAGCCTCACCCTCAGCTCAGTCGTGGCGGACTACGAAATTCACTCCGTTCGGTGCCGTTTAACCGTGTTTTTTCAAGGGGAAATTTGTCATTAAGCGACGCTGAATCAAATTTCCAGACCCAAGGCGGCGGGCGCTTGAAGCAGGCTCCATGATGGGTAAACATAATTCACCCCCTCCTCGATCGGGCCATTTCTTTTGTTTCCTCCCGCACTCATTTGCGCAGTCTCTCCCCGTGTCTTCCCAGCTCTTCGTAATGCGTGTGCGTTCGTTCGGGACAACACCTTCTTTTTCCGGCCCTTTGCCCCATCGCGGGGTGGCTGTGTTGTTGGGCTGTATCGTTTTTTTATGCTGTCTTCTTTCCTCCACGGTTGTCTCCGTCGCCGTGAACTCGCCCCGTGAGTCAGTCACGCGCCGTTTAGTCCAGGTCGGGTGCCCCACTGGATGCGGCAAACGCTCAAAGTCCCCAAAGCGGCAACTCGTTCTCGGTGTGCCCTCGGTTATTTCTCTGCATTACACCCAGAAGCTTGCAGTTTGACCAACGGGAACCGTACGGGAATGGTGCGTAAGTTGAGAAGGGATAGTTTTTCCCCCTCCCCCCGTTCGGTGAACTTTGTCGGGTTTCGAATTCGAATGTTGATTTGGTTTAGTTTTTGTGTGTGTTTTTTTTCGGTTTGTGTTCCTGCTTTTTGATGCTGTCAATTTAACCGAGCATGAACCAAAGTCTGCTGCTGCTGCTGCTACTCTGGAACCGAGCTGGAAAAGAGATGAATGTACGTGTCTGTATGTGTGAGCGTTTCTTATGTTTTTGTACGCATTGTGGAAGCAAGTCCCTTGCGGGAAGGTGTGTGCGTGTCTGGAATGATTCACAAACGCGCTTGTCGGGTGTACGCGTACACGGAGAGAAGCAGGGCAAGAGAAAAACACAGATGAAGAGAAAGAGCGCACGAGAGAGAGCAAAATTAGCGTAAAATTCTATGCTCACAGGTTTTCTATGCTAGAATCTCTACTCCCAGAGCTCTCCGAAGTATGCTGTGCTTCAGAGACTCCAAATTTGAGAGCCCTCTTGTGCGAGAGTCGCCCCTTGACTCTTTGACTTCGATGCATTCTTCCTGAGGAAGCATCCAAAATGCTTTACAAACTCAATGATTTTGGCTTCAAAATTCATCAAAACTTGCTCCAATAATTTGTAACACAAAAATTACCCCCCAAAATGGCCCTATTTCCGTATCCGCAATGTCCCAAAAAATACCTTGGAATGTCACAGAAGAAAAAAAAACCATCCCTCACAGCAAAAGAGCGCTGCAGCGCGCAGCATAAAACGCGAGCAGAGCATAAATGTCGCTCTCTCTCTCGCTCCCTACAATGCTCTCCCCGACGCTGAAGCGGAACGCGCGTTCCCGTCCGTGTACGCTCAAGGCTGGTGAGCCGCGCTGTGCCTCATTTACGAACAAACCGTTGAAGGGTGCGTACGGAAACACCACCGGAGCACGGTCGCGCGCGTGTATGCACTTCTTCCCCAACCCTACACCAGTGTGTGAGAGCGAGAGAGAGCGAGTGAGATAGAGGGAGTGCGGGCGAAGAGGACGGTGTGTTGTGTGGGGGTGGTGCACCGGGGGCATAGTTAAAGTGAGTGTGTTTGTACGTGCGTTTGTGGAGTAGTGCGTTCCTCCACTTTTATTCTTTGCGGTGTTGTTTTTTTTTTATTATCATTTCGTATGCTCCAAAGCGAGGGAGGAGCAGGAGAGGTTCTTATGCGCTCCATTAAAATGTGTTGCAAGTGTTTTTGAAGCCAAACCAGACAACCGAGCAACAACAAAAAAGGACACTTCGACGTCCTTTTTGGTGCGTGTGTGTGTGTGTTTGCTGTTCGTGTCTAGCAGTCATTGTGTGTAAGTGTTTCTACGTGTGTATTTTTAAGGTGAAGTATATTGAGTGAAGGAAGGGGGCGAAGGGGATGGTTGTTAGAAAAACGGGCGGGTGCGTATTGCTTTGAATGGTGCCGCATAACGGGGGAGGTGTGTGTTTGCGCGTTTAGAAGGCAAAAAGGCCGCCGTGGGCTAATGCCGTTTTTTGGGGGGAGCTCACTGTGTTTAATAGAAAGGTGAATGTGTATCTGGTTTAGAGAGAAAACAGGGAGATACACAGAAAGAGGAGGGGAGGAGGTGTACACAAAGTGCCGCTGCTGAAAAGTACCCTGTGTGTGTTTGGCGCATGAGAAAATAGAAGAAAGCCTGCGTTGCGGATTGCCGATTCCTCGAGGCGGAGCGCTGCTGGTTGCTGTTTGTTTTGTGAATGTGTGCATCTGCAATTTAATGTGTTAGAATGTGCTAATCCCTACCCAAAACCGTGTGCCGAAAGATGCGGAAAAGCATCCGATAAAGGTGGATAAAGTTAAAAAAAAATAATAATAATAATCTCAAGCTGCTCAGAAATGGAATGCAAATTTGTTCCGCGTGTGTGCGTTACGTTTTTCAACTCAAAAGTGAGAGAGCGAGGATGATTTCGGCCGTTTCTGCTGACTGTGGTGCTGTTGTGCTGCGTGTGAAAAATGACGAAAGAATAAATCCCCAGTAACTTGGAGTTTTCTGCTGCGGAGCATAAGTCAACGAGAAAACGAAAGATCAAACGTCACACAAAACCAATCGGGCAAGCATCGGCACTGCTATATCTGCTCGGCGCGACTCTTCACCGTCAAACAACTACTCGGTCAAACTCTTCCGTCCCGCATTAAATGGTTAGTTGAAAATCCTATCAAATCGTTTTTTTTTGCACCCTCTCTCCCCACATATAAAAAAAAAGATGGTTTTTGCTACAATTTTGATTGGAAATAATCCTTTTTTTGTTGTTGTTTCACCGTCGTCCCTCGAATGAATTCAGTTTTCCCGTTTTTCGGACACGGGAGACGGGGTACGTGAGAGTGCGAGCGAGCATGGGCTGTTGGTTGTCTTCCCTTCATCTGCACCGTTTCTGTGTTGCGCCTACCCGCTAATCCAGCTCCTCGGACGACCTCTACCGGTCGGTATTGGTACTGTTTATGCTCGCAAACTGTAAAGAGAGAGAGAGAGCGACTATTTGTGTGAGAGAGCATGTTTTTTTACTTCTTGAATGAAATTCTAGAGAATGAGAGCCAACAATTGAAAGCCGGAGAGAGAGAGCATTACGAGCAAGACATGGGAAAAAATGTCAAAGATGGCCATTTTGTTTACAAGGGCTAACTTTTTCCCGTCCGCCGTCCAACGCTCCGATGCGATGGAACGGAATCTTTCCTCCGTTTTTTGCTGTTGTTGTTGTTGTTGCTGTTGTTGGCTGGGTTGGGGTTTGTACATATTCTTGTTTCTTCGACTTCTCCTCACCACACCAAATCACCTTTCCCCAGCGTGATGGGTTGAATGTGTGTGTGTGTGTGTGTGTGTGTGTGTCTGTGTGTGTGTGTGTGTGTCTGTGTGTGTGTGTGCGCTTTTTTTGTCTTCTCACTGCGGTGGAAAATGATACGAAAATCGATAGGGAAATGATGGACGAAACAACAAAAAAAATAGAACCATGCGCTACCAAAATGAGTTCACAAAATTAAGCAAAAAAGAAACAACAGATCAGTTAACTCTCTTTGCAACCATTCTCCGTAGCTCTTGCAATATCCTTTTTTTCTATGTTTTGTGTGTCCCTTGACGTAAAGGTAAATTGTTTGTTGGGCTCCTCATCCCGTTTTCTTGAATGGCGAATGATGCCTACCGTACACAGCGCGTAGAATGAAAAGTACGCAGCCACAAAATACACACCAAAAAATGCCCCCGTTTTGCTTGCGGTTTCCCCCAAGCAGTGCGGGGTGCGCAATCGAAAATAATGTGTTTATTTTAACGGAAAGGTGTCATATTTTTCGTGCCCTAATGCTGCTAAATGTTCCAGTTAATCCCAAGGCCCCGTAACAGGATGCTAACGAGAGGTTTTGCTGCTCTTTTATACCTCGCGGGACAGGAATTCGCTGGCCAGCTCTCGCTGGCCAGGAGTGAGGAAATTCTACACTATAATAAAGTGCGATAATTTATCTGCAAACATTACCCTAAGCTCGTAAAATATCGCTCGCAGCGGGTCAAGTGGCTTTGCTGCTGTGTGTGCTTGTTACTCTTCACGGGAAGAAAGGGGGTTAGAGCTCGTTAAAAGCGTGTACTTTTGGAGCTCTAGTTTAGTGGGGCTTTATACCCAAAAATTATTCAAGATTGAGTGAGTTCAAGTGTTGCAAAGAAAAGTGAGCACAAGTGAAGGTTTTTTCGCTCCCGTGGAATGTAATTATACAATAAAAAGTGGAGCTGTCTTCCCACCGCACGACGTTGCACCGTAAACGCTAATTTGTACCTCGTCGCGGCATAGCAAATCAATTGAATGAAAGTGATAGGTGGGAAGGTGTGGATGCTGGGCATGCAATTACCACCACCCAACGGTGAGCGGGCTTCGTTCGTTGCGTGCCAATGCCGGGCCCGGCGTAGAGTTTTCCCAGCTTTCACAATGCCCGAACGGTTGTCATCAACCACATTTCAGCCCCAACGAATGGGTTTGTGCGCGAGAAATTGTGCTCGGGGGGGAAAAAAAAGACACAAAGCACACACACGAACCTTTCACTTTTGCGCCTCTGGAGGCTCTCTCGGTGTCTGTGTCTGTAGCTGCTTGTATTAGACGCTTTTACGCTGCCAGCAGGCTTTCGGCGTATTAGCGGTACAGCTAGCGGTGGTTCTTAAAATTCAACCACATTTCACTGGAACTGATTTCATCGACGAAAAGAAGAAGCAAAACAGAAAAAATGGGGAAATAATTTTGGATGTTTAGAGCAGCACCGCGAGGTGAAAAACTAAAATTTATGCACAAACACACACACAGAAAGTTCCACACCAAAGGTTAACAGCATAAAAACGCATAAAAATGTAATTTTCATGTGCGAATGAAGATTGCGCTCGTAAAGTGTGTGGGGCGTAAAAAGTCGTGCGGTTTTTTGAACGCGGAAGGCATCTGTTGTGTATGTATATGCACCATGGCAACTAAACAAACATCATCCTGCACATAATCGCAGCCCAGCCCGAGCACCACAGCACATCAAAGCCAGCGTGTAGAGTGTTGTGGTGCTGCTGCTGCTGCTGCTGTTGGCCATGTTAATCTCCAGCACCTTCTATTACCAATGCGAGAGATGGGGATGGGAGAAGAAAAAAGAAAACGCCTCCGAGAAAGCCCTCCTTCCTCCCCGCACAAAGGCACGGACGCAAGGGTGTATTAGCAGTAAAACATCTCAAACTCCTCACTTCAAAGTCAAATTCAAAGCAAGTAGAAACAACGGCTGCGGACAAAGAGGGGGAACGGAACCGGCGGTGGAACCGAAAAGGTTGAACAAGAAAAACAGTTAGCATAAACGGTGGGTCGGCCACATCCTGGGGAAGAATGGGGCGACGCAAACGAACGAAACATTGTCTTGTATGGGTCAAGTGCGAAAAGACCGATTTGAAAATTAGAAAGAAAGAGAAAGAGAGCGACCAGAGAGGGTAAGATTTCGAAGAAAACGGCCAAGTTCCCTGGCTCAAGTATTTGTGCGGGGGCCACCAAGCAAAGTCCGTGCAGCTAGGTGAAGGTAAAACTAAACTATCTCCGCGCGCTCCCCAAGGGGCAGATGAGAAACTAAATGGAATGGCTGTGCACAGAAGGGAAGCAAGAAAGGCAGCAGGAAACTATTAGCAGAAGGGGTTCGGTTAGTGCTAGTGCGGAGAGGGGTCGTTGTGGGAATGTATCGAAAACTTTTCCTAGAAATCCGCTGACCGATCCGCTGGACGACGACGACCATGACGGCGATGGAGAGTAGCGTAAGGAAAAATACCTTTGTGGAAGATAAATCTTTGCCCCATCGATACACAGCCAACTCATTCCACCCCGTGCTCCAGTCGTACGTGAGTCCCAGCTGCACTCGCCAAAGCTGCTGCGGGACGCAAGCAATGAGACAGAAAGGGACAGGCACAACAACAGGCCAAACAAATCTTCCCCAAGCCGTTTGCTGCGCCCAGTGGACGAATCGGACAAAATGCGGATTGCTTTGTTTCCACCATTCCTGTAGGCGCCCAAGCAGCAGCAGGGCACCGTAAGTACACAAACACAACTTTCCTTCACACTCGCTGCGTGTATGTGTACAGCATTTTCCTATTCTCTCTTGGTACGCCTCAATGTGTGAGTGGAGTAATGGGATAAACGCAGGGATAAACGCAAACGCGTTCGCGGATCGAACTTTTATCCGTACCACATTCCCTTTTGGGGTGCGAGAGAGAGAGAGAGAGAGAGAGAGAGAGAGAGAGAGAGAGAGAGAGAGAGAGAGAGAGAGAGAGAGAGAGAGAGAGAGAGAGCACTACCCTCCTCTTCTCGCTGTGATGCTGTGTGTGGCTGTGTGTCTTCCCGTACACTGTGTATTGGTGTGTTGGGTGTTGGTGCACGGTTTCCCGTACCGCTCGGGGTTGTAGCATTTAGGCCTTAACCCCGTACAAAAACAACCACACACATACACACACACGTAAAACCACTGGAAGAAAGAAACACACAAAATCGGTCTGTTTTGCGACGACTAGAACGCGTTTTTTTATTAAGGCGAGAGAATCTCGTCCACTGTGCTCTCTCTCTCTCTCTCTGCCGTGCGCGTCGCTTGCTCTCAACGGTGCGTTCATCAACCTCTCGCATCTCTTTCGCACACACGATGCTGTTTTGCGCTCTTGCTCCCTCTCTCTCTCTCTCACACACTCTCCAGCTTCTTCTCGCACGTCGAGAGAAGTAGCTTTTCATCTCCAGGTTTGCTGGAAGCTGCCTGGACGCTTCACGCTGTTCGCATCAACCATCCCGAGCGCACCAGCGCTTTGTTTCGGTCTTTTTTTTCATTCAAGACCGTCGCCACCACCGCCTGGGGATTTCTCTTCCCTTCGTTAGCGCGCACAGCCCAATTTCCGTGGCTTGCAAGCAAAGGAAACCTTGGGCCTTTGCTTTGGGACGCCGCACGCAAACCTTGGCAACGCTGCACGCCGTGTAGTGATGAAAGCGGAAAGAGGAGAGTGCTTAGGGTTGTTAGAGTGGAAGGAGAGAGAGAGAGAGAGGGCTAAATCGCTGCACTCGCATGCGAAGAATGACCAAAAAGGGAAGAGCCGAGGATGGAAAGCAAGAACCACCACCATCCCCGGGGCACCGAAAGGCAGGCACGAAGCGAAAGGACCAGGAAAGCGCTGGTGTGTGTGTGGGGTACCACCAAAACCTGTGTGGAGTGCCTGTGGCCGTCCCTATAATGGGGGGTGAGGGTGGGCGAGGTGGTAAAAGAGCATTCTCGAGCCACGGGAAGGGGCACAGCCCAAGGAATGATCGCGGGAGTTTTGGGAAGCAACGATCAAAAAAGCAAAGCGCTAGAGCGAGAGAGAGAGAGAGGACACTGTGCGAGCGTTTGAAGGCTTCAGCTCGGTGCTTGCACGATCGAAGAAAGTGCCCCGCCGCCGCTTGGGATCGGAAAGAGATCAAGCCATGATGATGATGATCGCGGGCTATGTGTGTGATCGTTGGTAGGAAAGTGTGGTGGCACACAGCGACGAGGGGGGGGGGGGGAAACACCCGTTTTCAAGTGGCCCAGCCAACAAAATACTCTCGTGGAGCTTTTTCTCGTCTTCTGTTTCGCTTTTGTGCCGCTGCTTCGTGCTAACCGTGGTTGGGAATGTGTTGAGTGTGTGTGTGTGTGCGCGCGCTGGATGATGCGCATTCTGACCCGTTCGATGCCGAATGGAGCAATTTCAAAAGTCACTTCGAAGGTTTTTTTTTATTTCCACTCCAGCACTTCACACCCTTCCTCGGTGCTTATATTGATTTGATGTTGATTTTTTATCCCTTCTTACTCTCCTTCGGTTCTTCTTGTGTTCGAGTTATACGCCGCCTCATTGCCATTGCATTGATTCTTGGTGTTGTTGTTTGCCTACCAAGCCTCCCTCTCTCTCTCTCTCTCTCTCTCTCTCTCTCTCTCTCTCTCTCTCTCCCCCCGAAGTGACTCTTGTCCGGTTATTGGACGCGCGGCCATCATGCATTTCCACCATCAGCAACAGCAGCATCAGCAGCTGACCAAACCTGCTCAAATCTCTACCCCCCTTAGCTAACGCAACAACGCTTAAAGCGCTGCGCTCATCCCATAGATTCGGGCTGTTTGTCGGTCGAGATTAAAGATGGAGTGTTGGCGTAGTGGAGAATGTATCTCCCCATATTTTTTTTACTACTTGATCGATGAATCGGTAAGCTCTGCTAGCTCTATCCCTATGCTCTGTGTGTCGGCAAAACGGACGAATTATTCGTGCCTATTCAAAGGCAAACCCCGAACGAAATTCACAATAACCCGCTCGCCTAATAGAGCCGGAGCTTGAAATTGCCCCGAAAAAAAAATAGGTTTTGCTGGAATGCAACAACGATGAATCTAGCTGATCCTCATTTGATGTTTATTCTACCGAACTTTGTTTAGGAGGCTCATTTGTTAGACCATATCAAAGCGGAGCCCCGTTGAAGAAATTGGAAACGAATGCGCGAGCCCTCAAGAACGTACCAAATCAACTCCTAATTGTGTGTACATTTAGGCTGGTACGCGTCCTCTCTGCGAGTCAATTCTTCAACCATTCGGCGGTGTGACATGATCACGATGAGATGTCACTGCGAAACGTTTGTTGCCAAATAAATAATAAAAAATCCGACGAAAAAACGTCAGCTTTGTGTCCACTTTGTGCTTTGGTGGTTTGGCAATAGCAAAGCAAGTCCTCCCCGAGCTTGATTGCTTGCAATTGTGTACGGCTGTGTTGCGAGACGCAATCAAGGCATTCTTAAGGCGCTGCCATGTCGTGAAGCAAAAGAATGGCAACAAATTCTCCACCATATCATGGGTCTAATAAGCAATTTAAAGGCACACGGACGGGGCAGGCATTTCATTAATTTACAGCTCTCATTCCCGCCAGTTCGCCAGTTAATTTCTCCCTTTCGAACCGTTATCAAATGGGCAGTTCTTCTCTCTCTCTTTTCCTTTCTACTAATGCGCTTTCCCATGCGCTGGACACTTCGGGCCTCCGGGACTCGGGCCGTATGACAAATGGTCTGACAAATTCCGTCGCATTTCGGAAATGAAACAGTATTTTCCTCCAGTTGTGGCATGGGCTAGCGGAGGGGTTTATTATGTTTTTATGTTGTTTTTTTTTTACTTTGCTGTTCATGTTGGTGGCGGCGTTTTGGTCTCGCTCTTAAATCGGTCTCCCTCTCCCCCCTCCGCATGTGATTTATGATGCGTCGATACTGTGGAGCGCGTGTGGAAAGGGAATGTGATGATGATAGTCGCCTTCTTGCAGTGCAAGGCTTTAGGGCGGCTTGCTTTTCGCCCTATCGATCCTCGGTGGCCCTTCGTAGTGTTATTGTGTGTATGTGTGTGTGTGTGTGTGTGTGTGTGTGTGTGTGTGTGTGTGTGTGTGTCGATGCCACAACCTCGTGTTCGATATTTCATCCCTTTTTTTCGACAAGCAGCGGCAAGAAGTAGCCGCCGTCTTGCGAAGACAGGGCAAGAATGTGCCGATGATATCATCTTATCGATGCATGATGCATTTTAAATGACATACGCCCGTTCCCCCTCCCCGGGTTGTTGGTTGGGGACACTTCACCCCATCCCCCACACTGTCCCCCGTATATTGATTTTCACTCGGCACAGGCACCGCTGACGATGCGGCAGAAGCATTTGCAAGAATGTAGTAGAAAAATATCCAGTCCTTGGATTCATTGCTTCCTGCGGAAATGTTGTGTGGGTGGAATGGGTACGCTGGAGCCCCCCTCCCCCCCCTTCTACATCCTTCCCCTTTCCCAGGGAGGTATGAATTTTCAATGGGAAGAATATGCCACGCTTCTCGTCCACACACACACACACACACACACACATTCAATAGCCACCGCTTTCCTTGGCAATAATCTTTTCCTTTTTTTCGCATTCGCTTCCTTTTTGTCCACAAAATACATGTCCGCCGTGTACGTTTCTGCGTGCGTGTGCATCATCTGTTTGTGTCCAATAGAGAGTGGGGCCGATGTATAGTAAAAAAGGATGAGGAGGAGGGGAAGACTGTGGTACACAGTTATGGTGGCATGCGGCGGACTGCGAAACGGACGGAAGAGGAAACATTAGTGACGAAGCGAAGCAAAAGTGTATCCTTGGCGATTCTTGGTGGGCGGTGTGTGTGATGGGGAGGGCCACAAGTTGAAAAGAGTGTGCGGGTGGGGGTGGGGGGGGACTTTAGGCGGTAGTGGAAAACTAGAACACATCGGAGGGAGGGGGAGGAAGAAGGGGGGTTTGGAAAATAGATGGACTCTTCTCTCGATCGACGACGACAGTGTGTGTATGTATAGGACGACGACGACGACGGTTCGCCATCATCGTTTTGTGTGTTGAATTGTGGTGTTCGTGTGTGTCTGTGTGTGGCAAGCAAAAAGGATACTTTAGCCTTGCGTCGCTGAGTGTGCAGACCGAGAAGAAGGAGAAAAAAAAACAGGAAGAAAACGGAAAACCATCCCCAGCGAGGCTGCAGATGAAAAGCGAACGGAAAAGCCGGAATGAAAAGTTTCTCATTTATAACCTCTCTCTCTGTGATCCTTTTTCGCCGCCAATCACGGGAGTTTCGGGAAGAGGTTTTTGGGAGATCGGCTGGTGGGGCAGCTCTCTTTGAGTAGAACACTATGCGGGACAATTCAAAGCCCTCCCACCCATCGCCATTCTGTGCGTTTCGTCCTCCTGCACGTCGAATTTACTTCTTTTATTGGCGACTGTCGTTGAATTATGGATTTATTTATGAAGGTTGTATGCTGACGGCGTGCCTCTAGCATTGGATTGGAGTTTGTCAGACACAAACACACACAGACAGATTCTTGGAATCTTTGAGCATCCTTTGCGTCAAGGATAATCGCCAACAATAACGCAAGAAGTGGGGAAGTTCTTCCCATTTTTCCGTTTGGAGTTGCAGTTGCGATTGCACATTATTGACAGACAGATTAGGGGGCACAAGTGGCGCAGAAAATCAACTATTTTTTATGCAACAATTCTGCACCGTTATGGGGAGAAAACTTGTTGACGCCCTTCGAACGCATTTGCAAACTATCGGAAAACCTTCATAATCCTCTCATTTGGCTCCGTGTTATGTGGAAGCTTTTTACTAGCGTTGTGGAAACCCGACAGAGTTCCTGGAAGCTGTTATTTTTCAAACCATCGCCGACAAATACTGAAAACAAGCCCCCCTCGTGTCGCAATGTGTGGTGAAAGAGAGAGAGAGAGAGGGAAGGAGAGTTTTGTGAAAAACATATTTATCCCAAAGAACGACGAGAGGACGCCCCGTCCGTCCGTCCGTTCGCCGTTGCGCTAAGTGCTGCCCCGAGTGCTGAGCAAACATATCCGTGTACGCGTCCGTCGTCGTGGTCGGTCATGTTCTTCGAAAGCGTGGAAAATTATGCCTCCCTTCGGGTCCATTCCCGGTGGGGTTTGCAGGGGGGGGGGGGGGGGGGAGGAGAGGTAGATGAAAAGTTTCCTTCGGTTCGTTCAACAAAGGGAAGCGAGCCGGCAACCGCGGAGCAGCAGCAGCAGCAGCGCCGCGTGGAATTGGCCGCGCAATGACGATGAAAAATTGTACCACACCAACACCTCCTCTACCTTCCCCGAGGTCTTCTTGTTCGTGAAAGAAAACACGGCCACTGTGTGTGTGTGTGGATGGCTGAGGGGTGGGGGGGTTAGAGGAGCAAGAAAACTTCTAAACATTGAAAGCTTCATCAGCTAGAATAACATCAGCAACGATAACAATAATAATAATAAACGCAACGAGAGTGACGGCGACCGACGACGACGATGACGCCAAAAGAGGAAACAAATTGGTGGTGCGGCAGCGCGCCACGGCTTCGAAAATATATCTATGGTACCGGCTGTGGATAGGAGAAGAGAGTTAGAAGAGGACGAGAACAAAAAAAAACCGAAACAGCACCACAAGGAAGGAACCGTTCGGACCCCGATGGAAAAGCGATAAAGATGCGAGCGAGATGAGCTTGCGGAGGGAAGGAAGGAAAAGTGAGGAGAAAAAGGAGACGAGTCACAGCAACAACAACGAAAAAGAAAAACACATCAAGTGACTCTACAGAAATGTTGTGCAGCGAGTAGAGTAGAGGGTCGGACCCTCCGTTTCCGACCGATGTGATCATCGGCCCCGGACCCACCCGACATGACCACAAGAGTGACGGTGTTGCGTTTTTTTGTATGCTGGTGCTGCACCGTTTCCACTCCCAACCCGTATAAGGTTGAGGGAAGGGGAGGTAGGGAGCAGCCACCAGTGAGTTTTCTTAAATTGATTAATATTTTATTATGAAGCTTGATGATAACGAACTAAATGAGGATGAGGATGGCGAGTGCTCGAGTGCGCTCTTCTTGATTATTGATATTATTCAATTTTCATATTAATTTCACGCTTGTTTGGAGCTGGAATGGCATCTAACGTACTTGTTTTCTTCTCGAAGCTTTAAACATCTCTATCTAAAGCTTATTTCAACGAGTTTTGGTCTTTTTAAGGCTTAAAAAGTGATTTATTAAGCAAAGTCCTAACATGGTCTATTGTGACTCAATAAGACTACATTAAGACTTCCTGAAAAATAACGCTTCGATTAGCTCATATTGTGCACGGAACTGTTTGCCATTGCACATTCCCCAACACACCCCAACCCCAAGAATTGCCGTTTGAATGCTTCCAATCGTTCTTCCGACTCCAACTGCCTCAACTGCTCCGTCTGCCATGCTTTATCCCACCTTGAATGCTCCAACAGAAGGAACGGACGCCACCCAAACCCAGAACACAAAGAGCAAAACGAAACCACCCCAAAACTCACCCCCCCCCCCCCCCTTTGCTCTCGGAAAGGGGGTGCAAAATTCTCGGCCTGCTTTGCAAAATCAAGCGCACACAACCAGAGTATCCCGAATGCCCTGCGAACCTCGGGCGGGAGGGTGATGAGTTGAAGATTTTCCTGTTTTATTCTACCGCTGTTTTGCCCGTGTGTTGGTGGTGGTGTTGCTCGCTCCACCCCGAAGCAAGGTTCAAACAGGTTTTTTTGCCCATCTTACTCGGGACAGCAGAAAGGCTTGAAAGCGAAGGCGCAGTTGAAGACGCATGGACATAAATTCTTGAACTGCATCCATCGCCGCCCGGGACAAGCTCGCCTTATATCCTGCCCGCCATGCCCACCAAACATGTCCAACAATCCCAAAAGCACCCAAGTTATTTAATGGCCGAGAGTGTCGAACCCAACCCAACGGCAATGATGGCGATGACACGAAGAAGCAAATACAGTCAACGAGCGGATTTTGTCGCGATCACCAATGGCAAACACAAAGCACGTACGGGATTTGAAAGAATGTGCAATGTGCGTTGGAAAAATCGGTGAAAATGAAACAAAAACCTTTCCTTTTTTCTAACATTCTAACCCCTCACGAAGGGAAATGACCAGCAACTGGTGGTGCTGCTGTGTGTGCGTTCGTTGCAGTAAAATGGCTTTTAGAAGGTTACGCCGCCGCCGCCCGCTCCAACATATTCCGTAAAAGGGTATGTGTGTTGATGAGAACTCCAACAGCCGGCCAGCGGGGAAAGCGTGGGTAAAAGGAAAACGGGAGAGACAGAAAAAAGCGCCCGCCCGCGGGAAAGACGCCGCGAAAGGAAAGGAAATGAAATGAGTAAATTATTTCAAATATTTACATTAAGTATTGCTCCGGCTATCATTAGCGAAGTAGTTGTGTGTGTGTGTGGATGGATTGAAAGGCACACAAAACAAGGGAAAAAAGAAAACGGGGCAGTGTACCGTGACCGACCGACCAAACAGTCGGGCTGAAGGTTTTTTGGACAATTTCCATAATCAATTTACTCTCTCTCTCTCTCCCACCGGGCGCTGGCTTGACCAGTTCTGCCGGTTACATTTTTCCGTTCTTTTCCCTAACCTCCTGTTGCGTTTTTACCTTCGGAGGTTCTCGTTTTAATGTCCGCAGTAGTTCTTATTTTGATAATCCGTAATGGACATTGCACAGTCCCTGGGTCACTCAGGGTCCTGTGAGATTATGAACATGTGGCTCGGAACGAAGCACACGTGTGATGGCGTTGTTTTCTTTTTTTTCTTCTTCACCACAATTTCCAACAATGAAGTAAAATTATCCTTCCCCCGACACATGATCGCTTTCGCTGCTTGTGATAGTCCTCGAAAGCAATTGCTGTTTTTTTCCCACAGGACGGAAAAGCTCCACAAACAAAAGCCCCGCGCACCATGAAGAGCTGACGCTGACACAGACTTTGTTGTGGCGTATATTTTTATGCTCTGCTGATGAATTACTCTCTTTTTCCCCCTTGTTGTACACGGAAAAGTGGCGAAGCGAGTATTATTTTTCTTGCACATAACAAAACAACAAAGTAAAATTGGTTTGTCGGCGACGCCACGAGCCACGAGCTGACCTTTTTGATGCAATTTGATCATATACTAACCACTCCAAGCTCCTCTCTCGGTGCGTTTTCAACAGTGTGTAAAATAATATTATTCTTTCGCGTGTGTGATGGAGCAGAGCATATATTTGGAGCACCCGTTTTCGGGTTTTGTTTAATTTTCCGCTTTCACTTGCTGTGCAGGTTGTGTGATGAATAAAATTGCACCCGTACCAAAACAAGATTAATTATTCATCGCGCATTGCGCGAGCGAGCGTCCGGCGTAACACGTAACCTTTCGTTTACATTGTTTGGATTTTGGGGTGTTTTTTTTTGTTTGTTTAAACAACCAATAGGTGGGCAAATTTGGGCATGCAAACACAAATTAACGGCAACACAGTGGGATTGCTTCACTGCTGGTTCGCGTACGGTAAAGTGCACAAAAACAAAGAGTCCGGCTTGTTTGAGAGTCTCTCTTGTCATTCTGCACTATTTTTATCTGTCTCTTGCACCCTCCTCCGCTCTCTCCATCGCTCTCTCTTCATCTCTCTACGTATATCTATGACCTATATTTAAATAAATGAGCAGTCACCCCACCAGCACAACCAATAGAACGGAAAGAATTGACATTTTTTGTGCTGCTGTCACCATCCCCGTGTGATTCTCTGTCGTTTCTGACATTCTTGCACGAAGACTGCTGCAGGGACGGAGAGATTGAGTCGTCACTTTCAAGGGGGGGGGGGGGAGGATTGGGTGCATTAGCATGACGAGGGTGGTGAGCATTCGTTAAAGGTAGAATAGTTTGTTCGTGATCGTATTTTTCCCTTCACAATTCAATCTTATTCAAGACCAACAAAAAATAAAAGGGAAATCGTTCCAATCGACAGCAAAGTATTTGCGCACTGCAAGAGGGATTACAGCTAATATGCTGCGCTGATCCGTTTCTCTTTCACTTTCAAACCCAATTCACCCTCCTCCACCCACACACCCTCAATTGCGTGAGTCAATTTCACAAAGGAAAAAGGGAAACCGGCTTTTGTCGTTGGTTGGTTTTAATTATTACAATGTCCATTTCTCCGCCTCCCCAAGCCGGATGGTTTGAAATTGGCATTCCAACAATTTAAAATTCAAACGCATCCCACACACACACACACATACCGAAATCCATTTCTTTCGTAATCAAGCGCGATCATTGTGTTCTGTCGCCGGGGAAAACCCCCGCGCCGGATGCGTTGTTGATGGAGTGGAGTAAGGCGCATTTTCTTCCCGTTCCGTGTGGAAAGTGTGGAAAAGTGAAGCAAAAAAGCATCCATTTTCTGCCACACGTACACAAAAAAAGAACTACCGCAAGCAACATCAAATTAAAAAAGTGGAAACACAAGCCTCAAGACGGTTTTGGTTGAAGTTTCAATCAAACACACAAATCCATTTGCATTTAAATCAGCTTCTCTTTCACGGCGGTCCATTACCATAGTTATGAGTTTTTAATTATCCAATATATTAATATATGGATATCGTCATCGTCTTCCACTTTTATTTCTTTTTTCCCTCCCCTTCTTACTCCATCTCTCTCTTCACTTCACGGTTCAATCGGTTTTATCTTCATCCGTGCGATCGTTTCCCTTTCTTTTACGGTGGCGTTTACAACGCCCGGGCGCGCGCGGGCTCGCTCGCTTATGGATATTCTTTCTTTTCTTGCTTTCTTGTGGTGTATGATGGAAGATATGGATGATTATGTTGATGCTGCTGCTGCTGGTGGTGGTGTGGTGTGGTGTGTGCCACCCTTTTTGCTTTTTGCCATGTAAAATAAGGGTAGGAGTGTGAGGATGTTATGGGTTTTGGCAGCGGAAGTGGAGAAGGGAAGTGAATGGCATATCAAACACTCGCATCCAATACCGCGCTATTGAGGAAATGGCAAACGCACGGGACGGGAGATGAATATTTTGAAATGCATAGAAAATTATCCACTGTTTGCGAAACGGGTGTGTCTGTGGCCTCTATCATGGCTCATGGCTGTTTTTAGGTTTTCTGGGTGCGAGTCTCTGTAATGCGATCCGACGTAAGGGCGATTGAGCACACATTTTTGGCGTGGCGGCGTCGGACACAACACACACACAGGCTGAGGCCAGTTGTTTGCATACGGACCTAAAAAAAGGGGTTTTGTTTAAAAGGTGAGGTCAAAAGGGGAACTAAAAGGGGTTTTTTTAATGGAAAGCGAAATGCGAAAGACGCATTTTAAAAGCCTAACACGACAAAGATTTTAAGGTATCTCCAATATCTCCAGACACTGATGGTGTTGATGTTGGTATGAATCAGGCAAAAACACTTTCAATGTATTATTGGACATCTTCAGAATTAACTCTGAGCTAGATTCCAATTTAAAACATCTGAAAAAAGCTACCCTTTTTATCTTCAACTCCAATATCGCATTATCTTCGCCCGGAGCAAATTAGTCCTCAGAGTTTCAATTTCTTCGAGCCGCGATAGTTAAAGACTTTCAAATGTACGTGCCCAGTCCGTTTGCGATTTTCTTTCCTGCCTTGAATGACACCTTCCACGCCGAAGTGGCTCTGATGTTTCTGACGAAGTGTAGTCCTTCAAGCGGACGTCCATCACATCACAATCGCCTTGCCTTGCCTGTCTGTGCCAGCGCTGTGTCCCGCGTGTTCATTCATTGGGCCCTCTCACAAAGACCCATTTATCGAACCGAAACAAACCCCGGAATGTGATGATCGGCATCATCTCGAATATCCATGAGCCTATAACCAGTCAGAGTGGGAAGAAGAAACGAAGAAAAAAAGGTTCTCCACATCACGAACCGATGTGAAAAAGGTAGAAAACCCAAAGAATGGAATGGAATGAAAGATTGAACACAGAAAAGGTAACCAAAACTACCAAAACGAATATGAGAAAAGGGAGAGAGAGAGAGAATAAAGGAAAAATACAAACACGACGTACCAGAAGATCTTTGGATCAATTCCAGGCTTTGGCAACGTTAGACCTATGAACGCTCATAGTGGAATAGAAAACGGGCAAACGTGTGTAATACGTGTAAACGCACACGGTCATTTAAGACCGACCGTATGGGTTTTTTTCTTTCTTCTATGCAAAGAGAACCTTCCTGAAGGTTAATCGAAAATAGCCCAAATAACATAAAGCAAAACAGAGGAGGAGAAAAAAGGCAAAATCCACACAGTGTACACACAGAGAAGCGCAAACTGTCGAAACCACCAGCTGCCTCTCGCACGCTAGGGCATAAAAGGTGTTTATGTAGCGCAACGGCTTTGACCCAGGACTTTTACGAATATCCCTCCAAAAAAGCAAGCCATGGAATTCTTTTCTGCAAGAGGACGATCGAGACACGACCTTTTGCTTTTGCCCACTGGAACACACCCGTACGGACACGGCGATGACAACTGAATGCCACCACAGACGTGCGTTGCGTGCCCAGTTTCTTCTGTGCCGGGGACACAGCAAAAGGTTCCTCCAGCAGAACAACAGCGAACATGCGTTAGGTGTATTTTGAAGCCCTGAAACCCCGAGAGAAGTATGTCTTCTCTCTTTCTATATATCTCCGTTTGCGTTGTTGGGGTGCTGCGCTTTGCTTTGCGCTTGTTCGATTTGCGCTTCGAAGTTGTTAGCGTGCCGACCGGGCTAACTAACCTATTCAGGTTATTTATTGGAGGATGGCCTTTCTCTCGCCTTGCCGGTTTTCTGGACGTTTCATCTTGTGCCGCGGCCGCTGGAATAACTTGGCAGAAGGCTGATTTGTGGAGGAGGGTTGAAGTTCAATGAAAAATTACCTTTTACTGAGCTTTTTGGGCCAACTCTCCGCCACCGCCACCATCACCGGAGCAGGCGAACGAAGAAGTAAAGGAAAGTTGAAAAAGCCAACCCAAAAATCGTTGAAACATTGTGTGTGTGTTGAAATTTGATCCTTCCAGTTCTTCGGGTGTCCCTCTTTCTCTCTATCTCTCACTCCCGGTGTATTGTCTTTCGTGCCTCATATTACGTGTGCAGCTTTGTGGGATATTCGGGACATTGGAACTATATACAGTTGGAAATACGGTCGGGTGGTCACATCGATGGCATCATCATCATCATCATCAACCTCAAGCT
This sequence comes from Anopheles coluzzii, assembly GCF_943734685.1. Lineage (NCBI taxonomy): Eukaryota > Metazoa > Arthropoda > Insecta > Diptera > Culicidae > Anopheles > Anopheles coluzzii. Next base: position 74,025,807 of record NC_064671.1, read on the forward strand.
CTCTGTACCGTTTTGTCCGTCCATTTGCCACGCTGGAGATGATCCGGAGATTACCGCTTCCGTCCGCTTCTTCCAACTTCCATCCTCAAAAAAAAAAAGTTGGAACACCTTCTTCCCGTCACAAAAACCCCACCGGGAAAAGGCCTCAAAGACGACACGCCCGGTGCGGCGGTGCCATTTCAATTAATTTAGATTGTGATTTACCGGCTCCCGAATATGCTTCTTCTTTCTTCTCCCACCGTGCGAGTCATATCGGGTCTGTGATTCCATCAGACCCCGGGACGGATTCCCAGCGATCATTCGATATATTTACTGTTATGCCTTTCCGGCCCCGGCCACTAATGTGTGTTGTGTTGTGCGCATTCAGGTTGAGCGGTTAATTTTATGTTAGTTTTGTTTAGCGGGCAGAGATTACACACTACGCGTCCGTCCCCGTCCATGTGTCTGTCCAATACCTACTCGGCAGCACACTCTTGAAGTCGGCAGAATGGTGCGGCACGATTTCACATAGAATTTTGAATAAATTTGTCATTTGGACAGCGCAAAAAAAGCACTATCCTCTCGGGCGTGCGTAACCTGATCACTATCTCAGGCGGACTGTGGATGCCCTGCGCTTGATGGGCGTTTTATTCGCATGAACTACTACTACTACTACTGCCCGCTCTAAGCTGCCGCTTTGGTGGTAGGCCATTGCCTCAGATTTTGGGGGAGGTGGGGGACAATAGTAGGACCCGATGGTACCATCATGAACCATGGGGAGAGAGAGCAGAACAGGTCGCAAACCACGGTAGCGCGCTCGTAATTTTGCCGACAAAACTGTGGACCTTCTGAACTCCTCTCTAAGGGGCTAGCGAGACGGGGGAGATACGGTTTAGTTTCGATTTCATTTCGCACACGCGTTCTGTTCGTATCATTTCCATAAACGCTTCACGGTTCGCCGGTCGAGCGAACGCGGCCGCGCAATTACGGAACGCTCGGGATGGAGCTGCGATTTGCAATTCCAAAACCGTCGTCCTACTCCTCATCCTCCCTGCTGAACTTTTGGGCAGCATTTGAAAGCATTCTGATGGTGTCTGCAGACAAAAAAGTGCGACCGATTTTCTTTTAATAATATGCAATAATATATTCCCCTCTGTGGCGCGCCACCCTCTACTACTACTACTGGCACATTTCACATTTCCAGCCTTTTTGTTTTAAAATATGGCAGCGTCCAATTAAACGGCGATAAATTTCGACGGTCCGGAATGGAAGGGAGAAAAAAAGGTTTGCTGCTGCTGCTGCTGGTAAGGTATAAATAAAATGATACGAACGATTCCGACAAACGAACCAGATGGGGGAAAACCGACCCCCGCTCTTCGGAATCCATTTCATCCCTCACGGCGCTAATGAAACGGTCAAAACTCGGCCAGACTGCGACGTTCGAACGCCGCCGAGCCGTTTTGGGCCCTCCCTTCTGGCGCATTAATATACGGCTTACCTTCCTTACCTTCCGCCACCAATACGGGCGAACGTGGATGGAAAAAAAAGCACCGAACCGAACCCCGCCTGCCTCGCGAGAGAGAGAGAGACCCACAACACCACCGATGGGAATGTGGATGCAAGAGATGAGTCGTCTTTCTCGCTGGCCATCTTTTCCCTTCTTTTCCACGACGCTTGCTGCCGCCGACGACGATTGGCGTATCAATTTCCGAGCTCATCAGGAAATAATCAACCTAAGCTTGAAGGTTTTAGTGTTGCTTTTTCCCCCTTTCTCTCTCCCTCTCTTTCTCTCTTTTGATGTAGCAACGGTTTCTTTTTTCCCCCGCTTTGCTGACCAACCCCTTTGCGCCTCACCACCCCCCTGGTGGGAACTCGATCGGGTTAGTTTTTGGGGGTGCTCTATCTCCGGTGTACGCGCTGTCGCGACCAGTAAAGCTCATTTGTGATGGAAATGTGGCCACTTTACTTTGCCCGAGCGATTATTGATCATTGATTCAAACACAAACACACACGCACACACACAACCATTAATACCGGTGAGAGAGTATTTATGTATGAGAAATCAGTAGCAAAGCGCAACATGAGACTTGGAACGTTCCTTTCCACAATGGTTCGTTTGATACAAACTAATCATATTGCAAATAGCAGCAAATTTGCATTCATCATTGGTCAAAGGGGGAGGACAAATCAGTGAATGCATTAATATTTTGCGATGCATAATAATGCTTCAGCTATACAATTCGATGCACTTTGTAGTAGCGGTCTGTCGAGGAAGCGAATGGGCGAATAGTTTTGCAGAGTGTATGCAGACAGGGGTTTATGATATAACATTTCCGGTTGAGGGGTTTGCATGGAATATTAATAAATTAATAACTCTTCACTCAAAGCTACATTTTAAAATCAACTCGAATTAATGCTTCAAAAGCGTTAAGAGAAAAGGTATTTCACATGACGTTTGAGGGCTTTTTATACATTTTAATTATTTCCTTCAAATAAATAGGACGATTTCAACGATAATTACAATCGATATGTATGTGGATTTTGACATTTCCCGTCACAAGTTGTAGCAATAATCCTCACGTCAAATTTAAAGGCTGCTTTAAGCTGTGTGTATGACAGAATGTATAGGAGAATAAACTCCATCAATCAATTAAGAAGAAGAAGAAGAAGAAGAAGAAGAAGAAGAAGAAGAAGAAGATACATAAACAAGAAGAAGTTCAATAACAATTAAAAGGATGTTTTGACAAACATATTTGAAATAAAACATGTGTTTATGAATGACAGAACTGTCATCTGTCAATTGGATATGACAACAGAACAATCCAGATTGATTAATCTTTGACAGAACCAGGCTGAAAATGTCATATTTTTATCTGAATATCTCACAATTATAAGAGTTCTTTTTGAAATAAAATAAATATCAGTCATAACTTACATTTTAAACCAAAGCATAATAAATCGCACTGATTAAATAAAACACACCTACCCGGTTTGATAAAAATGCACAACCCATCCATCCAGTGCCCCGCTGGCGGAACATTTATAAGTCCCTATCCCGCCGCACAGTTAAGCTTCAAATCAAAACTTTAAAATTTATCTCCCAGCAACCAGCAACCAGCAGCCAGGCGAGAGTCAGCCAAGGCTACATTGGGAAATGGGAAAGAGCTGAGCAAGTGCGAGCTGGTGGAAGCTGCTGAGCCCAACTGATTGAATGTGGGCTTCAGTTCCGGTCTCTCGTTAGCTTCACAAACTTAGCGCCAACAAAATGGCCCATCCTCTTTCCATCCACCACCATCCCGGGAGCGACCGTTTTGTTTCGACAACTTAAGCCAACCAGGCGCGCGCGCGGACGGACCGGGACGGAAAGTTCTAGTTTTCGCCCCGAAGCGCTTTGTCCTTCCGAGATAAAGCCGTGCTGCTAGTTGAGGACACAAAGCTGTGGGGCAAGCAGCAGGGTGAAAAATTAATGTCGCACAACTTTCCCCACCCCCAGCAGTAGCAGCAGCACCACCACCATCAACCAGGGCGGCGGCCAGGGTTGCATGAGATGCTGGAATTGCAAAGAAATGCAGAGAGTTTTTAGAGTGAACTTTATGTAAACTTTCGCAGTAAAAGAAATATATATCTACCGACTGGCTGCGTTCCATCGCATGGTGGTGGTACTCTGCTGCTGCTAGGAGAAAAGCTACTCCGCTCGGTACAAAAAGGGGAAATGTCTTATCATAGTTTTCCGCTCCAGGTTTTTTTCTTCTTTTTGCTTCAATTCGCCACTCTCTCGCGCTGTTTAAACACAGCACAAACTTTCCGTCCCGGAGTGAGTTAAAAGTGTGGACCGGAAAGCAATGTTGAAAGATTGGGGTGGCAAAACTAGAACGAACTGTAACCCCTTTAAAGGAGATGTAAATGCATAATTGATGTTTGGCATCTGCATCCCGTTCGGGTTGGCGGCATCAGTGGAGGAACACTTTTCATCCCCGCCCGGTTTAACTCGCAGTGTGAGGAGGAGCATTGAAGTTAGAAGCGAGAGTTTCGCTGGACAAAGGAAATACTATTAACTATCTACGCGAGATGCAGAAAGTGTGCGACTGTCAGAAACTGTGGGAAGCAAAACGCGCGCGAGAGCGCTCTGGAAACTTTCTTGCTTTCTCATTATCGGAACATCGCGCCCAAACGAAGCGCGGAACAAACGGAATTCAGCTTCCTGCTAAAACTATAACTCTCCGGAGTGAAGCACACTGCAAAACAAAAGCGAAAAATTGTAAAGCAAAACGGACACGGACTTGGAGATAGACGTTGCCTGCCTGCCTGCCTGCCTGCCTGGCTTTGGCTCCCGGCGGTTTCGGAGGCAACTTCACCATGGTCGCAGCATGATGGTCTTTTTGTTTTCTATGACGGTTCGGCGACGTGTCGTGTAGATTTACGATTTCCGCGCGCCAAGGTGAGGAAATAAATTATCCTCTCCACCCTGGCCACTACTTGCACCTTGGACCGTGACGACCGTGGCGGTGACTCTCCAGTGTGCCATATGGAGCGTGGAAACTCCGGCAGAGGTCCCCAACACATGCTCCCTGAAGACTCGGCAGACTTCTTCCGGACGTCCTCCTATTCCAGAGAGACCTTCGCTGTCTACCGAAACACACATTGTGGAACGGCACTGATTGATGTCCACATCCCCAGAGCAGAGAGGTTCGGAGGTATGTCAGCAATTCATCGTCGTCGTCGTCATCGAACGCCGCAAGGGCGCGTTAGAGACCCTTGCCGGACTGGAAGCCGAACAAAAGCGCACAAGAGACGACCTCGAGGAACGGATGCCCAAAGAAAGCAAAAAGATTGATGGATGAAATGGTAGCCAAAGAGAGAGAGAGAGAGAGCGCGCTCCAACTGTTTCCTCCCGAAAGGCTGTTCCTTCCTTCTGCTCGGAACATGAGGCCAGTAAATTACGGAATAAGAAGACGGGAGAAAAACGGCTGACGTGTAGCGAAACTGCCCTCCGGGGCAGTCTTCCCAACATCCGCTACACGTATCCACGCGTTCGTTCGTTAATTAAGAACGGACACACAGAGAGAGCGAAGGTCCGAACGTGGCTAGGCACTCCAGATGCGCCGACGGTGGCATGCAAGTTCCCCAAAGACGCTGGATCCAGTTTTTATTGCAGCCGTAGCATGTATAATAATACTGCTCAGGTACTTGCTTCCGTCTTTCCTTGCGGGTCGTGTTTTACTTTTTTCGTAAAGCGAGGTAGAACACACCAAACTATAATGGCTGGAATTATGCTTTCCACCTCTCATGGTCCATGCTGTGGTCGAGAATTTCTTCTGGATCGTGCTGCGTGAGCCCGAAGATCCAGACGAGAGGGAAGATTAAATTTAATACACCACCACCACCACCACCACCACCATGTGTGTGTGCGTGTACGTGGGGAACATACCTCGGGGCCCGTATTCTACGCAGCAAAAGCCGGGGCTCGGCCCCATACACGTTTTGGCAGGCGCGAGCGAGCGATCTATGGGATAATTTATAGCCCTCTGCCCACCCCACGATTGCTCCCATGTGCTGGACTTGTCCAATGCGCCTTGGGAAACTTGACCTGGAAGAAAAGTGGCTGGAAGATGGCGACGGGAGACGAAACATGACATCTCCAAAGTCAGCTACAGGAGGGTGAATGTTTATGGGGTTTGATGTAATTTTAATATCTCCCTGGTGCGATCATCGTCTTGGTCGTCTCAGTCGTCTTGGTCGTCCGTGTCCAATGAGAGTGCGTCGTGGTACAATATTGATGTATTTCCCAAACATCATCCCACTCACGCACGCAAGTGGCACAGAAGAAGTTGTCCAGGCGCGAGAGGGGACACCATATTGAGCCAGAGCTGCTCGCTCAGAGGGCGAGGCGGATGCAGAAGAAGGCATCTACAGGGCGTGATTGATTTTGGCTGTTTCTCGCTCTGTGTGTGTGCCTCATTCCGCAAAGATTAGTGTGTCTCCCCTCCGACAGATTCAATCTCCTACTCTGGTGCCGAGGTGCCGAGGATTTCGAGAGAGAGGGTTCGTTCAACTAAAAACTTGACTCTTTTAATTGCCCGTTTTTATGAGTTGCGACGACGACGACGACGACGACGACGACGACGACATCTCCTGGGGACGTGCGTTCATCGTGGTTGTGACGTCTTTGGCGCGTTATTATGGACGTGTCTGTGGCCGTTTCGGAAAGTTACATAAATTAAGCTCGCAAGCGAAGTCTGGGAAAGTGTGCACACGGACAACACACAAGGTACAAGGCATGGTGGGACGCCGCGCCCTCGTGCCAACGGTAATAAAGTAATTAACTTTGCTAAAAGAGACCACACCGCGCCACAGTTGTCAGCGCCGCCATGTGACGACTCATACATTAGTGGCGGCTTTCTTCAGTGTGCTCCAGTTTTTTTGGACCAGGGAAGACAGGAACGGGGACATTAGCTCCACTGATGACAGATTTGTGTGGCCCACACAGCTTCCACAGGCTTGCGGCGGTTAATTAAGACCACCCGTTCCATGAGTCAACTCAAGAAGAACTGCTCTTCCGGGGTCACTCAGCAACTGGGTTTCCTTGCAGACCTCAGTCATTTACTGGGCAGTGGCATTTCCGGAAGGCGTTCAAAAATTAAGACACATCATCTGACAGACGCGTTGGTTTGGTCGTCTTACAGCACTGCTGCCTAATGTGCGAAGCGCCGCCGTGCCAAATGTGCATGAAGAATCTGCACCAACTTCTTGCTCTGGTTGTCTCCTGGCAATCATGTGTGCGGCGCAGGATGCATTTATTGTGCCATGATTTCCTTGTTAATAATATGTCATATCTTCCACGTCTTCGCGTCTCTCCCGGTCCCGGCTGGTGGTGGTACACTTCATTAGTCGCAAGCCGCTGCGGCAAGACAGCAGGCAAATCATAATTAACCAACCACCAACCAGGACCAAAGGCAGAAAAAAAGGCGTAAAGAGCGGCAGCGTAGGAATTTTTATTGCACATATGCACAGAGACCAACACAAACATGTGTGCGGCAGGCGGCAGCGGCGGCGACACTCTGCTGCTCTGTCAGGCGCATAATTGGACGACCTGCGTGCCCTTGTGCCCGCCGCGTTTATGCGACGAGCAGAGCGAGTTGACGTACGACGACGTGCTCACTTTTCTGTTTTATGTTGGCCGACGCGCCCAGCCAGCGGACGTCACGGACAAACCAGAGAGTTACAGATTTCAAGCATCAATTGGCCACAAATGTTGTGATGTCTCGGGAGGGAGGTTGTGTTTTTAGAATCCAATTTTGGAGAACTTTGAACGACTTGTTTTGGACGACACCAATCTTTGACCTCTTGGAGCAAGTTTTGCATGAAAAACACACAAAGCAAGTGATTTACCTTGGTTTGTGTGTCGTCTATTTGGTTGCTCCGAAGTTCCATTTACACAGTGGACTAGCGTACAAGCAACATTTCTCCCAAACACACACACCGGTGCTAAGGGAGTGGTGGTCTTGGCTTTTCACCAACTCTCTGTTGCATTGTGTTGTTGACACTGGGCAAAAAGCTTTCTTCTTGGAGTTCGTTCACGTGTCTGTGATTGTGTTCCGAATGCTCGCTCAGTAACTCGCTCAGGTTCCTCCTTCTCAGCATCATTATCAAGACGACGCGCCGCTCCTCGCTCCTGCGCTGGCCCGTAATTAAATCTCGCTGGGAAAAAGCGAAACGTTGTCGTCGGTAAGGTTTTCTTGGGCGCGTTTCAGATTTCAGGCAAAACCGCCCTCTCCCCAGCGCGCGACACGTTACAGAGTTCTTTAATTAACCTTCTATTCTCCCACACGCGTTCTCCCACCCGAACCAGAAACTTCTACCGTCCATGAGCTGTACGTCGTCGCGGATATTGATCCCGAAAGAAGCTGCAAAATTCAACCCGCACGGCCCGGGGGCCATTCGCCTTTTGACCTTAAGATGTTGTCATCTTCTCTCTCTCTTGCCCCCCAAAAAGTGCACTTTGTCGGTTCGATACACACAGTGCGAAACACATCGCGTTCTGTTTTGTTGGAGTTGGAGTTGGGTCTCCTCCGAGCTTTGCTGGCTGGCCCGTGCAGTGGTGCGCACCGGTAAGCTTTTTTAGCGATTTCAAATGCAAAACGATGCATGAAAATGCAAACACACTCTCCCACAGCGTGTTTGCGGGAAGTGTGGCAATGGAAGTAGGAGAAGGAGGTGATATTGCGCGCGACCAGGGCAAACCTGTTTTTTGTGTTGCATTTTTTTCCGAAGCACCCCAAAAAAGGATCGTGCCCAGCGGGTGGTTCCAGTGGTTCCAGTGGACCTAGTGGCTCCTGCGTCCCCTAGCGCATCAACATAAACGACGCCAAATCAACCGAATGGAATGGGAATGAAACTTTCTTTTGGTGGCTGTGTGTATATCTGTTTTGATAAAGAAAAAAGAACACTTTGAGATGAAAAACTCTGCTTCGTTTTGTGTTATCATCGCTACGGTTCGAAAAGCTTCAAACGTTCTATCGCGTAACCCTCCCTAGAAGCGCATTTTATTTGCACAATACTTGTTCTGACGCCCTCCTTTCCCACCCACAACAATGAAATGACGTCCTTGCCATAACGATAGAAAACAAATTTTCTCACCAGGGGCACCAGCAGCATCAGCATCAGGCAGCTTGGAAATGGAAATCGAACGGAAAAACCGTCTCTTCTCGCGCGTGTTTGCAGCGCTCGTCGTAAAAAACACAAGTGAGCATTGCTGCAGTTTGCCGCTCAAACGAGGGCGCAAATGCAGTAAAAATATCCAACCGCTTGGTGCAATGTTCATCAAAACCTTCGAGTCTTCCCTTCGCTTCGTGCTTCTCACCCATTTCCCTACAGCCCCAAAGTAGTGTCGAGAGTTGATCGACTTTCATCACCATCTCACCACTTGACCGGGGAATAGCAAGCATTCTCTGGGTGGAGAAAGATGATGTCAGCTGCTGGGAGAAGGACGACAAAGAGACGTGTTTGTTACATGCTTCATTGGGATTTTGTTCAATCTTTTCTCTCTCCCTTTTTCTGCTGCTAATAAAAGTGGTTCCAATGCACCGTAACCGTGGAATTCCACTGCAATGGAGAAGCAATCGGTTCGGGAGGTTTTGGGAGGGTTCGATCAATAAAGCGCACCACCCATAAAATAGAGGGGAACAGCACACCATTTTCAGTAGGGCAGCAGCCAATATTAGCTTATCCCGCGCTTGCTACATCTCGACCACAATCCACACACACACACACACACACACATACACACACACACACACACACACACACACACACACACACACACACACACACACACACACACACACACACGCACATCGAGAATGTGTAGCATTTAATTTCGCTGTAAAAGTTAATCGATGATTATAGGGCATTATAATATGTGGGGAGACTGACGGGGTAAAAGAGACCCTCTAGAGGAGGGAGGCTATGGTGTGGTATAGGATGTGATGAGTTGTAAAACGGCACACACACACGCGCGCGCGTTTCTCCCCGGTTCCCAAATGCGAGTTAATTAAAAACAAAACCACAAATCGCGTACGTACGCGCCGCCACCATTCCATTCCTTGGGCCGTAAGCGCAACGCACCGAATTGTGGTCCTTCGAACCGGAACGGGCCGCCATTACCACCACCGCAGGGGCAGTGATTTCGATCGTCGCGCGTCGCGTTCACTGCGATCTGATAGCTCCAAACTGTGATATTAGTGTGTGCGTGTGTGTGTGAGAGAGAGAGAGAGAGAGAGAGTGAGAGAAGAAGAGAGATAGTTAATGGATTTTATCTCGTAAACCGGAAACTCGATATCGGAACCGTATCACGTTTGGTGCGCCGCGTTCGGTCATCCCAGCAACTCTTCCTACCCTCCGCATGATAAAACCTGTGGGACCTGGGTATAATAATAAACGCATCTTGTTCGCATTTCGGGCAGTTTCCGTGACGTTGTCATGGCCACGCAGCGACGCGGTGGTGTAACATGTGGTGACCAGACGCCCGTGGCAACACAGGGCGCGCGCGCGTGGAGCAGAAATGGGTTTGATTGCATCGGCTGCTGCTGCGGCCGGTTTGATGAAGCGGCAGTGATTAAGTTTCAAATTTATATACCACCGCCAAATATTGCGGCAAACACTGGTTTTCTGTTTCCTAGTTTATAGCATTTTGTTGGCCCATAAACAATGGGTGATGCCGTTTTTTTTGGTTGGCTTTGCTCGTTTGTTTTCGTTGTTTTCGAGAGAGTCCGTTTTGGGGGGCGATGCCATTATGTAATATGGTTTTGTGTTTTGTTATTTTTATGCGATCATATATGTCACTCAAAATGTGCTCCAGTTTCCAAGGGCGGGCACAAAATGGGGGAAATGTATCGTTTGTCCGAGTAAAGATGACACATAAACAGTGCATGGAGTGTGTTGCGTTTTTTTAGGGAGCTGTTTTTGTTATGAAATCGTACGTTTTAATAGTAGTGTTATTTATTTCTTTTCCACTTGCAATAATGCCAACAATCACACACAATCCTGCCCAATACGCGACAATTCGATTAAAACCCCACACTAACGGTCGTTTCCAGACGACTCCTCATTACGGACGACCCAGATGCGTCCTAACAGTCTAAGCAGAAAAGCCCTGCCCTGGGGGCCCATCCCTGCAAAATGATGCTCCACACACACATACATAGCTTTTTGCAGTGTGCTTTCCCTTTGTATGTGTGTGTATCTGTAAAGAGCACTTTTCATCGCTAGCAGGCCATGGAAAACGATGTCGCTTGGCGGTGCGCTCTTGTGCGCCGCGATGGAAGAGAACACGTGCCCATTGGCACAGTTTTTTTTCTCTCTCTCGAAAGCCCCACCATCACCTAATGGGGGTGGATGGGTCATTTAATGCTGGCAGCAGTAGGACGGAAAGTCGCCCTTTTGCACACTGAGGAGGAAACGATAGGCGCACAGGTCGTTTGAAATCAACCCGAGAATGTGCAAACGCGAGCTTTGCTTCCCTTTCACTCGGTCGTCCACACGGAGCCTATTGTTTCACTAATACTTTAAAATGGGTGGATCCCTTGGGGGTGATCTCTTGTGTGATGGGTTATGCGCTTTCATTCCCCGTTCCCAGCACATTGTGAAGGCTTAGAAAATGGGATACACCACCCACAAAACCGTTGGTTGGCTCGGGAGCTCAGCGCATAATGTTCCATTTCACTCTTGATACGCTGCTTAAGTGGTCGAAGGAAGGAGGTGCTTTCACTGACTATGTCGAGGGAAAAACGGGGTCTAGTCCCATCACCACCATCGGAGTCAAAGCCCGATCGTAATAAAACGTTGAACACAAACACATCGAAATGAGACATAAAAACCCTTTACTCTCTACTGCCAGATTGACGCCAAATGGATTCTGGATCCCCCACCCCGGGGGCCGGAACCATACAACAGCTGCAAGCAGAACGGTTTCTACTGTGGATTCCGAAACGATCAACAACAACAAAAAAATAATACATGATGATGGCGGCAATGATGATGATGGTGATGGTGGTGAAAAAGTAAACATTTGCCCAGGCCGGCGCGCGCGAACGCGCCCGCGTTGATGTGCGTGCTAATTAGGCATTCATCCAAATTAAAATCAACATAATAAATATTTATTGTTTAGTGTTGATCGATCCACACACACACACACGCTAGAGGAGATGAAGTGGAAACAAAAAAAAAAAGAAAGTCCAACCATTTGGTGCGTGGATGCTTTGGCATCTCTCACCAACCGGCCACAACCATCATCATTCCTCATCCCATCATTGTGCGTGCTATGAAAAAGGGATAAGCAGCACCCACTTTTGTCTTTCGCCTTTCTTTCCCCTCTTACGCCCCACAAGCTGGGTTGGCAAGTGGCCGTTTTTTAATTCACACCACACATAATCGGTCGTCGCTGCTGCTCTGATGTTCCCGACGTTGCAGACGCAATTTGGGAACAGTTGCAAGCATTTGTCTGCGCTGATGACGGGGAGGGGACCCCTAGGTGTTGCCGCTCTGAAGTTGCAAATTCCCCTCAACCTCCACAAACTCCTATCTCCAATGTTCTCCCATGTCAATCACTGACAGCACGGCAACACGGGGAATTTATGCCACAAATTTCTCACTGAAACGGGGAGATCTCTTCGTTAAAGCCGTCAATTGTCGTCCCTTTTTTGGGGTTGGTTGATGTGAGTACGCTCTCTCTCTCTCTCTCTCTGTATCTCCGTGTGCAGTTTTCAACTGTTTCTGTGGCTCCATTTCCAGGATCTTTGATGGTAACGAACGTAAGACGTCTTCTCGGAGCAAGAAACAACCTCTAATCCTAACAATGGTTGGTGCTGGTGCACACCTTTTTACTAACCCGGGGTGGACGCATTAACTGGGTCGCGCTTGGAAACGGGTTTTTTGCTGTTTCAGGAGCAAGCTCTAAACCCCAATACCCATGTACAGCTCCGCAGTGCTCCGCGTTTGTTTCTTTAATCCGATGGTAGCGAATTTTATCTCTCCTCCTATATCCCCGGCCGGCGCAATATATCCCGTAGGATGCCCGAGACAAGATAAGCATTGGCAAGTGTGTGTGTGTGTGGAGGTCATAAAACAAGCGCGCAAAACAACACAATAAGCCCTTTTTGCTTTTTAGGTCACTCGGAAGAGAGCGTTCGGTCGTCGTGGTGGTATGAAAAGCTCTCCCCCCCCATCTACTTCTGTGTGTCTTTAGGACGCTACACCACTGCCACTAGTTTTTCCATAGCACATAAATCATAACAATTCTTTCGCTCGTTTCCTTTTGCCGCCCTGAAGTCGTCTTACACCTCTTACAAACTTCATTCAATGGGCATTCATCCATTTCTTCATTTTTTGTGTGTGTGTGTATTTTTGTCGTATGGCGCCGACAGCTCGATTTCCAATTTTTCCATGCCCCGCACCAAAGTACCAAAAAAAGGAGTGGACGATTTGTGAAGCAGGGCAGCAGAAAAAAGAAAGCCCCCAAATAGTCTGTACTTGGGAAGCCAACTTATTATTCAACGAAACAATGGTTATTTATAGAGTCTGTGTGTCCTTGCGAGCCTTTGGCTTTTTGCTGTGGCTAAAGAAAGAAGGAAAAGGCTAAAATCCATTTTTGGACTCAAAACACACACACACACACACACACACACACACACACACACACACACACACACACACACACACACACACACACACACACACACAAAACTATTGTGTTAAATTCTCGGTTCTGGCACGCCACTGTAACTTCTTGTTGGCTAACGGATCGAACGGCGGGAAGCTGCTACGCGCGAAAAGCCATTTTCTCAACCACACACACCACAAAGTGCTATCCAAGTTGTTTTTTTTCTCTTCCTACTTTCCCGGATGACTCTTATCCCATTTTGTCCTCCGTGCACAGCTTCCTGCCTTGTGTCTTGTAGCGGCACATTGTTTCGCGGTTTTGATTTATGTCGGTGCACACAAAGTTTCACGCTCTGCCGTCCTCGGTCCCGTCGGTCCGAGGAAAAGGACAAAAATGGAATAAAAGTTCGGTACCATAAAATATTCATTGGCTGCGTGGCTTGTTTTTGTGTGTGTCCAACAATGCACGTTGCATAAGGGGCTTGGGACCCCAGCCCCAGTAGCGGCAGCCGGGGACCCTAGCTTATCGGTAATTTAAATGGCGACATGAAAGTGTTATCTCCTCAAACCTCAAGCCCTCGGCAAGGCAAGGCACATCTTCTCCTTACCCGAAATTGTCCCCAACTGGAACAAGAAGTGACCTCCCGGTCGGTCTGGTGAAAAGCCAACCGAAATATGCACAACTGAATATCCCCCAGTGAATTCCATTAAACAAAAAGGCGATAATTCCCCGGTTCGATAATTCCACCGATTCCGTGGGAATCGGAACAACAGCGTTAAGGGTTGGAAAGAAGCACACGCAAAAAACTGAGCAAAACAACGCACTCTCTTTCTTGGCCGCTTGTCAAACCGCCCGAAAAGCAATTCGTAACCGAACCGGGGGGGAGCGCGCCAACGGTTGACAAAATCACACAACGACTCCGCACTTATCGCGCACTGACGTTTTGAAGGATTCCGTTCGATCCCCCCCAAAGAAAGTGGGTGTGTGTGTGTGTGTAGTGCGTGAAGTGGAACAGACTTCAAAAACTGATCGCGCTGACTTAAAACGACCCGCCCCAGGCAGGGACGTTGTGCTGCATCGCCTGCCGTTTAATGCGTTTCTTGTGTCGTTTTGGCCTTAATCGTGTTGGATTGTGACCGCGTCTGCTCTCTTTCTCTCCTCTGTGGAGCCCGCGGAAGCAACCTAAAGAGCTAAAGCTAATTCGAAAACAATCGTGCAAAACTCCCCCTTACGCTCTGGAGTCTTCAAGTTTTGGGAGGACATAAGAGAGCCTCAAAGAGAGAGGGTCGGTAATCGGAACGGTGTGTTGTCATCCTGGGGTTTGACATCTCAACCAGATATCGAAGACTACAGGTAGCGCTGCCTGTTATTATCGGCCACAGACAGGTCCACCTAAAACTGTACTGCAGGGTTTTTGGGACCCAAGTCTCAGCATGATCCTCCAAATCTCCTATTCCAAAGAGTTCAAGAATTCCAGGATCCAAGTAACCATTGACAGATCGCTCATGTTATCAAGGTTTAAGGATTTACTTACTGCGTTGCCAACCCCTGCTTTCCAGGTAGGCACGCTGTAAAAAGGGCAAAACGGTCTTTTTGTGTGTTGCGATAAGGTCGCACGGAACACGGGATACACTTTGCGGTAACAGAAGTAGGAAATTAAATCAACCAAACCAAGCGAGGCCTGGGTTTTTGCAGTCTCCTCTCCCCCGTCCGGTTTTGGTCTTTGTGCACCTTAGAGCACCCATTCTGCAACATATTCTGATAATATCCTGTTATTAACGTTCTTTTTTCCTTCTTCTTCTGTCTTTACAGGATGCCACCGGTTGCAAGATAAGACTCCCGGCGGCAGCAGCAATTCTCCGGGAACGGGATGTCCGGGTTTTAACCTTCGGGGCAAATAAAAATAAACCCCTCCAGAGAAGAACCTGCGGGACAGCGAGTGTACAGATAGACACACACGCCGGTAACTAGCAGACCAAACAGGCACAAAATATCACCGTAGTCGGAACACCGTGTAGTACACAGGAGTTTGTTGGAGATACAAGACGCAGACGCCCTCCTAGAACACACCATCCCTCGCGTGTGCGTGTGTTTGTGATTTATGGTGTAATTTTATTGGAGAAGCGCGCGCGCACACGATCATCGCAAAGAAGAGAACTCCACGGTTTGGCGGGGGTAACCGGCCTCGCCTGTGTACCGTGCACCGAACACCGATCAATCTTGACGGTCCAAGCGACTACCCTTCGGGCTTGTTCTAGCGAAGCGTGACACCACAACCACTCAACTGCAGCAGCAGTGTCTTTATACGTCTTAAAACCGTCCCAAGATCACACAAAACACTCAAAGAGGCACGCTCGTTTAGAGCATCACTTTACCGCACGGCTAAAACTCTGGTGACGGTGGCGGCGGGTAGTGCTGCTATGTCGAAGGGGAGACCACCCGAAGAACCACCGGAGAAACACAGATAGAAACGAATAATTAAATATTCCATCTTGACGCCCGCGCCAATGGTCCCCTTGTCTCTCTCTCTCTCTCCGTCCTGACAGGCGCGGTGTTACATTTCGAAAGCCAACCAACCCCTCGCACGTTCAAGTGTCTTACATACACACACACGAGAGAGCGATCGAGATCACGATCGATCGGCCAGCGTGTACCCACTCCCATCGCGGTCCCTAGGCGAAGGCAAAAACCGGAGCCAAGCCCAAGAGCGGTGTATCTGTTTGTGTGTGTGTGTGTGCTTTAGCTTTCCGATTCGACGCTTCGACGACCGTACGCAACGGCTAATGCGCGCAACGGCACGACCTGTGTGCCGCGGCGGTTTCGGAATGCTTTGCGCAAGGCAGCGAGCGCGCGCGGCAGCAGCAAGTTGGAGAAGATAGTTTCAGGAGTTGGAAAAAGGGAGCGCTGACACGCGGCTCACGATTCGAAAGGGGGCATAGGATACAGAAAGCAAGAGAGAGAGAGAGAGAGAGCAGGAGGTCCACCGCGGTGCGCATAAAACATAAACTTCCCGTCCCCGGACGGGCTTGCACAGCTGTGCCTCCGCGGAAGCCTCTCATCGTTCGCGCACAAAACGTTCATTAAGCGGGCAGGCAGGCAGCAACTCAGGCTCATTTCTTTCGCCTGCTTGCTTGCTTGTGCTAAGGAAGGGCAGACGGCAGCCTACTATGATTGTACCCAGCCAGCACCCTTACGGGAAGAAAACTAGAGAAACGGAGAGAAAGGAAAAGAAAACTGGGATCTTACAAGAAGGCTGCTAAAGCAGGAATAGAGGGAACAGCGCAACAGCAGGTACAACCCCTCGGCTCAAGCACACACACACACACACATCCAGTCCAGTTCCAGCCAGTGTTTCTGAAGTGTGTGATAAATATGTGTGTGTGTGTCCACATACATTTGGAAGGAAGCAACTACTTAAGCGCAGTGTAGCGAGGGCGCATTAGACACGGACACATACCTTGCATCAGAGGGACTGTTTCGGTGCCCTCCGACATCGTTCCTTCCCTGAAAACGAAACGAATTCGTTTCGCATCCAGTAGTGATGGATTGGGGTCGAAACATGAACATGCTGAGGCAAGCGGGGGGGAAGGGGATTAACAAGCGAAACGAGAGAAGCATTGCAGTGAATATTCAGAGCTCAAGAAACACAGAAAAGGGGGACAAAAGATGCTAAGCCAAAACCGTTTTAAGAGGGCGCGCGGGACTTTCAGTTCGTCCCTTCGGCAGGCAATTGTATCTAAGCAATATTGCAACTCCCCACACTCGTGGGTGGGACCATTAATTGGGGCGTAGTGAGTGGTGCATTTCACTAACATGTTTTTTCACCCTTTCTTTTTAGGTTTTATGTGTGTGAGTGTGTATGAAAGTGAAGATCCTTAACCCAATTGGAAGCAAACGAGCCAAAGCCTCAAAAGACTCAGATGAGCTGGTGAAAGGAGTAGTGTTGCGTGGGTTTGTGTCTCTCGCAAAGAGACGCGGTGCGAGTGTGTTTATGATGTGTGGCAAGTGTTAGAAACCCTTTCGAACACCCACTCACTCACACACACACACATACAGAAAACGGTGTGTGCGTGTGTGCTGTGTTAAGGACATTGTGTGTGGTGGGGACGCGCGTGCATGTGCATCCGTTCCGATCTGAAGCCGTCCCACGACCACGACCACCACCGCCGCCAGAATGTCGTGCTGTGAGGGCACTCGGTCGCTGCACAAGCGCTACAAGATATCCCTGGCCACCGGTGGTAAGGCCGGTCGGAGTGAGGCGACGACGACGACAGCAGCGGCAGCAACTTTATCACCATCACCACCAGCGAATGATAGCAGCCGGGTGTGCGGCATGGCGATCGCGGACCTTACCACGCGCCACAGTGATAGTAGTAGCGGTGGCGACCGCCGGGCAGACGGTGCCCGCGACACCGACCTTAGTATAAGCACTACCAAAAGTGACCCCCGGTTTAGTAGGAACGACAGCAGCAGCAGCAGTAGTATTATCAGTCCCGCCCGCACACGCCGAAGGACGACGGGGTCGGACACGGCCCGAAGGAAGTGTGTGGTGGTGGGGTCGCCGCGGACCGGCTGGACTGGCCATCAGCGGCGGCATGTCGGCGGGCTGTTGGTAGTTTTTGTAAGTAGCATTCTGCTGGTTCTGCTATCGGCGCCCGACCGTGCCGGTGCCGTACTGCTCGACACGAACGGCGGTGTTGGGGGCGCTGGGGAGGGCAAAGCGCCGGTGCAAGCGTTTGGCGACGAGCTCGGTGGGGTGAATCTGGAGCGCAGCATAGCGGCAGTGTTTAGCCGGGTGGCGTACGGGTCGACCACCACCACCAAGCGCAGCATACCGGACAACGTGTACGTGCCGAGCCTGACGACCGTCTCCACGCCGCTGCTGACCACGTTCAGGTGAGTGTCCACCAAGTGGGGTGTGTTGATTTATTTACAGGATAACAGGGAGGGGTTTTTTCCGTTGAATATACTTTGCCTTCCGACCGAGACCGGTAATTATGGTGCCGGAACGGAACCGTTCTGGTACGGGCAAAACAGGAAGGAAACTGCAGAGTCTTCGCACAGACATGACGGGAATTTGTAGGGTTCTTCAGCTAAAAGTTATTTGATTTGCATTGATTTATAAGTCATCAGTTTTTGTCTCTAAATGTCTTCTTATTCTTCTTTTGTCAACGGAGTTTATCCTCTAATCTTGCAGAGTGCATCGTAATCAGAGGTTTGACCGTCTATTGTCGAGATAGACATTATGAATGTCTATTTCTCTTTTGGTTCTTATTTTGGTCTTATTAGATGAAGACGAACATCCTGTCAATTGTGTTTGGTATTTTTCTGACAAATTCCGTTTTTGACAAGATGGATTCGATATGTTAAATTTTGATTTACTTTAATTTTAAGGCCATAGACAACCAATATTTTGTCCTCAAAAGGCTATATTAGACGTGGACAAATATCATGTCAATTTTGTTTGGTAATTTTCTGTCGTATCCCAATTTGACAGATGGATTCGATGTCTTATATTTTGCTCCAATTTTAAGGCAATAGACAACTAATTTTTACCTCTAAGTCAGGAGTCTCCAAACTACGGCCCCCTCGAGAGCCTATTATGCGGCCCGTGGAAACGTTATGAAGGTTAAAATAAATAGTTGATTATTGTGACTATTTTTAAAGAAAATGTAATTGTTGCTTTTAAGAGACGTAGACCAAGCTTTAATAGTAGAAAGCTATTGGAGTTTTGTATATTATGCTAGTATTTTCTTATAAAGACTAAATTGAAACGTTCGCATTAGATACAGGCAACGGAAAAATGGCCCTCAACACCATTATATGTGAAGCAATGCGGCCCGCGAACTGAAAAGTCATCAATTTTTGTCTGCAATGCACCAAGTTTTGTCTGTCAGTCTCTTTGGAAAGAATGTGTTACTAATGATACCGTGAAGGGAAAATTATTATACGAGGATTGAACACGATATCCTTTACAACAGTGTACCACATGCCTGTGGTATGCACTACCTAGTACGTTCGGATACTAAGAGCATAGAGCCGTATAGGATGCAAATATCCTCCAATCCACTAATCAGATGCCGTCTATCGTTCCCGCTACTACCACCAACACACACACAGCACGTTCACTCACTTGCGCTCTCATATGATAATAGCTGATAATACATCTTCACGTTTTAGCTGGATTATAGATAAATATTACCTCAAAAGCCTTATGATGGTCTTAATTTGAATTCCTTGAAGCTGTTTTCACATATAAGTTTGAAACATAATACACTGCATATTAACATTCAGCTCAAGTATCTTGTAAATTTACAAACAGTTCTACTAGAGGCCAATATCCCAAACCAGGCAAGGCGGTTAACCCTGCTTCCCATATAGTTCCCGCTCGACAGCAGAACACAATTCAAACATAGTCCAATAAATCATACTGCTCGCGCCTCCCCAATAACATAACTAGTATGCAAATGTGGGCAACTCCCCTTCGAACAACACCTTCAGAAGACGACCTCCTCGTCAAGAAAATTAGTGCCTGGTGCGCCCGTTAAATGCCGCGAAGAGAACCTTGCGCTTGCTGGACACGTGGGAGTAGCTCTGAGCGCCCCCCTCGGTCATTTTTGGAGTTCGATTCGAGACGCTCTTATGAAATGGAACAGTTGAACAGTTGGTTGTGTAACGTAAAAACACGAGCAGTGTAAGGCAGTAAAACCCATCATCCGGAACGACGAGTCCCCGGAAGTCACGGAAACTCCCCTCCACCCTGTCGTGACGCGTAACGTGAAACCCAATTTCCTTCCTCTCTGCTGCGGGAGAATTTGTTTCGGGTTCCCTTTCTTCGTGTGAAATGCATCAATTAGTTCGTTCCGTGTACCATCCATTTCTGATGACCGTTGCTTGTCATGTTAATTAAAACCACGCTTTATTTTTCATTTCCCCTTTTCTGATTTAGGTACGACAACAAGAACAAGGACGCACTGGGCGGATCGAGCCCGGGCGGTGGCGCCGGACTCGGCGAGAAGGACTCGCACTACAACCAGCAGCAGATCAGCGCCAACCACCGGAACTACGAGCTGGATCTCGAGCGGGATCACGTGCTGCCGACGTCGGCACCGAACGCGGAAATCCTGAAGAGCAACAGCAACCCGACCTACCCGAACCCGAACCGCCATCACAACCACGATCGTCATCGGCACTCCAACTCGACGCCATATCCGCACGGTAGGTTAAACTCTTGGAGTAGAATCTTCCGAACAGTGTCACTAATTCCAAGCAATTCTCCGCAATTCTTCAAACTTTTAGGTCACAATGCGAAAAAGGGCTTTCCAACCAACTCGATGTTCGCGGGCGATATCCCCGCGTACTCTCCGCCCTCCCGTACATTCTTCACGCCACCGCTGCCCCGCAACTACACCAACCCGTTCGCTGACAAGCCAACGCTGCGCGGCACCAACAGTGACAGCACGATCGTCAACACGGGAACGTACGCAAACCGACGGCCACTGCCACCGCCCAGCCTGATGCCGGGGCACGAGCGAATCCCGATGCGTCCGCCAGATCTTGTTCCTGGTGCACCCGGAGCTGGTAATCTCGGCGGTGGAATGGCACCCCTGCCAAACCCTGCTGGTAATGGTCCCGCCTCGAAGGTCGGTCCGGATAATGGTGGAATGCTACCGGCAGGATCGTCCGGTCTACCCAACTCCCAATCGATGGACGCTCAGCGCAAAAAGGCGCTCAACACACCCTCGGAGAAGTCGAACAAGTTGGACGCGGCCAAGGGCGGATATGACGGAAACAGCAAGCTGTTTCTGCTGGACGAGAACGCCAACTCGAGTGCGATCTTGCCGAACGGGATGCACTTCCCGTCGATCTCGCGCATCCTGTCTGGTTCGAACGGACGCCCGCAGATGATACCGGACGTACTGCTGCGGTCAGTCACTTCAGCACCTCGTCCGAATCAACCAGCGTACGACCTTGGAGGAGGTGGTGGAGGTCTCGGTGGTGGTACGACTTCCCTCAGCAATGCGAAGAATCCAGGCAGCAGACCGGGCGGTTTGGATGGCGACCGTGATCGAGATGGTGGCGATGGTGGAGCATCGGAAGGACCTGAGGGTGGCGATGGTCGTCGTCACTTTGAGGATGACGAAGGCGAAAACGATGAAGACGAGGAAGATGAAGAGGATGATCCGTTTGAGGAGGGTGCCGCACGGCAGCAACCATCCGGCGGTAGTACCTCACACATTGCCACCTCCACCGTATCGTCCATGCACGTGCAGTCGTCATCATCATCCCCGATTACCCAGCGGATGCCCAACCTGAACCTCAAATCCGTCATGATCAAGAACGGCACGGGCGAGGAGGGTGCGGGCGGCGGTAATGCCGGTGGAGCGTACGGGAACGATCGCAACTTCCAGGGCGAAATCGCCGACATCAGCACGTGGACGATCGCGTGGAACGTGCACGTCTACCTGTCGGCGATCCTGTTCACCATACTGGCCGTCTACTCCATCTTCAAGATCATCTTCTACGACAAGCTGACGCACCTGTTCTCGCAGGCGTACTTCATCAGCATCCACCTGATCCTGATCATCATCTGTCTGCTGCGCATCTTCTACCTCTGCTACGATGCGTACAACATGCACTTCAGCTTCAACCTGTTCGTGTCGGAGCTGCTGCTCAATCTGCCCCTCACCTTCCTCACGACCACGTTCGCCATTTTGATCCTGTTTTTGCTGCTGCGCTCCATCAACCACAAGACGAACCGGTACAGCTCGATCCTGCGCCCGCTCACGATTATGATCGGGTCCGGCGTGCACGTGACGCTCTGCATTACGCTCCATCTGGTGGAGTCGTACGAGACGAAGCAGTTCTACCACAAGCAGCATCAGCTGCAGCTGGCAAACAAGCAGCTGCTGGGCGCTGGGGCCGGTATGGGAGGGCGGGGCGGTGGTGTGCATGCCCCTCCGACCAACATCCAGATACCGCCGCGGGTCCTCTCGCTCATCTGCCAGATCATCTACATCTTCATCTGTCTCAGCCTGGGCATCCTGTACCTGTACATGTACCGGCTGCTGAAGCGCATCCTGCACAAGAGCCAGAACTACATCCACGGCTACAACAATCTGTCGTACGCGATCCACATCACCATTGCGACGGCACTGCTGTTCATTCTGCTGGCCGCGCTACAGATCTACGGTGCGATCAGCATCAGCTCGCAGACCCGCGTAAAGCTGTCGCCAAGCAGTGGGCTACCGGGGGATGTTCCCGGCGGTCGTCCCGGTGGTGGCGGCGGCGCCGGTGGTGGTGGCACACTCTGGGCGTCACACATCGAGATCGATTGGTTCCAGTGGGGCTACCAGTTCAGCATACGCTTCATCGAGATCGTGATCGTGGCGCTGCTGTCGTGGGTGACGGGTCTCAAGACCGGCACCTCGAAGGTGATCCAGCGCGAGAAGGACATGGAGCAGCCGAACGCGAGCGGGTTCGCCCTGTTCCCGTGCACCTCCAGCTCGAGCCAGGAAAATTTCGAAACGGACTACCCGGCGGTGTGCAACACCAACCGCAACCTGCACACGTACACGATGCGCACGGGGAAGCCGATCTACGACGACAACTTTGCGCTCAACTCGCTCAACCTCGAGCCGAACAATCAGCAGGACCTTCAGCTCGGACCGCCGGGCGGTGTCCCGGTCGGGGCGAACGAGTTCCAGCGCTCGCTCGAAACGAACAGCATGCGCTCGTCCTCGCACAACTACAGCAACAACTACAACGGCAGCAGCAGCAACAACGAGCACGGCATCGTTGGTGGCGGGCCCGACTCGGCCGACGATTTCCTCAACGAGACGGAACCGATGCCGGACCACTACGAAAACCCCAACTTTGAGCTGAAGCATCACCACCAGCAGCAGCATCACCATCAGCACAGCGGTGGTGGTGGCAGTGTGGGCGCTTCCTCCAACCAGTACCACGACATCATGGACAACTGCTACTCGGAACCGATCGGGGCGCCCCAGTACGACACGAAGTCGCTGCGGGGTGGGCAACCGCCGCCGTCGTCCGGGCATCCGATGGCACCACCACCGCACCATCGCAACTACGACTTCCAGAACTTCGAGCGGCCGAACTTTGACCCGCAGCACCTGCCGCCGGCGGTCCCGCAACCGCACTCCGCGCTGAGTGCCGCCCAGTCGATGGCACGCGGTGAGTTCCGGGCGTCCAAAAACCTGAAAACGCTCAAGAGCGGTCAGCTACAGAACGATCTCGGCGGTGGCGGTGGTGCGAACACGATGGGCCATCATCACTACAACCACCATCAGCAGCAGCAGCAGGGTGGCGGACCGATGGTGCCCGGACCGGGCGATTCCTTCGACCGGCGGATCGGGGTGCGGAAGAGCGGCACGCTGAACAACATCGGCGCGATGCACTTCAACCCGCACGGTAGCGGACGGAACAACAACTCCAACTCGTCGGCCTCTTCGTCCTCCTCGAACAATCGGGCGGTGCAGCAGCAGCAGCAGCGCCGTGCCGGCCCAATGTCCGGCGCACAAACGCTCAGCTCGGCGGCAGCCCATCATCACCCGCAGCAGCAGCAGCAGGGTGGGTTTGTGGCCCATCCTGGCAGCTTCAACGACCGGCTACTGAACGGTGGCGGTATCGGGGCCGACTCGCTCGAGCGGATTGCGGCCCACGATGGCAACTTCGACGACGGCGGCAGTGGCAGCGGCACCGGTTACTACCACAGCAAGAAGCGCTCCCGGGACTCGTCCAGCTCGGGGTACGCGGGCGGCGGCCCGGTGGTGGTACCGTACGCGACCAGCAACGATCATCACCATCAGCATCATGCGGCGCACCATCACGATTCGTCCTCGTCGCCGACGGCAAGCCTCGGCGGCAGTGGCAACGGGACGCCCACCTCCGGTCCACCGAACGGGGGCGGCATCCTGCC
This sequence comes from Anopheles coluzzii, assembly GCF_943734685.1. Taxonomy (NCBI): domain Eukaryota; kingdom Metazoa; phylum Arthropoda; class Insecta; order Diptera; family Culicidae; genus Anopheles; species Anopheles coluzzii. The sequence continues at coordinate 74,049,884 of NC_064671.1, forward strand.
CGGGAAGATTGAACCGCGGGCGGCCCAGGACAACGGCAGCATGCTGGTGGCGGAGCAAGGGTTTGTGCGGTTTCGGGCGCTCGAGGAACCGGCGCTAGGGTCGCGGACAAACCTGCGCGACAAGGGTGGCAAGATGTTCATCAATTCGTAAAGCGCAAAAGATTTCTCCCCCCCTCCCCCCTTCGCCCCACATCCTTTTCCCCTTTCTTTTTCGTCTCGCTTTGACCCCTGATAGACGTGGACCACGTGGGCACGATTTGGTGCGCGAACTGTGCTGTAGCGTACTGGTGTGTTTGTGTTAGGGAAGCTCATACATTGCCGTTTTAGTTGTGTCACAATGTGGCAAACACAAACACACAAATAGAAACAAATTGATCGAAGGAGGCCGTGCCGATGGGAGACAGAGAGAGAGAAAGGAAACAATTCCGTGCTGTGCATGTAAATAGTTTAGTAGAGGTGGGGGCGAACGTGTGGAGGTGGGAAAGGACTGATCTATCCCTCTCACGCAGCTCACTGAATTGAAGGGTGGGAATTTGACTTCTTCCTTCCCCCTTTAATTAACACCCCCCGAAGACGCATTTCACTGCTCTCGCCTGGGCCATAATTCTTTTAATAAGGATAATTGAGCACACACACACAATCGCACGTACACAAACAGCAAAAACACACAGTAGTAGCAGTAGTAGGCTCTGGTCGGTAGTTTCTTTGCAAAAAGAAGGGATATGAGCGGATGCGGTTGCGGACGTGCTGGGAATTCGTAATCTCACACCACCCACAACACCATGATTTCCGACTCTCCCCGTGTCGCAATTAGCAACTTTTGCTGCACGGAGCCAAGGCGCTGACGCACTGTGTTGGCGGGGATAGAGAGCCCCTACATTTAGGCGCGAGGTGAGGTGTGTCTTATTAAGCGTCTTTTTGGTGCTTTTTAAGACAGCAGCAGCCAGCAGCGCAGTACAAAACGAAGAGGGGGCATCCCTTGCGTTTTTCAGTAATTTAATTACACACAGACACACACAAACGAACACTTTGAGAGAGAGAGAGAGAGAGAGAGAGAGAGAGAGAGAGAGAGAGAGAAAGAGAGAGGGAGAGAAGGTAATAGGCAACTATTAGGCAGCCGTAAACTTATTGTGATGATTTAATCCGTCGTCTGTAGAGCAGTGGTGGTAAATATTTAGCCGAAGCAACCAACAACCAATGTAAGTTTCCTTTCCCCTTCTCTCCCCATCTCGATATGTTCTCCTGCCTAGTGTACAGAAGAGAGAGAGAGAGAGAGAGAGAGAGAAGAAAAACAATAGATAATATAATTTGTGTCGTCCCTCCGCTACTTTCTTGCCATATATACATGTGGATGGGAATGGAGAAGAAGCTAAAAGGGGAAACTCCCTGTTAAGCCCTCCTACCCCCAGTAGCACACCGTATCGCCCAGTCACCACGTGGTCATTCTTTGCTGCTACAGCTACCCCCCCCCCCCCCTTCCCCCATCCACGCCGATTTGCGCGCAATGCTATATGATGAACGTCGCCTCTCTGGCGCGCCGTATGTGATCGTGTGATTCGTGAATGTTTTCTTTGTTTTTGTGGACAAAAGAACAACAAGAAACGCTAGTCTGTTTTATATAAATGTAACACACCCCCTCCCCCCCCCCTCCCCTCTGTACATGGACCTGTAACTATATAGCTATATATATATAAATGTATATGTGAATATCGTTTTATTTTTTAAACTATTATTATTATCTAAAACATATTATAGTTCGGATGCGCATATATATATATAAATAAGCGAGGTTAGTGTGTAAGAGTGCGCGCGCGCGTGGTTTATGTTGGGTTATGTTTTTTTTTTTGCTACCTTTCTCAATCGATTTTACTTATCCTTTCGGTGCAAAACGGAAGGGGGAGATTAAGAAGAAGAAAACACACACAGACACACGCAAGATGTGAATGAAAGGATGTAAAGTAAGGGGAAGGTTTTAATTCGTTCTTAATTAGTACGTACGCAACAGTCGGAACCGACCGCAAGCAGAGGATCTGCAGAAAGCATTTAAGCAGCATTATTACCTTTGTTGTTTTTTTTTTTTTTAAAGCATCTCTCTTAAGGCGAGCCTTTATCTTGGATAGTTTGTTTTTTGTTCGATTTTTAACAAACCCATTTTGCCCACTTGTGTGCATAAATGTGTGTGTGCGTGTGTTTGTGTGTCGCCTGTTCGGCTGCATTCCCCCTCCCCAACAAAAAAGGAGCGTGTGATAGCGAAGTTGAATAGTAAAAACATAATGAAATACATGGCGCTACAAAGTTGAAGGCGCACACGGAACAAAACGCACGAAAACGTAGCTACTTAATAGAACGGTGTGCGGCAACGAGGGCAGCCACTGTCTAGTGCTCTTGTGCGCCCCGACGAAATGCTTAACAAGGATCTCCTCCCCGCCCCCCTCCGAGAGGTCCGAACTGAAATGAAAATGTGTGTGTGTGTGTGTAAAAAAAAGAGAAGAAAAACAAAACGATGAAGAAAATGAACAAAATGTTTGTGTTTCCTTTCCATTTACTCCCACTTCACCACCCATCTCAACATTTCTGTGCTATTCACTCTCCCACCCGCTCGTCAAAGCAGTGTGTAAAGTTATACAAATGGCAAATAGTTGAAATAATGAAGAAATCCCCATAAAACAGAGCACTAAAAAAGGTGTAACACAATTAGTAAAACAAAACAGGCAAAGCTGGCAAACGCTCAAAATCTAAGTAAAAGCATTTCCTTTCCACCCCATTTCACATTTTCAAGAAAGAGTGTAAGAATGAAGAAGAAAAAAGAGAATAAAAGAACAGGAAATAATCATAATAAAGAGGAGAGAAACAGAGTAGCAAAAAAAAATGGTACACATAAAAACAAACGAAACAAACCACACAGACACAGACAAACATAACAGGATCCACAGAATTTCTGCTAGCATTTAAGAGAAAGAGAAAGAGAGAGAGAGATGATTAGTAGCTGAAGTGTAGACCCCAAAAACAACAACCCACGACTGGTTCTAAAAGAACAAGATAAATCTGTGACAAGATTTGATTGAAACCACGAAATGGCCGAAACCGTTTGTTGCAGCTAAAACAAAAAAAAAAAACAAATAATAATTACAATTTGCACCATGCGCCCAATAGAGAAAAGTCGAAAGAAAAAAAAGTGGGGAAAATGGAGGTGGAAAATAAGGCAAGGCAAAGTACGCTAAAAATGCAACAAAAAACGAGCAAAGAAAACACAAACACGAGAGAAACAAAAAAAAACAGAAGAAATAATATAAATAAACAAAAGGTATATAAATATAAATGATGAAAACTGATTAGAAAACGAAGAAACGTGCGAAGAGGAGAAATAAAGTAAGAGAAAAATAGTGTGTTCGAGTGTGAGTGAGTGAGAGAGTGAGTGTGTGAGGATGAGTGAGCTACTATGATGTAAGCGAAATAAGCGATCGAACAAGAGGTGATCACAAAAGTTCGCCAGTAAAAAAAAGAAGAAGAATAAATCGTACACACAACAAAACACAAACATGATATAAGAGAGTAAGAGAGAGAGAGAGAAAGAGAAAAAAAACACACACAACACAACTTGCACACACGAAAACGAATAAGTGAAGCAGTAGCAGTGTTTGTGCAGTGGATTAGTGGATACAGAGGACAAACAAAACATCCAGAACACGCATTCAAATCGAGCGTTGGTGAGACGCGTCGTGTGTATTAAACAAAAAAAAGGTAATGATGCAAATTATGAATATTTAAAGTAATTAAATTCAGTAAAAATTAAGAATTACGTAAAAATAAAGATGCAAAATTCGACAAAAACTTAACCCCCCAGTGTGTGTGTTCCTTCCCCAAAGGAGGGTGTGTGTTTTATTTGCCGGTGGGAAAAGGAAACAAAATTATCGAAAAAAAAAGAGAGAAAGAAGGATTGTTTCTTTTGTTTTTTTTTACAATTATTAGTGATAAACAAACAACAAGAGTCACAAAAAACACAAAACAGGTAATATATAATTGAAATAAATGGTAAAATGGAAGGAATTTAAGAAGAGAAGGCAGCATGGCATCCAGTTCGTGTTTGGTTTTGGCTGTTTAATACAGGATCAATCGTCCACCGGAGTGAGAGATCGTCCTGTCGTTGTCTCTATGTAGCGTAACAATGGTCCACCTTCTTTCACAGTGTGATTAAGAATGTAAAAGTGAACAATTAACAGGTGAATGGAATGGAAAACGAGGAACACAGTGACGAGTGCCATGTAGCAAATGGAAAAACAAAAGCGTAAATACAAGCGAAAACAATTGATTCTGTGGCTGAAGATGATGGAAAGATGAGAAAAGATCAATCAATAAGCACAAACACCTGCTTAAAGGGTGTTAAAAGGGTGCAGTAAGTGTTTGTAATGCCCTCCTCCCGAAACCCAATACTTAATGTGAACCACCTCTTCGCCATCATCATCACCATAATCATCGTTTAATTGCTTCTTTTCTACAGCACAACCACAGCAAAATTATTCCAACGATCCTGAACCTTCTTCCCATTTTGCACCCCTTATATCTATATATATATTACATTGCTGCCACACCAGTATGATAAAAATAGTAAATATTAAAAGAAGAAAAAAACGAAATTGTGATGCACGGCAAGTATGGTGAGCTACGGAATGCGGAACCCCCTTTTAGGTGAAATAGGTAAAGTAAAGAAAATCATAAAATAAAAGAAAATAATAAACAAAACAAAAACATTCAATGAGAATGATACGAAGAAAATGAAAATTCGCACATAAAGAAGTAGAACACAGCTGTAAAGAAGTTGCAAAAGAAGAAAGTCACAGGTTGACAAAGAATCAACCAAATGGAAACAAGTGGGATATACATAGTCAAAAACCACACTGAGAAATACGCGCAAAAGGGGAAGGCTGCGTGGGAAACAATAGTAAAAAATAAATCCAAAAAAATGTGAAAAATACGTCCTTTTGTTTTGTCGAAAATGAGAAAGAAAGTAAATAATAAGAATAATAGTATAAAAGAAGTAAATAAGTAAAACAAGAAAAATGATTAGTAAAATATCACAAAATAATGAGGAATTTAGATGCTTTGGTTACCTTCTCAATTTGATTAGTGTTTCTACTTCTATTTTTTTCTTCTTTCTTTTTTTCTATTAATCCTTTGTTCTTCTTCACATTTTCACACTTCTGCTTGCTTTTTCAGGTTATAAATTATACTTTTTGTATGTTTTCTTCGAAATCTTCTACATTGTTTTATCACTCTTTCAATGAGCATCCCTGTTATTGGGACAATCGGTTCCGCTTCGTGCAAAGCAGATAAAGTGCCTGCTAAACCTTGTTTTGAAATGCCTTCACCACTCCTTTTTGCTAACAACTTGTAATAATAACAATCATCGAACATTACGAAGTTTGTTTAGATCGTAAATGAAAGGACACTGTTTTTTTTTCTTTTACTTCGCCTCACAGAAATCCTTAATCCACAAGACAAGGCAGTATAATTAGCACCCGTACCCGTACGTCAAGGACGGCTTGCAGTACTTTTTTTAGGCTTTAATTTTCATTCTCTTCAGCCGGGCAAGGACGACCTAGCAAGCGGACCTACGACAATGGCATCGACGCGGGGTTCCTGAGTCCCATACCCGCTGTGCCTGAGTACCTCCCAGATCAGAACCAGGTACCGACACACACACACACACGTGTAATTAAATTTCCGTTCCACTTCACCATACCATTTGCTTCACGGTGCTCCAACGGCAAGGGAATGACGATTGCATTTTACGGTCTTTTCGATTTCTGTTTTTAGTTCCACTCCTTTCTGACTCTCTCTCTCTCTCTCTCTCTCTCTCTCTCTCTCTCTCTCTCTCTCTCTCTCTCTCTCTCTCTCTCTCTCTCTCTCTCTCTCTCTTTCACTCGAAAGCCTCTGTTGTTTCAATGTGGTCAGTGTTGAAGGGTCAAGGGTTGCTTCTTTCTGCAGCATCACCTGACCCGATGTCTGCAGCTCCGTCTGAAAGGCAAAGAGAAGGCAACGAAGTAGGCCTTTTTCACCTGCGGTCAAGCACGAACAAGCTCGCTTGTGGTTCTCCGCATCGGTAACCACATTTGGAAACCACGCATGGCCTGCTGATTTGATTTGGTTCGTGCCGGCGTGCAGGCCATGATGCGTTTGGGTGGACACTCCCAACTGTCACACATTTTTGGGAAAAAGCAACGTTTTCTCTCTTTGATATGATAGTTATTTTGAATATTCTCTCCATTCCAATTGTATTTCACTTCAAACGGTAATAGTTCTTTCAAACTTGTACCTCCAAAAAAAGGACGACGTGAAGTTCGCTGACACCGGGAGTACGTGTTACTTTCAAAAAATTAAACTCCGAGTACGATTCGGTCCTGTTTTCCTGAATTTCATTTGACTTCGTTTTTTTTCTACTGTTCTTGTTTCCCTGCCAAATGGCAAATCGAACGCCCAGACAGACCTGCAGGCCACCCGGCCATTTGATTCAATTGGATTCACCCAGTTTCACGCATCGGGCATGACACAAAAAGCGATAGCGCGTGGGCCGGTGTGGTTGTGTTTTAACTCGCGCGACGCGGGTCTTTTCTGAAGGGCCCGGCACGGTCTCGTTCCGAGCGTCACGTACAAGCGCTGCAGCCACCTTTTCCCCGACGCACACACACACACACACACATTTGCTCTACGGTCGGTTGACTTCGACGGCATCGTTATCGACTGGCTGGCCTGCAGCACCGGCAGCAGCTGTGTGTCGGCCGGCGTCAGGATGATTCGGTTTGGACTGCGACTAATTTATGAAGCCTATGAAGCCGAGCCGCTGTGTACACTCATCCTGGAGCACACCGAGACAACCAAAAAAACAACATGCTCTGCAGAGAAACAGACACACATCGGCTTCAGCAATCGAATTAGTTTTCCCAAACCTCATCCAAGCCTCACCGGTGGGGGGGGGGGGAATGAAATTAGTGCCACCGAAAATTGACCTCACCCGATGGCTTCGTTTGCGGGGGAGGGGCAGGTGGGGAAGACCATGAAATGATTTGACGGTTCATTAGCGCGCAGCGCCAATATTGGCCACCGCTGCCTGCCCACCTTGGTTGTGGAAAGAGCGTTCCTGGGGCTTTTCAATAATGTCGCGCGTCCAGGCCGGTCCTCCTCGGGAGGAGCAAGCGCTCGATACCTGTAGACTAATTAATTTGTGCAGCATGACCGGATGACTTCGCTCGCGGTGGTGTTGCCAGCTGGAACGAAATCGCGGAGATGTGTGCACTTGCAATTCGGAAACAATGTTTCCCGCTTTTTACAGAACATTGGACAATGGTTTCTTGCCGATTGAGGAAGCAGTTTGGAGAAAAACATGGGGATAAATATTGCTGGTTCTAGTATTCAAATATCTAGGCAGAAAATACAACACGATTCCGATGTATGTCGTTGTTTGTACCCTTTAGTGACCTTAACTTGACTACATCTCGGCGAATACCCTTTTGCAAGTTTTGAATCCGAAACTAACAAGGACCAGGAGGCGGTTCGGCAAGCATTCTGAACTAAACCTTACACAAAGCATTGCGTTTTTTTATCTTAGTCCCCAATTTCATCTTAAAACTTGGAACAGGGAATCATCCAAAACAAGACTACATCTTAGGATTTGTGGCATTTCTGGACATGGGATGAGTGTATATTTCTATTCCCAAACTAATCTTGAACCTAAAACAGTTACTGAAACCGTTTAATATCCCGAAACTCATCCCGAAATTATTATCACAATCCTTGAATTAGTCTTGAGCCTATCTTAGTCGTACAGCTGCTATATTCCTGTAACTATCCCAGATGTAGAGCTTGTCTTGTAATTGAACCTGAAGCACGTCCTAAATCTACCACGTTATGACATTGATTCTGAATCTATCTTAGTGCTGAAACTGATTTTGGTAGAACATCTCCTGCAACTCTTGGAACTGAACTGGTAATTGAAAACAGGGTGGAATGTTATGCCAATACTCAAAACTAGATCCCAGAACTAGTCCCAAGCCTCATGAATGCCGTGTGCATTAATCTAAACAAGCCTTAAAACTAGTCCCAAGTACATCCTGGTGCTAGAGGCTAGTCCTAGCCTTAGAATTAGCATTTTATGGCTAACCCAGTCGCAATCTCTCTACTAATTTCGAAATCAAGCCATGTCTAGTACTAGTTCTGAACATATTTTAGTTATCTTGTAGCTGGTCCCGAACCTATCTCAGTTATTCTTTTAGCATAATAGGCTATCGCAAACCAAACATTGAAGTTATATTCGATCATGTAACAAGTATTGTATCTATTCCAGCCTAGATTTGATTCTGAAACTATTCCAATCCCACAATACAAGTCGAACTTACCCTAGAAGTTCTCCGGAGCCTCAACCAACCAAATATTCGAGTTAAAGATATCTTAGAATTATTCAACGGGATATCTGCTGATTCTGGAACATCATCTCCCAATCCTTACTCCTGGTCCAGGCACCGAATTTCGGCTATACTCAACGTTCAAGAGCAGCAAATACCTCTTCTATTCTGCAATAAATCTTATAGTCGACTTATTCAATAATACTAGACTGTTAAACGGATCCCTTGTTATAGCATATATCAATTTGCACGACTTAACAACATGCCTGTAATGGGTTCAAATCCTTTATGAAGAACAATAAGAAGAAGAAGAAGAAGAAGAAGAAAAGAAAAAGAAGAAGAAAAAGAAGAAGAAAAAGAATAAGAAGAAGAAAAAGAATAAGAAGAAGAAAGAGAAGAATATGATTTAAAAAAAATGACATTTTCAAATAGCACAAAATGTATCACTAAAACCTTAAAGCAAACAAAAAGTTTAAACATTTAAAACATTAAAAAAATTTAAACATTTTGAAACAAACCTAGAAAAGAAGGAAAAAATTGGTTTTTAATTACACAAAGAGTTGCTCTGTTGCAACACCCATCTCTTCCGCCACCGGTATTCTTCGATGAGTCATCAAATTCTAGCTCCTGTGTGGCGCCTAGAACCGCTTCCCATCACAAGAAAAGGCCCGCTCAAACAACCAGGAACAAGTTGTAGAGCTAATTCGACAGAATAGGGAAATAAAACAAAAACGGCCCAATTCTTCCGAATTAACTTCCGGACAGCCGACCGAGAACGATTGCGTACGAACGAACGAGTGAACGAAAGTCATTTGATCGACAAGAAGGCTATGACGACGATAGCTGGTCGGGGCACTAAAAGCGTAAGCTTTGTCATCATCATCATCATCATCGTCGTCACCGTCGGCCAGAATCAGTTGACGTATTGGAAGGCGACGCTTCGAGATGAGACGATCCGCACCGTCGGTGGTCGCACTGTAGGATTGTTCTAGCACAGGGAAAGTGGGAAGCATCAAGCATCCGAAAATTCGTCACAGCACCAGCAAAACTTTCGTTCGCTCTGTTACGCGCTCTCTCTCTCAAACCGAACGCTTTCTGGCCGTTCTTTCATCCACCGAAAATGCCTCCACAAGATGAGGAATCGTTTCTTTCCAGTCCATTAAAAAATTACCACTTATTATTAGCCGCATCGGTCTTCTGGTCGACCGCATGGCGCTCTACCACCGAGGCACAGTGCCGGAGAATTCATTATCTCTCAACATTCACCATCCACAGCAGACATGTTTAAGGCAGGCTTCAACATTCCTTGGGCACATGGGGAGTTTTTTGTGTGGGTATGTGCAAGGCCCTTTTTAACCCTGACCAGATACCGTCAAGGTCACCCTTGCATCATTGGCCGATATCCGTCGGTCCGTCCCTCCATTTTCTGAGCATTTTAATGTGTCTGTCCGATGCCATGCACGTTGCGGTCATTGCGCGTTGATTAATGACAAACTGCCTAATCCCAGGGGGAGGACATATCTCGGTGTGAATTCTAACGTAGCTGCAGCACTTATGGAATTTTGTGTTTAAGGACTCCCTTCCCTTCCTACGAATCATCTGATGTAAAGAAAAAAAAAGTCATACCCTTATGAAAGATACTTCAGACAGCGCCTCCCAGCCCAACCAACCCAACGGGAAAGTGTAACCAATTCCAATTTTACTGAACTGAAACTTTCCGTCACGTTCAACGCCACAGGTTCCCCTTTTGGGTTGAGAGGGCGCGCTCAACATTCACCACCATTCTGTTGATTTTCTCTTTTTTGCTGCATTAATGAGTCTATTTATCTTATCGGGCAGGCAAGCCCGATTCGGTTCACTTGGAGCTTCACTCGGTTAATGGTTACTGATAACAAGAGAAAGAGAGAGAACGTCGTTGTGGTCATCGTTAGAATGACTTCCGAACGAGGGAGCCACATCGGTCAGCTCCTAAAGAAGCCACAACTAGCCCGGGAAGGGCAGCTGAAAAGTGAGTGATCAATCAACCGCAATTAGCCGGTTGCCATGGGACAGAAAGCTTCCCGGGTCGGTCACATTTGGCGAATGACTGCGCAACAACTTCGAAACATTGTTGCAAGCATAATGAGGTGAAGCTGGTTTTAAATTGATTACCAGACACAGAAGCGTTGGCCGCAGAAAATCGGGACACAGAACCTTCCAATCAGTGGAGGAAGCTGGTGGCCTCATTCTGTGTGGGAAGTAAGGTGGTGAGGCCGGCCGTGGGAAAATGAGTTGATCGATTGATTAGTTGGCGCTTATCACTGATAATTAACAGTCCTTGGGGCGATTAATGTGATTATAAACTTAAACTCGATTGAAGCGCAGTTGAGCTAAACTCAGAATATTTCTATCGAATGTAGCAAAATACGCGAAATTTTGCTCTCAATTATTGTTTAACAAGCCTTAATATTGTTTCAAATTAAACAAACGGCTAAATTACAGCTTTTCCCCCAAAAAAGGACAGGAAATTCTGATTTCGCAAAAAAATAGAATTCTCAACTCTTGTTTTATGGCAGTTTATGGCACGATGTTTATAGCTCACTAACTTTTGTCCACCAAATTCTCTTCCACAGTGCGTCCTGCGTTGCGTTGGCATAGTGGGAACGAAGCAGGAACAAAATTTTGATCATTCGTGCAGTTTAAAAATCAAAAGTGCTCGAATTGGTTCGTACAGTGAATTGGAAGGGTTTTTGTACGAGATGAATATCGCATCCGTGATGGAACGGGTATGACCAACAACATGAAGTACAACGAACAGAAAATGCTTCTACAAATAACAGTTATTAAAACGCATAATAAGAGTTTTTAAATTCGCCTTACTTATGTAAGAAATAGAAAAAATGTTTTAAATGTAGTGAAACAGGATTGAAAAATTAAAAAAAAAGTTTTTTAAATCAAACGATGTATGTTTTCTCTTTAAAAAAAAACAACCGAAAAAGACAGATGTGACATGATTTCCGACCCGATTTCTTTTTTTCCAATAGGTATACTGTCATGCATTGTTCAATATTATGCAAGAGGATTAGACGCGGTTCACTGAAATGTTTCTATTTACGGGCAAGCCTTTAGCTCAATAGAGCCATTTTTCAATAAGCTCCGTCCGGAACACAGAGATGAGGCCCGTGACAAATCGAACCGTGGCTTAGCCATTGAGTGCTGATATTTTGTTGCATTTTCAAATCGTTTAAAACATGATACAAAGCATCGGCCATAGCATTGTAGCATAACACATCATATCGAACCAGCTTAACTTCAGCCGAGCGTGGCAAATAATCTTACCGACACTGCCATCCAACGCTCTAAAAGCAGCAACAGAAAAGGGAAGGAGAGAGCAAAATATCAATTCATTACATTGGGTTCAATTTAAATGCTAGTTGCTCATTTGGAAAAAATGGGAAAATTAAACAAAGATAGGGTGTGATTCACTGCCTATCGTAATTAAATCATTTCCCCCTAGCAGCAATAAACGTAATTGAAGTGCTCTTTGTCAGGTGCACAGAACTCGGATAATTGTTCCGACAGAGTTGACATTGATATGAGCAAGAGCTGTCGTTCCCTACCCTACAAAAGGGAGACGGGATCACTTTCAACGCACCCAATTCCACTCGACTTTTCTACCCTGTACGGCGCGCAGTTCAGATTAATAAGCAGTGATTTGCCACAAGGTGTGAGAAAGGGACAAAGTGAGGGCAAAATACTTTCGATTAACTGAAAATGATGGCAAAAATTACTCGATTAACTAAGGTGTCGGCCACAGTGCGAAGGCCTCGGCCACGTGCACGGATGGTTACGATTGTAACGGTCCCCGTGTGGGTTTGTTTTTGTCCCTTTGATTTGGCGTAAAACAGCTTACTGATTCCGGATCAGACGGGGTGGCGTACAGCCTTCGGGGTGTGTTTCTCATTTTTGTGACACATTGTACATTGCCGCCGGTAGTTGCTGGTATTAACAAAATACACCGTAATGCTGAGTGAGGTGACAAATTGAAGTGTAGGAATGAATTTACTTAATGATTTTTAAATTAAGTGATTGCCTTAGCACCTTTTTCCGACTATTGGTTACCGTCTCCTGATGCTGAAGAACAGGAATTTAAATCTGTTAAAAATTACCTGACTCCTTTGCTTCGATCAATGTCTTCTTACTTCTGTCCCACAAACAGCAAACAAGCAAAACCTTCGTGTGCCTTCTGGACCAACGGAAATTTCCAGAACCTCACCATGGCCTACTCAAACACACTTTCGTAGTCCGGGATTATGTTTCCACTATTTACACATCAATTAATTCCCATAATGACTTCTTCCGATTGCTTGCTAGAAGTAGCCTAAAGGACCCTGCCATGATCCTGTCCCTATTTGTCTGTCCTTTTACCATTCTTTGAAGGAGAAAGTGCGCCTCCGAAATGAACAACAGCTGAACCAACTCTTGCCTGAAGTGGTTGCCGCAGATTGCTTCCCACAAAGGTACTTCTGGCCCGAAAATTGATCCTTTACAGACACATTTCGCAAACGAGAAGCGTTTTGAGGCATATTCGTCCTCCGTTGGTCTTTTCTTTGCATTGCTTGTGGTTGCACAATGTGGTTCAATGGATGATGATTGTTCCATTACAGACACCTGGCCATGGCTCGGGGTGAATTTCATGCAACTTCTGGGTTAACGTTGAATTGCAGACCATGAAATTAAAGATTTGTTCAACAACATGGATTAAGAACCAATAATGCAAGAAATGGCTACAACTTTGTGAATGTTCTCAAACAAAACATTACAAAAAAAACTCGGTTTGAAACGAATGTAAACCACCTCATATGCAAACTGCACGGGTATTCTGTTATAATTTATATTGACATTACAATTTAAATTGAATTTATATAGACAAAGCTTAACATCCATTGTTAGATGATAAAATTCAGTCTTTCGCTTTAGCTCAAAGTTCGGCCAGGTTAAACAAATCGAAACTATTCCATCATCGTACGCAAATTGCAACTAGAACATACGCAAATGAAGCATGTTCCGCATGAGAGCATGTGCTTGGAAAACGAAATGAAAATATAAATAAATCAACAAATCATAATACATAATACCTTTAGCCGTTTCAACAAACGTTGATCGTGGCCCAACCCGAAGGCCAATCCGCGGTACAGGTGAATGATTATTGAATATGTTCATGACTCATTAGGGTAATTGAATCCTTTGGGTGAGCTACATACACTGCATCGACGTTGGTGGGAATGCTTTCTGAGTATTGGTTATTACTTTCTACGGTGATTTATGCAGTCAAACAATGCTGCCAACAAAACCATGGCGTCACATCCATTTAATTCACTCGCGAGCAGGAATCCACTTCCCAAATTAATTGTAAACATGCCGATTGTTAGCGAGATTGCGTCGTTTTAAAGGATTTCTCTCCATATATTCCATGATGCACAACACATAACGAAACACCCTTTTTGCCCAAACCGACCACGTTACATCAATTCCAGCTCTTTTCTGGGAGGATTTTGTTCTATTGCGCTCCCTCGGCACCGATTGGCGATAGAAAAACAACTGCGAGGCAGTTTAAATTTAATTATAAACTGTTGTTTTTCTTCATCCTTGTGCAACCAAAAGCACACAGACTCTCACGCGGACCCGAGCCACATCGACGGAAGGATGAGAGAACCGTCATTCGTTACGGTGGAATGTGGCTTGCGGCCATATTGCACAACCAGACGATACGGCTGCCTCATCCGGCGTTACAAAAACACGCAATCCTGCTCATGACGATGTTTGTCTTAATCTTTCACGGTACCATGCCGGCTTTGCAGGGTGAATTGTGTTTGCTATTAGCCGTTGAATGGATAATTCCACGAGGATAGCAAAAAAACCTCCAAAACACGTCGGATGAGTGATTTTTTACATGAATATTCACCACCAATACTATCGATCGATACCCACACACAATCGCTCAATTTGACAACGATACTCATCAGTTGAAGCGATTTGTAACGCCTCCGCCATTTTATCCTCTGCCCGATATCTCACTAATCGGTTAATAAGGTTTTGCCAAATACATAAACTACCTTCTATCGCCAGTCTCGTCCCTCTAAAACCAACCATGAGTCCTCTCCCAAGGTTCTGTATGTGCATGTTCCCCTCCTGTGCTGAGACCCCCGGGAAGAAAGATCAGAAAATCAGAGATTAGAGTGTTTTCCTTGGCATTATTTGGCCAATCGCTTTTCCGATAAACGTGATCTCCTCCATTTCGCTTCGTTGTCCCATCATGTACTGGTTCCCGTATGTCCTTGTCAATTAGCAATTGCGCATGGCACTGACGTCACGGCAAACGGAACAGGATGCGCTTCCTTCTCGCGTGCGCGGTACGTTATCTCTTTCATTCGACATCTCTCTTCTACAAATATATCCTTTTCTTTCACTGTCCTGAACAACTCTCTGGTGCCCCAGATTCGTTTCAAAGTACGACGAATAGAGAGGTCCAAGGAAATCTCTTCCCCGTGACACACAAGGAAGAAGGAGAAGGACGCTTACCCGTGTCTCCATGCTGCTCCAACACTATTTATGGAGCCATTTTGTTCGAACAGAAGAGATAAATACATAATCCTTCTAATTTCCGTAAATCAGTAATCGTTCTCACCTTCTCCGTCGACCTTCGTAAAGCTCACCTGAAGATAACAAGCGCGTAGGAGTTCGGCAGCACATTATATTTCATTGGTAGTACATAGGAAGAGCTCCATGTTCAGATAAATGACAACCAAACGACTTCATTTCCTCCACATCAAACACCTTGTCCTCCCGTAGAATCTGCGCGCGCGTGTCCTCGTGAAATGATCCGAAACTGGCCAGAGAGCCTGAAAGAGACCAAAGATATGAGAGAAAGAGTCAAAATATTGTGAGAAGTGAGCTTTCCTATTACCAATTTTCCATTTTTCCTTTCTTACTCATTCTTTTCCGTTGTTCCGCAATTCGCACCGACAAGGTCCCAGCAGGTCCTCGGATTATGTGCAGATCAGTGTCGTGTGTCCTGCCTTACCAACAGACGAGGTATGGTGGAAGGGCACGCTAGAATGATCCCTTCTCTTTCTGCTGTTTTTTATCGTCCTTTTTCTAGCTTCAGCGGTACCGTCGCACACATAAGCATTAGATTTGTTTACCTTGCTGCCTTCGCTCCGGATTTTCTACTTTGTGCAACGCCATCCTCGTGAAGCAGGGAAATGACTGGGGTACGTGGAAGGACGTCCCTTCAACCGGACCATCCAGGAAAGGAACTACTTCGATGGCGTCAAACTGTGCCAGCCTCACTTTTGCGCGAACTGTCGAATGGAATTGATGTGACTGGGGAGTTGTCATCAGTTGGACTCGTTGCCATCGTAACGTGAACCTGTCAGTGAAGGCCAAGAATGATATTCTGTGCATCATAGTAGCTAGGCAAGTGATAAAGAAAGGACAATTGAGGACAAGTGTATTGTGAACATCGAATCTTTAAATCAAGCAGAATATAGCTTTTTTGTCAAGTAGTGAATCAAACATTCCCCATTGGATTGAACCCGGAATAACATTTTAATCTTCTCTCTCGGATATTTGTGTTACTTTATGTGAATGTGACCTACCGAAAGAAATAGAGACTCTTGCAAAAAACGTTTCTCTGTCGCGTGTATTTTTCCCTTCAACTCTCCGGTATTGGAAACATCCTGTTCCTATCATCCCGCAGCGGAAGTAACAACAGAAAATGGATTGGGACATCGTTGACATGTAAGTAGATTAGTTTTTAGATTCCCTTTTAATGTTTTGAATCAACTAATTGGCCTTTAAGTCCCTGATGATTTACTTTTGTCGTAATTCCTCGACCCTAATGAACATTCTTGCCGTGACGAACAGATCACATTTTTACGGATCGATGGCATGCAGTCATTTTATGTATTGATTTCTTTCGGAAGATTCACAACGGTCCAGCTTAATTCTCAATGTTTCTTTTTTATTCGTGGTCCTTTTCAGCTTTAATTTCCAGCCGGAGAGCCAGGAGCTAGACATGGGCATTCAATCAATCCTGCTGAGGGAATCGAGCTTCATCACAACACTTCCGCAGACTGAGGACGAATCTTCAGAATGCCACAACACATCAATGATCCATTCATCTTCATCCTGGAAGCCTTTTAAATGCATGTAAGTACACCAACACTGGCTAATCTACGTGGAAACAAGCGTTGTGTCGTTCCCCAGGATTAAGAAATTATATTCGCACGATTTGAGGTTGATAAATACTCACAGCGACAAACGCAACGAACCCTTTCCTCAACTACCTTTCGATAAAAACTATTTGTTTACTAAACGTACCAACCCTGGTGTGGATTAGCAGACGATAAATGAGTTCCTGGGACCTTTGTACTTTGTACTGGTAGTTGTGGAGGGTGGGTGGAGGGAGCTTTTGTCCTTCGCTTTTCGGTTGTTAACATGGTTCCCGTCTCTACCATTCGGTCGATACTGGACGGCTTCCTTAAAGTCAATACAATACAGCATCTCATTCAACGATCCCAACAATCAGGTCAGGATGGGATATGATATGAACGTCCGCCATAAACTTTCTTTCTGTTTCGATTCAGGTGGAAAAATACTGTGTCGGGAAAAATACTTTTTACTGAGAAAGCGTGTGCAACGAACATAAATTATAACTGAACATGATTGGCTTCATTTGCGGACATGAATACGTAATGGAGTGTTCTGAAATGAAAAATAGTGGATTATTTCGCCGCAGTTATCATGGAGAAACATAACAAATGAATCCATAAACATGCATGACTGTGTAATATGTTGTAAAAAATTATGGAAATATGAAATGATTCTTCTCTAATTTATTCATTACTTTTGAAAAGACTTTAAAGTAAACCTCAAAGGTTAAAAAATCTGTTCCTTAAAAGAGGTTTCCTTACAGAAAGGCTTCAGGTTCACACTTTCTGCAAACACACGTGTGACGAAAACTTTCTAGTCCGAACCACCCCTTATCCTTATCTCCTTATCCCTCCTGTATTGGTCACGTTGTTTGGTCTAATGAAACATTCAATCCACAGAGTCGTAGCAACGTTCTCATTCTCCACTGTTTGCTTGCTGGAACACAAAACTTCACCAACACCAAGCTACAGCATCAACTTTTGTGCCTTCAATCTCGATTTCAAGTGAACTGATGAGCGACCAGATGATTGGGAAACTAGAAACAATCGGAAAAGCGGGACAAAGTTTCATTGTTTCATACATTTTTAATCATCCGGAATGAAATGTGGAACGGATTTGTGCATGGATCGGTTGTTTGTTTTTTGAAATTGGTTTGATTTTGGCTTGAGATGCTTGCTTGGGAGAAAACAGAACTTCATTTCCGTATTGCTTCTAGGTAAAAGCAAAATAAAGTCCACAATTTTTCCATTTTTCCATTTCCTCAAGGCATTCTGAAGCCGTATAAACCTTCAACGCGATTTATAAAAGAGTCTTTGCTGGCAGGAAATCAACGCCATAATTACCCAAAGAAGGAGATTGCATTAATTACATCATAAGGCTTCCGCACGATACTTGTTGCAAGACAAATCCTACTTTACCTTTAACGAAATTTTCCAAATACTCAAACAAACGTGATTCGGTACATTAAGAGATATTGAAGCAGCAAAAAAACATTACCCCCATCGGTGTCAGTCGTGCTTTGTAAGCGGAAACCCTGAGCATATTTAACGAGAACCCAAGACAACAATAACTCGCTGCTAATTAACGCTATTTGCATGGGCACAGTCCGGAAGAATCCGTGAAAAAGACAGCTTCGTTACTCGACAGCCAGTTGAACGAATGGAAATTACGCGAATTTACGTTGGAGTTGCGGCATATTGCATGATTTATGAACCTTTGCATCCATCTGTAGGAACAACTCCCCAATCAGACCTATTTGCATGACCCTTTATAAATCGGGAAATGCTCCGTGACGGAAAGTTTTGTGCTAAATAAATATCATCTACCGATTCCATTTGTGTTGGAATATGTTTTACTAATCAATGGCGAACAATTGTGGCCTTGCATGCTTTACAATCGTCCGCAGAATAAGGCAAATAAATTATTCCTAATCGTCCAGTCGCCGATGAGAACCGATAATAGTTGGCAGCATTTCAATGAGTTATTATTTACTCAATTATTTCCATAAACAATCCAAAAGGTTAGCAGAGAGTTCGTTTTGATAATGGTGTTGTATGTTCAATTCACACATTATTATTATGCACCCTACATTTATTGGAAAACTCTTCAACCATGTTCAAATCGCTCAGAGTCTGCTCTTCTACAAACGACTCTCCCTGGAAGGACATTTTTCCAAAGGGGCGTTGCCAGACGATGGACCAATCAGTGCTCTGTTCTCTTCGGAGGGTACGGAAAAAGGACTTCAACAGAAGCAAACTTGATGGCTCTCACAGCTGTCCAAACTGAGATGAGATTCCATCGCACTTAGTGAGAGTCTCTTCCATGCTGACGGGTTACGTTTGCTACATTTGCTGTTTGTTTGCGGTTGGATTTAGATATTCTACAGGCTGATGATATATTCCAATAGAGATTCATTCCAATCACTCCATTTCCCGACGGCATTCATAGTCTTTAGCCAGTTGTTGTGAATAATATTGTTTGTGTTTCAGATCTCCAGCGTTAGAGCTTCCTGATTCTCACCAGTTGTCCGACACAACGTCCTGTTTAGAGGTATGCAACCTTCTCTTATCATATTTGCTACTTCAACCACCGGTCTGTTTATCATTTCAATCCCTTTTTACCCTTCAGGAGATGGAAGTACCACGCGACATGTTCGAGGAACCCAACGACAGTTTGAACAAGAATGACGTTCCCATTTCACCTCCAGACAACTGCTCCAGGGATTCTAGTCTGCGTCACAAACAACTCCACACTGACAACAACAACCTGCAGCCGAGGGACGAAAGGCCTTTCCGGTGTGCCATCTGTCCCAAGGCGTTCCGACTTTCCTCCACACTGTCCGCACACAAGAAGCTGCACGACCAAAGAGGACCCGGTCTACGGTGTGAGACGTGTGGACGAGTCTTCACGCAACCCAGCGCTCTCTCCAGCCATCGACTGCTGCATCGGTCGGATCGGCCACACAGCTGCAGCCTCTGTGGAAAGCAGTTCGTTCGGCTGCATGCCCTCGTGCTTAGTCACGCGAACGAACGACCCTACGAGTGTGACCTGTGTGGAAAAGCTTTTACCGAAAAGCACGTGCTCGTACGCCATCGCAAGACGCACAGTAACGAGCGACCCCATGAGTGTGCCGATTGCTCGAAGGCCTTCAAGGAGCGGTATGACCTGCTGCGCCACACGCTCATTCACAGTGGACTGCGGCCGCACAAGTGTCCCGATTGCTCCAAAACCTTCGTCCAATCCAATGCACTGGTTAAACATCGAAAGTGTCACGAACGGGAACGCACCGTTGGCCATCATCAGTTGAACGCAGCTTCCTTTGCTGTAACTAGGGCCGAAACTACGTGTTGCTAAGTGGAACAGTGACGCAGTGAGAGAAGCAACAAGTGGTTATGTTGATTTGCAGAGTGTAAATAGAAACGTGTTTGAGCAAATGTTGTTGTTAGTGTCTTTGGAAAGGCATTCAGAGGAAGTGTGCAATTAAATAAAGTGTGTATATATTCACAGACATGCTTCTGGGTCATCTTAATAATGGTTTCATATGGAATATTAAATTGACGGACGCTCTGAAAATGGATGTTTTTCCTGTTTTAGTGACACTATTGAACAAAGTCACTTTACATTCCCTCACTAAATTACCTACGCAAACAACTGATGTCACCCCAAACCAAAAGGGACGTTGTTGCTCCATTCCACAATGCCCCACAGTCCCAGAGGAAGGTTTTGTTGGAACCACTCTGTAAAGACTACTCCTTGCCCAGCGTGGTTCCGCTGATTGTTAAGTAAACATTTTGAAGAGGCAGATTGTCCTGCAATGAAATTACCTTTAATATGTTTGCACAGGAAAGTACAATGCCAATAGTTACGGAGATTGAGAAGAGAATCTTGACATGCTCTTTCCCACCGCTGCTTCAAGTCACGGCGGTGGCAACATTTGAGATGCTTTCTATTTTCAGGATTTAAAAAGGATTTACATCTCATGCGCTTTCAACACATTTTAGTGCTTGTGGCTTATACCGTGGCCATGGTACGAAAAAAGGCTCTTTGGTAGTAGACGCAAATCAACGACGGATTATTTTTGAAAATGGTGTTTGCCTTCAGCTATGACGGACTTTTTTTTATTTCACGCAGATTGCATCGCACAAAAAAAGACGTTGTTATTTTTCCATATTTCCCAAATTATGCATGCAAAACGATCCACATCGGAGGTGTTTTTTTAGGACACATTCGAAAAAATCTGAAGGTAATAGGAAACCAAAAGTGGGTGTTTCTACGAAAGCCGTTTTTTATGTAGTTAATGGTTATTTTTTCTGCTTGCTTGCTTCATCCAATGTTTTATCTATTTGCACACAATATGGAAATATTTTATCGGGGATTTTTTTCATCACATTCAGCCCTTTTCACAAGTAAAGTTCGAATTATTATAACCATTTTCCAAAAGGACGCATTCTTCTCTATCAAGACATTCTGGCTTTGAAAGAATAATTCCAAATAACTTGCTGAATAATTTGTACCATCTTTGATCCTACACCGTATCTCCCATCATTCCACATTCCCTCTTACCAGCTCTGCACCATTTACAAACAATCATAATTGAAATGGCATAACGAATCTCGTGACAAAATGATTTGTGATGCGACGATTGAGTGATGATTTTAATTTGCTCCGAAAATAGTCATGGCGATTCAGAATACGGAGCTACAGAGACACGACGGTAAACCATGTCGAACGCGCTTAAATGCATTCGGGCGTGGCATATAATCCTCGGCGCTTTCGTCAAACATCAAACCCTTCGTTATCATCATTACACTCAATTATGCTGTAACTTTGACCGGGGAATACTAGGGGAATAGAACGTTGAACATTGTAATTGAAACCATTGCCAGGGTTAGCAGCCCTTTTTCATGTCCTTTTCATCGGTGTGGTTCTCCCTAGACCGAAATAGCTGAGTTTTGCACGTAAAATAATTAATGGAGCCAGAAAACAAAACATCCTCATCTCATAAAATGGTTTAATGACGACATTGGGCGTTAAGCTCCAAACAATTCCACGCAAAAGAGGCCAAATCATTGTTCTTTGCTCTAATATCTTAATTAATATTGACATTTTAAACGCGATTTGTCCTAAGTAGACCATTTCTGATAATAATTGACTTCATTTTTTATGGTATCACATACACACGGAGACTCTAAGAAGTAATAAATACCTTGTGAAATCTATATAGATGTGAAATATGCCTCCGGAAATTTGCTAGGACAGAGATGCTTATCGTAAAATCACAATCTTCATTTCCATCACATCCAAACCACTCACTCTTTTCTAACACCATCAACTGACAAGAGGAAAATGCAAAAGTACTTTGCTCAGCTTACGTGACGACCACAACACTAAGGAGTAGTAGGCCACGTGCATGGATGGTTACGATTAGCCGGTCCCTGTGTGGGTTTGTTTTTGTCACTTTGATTTGGCGTAAAACAGCTTACTGATTCCGGATCAGACGCGGTGGCGTAAAGCCTTCGGGGTGTGTTTCTCATTTTGTGACACATTGTACATTGCCGCCGGTGGTTGCTGGTATTAACAAAATACACCGTGATGCTGAGTGGGGTGACAAATTGAAGTGTGGTAATTAATTTACTAAATGATTTTTAAATTAAGTGATTGCCTAAGCAGTTTTTCAGACTATTGGTTACCGTCTCCTGACACTGAAGGACAGGAATTTAAGAATAGCTCCCAATGTTTCGATCAATATATTACTACTTCAGTCCCACAAACAGCAAACAAGCAAAACCTTCGTGTGCCTTCTGGACCAACGGAAATCTCCAGAACCATGCCACGGCCTACTCAAACACACTCTCGTAGCCCGGGATTATGTTTCCACTATTTACACATCAATTAATTCCCATAATGACTTCTTCCGATTGCTTGCTAGAAGTAGCCTAAAGGACCCTGCCATGATCCTGTCCCTATTTGTCTGTCCTTTTACCATTCTTTGAAGGAGAAAGTGCGCCTCCGAAATGAACAACAGCTGAACCAACTCTTGCCTGAAGTGGTTGCCGCAGATTGCTTCCCATAAAGGTACTTCTGGTCCGAAAATTGATCCTTCATAGACACCTTTCCTTTTGGGACATATTCGTCCTCCGTTGATCTTTTTATTGCATTGCTTGTGGTTGCACAATGTGGTTCAATGGATGATGATTGTTACATTACAGACACCTGGCCATGGCTCGGGGTGAATTTCATGCAACTTCTGGGTTAACGTTGAATTGCAAACCATGAAATTAAATATTCGTTCAACAACATGGATTAACCTTCATTTCTTTAAACACCTACCCGGGTATGTTTTGCTTATTCTTTTTATTATAACTTTTTACTGGGTTATCGAATCGATCCAAAAAAATTAGAATGCCTATGGAAACATGTTTTAAAAGAGTGGTGAAAAATTCAGAATTTCTCAATTTTTTTAAATGTGCTTTAAAAAATAAAATCAACTTTTACCCCTTACTTCTATAACCACCTACCCGGGTAAGTAACACATACAATAAAGGATTTTGGTTTCGATTAGTCGCTAACTTTGTAATGATATGTATAGCAATGCATGTAGTTATATTTATAGAATCTATTCCAAAAGTTTTCTAGCTCTTAATATTCTTCTAAAGTCACATAGATTGAAATGATTGCACCGACAGTCGGGAAGAAATGGCGGTGTATTAGTGTCAGTTGAACTAATTGCTATGCATTCAATTTATGTAACTAAAAGCCATACTTCATAAATTTATAACATGAAAACTAGTATTGTTATTATAGCTGCATAGAATAAGTTGAAAAATACATTTTTTGACCAATAAAAATACAAATTCCCTTATAAAATGTATTACCTACACGGGTAGGTGGTCATAAAGATGAGGGTGTATTTTTGGTCATAGAAACGAAGCTTAAGAAACAATAATGCAAGATATGGCTTTATCTTTGTAAACCTCAAAAAAATCAAAACAGAAAAAATCTTGATTAGAAACGAATGTAAACAATGCAATGCATATGCAAACACCACGGTTTTTCTATTAGAATTGATATTCATACTTACTTGCAGTTTTCAAGCGGGACATTGTTATCAGATTGCTTTCAGCAACAATTTATTTACTTAACCGTATTAATACACGATGCGCAATCTCAGATTGCGCATATATTCGTTTTATCAAAACATATGTCATTTCGCGTAGCCAACCCTGAGCTATAAACGTCATTTCCATACAATTTCAGATTGCGCCAAGATTGCGCATAAATTTTCAAGATTATATGTCCGAGATATATACATATTTTTTGACAGATAAATATATCAAACCGATCCGTTTGACAGATAAATATATGCGCAATCTGAGATTGCGCATCGTCTATTGTTACGGTAATGGTCAATTTTTCACCCATATGTTTACTCGATTTCAGGCACCAACTTCTGGTTTGTTTACTCGATCGACGCGCTTCGCTAGAATTTTGTGGAGTGGTTTGACGTTTTGCTTCAGTGGCACATTCCATCGATGACGTCATATTGGGAGGCATTCAAGCTCCCCATGTAACGTTTTTTTTGCAACTTCCCAAAGGCGAATCATTTGGTGCAAGGCCACGGAGCCACACCTGTACAAGAAGTTATTAGGCGCAAAGCCACGGGAGTGACAAAATGCAGTTTTTTTTTGCAAAACGTGAGCTTGTGTCACTTTTTTAAGCTTTGTCACAATTTCGTAACCTAGCAGCCAGGAAAAAAAGTTGACAAAAGTTGATAAAAAGTGACAACATTTGACGTTCGCGAAAAAGCGTAAACAAACAGCTATTTGGCGCAGTTGTGACCCATTGCTTTGATAATAATGCTAAAATGCATGTTTCTAATTGATGTATGCATCTATTTAGTACTTCTTAAACAACATATCGATGATATTAAGATGTTTGAGCCTTTTGTCGTTTTTGTGTATATTTTTGGTGCGGCCACGAGAAAAGCTCATTTTTGCAGTTGACAAGCAATTTGGACAAACTTGAAATTTTTTCAACATTTTGTCACCTCCGTGGCCACGCGCCGATTCATATCACCACTTTGTATTTTGTTGTGTCCGTACAAATTAAACATGAGACGGTGTGTACGGCACAAACAGAATATGTATATTTTATCACTACTCTTTGGGATCGTTATACAATAACACGTAATAAATAATAACGCATACACACACGCAATGCGGGGAGAGGACGACCGGTCCCAAGGTGTATGGATAATAGGAGGTGAAGTGCTTCAGAGCAAATTGACATTTCACGACTTGACATAACAATACTGGGGGCTCCGGTATTAAAATCGGGGAGGGCTGTAGGGGGGTATAGAAAATTGTATGCGATTTGACATAACAATACTCAATGATGGCGCCCGGAAAACGCGCTAACAATTCACCTCCTTAATAAAGACACCTTGGACCGGTCCTGCTCGCGCCGCGATCCTCACTGAGGACGTCACAGGATGACAGCCCTGATGTCAACAGTGAGCCCTCAGGAAGAGGCAGCGGTCTGTCCACAACATATTTATTAAAATATATGTTTATATGTTAGCCGTTTCGTAAACCTTTTGCATCTTCTTCATCTCATGACTTTTTACACGATGTTGGTTTTTATATGAAATTTTGTGAGCTAGAAATAATATAATATTTTTTTCAAAAAAAATCATACAACGAATAATTCTTCTTCATTTTGCAATATCGCTAATCTGGTTTTTACAAAATAATTTAACGATCGCTTGTTTGACCCTTGTTAAACCGTCTTGTGTACGACCAAAAAACTTTACGTAATCGTACAACCGCCTACCCGGGTAGGCCATACATTTTGTATGGATCAATTATGTTTTTCGTGGTTAACAGCGTATATCTTTTGAATTACTTGTTAGATTGGAATGAAAACTATCTTATAGGTTCATAATAATGTTTTATAACATATCGTAGGAAAATTAGAATTTTAAAAATCCTATCAATATTTTTTTCAATCAAAAATATGTGCTAACTCTACCACCATAACTGGCCAGGACCCATCCCAAGCGCCACAGATTAAGCTTAAACGACTGGAAAATTGAATATCCATAGAAAAAAATGAAAGCCCCACAGCTTCATTGGTTTGATCAATATATGGCACATTACAACTCATCATTATATTGCTATCCTATTCTTGCAATGTGTTTCGACAAGTTTCATCTAATCATGACCTATATAGCCTTCTCATTTTCTGAGCAAAAACCCATATGAATGGTCGTGTGGTCAGATACGTGGGTATCAACACCAACGACCATTACTCAAATCTCACTTGCTTCAGGTGCTTGTGGTTTCGGTTGGAGTTTAGTATTTAAACAATCGTATCGCCGTTCTAGTTCTAGCGATGTATAACTTCAATGCGAAACCATACAACAGTACAGAGGAAATGAGAAAGCTCTCCTCCAAGCGATGAAGCTCAACTGGTTGGGGTATCCCACCAACAGAGAGCGCCACCAGCTTTTTCGCTATTTTTAGAATGCATGAGTCGTTTGCCGTCTGCTAAACGAAGTCTTTCTATATTCCGTTTAGGTAGAGAACTTGAGTCGTTTAGAAGCCGTTTAGTGGTCGTTTAGTGGATTTGTGGCACTTGGGATGTTTTAAGTGGATGATTAGTCTTTTTCTATGTTTTACTTACGTTTCTTTCAAAAGTTATATACATTTTTCAATGGTTTTGCTTGTTGTATAAAAATATATGTTGACGATCTATAAAATACAGTGGAGCGCCGTTTATCCGGGCTTCTCGGGACTTGACCTCGCCCGGATAAGCGAAAAACACGGATAATGAGTCAAATGATATATTTTATCACCAATTCCTGGTTGTTTTTTGGAAATTTTTCCGACTTTTTGATAAAAATAATACAGTTTTTATTAACTTCATGTTTTTCGAAAGAGAATTTTTAAAATTTACCATGAATTATAGTGTTTTTTGTTATGACAATGTGCTATTATAACCGCTTTTTCAAATATCCTCCTCATAACGCAATGTCACTTTTGTATTGAACTGTCATTTCTCAACAGCACGGATAAACGGAAAGCCGGATAAAAGGTACCCGGATAAACGGCGCTCCACTGTATGCTCATGATGTTTTATTAAAAACCGGCTCCGACCGGCTCCAGACAACTTCGGAACCTCCTCCACTCCAACCCAACGGAGCCGGCTCCACACCCACGGCTCCGAAGCTGAATCCGCTCCAGTTACTCCGAAACCTACTCCGCACCAACGACTCCGCGCTCACGGCCCTGGAGGCAGTTTTTGCAGACCGGCTTTTTTTTACCAAAAAAATCATGTTCAATAAAGTTTCAATCGGGAAGATCCATAATTAGCTGAGTAAATAATGTTGAAAGGAATCTATACAAAAATCGATAAGTGTTGAACATTGTTCAACAATCACACAATCACATCGGGTGTTAGCTTCTACACTTGCGAGAAGATAGATTCGTTTTTTACGCTATCATACAATGCCGTCCCTATTGAAACGTTAGTCCAGAGCCGTTGGTCCGAAGCCGTTGATTCACCGCCGGCTCCGGAGCCATTGATTCGTCGCCAGCTCCGGGGCTGTTGATGCGGACCCAGCTCCGGAGCTGTTGGTGTGGATCCAGCTCTGGAGCCGTGGGTGCCGAGCCGACTTCGGAGCCAT
Organism: Anopheles coluzzii; assembly: GCF_943734685.1. Classification (NCBI taxonomy): domain Eukaryota; kingdom Metazoa; phylum Arthropoda; class Insecta; order Diptera; family Culicidae; genus Anopheles; species Anopheles coluzzii. The sequence goes on from NC_064671.1 coordinate 74,077,163, forward strand.
TGGTGCGCTTCAAAACACCTATCCCTATTCGGCAGTAACACTATGACAAAAGTATGAATGTGTGTGTTAACTTCCAGCCAATTCTATTCTTGTAGTGGTTAGTATCATTTTAAAAGAGATTATTTCAGTGTTAAATTCAAAATATTGTTACACTGTAATACAACATTTGAAACAAAAAAAAGACATAAGTATCCTCTCAAAACATGTGGCAAGGCCGGTTGGGGTGTTGGAGTTGCAGCACATTTTTGATTGAAAAAAATATTCATAGGATTTGTAAAATTCTAATTTTACAACGATATGTTATAAAACATTATTGTGACCCTATAAGACAATTTTAATTCAAATCTAAGTAATTCAAAATATATACGCATTTAACCATGAAAAACATGATTCTTCCATACAAAATGTATGGCCTACATGGGTAAATTATTTATATAAACTTAAATAATTTAAAAAAATATTTAAACATTTTTGATATTTTTTATTATTTGCACTTGGGTAGAAAACATCTTTTCTGAGGCATTTTTAAAATTTGATGTCGATACGATTTTTTAATCCAAAGTTATTTTGAAATAAAGATGCGAAACATACCCGGGTAGGCGGTTGTACACATGACGGTTAACGTTGCTGTTCAGATTGTCTACTGGGTGTGCGGATCGGATCGCGCAGCTTTCCAAACGTCAACGAATAATTCCACCACAAAGAACATTCTTTTGTGCGAGTTCAAAGAAACGTGTTCGATTCGCATGCTTCATGAGGAACAGAACGCTTGAGTGACTTACCAAGTTTCAATTACTAACCAGAGTGCATTTGTTTTATTTAGTGGCAGTATTCAGTTTGTTCTGTTTGCCTTCTGTTGGCTTAAAGAATGGAGGAAGCTAATGCAGTATTTCATGAAGGCTTGGACATGTTTTACGAAACACAGTCTGTGACATGGAGAGCAAAATATAAGCATGTGTTGTTTGAAAAAATGTACGATACATTCCTTAAACCCAGTACAGGCGGTCCCCGAGATACACGGTACCTCTTATACGCGGATTCGGAGATACGCGGTTTTCAAAATTTGACAGTTCTTTGAGCAAATTGTACTGATTTGACACATCCATTGTGAAATACCAAATAATTTCCGTATTGATCGAATGTAAAATACCATTTAAAAAGGTTTAAAACTGTTCAATTCATTAGAAACATATCAAATAATTAATTTGGTGGCTAAAACCATCCCCTACTTGCAAAATTACACGAAGATTAATGATATTTTGGCTGAAAATTATGAGATTCGACTTACGCGGAAATTCGAGATACGCGGTATTTTGCGGCCGTTTTTGGTCCCCATTAACCGTGTATCTCGGGGACCGCCTGTATATTACAAGCAAAATTTAACAATCTAAGTGCTAAAGAGACTGTCGAGCTCCTGGTCCCCAAAATTGGAGAGTGGATTCGTAACAATTCAGTTCGTGAACAATTGAACTTGCGCAACGATTTAAAGGACAATGCAAAAGCGACTCAGCTACGGTCCGAAGGAAATAAAATGTTTCACCCGAACGTGAAACGCTACTTCGAGGCCATCAAGCTGTACAATGAGAGCATCGCCTTTTCCGAAAAAGGATCGACAGAAAGGTCTTTGGCTTATGCAAATCGCTCAAACATTTGTCTGAAGATGCAACGCTTTGAAGACTGTTTGGAGAACATTCGGCTTGCTCGTGAGTCAAACTATCCTGGAGAAAAGTTGAATCAACGCGAAAAAGATGCCAAAATGCTTTGGCAAAGGCTCGGAACAAGAATGCTTCATCGAGCAAGGTTTCTCCGGATGTGGTGGAAGAACCCGAGCTAAGCTATCCGGCCAAAGAGAATGCGCCGCAAATTGCCAACTGTCTGGAACTGCGCAAAAACGAAGAATATGGACGGCATGTGGTGACCACTCGTAAGCTGAAGGTAGGCGATGTCGTGATGATCGAAAGGCCGTTCGTTACCGTGCTGAAGGATTCGTTCCGATATGTTCGATGTGATTTTTGCCATGAGGAACGACCATTCACATTGATTCCATGCGAAGGATGTACCGCGGCCATGTACTGTTCGGAGGAATGTCTGAGTAAAGCGTACAACAAGTATCATCGATATGAGTGCGGGCTTTTACGAGACTTGTATGAAGATTTCGAAGAAGTTCCCTTGATTGCTATTCGCATGATAGCCATTGCGATCACAACCTTCGATAATAATCCAGAGGCATTGAAGGATCATCTCGATGCACTGGATGAATCCAATGTTAACGGGTTTACGATGGATTGGAATCCATCGCAACGCAACAAGACATTTTCAACACGGTGCACGTGTTAACCACTAATCAAGAACGGCGACACAGCATGTTTGTTGCAATGTTCATCTTCAATGCTACCATCCTACATACCCTTGTTCTGGAAAGAACAGAGCTGGGACCGGTGTGCGAAGCAAACCCTGCAACAAACAAGATTTTACTAGATTTGATCCTACGATATGAGCAAATCGTGGAATGTAACAGCAAATTGTTGTCCTTTAATGCGTACAAGGTGAACGAATACGTGGCTGAATCATTTGCAGTGGGTTGCTACCCATTGATTAGCATGCTGAATCATTCCTGTGCTCCCAACGTGAAACGCATCACTTTGCCCGATGGGCGGTGTGCCGTTTTTGTCATCCGTCCAGTTCTCGAAGGAAGTCAACTGTTCGATAGCTATGAGTAAGTGAAATCAATAGAAGAAATGGACACTCTTCATCATACTAATAATTTCATTTGTTTCAGAACGGGTCATACATTGCATGAACGAGAAATAAGGCAATCAATGTTGTCATTCATGTACAGCTTCCAATGCACATGTGAAGCATGTACATTCAATTATCCTACTTTGAAAGTTCTTCTGGAAGGTAGTGATGTAATCAATTCTGAAAACATTACAAAACATTTGTACTACAATCGGATGCTCAGTTCTCATGAGGATAAGAAAGTGCGCAAAATTATGGCAGAACTGCGGTCTTTTCTGAATGAAACACCAAAATTGTATCCTGAGAGTGAAGTCTGCTTTAGACAGGTAGAGTTTGTACGGTCTCTTCAAGTACTGTACAACCAAACATCTGAAAATGCGGAGTATTGGAAACACTGCAAACCGTAGCTAATATTCCCAGAAAAATGTGTGAGGTTCTGAGTACAACTGAGTTAATTTCCTTACGTATATGGTTAGCGCGGGTTTTTACACATTTGATGTTCGTTCAATATGCCCATGAATTCGATATGATGATAATAAACTGAATTTTTCTTTTTGATAAATAACAACAAATTAACATTTACTGAGGATTGATATTCCTTCCGAAACTTCAACTTTTCATAGATGCACTAGCGAAATAAATCAAATAAATGATCTCACACGACGTGAAGTGAAGAATCGTTTCCCATAAACGGTTCATGTTATCTAAACGAAATATATCTCTAGGATCACGTGAATTCCACGTGTGAAATTGAAAGCTTCTCGGGATAAGGAGTACATCTCTTTCCTATATTGACTCGGATACTTCTCTACTCGTTTATGTGATGATGGATGGAAACGCTCGTAAGCAGTAACGCTAGACCACCTGCCATGTTGCTCAATGCCTTGCGGATATTTCGAGCTGTATCTTCATCGGAGTATCCTGATTGTTTTGAACAGCCGGAGTGATCATTTATAGGGTAGCAAAAAAGCGATAGCATTTGTGTTGTATTAGAGATTGGGGATAACTAGGAATTGGCTTGGTATCTCACTATATATAAAATCGAAAATCGCCACAATGACGTGAGAGTAAACATTCAGCGAGAGAGAGAGAAAAGGGGTGAGAGCAGAGCTCTCTTAGCAACGCGCGTTGCTGCGAAAGGACTTGCTCCATGCACCACTGCTAGCCCGCAGGTAATGAGGGCAATGGTTACATAGATTTTTTGTTTACACAAACCGAATCGAAATCACATGGCATTGGATATAATGATTTTTTTTATATTTAAAGTTGCAAATTAGCCACCTGATCATAAGGTGTCCTATCTCATACACCTTCCCATTATAAATCAAGATATTCAAGGCAATATTTAAAAAAAAATGTTTTAAAACTATCCAAAATAGCTTAATTGTGAAATGGTTGATATTCCAATTAATTAAATCATTCATAAAGCCAACCATACTCATTATTGGTGCTTAAGCACCTCGAATACTACATACACCGTCGTCATCGGCAGATAAGTGTGGTACATAAAATCCTATAAAACGAGTTGCTATAACCGGGAAGTCGAACATGTACACTCCCTCAAATCTTCTTCTAATTGTCGTAACGTCCTACGCGGACATGCGGGCCTATACAAGCTTTCGAGACTTAATTCATTACCACGTAGCCGGATATTCAATCCTTGCTACGGGCGGACGGTTCATTCTGGGCTTTAACCCATGACGGGCATGTTATTGATTCGTTCGAGCTGACGACCACGTACCACAGGACCGCCCAAAATCTACTACTCCCTCAAATCTACTACTCTGCAATATTGGCTGAGTCGGGACAAGGAAAACGCATGACAATAAGAGGCGGATGTAGTCGAGAGACCCTAAGCGGCCATATGCTAAAAAGCCTTGCTGAAATTTCGAGCGAGAAAGCGGCGGATGTTGATGGCTTGAAAATTAAAATTGAATTTGTAACGATTTGCTCGCGGGTGGGAAGAATTACTTATTTCAGGACGTCCTTCCGGAACAAAGCACTAAAGGGAGAGATGGTTCATTGCGCAACATGGCTGCAACATACTGCGCGTTAGGTGAGACAACCGTGCGCACTGCATTTAGCCGGATCAGCATCAACTGCAGAATGATCCACAATGAAACTGTGCTTACTGTAGCGTGCCCAAGAGGGCTGAAAAGATTCTTACTGTATCTATCAAGAGTGATGACGATATCTACCATGTGATGCTATCACCGTACTATGGTGTTGATTAAGAACAACCACGTTATAATTAAGGACACGTCAAATTAGAAGCAAAATCTGAAAGATGTGGGGCTTCAAGAGTAATTAAAGTAGTTTGCCAGTAAACGTGAATTTACTTAATTGATCTGGAAAGGCTATAACAGTGTTCAACCATTCTTTTCTATAACAGTACAGATTGGAATATTAGAACTACACCGTAAATAGTAATGCGAGGGAATATGTTCACTGTTGAAATTTGATGTTTTGCACAACAATAACAATTGTCTCATAGACAAATACCAATTCCATTTAATACTTCAAAACCAGTTTCAGGATTTGCATAAAAAACATAAAATGGATTGAAGCAGAAGTGAGCATTTCAAAAATTTTATGTTTTCAAGTACGCAATTGGGATTGGATCTAAACATGTTGTATATGTGTTAGCGGCACCCTAAATTTTTAATCCACTGCACATCAATACGTTATTCAATGAACACGTTGTTGAGGTTACTACTTAGCTATGCTTTCCAAAAAATCACGCCGATAACTAAAAAATAGTAATCAAAAAATTATACATTTGTAACAACAGAGGCATGGAACGTATCAGTTCGAAAATTACAAAATTGCGTGATTTGGCTCAAAAGTATCCTCATCGATATTTAACGGTTCTGCAAAGTACAGTAATAACTGTCCAGTAAGTTACAAGGTTAACACATTTGTGGTGTAACGCATAAGAACAAATAGGTGTTTGAGTTATGGTTGTTGCCACTGAACGTGTAGAGTTTGAAAATAATTCGAAATTTGAGAACATCCGGTAGATTTTACCGGGCCTTAACTAGTCATACTAATAATTTCATTTGTTTCAGAGCGGGTCATATAACGCATGCACGAGCAATGAGGCAATCAATGTTGTCACACATGTACAGCTTCCGATGCACGTGTGAAGCATGTACGTTCAATTATCCTTCAATTAATTGTAATATATCAAAAAACAGGAAAAAACTGTTCTATTATAATTCGATACTGAAAACACATGATTCTAAGAATGTGCGCAAACTCATGTCGCAGCTACGGCATTTTCTTAATGAAACACCAAAATTGTATCCAGCAGATGAAGTTTGCATTAGTCAGCTAGCATTTGTAGGCTCTCTTCAAATACTGTACGCCCAAACATCTGAAAATGCGGAGTATTGGAAACACTGCAAACCGTAACTAATGTTCCCAGAAAAATGAGTGAAGTTCTGAGTATAAATGAATTAATCTCCTTACGTATATGGTTGACTTGAATTTTAACACATCTTATGTTCGTTCAATATGCCCATGAATTCGATTTGATGATAATAAACTGAATTTTTCTTTTTGATAAATAACAACTTAACATTTACTGAGTATTGCTATTCCTTCCGAAACTTCAACTTTTCTTAGATGCACTAGTGAAATAAATCAAATAAATGATCTCACACGATGTGAAGTGAAGAATCGCTTTCCTTAAATGGTTCCTGTTATCTAAACGAAATATCACTCTACGATCACGTGAGTTCCCGTGGGAAATTAAAAACTTCTCGGGATAAGGAGTACATCTGTTTCGTGTATTGACTCGGATACCTCTTTAATCGTTAATGTGATGATGGATGGAAGTATATCTTTATCGGAGTATCCTGATTGTCTTGAACAGCACGAGTGATCATTTATAGGGTAGCAAAAAAGCGATAGCATTTGTGTTGTAATAGAGATTGGGGATAACTAGGAATTAGCTTGGTATAAATATGATAAAAAGCTTTTTCCTCATCACCGACTTCCGTGACAGTGTTCTTGGAGAGAGGGGTAAGGTAAATGTTGAAGGTTATTATTCCCTTCCTTCTTCCAATCGGCACTGCCGTGACCAGGATTCGAACCTGGGTTACTACGGCCACAACGTAGGGTCCTAACCACTAGACGATCACGGCTACAGACGGTGACTGCAAAGTTTCTTACACGAACAGCACAACTTTCGATTTCAATCGATAGCTTTACTGGCCATGCAGTGGGGAAAGCATCGACTGGCCAACTGAAGAGAAAGTACGCCAAAGAAACAGAGCGAAGCGTATGGAACAATACGATCGAATCTCCATTCCAGGGTGGGGTGAACCAAAGCAATGTAGAGAAACAAGATCAAAGGTAAGCATGGTGAATGTGTTGGTGGTTAAAAATATATCCAAAATGTTATGCCTCTGTCCTCTACCATCATTATCAATGAATACTACCAGTTTAGAATGAAGATCTATTCACGAAAAAAATGTTTCCGCCCGGGATTGAACCGGGGGCCTTCCGCGTGTTAGGCGGATGTGATAACCACTACACCACGGAAACTTGCATCTGTTGTTCTCCATGTATTTGTGAGGTTTAGGTAAAGCTTAACATCCTTTGTTAGATGATAAAATTCAGTCTTTTGCTCTAGCTCAAAGTTCGGTCATTTTCAACAACATTTGGAACAGTTTCCATCATCAATCATCAATTGCAATCAGAACATACGCAAATGACGCTTGGAAAACGAAATGGAAATATAAATAAATCAACACATCATTCCATAATACCTTTAGCCGTTTCAACAAACGATGAACGTGGCCTTACCCGAAGGCCAATCCGCGGTACAGGTGAAAGATTATTGATTATGTTCATGACTCATTAGGGTAATTGAATCCTTTGGCTGAGCTCCATACACTGCATCGACGTTGTTGGGAATGCTTTCTGAGTATTGGTTTATGATTTGACTGTTGCACAATTAAAATATTACTTTCTACAGTTATTTATGACAACGAACAATGCTGCCAACAAAACCATGGCGTCAAATCCATTTAATTCACTCACGAGCAGGAATCCACTTCCCAAATTAATTGTAAACAAGTCGATTCTTAGCAAGATTGCGTCGTTCTAATGGATTTCTCCCCATACACTCCATGATGCACAACACATAACAAAACACTCTTTTTTGCCCAAACCGACCATGTTACATCAATTCCGGCTCTTTTCTGGGAGGATTTTGTTCTATTGCGCTCCCTCGGCACCGATTGGCGATAGAAAAACAACTGCGAGGCAGTTTAAATTTAATTATAAACTGTTGTTTTTCTTCATCCTTGTGCAACCAAAAGCACACAGACTCTCACGCGGACCCGAGCCACATCGACGGAAGGATGAGAGAACCGTCATTCGTTACGGTGGAATGTGGCTTGCGGCCATATTGCACAACCAGACGATACGGCTGCCTCATCCGGCGTTACAAAAACACGCAATCCTGCTCATGACGATGTTTGTCTTAATCTTTCACGGTACCATGCCGGCTTTGCAGGGTGGATTGTGTTTGCTATTAGCCGTTGAATGGATATTTCCACGAGGATAGCAAAAAAACCTCCAAAACACGTCGGATGAGTGATTTTTTACATGAATATTCGCACACCACCAATGCAATCGATCAAAACCCACACACAATCGCTCAATTTGACAACGATACTCATCAGTTGAAGCGATTTGTAACGCCTCCGCCATTTTATCCTCTGCCCGATATCTCACTAATCGGTTAATAAGGTTTTGCCAAATACATAAACTAACTTCTATCGCCAGTCTCGTCCCTCTAAAACCAACCATGAGTCCTCTCCCATGGTTCTGTATGTGCATGTTCCCCTCCTGTGCTGAGACCCCCGGGAAGGAAGATCGGAAAATCAGAGATTAGAGTGTTTTCCTGGGCATTATTTGGCCAATCGCTTTTCCGATAAACGTGATCTCCTCCATTTCGCTTCGTTGTCCCATCATGTACTGGTTCCCGTATGTCCTTGTCAATTAGCAATTGCGCATGGCACTGACGTCACGGCAAACGGAACAGGATGCGCTTCCTTTTCGCGTGCGCGGTACGTTATCTCTATCATTCGACATCTCTCTTCTACAAGTATCTCCTATTCTTTCACTGTCCTGAACTACGAAGACCTCTCTGGTGCCCCAGATTCCTCAAGAAAATACAACGAATAGAGAGCTCCATGGAAATCTCTTCCCTGTGATCCACATGGAAGAAGGAGAAGGACGCTTACCCGTGTCTCCATGCTGCTCCAACACTATTTATGGAGCCATTTTGTTCGAACAGAAGAGATAAATACATAATCCTTCTAATTTCCGTAAATCAGTAATCGTTCTCACCTTGTCCGTCGACCTTCGAAAAGCTCACCTGAAGATAACAAGCGCGTAGGAGTTCAGCAACACATTATATTTCATTGGTAGTACATAGGAAGAGCTCCATGTTCAGATAAATGACAACCATTACAAACGACTCCATTTCGTCCTCACCAAACACCTTGTCCTCCCGTAGAATTGTAAATCAGATTTGGAAAATAAATAATCGCTTATGTGCAGCGCGCGCGTGTCCTCATGAAATGATCCGAAACTGGCCAGAAAGCCTGAAAGAGACCAAAGATATGAGAGAAAGAGTCAAAATATTGAGAGAAGTGAGCTTTCCTATTTTCAATTTTCCATTTTTCCTCCCTTACTCACTTTTTTCCGTTGTTCCGCAATTCGCTCCGACAAGGTCCCAGCAGGTCCGCGGATTATGTGCAGATCAGTGTCGTGTGTCCTGCCTTACCAACAGACGGGGTATGGTGGAAGGGCACGCCAGAATGATCCCTTCTCTTTCTGGTGTTTTCCATCGTCCTTTTTCTAGCTTCAGCGGTACCGTCGCACATATAAGCATTAGATTTGTTTACCTTGCTGCCTTCGCTCCGGATTTTCTACTTTGTGCAACGCCATCCTCGTGGCGCAGGGAAATTACTGGGGTACGTGGAAGGACTTCCCTTCAACCGGACCATCCAGGAAAGGAGCTACTTCGATGGCGTCAAACTGTGCCAGCCTCACTTTTGCGCGAACTGTCGGATGGCATTGGTGTGACTGGGGAGTTGACATCAGTTGGACCCGTTGCCATCGTAACGTGAACCTGTCAGTGAAGGCCAAGAATCGTATTCTGTGCATCATAGTAGCTAGGCAAGTGATAAAGAAAGGACAATTGAGGACGAACGCGAAGAAGTCTATTGTGAACATCGAATCTTTAAATCAAGCAGAATATAGCTTTTTTGTCAAGTAGTGAATCAAACATTCCCCATTGTATTGAACCCGGAAGAACATTTTAATCTTCTATCCCGGATATTTGCATCTTGCAAAAACGTTTCTCTGTCGCGTGTATTATTCCCTTCAACTCTCCGGTATTGGAAACATCCTGTTCCTATCATCCCGGAGCGGAAGTAACAACTTAAAATGGATTGGGACATCGTTGAAATGTAAGTAGATTAGTTTTTGGTTTCCCTTTTATCGTTTTGAATCAACTAATTGGCCTTTAAGCCCTCGACAACTTATTTTCTTTGTTATTCCTCGACCCTAATGAACATTCTTGCCGATGTATTCCATGACGAACAGATCACATTTTTACGGATCGTTGACATGCAGTCAATTTATGTATTGATTTCTAATTGAACCTGAAAATAAGATCTTTTGGTAGATTCACAACCGTCCAGCGCTTAAATCTCTCTTTTTTTTTATTTCCGGTCCTTTTCAGTTTTAATTTCCACCCGGAGAACCAGGAGCTAGACATTGGCATTCAAACAATCCTGCTGAGGGAATCGAGCTTCATCACAACACTTCCACAGGCTGAGGACGAATCTTCAGAATGCCACAACACATCAATGATCCATTCATCTTCATCCTGGAAGTCTTTTAAATGCATGTAAGTACACCAACACTGCCTAATCTACGCGGAAATGAGCGTTTTGTCGTTCCCAAGGATTAAGAAATTACATTCAAACGATTTGGGGTTGATAAATACTCACAGCGACAAACGCAACGAACCCTTGCCTCAACTTCCTTTCGATGAAAACTATTTGTTTGCTAAACGTACCAACCCTGGTTTGGATTAGCAGACGATAAATGAGTTCCTGGGACCTTTGTACTTTGTACTGGTAGTTGTGATGGGTGGAGGGAGCTTTTGTCATTCGCTTTTCGGTTGTGGACATGGTTCCCGTTTCTAACATTCGGTCGATATTGGACGGCTTCCTTAAAGTCAACACAATACAGCATCTCATTCAACGATCCCAACAATCAGGTCAGGATGGGATATGATATGAACGTCCTCCATAAACTTCCTTACTGTTTAAATTCAGGAGGAAAAAGTGTGTCGGGAAAAATACTTTTTACTGCGAAAGCGTGTGCAACGAACATAAATTATAACTGAACATGATTGGCTTCATTTGCGGATATGAATACGTAATGGAGTGTTCTGGAATGGAAAATAGTGGATTATTTCGCCGCAGTTATCATGGGGAAACATAAAAAATGAATCCATAAACATGCATGACTGTGTAATATGTTGTAAAAAATGGGAAATATGAAATGGTTCTTCTTTTGTTCATTCATTACTTTTGAAAAGACTTTACAGTAAACCTCAAAGGTTAAGAAATCTGTTCCTCAAAAGAGGTTTCCTTACAGAAAGGCTTAAGGTTCACACTTTCTGCAAACACACGTGTGACGAAAACTTTCTAGTCCGAACCTCCCCTTATCCTTATCTCCTTATCCTTGCTGTATTGGTCACGTTGTTTGGTCTTATGAAACATTCAATCCACAGAGTCGTAGAACCGTTCTCATCCTCCTGTGTTTGCTAACTTCACCAACACTATTTACAGCATCAACTTTTGTGCAACTTTCCTTCTTTCAAGTCAACCGATGAGTGACCAGATGATTGGGAAACTAGAAACAATCGGAAAAGCAGGACAAAGTTTCATTATTTCATACATTTTTAACCATCCGGAATGGAATGGGAAACGGATTTGTTCAGAGAAATTGATGGATCGGTTGTTTGTTATTTGAAATTGGTTTGATTTTGGCTTGAGATGTTTGATTGGGAGAAAACATAACTTCATTTCCGTATTACCTATTTATTTAAGGAAAATCAGGTCCACACCTTTCCCATTTTTCCATTTTCACAAGGCATTCTGAAGCCGTATAAACCTCCAACGCGATTTACAAAAGCGATTTTATTTGCAGGAAATCAACGCCATAATTATCCAAAGAAGGAGATTGCATTAATTACATCATAAGGCTTCCGCACGATACTTGTTGCAAGAAAAATCCTACTTTACCTTTAACGAAGTTTTCCAAAAACTCAAACAAACGTGATTCGGTACATTAAAAGATATTGGAGCAGCAAAAAACATTCTCCCCATCGGTGCCAGACGTGTTTTTTAAGCGGAAACCCTGAGCATATTTAACGAGAACCCAAAGACAACAATAACTCACTGCTAATTAACGCTATTTGCATAGGCACAGTCTGGAAGAGTCCGTGAAAAAGACGGCCTCGCTACTCGACAGACAGTTGAACGAATGGAAATTACGCGAATTTACGTTGGAGTTGCGGCATATTGCATGATTTATGAACCTTTGCATCCATCTGTAGGAACAACTCCCCAATCAGACCTATTTGCATGCTTTATGAATCGGGAAATGCTCCGTGACGGAATGTTTTGTGCTAAATAAACATCATCTACCGATTCCATTTGTGTTGGAATATGTTTTACTAATCAATGGCGAACAATTGTGGCCTTGCATGCTTTACAATCGTCCGCAGAATAAGGCAAATAAATTATTCCTAATCGTCCAGTCGCCGATGAGAACCGATAATAGTTGGCAGCATTTCAATGAGTTATTATTTACTCAATTATTTCCATAAACAATCCAAAAGGTTAGCAGAGAGTTCGTTTTGATAATGGTGTTGTATGTTCAATTCACACATTATTATTATGCACCCTACATTTATTGGAAAACTCTTCAACCATGTTCAAATCGCTCAGAGTCTGCTCTTCTACAAACGACTCTCTCCGCTGCGCTTTCCCTCAAAGGACATTTTTCCAAAGGGGCGTTGCCAGACGATGGACCAATCAGTGCTCTGTTCTCTTCGGAGGGTACGGAAAAAAGGACTCAAACAGAAGCAAACTGGATGTCTCTCACAGCTGTTCAAACTGAGATGAGATTCCATCGCACTTAGTGAGAGTCTCCTCCATGCTGACGGGTTAGTTCGCTACATTTGCTATTTGTTTGCGGTTGAGTTTAGATATTCTACAGGCTGAAGATAGATAGAGATTCATTACAATCACTCCATTTCCCGACGGCATTTGATGTCTGTAATCAGTTGTTGTGAATAATATTGTTTGTGTTTCAGATCTCCAGCGTTGGAGCTTCGTGATTCCCACCAGTTATCCGACACAATGTCCTGTTTAGAGGTATGCAACCTTCTCTTATCATATTTACTACTTCAACCACCGATCTGTTTATCATTTCAATCCCTTTTCACCCTTCAGGAGATAGATGTACCACGCGACATGTTCGAGGAACCCAACGACAGTTTGAACAAGAATGACGTTCCCATTTCACCTCCAGACAACTGCTCCAGGGATTCTAGTCTGCGTCACAAACAACTCCACACTGACAACAACCTCCAGCCGGGGGACGAAAGGCCTTTCCGGTGTGCCATCTGTCCCAAGGCGTTCCGGCTTTCCTCCACACTGTCCGCACACAAGAAGCTGCACGACCAAAGAGGACCCGGTCTACGATGTGAGACGTGTGGACGAGCCTTCACGCAACCCAGCGCTCTCTCCAGCCATCGACTGTTGCATCGGTCGGATCGGCCACATAGTTGCAGCCTCTGTGGAAAGCAGTTCGTTCGGCTGCATGCCCTCAAGACACACGTGCTTAGTCACGCGAACGAACGACCCTACGAGTGTGACCAGTGTGGAAAAGCTTTTACCGAAAAGCACGTGCTCGTACGTCATCGCAAGACGCACAGTAACGAGCGGCCCCATGAGTGTGCCGTTTGCTCGAAGGCCTTCAAGGAGCGGTATGACCTGCTGCGCCACACGCTCATTCACAGTGGACTGCGGCCGCACAAGTGTCCCGATTGCTCCAAAACCTTCGTCCAATCCAATGCACTGGTTAAGCATCGAAAGTGTCACGAACGGGAACGCACCGTTGGCCGTCATCAGTTGAACGCAGCTTCCTTTGCTGTAACTAGGGCCGAAACTACGTGTTGCTAAGTGGAACAGTGACGGAGCGACGGAGCAACAAGTGTTAATGTTGATTTGCAGAGTGTAAATAGAAACGTGTTTGAGCAAATGTTATTGTGAGTGTCTTTGGAACGGCATTGGGAGGAAGTGTGCAATTAAATAAAGTGTGTATATATTCACAGACATGCTTCTGGGTCATCTTAATAATGGTTTCATATGGAATATTAAATTGACGGACGCTCTGAAAATGAATGTTTTTCCTGTTTTAGTGACACTATTGAACAAAGTCACTTTACATTTACATTGGAAGAGGCACATTGTCCTGCAATGAAATTACCTTTAATATGTTTGCACAGGAAAGTACAATGCCAATAGTTACGGAGATTGAGAAGAGAATCTTGACATGCTCTTTCCCATCGCTGCTTCAAGTCACGGCGGTGGCAGCGTTTGAGATGCTTTCTATTTTCAGGATTTAAAAAGGATTTACATCTCAGGCGCTTTCATCACATTTTAGTGCTTGTGGCCTTTACCGTGGCCATGGTACGAAAAAAGGCTCTTTGATAGTAAAAGCAAATCAACGACGGATTATTTTTGGAAATGGTTTTTGCCTTCAGCTATGACGGACTTTTTTTATTCCACGCAGTTTGCATCGCACAAAAAAGTACGTTGTTATTTTTCCATATTTCCCAAATTATGCATGCAAAACGATCCACATCGGAAGTGTTTTTTTAGGACACATTTGAAAAAATCGGAAGGTAATATGAAACCGAAAGTGGGTGTTCTAGAAAAGCCGTTTTTTATGCAGTTAATGGTTATTGTTTCTGCTTGTTTGCTTCATCCAATGTTTTATCGATTAGCACACAATATGGAAATATTTTTTCGGGGATTTTTTTCATCACATTCAGCCCTTTTCACAAGTAAAGTTCGAATTATTATAAGCACTCTTCTATATCGTGAGGCCGTAGCTATTAAAGAATAATTCCAAATAACTTGCTGAACGATTTCTTCCATCTTTTATCCTACACCGTATGTCCCATCATTCCAGTTTTCATCTTATTAGCTCTGCGCCATTTGCAAAATATATGCTGGTTTGAAACACGTTTGAATCATGAAAATGGCATAACGAATCTCGTGACATAATGATTTGTGATGCGACGGTTGAGTGATGATTTTAATATGCTCCGAAAATAGTCATGGCGATTTAGAATACGGAGCAACAGAGACACGACGGCAAACCATGTCGAACGTGCTTAAATCCATTCGGGCGTGGCATATAATCCTCGGCGCTTTCGTCAAACATCGAACCCTTCGTTATCATTATTACACTCAATTATGCTGTAACTTTGACCGGGGAATACTAGGGGAATCGAACGTTGAACATTGTAATTGAAACCATTGCCAGGGTTAGCGGCCCTTTTTCATGCCTTTTTGATTGGTGTGGTTCTCCCTAGACCGAAATAGCTGAGTTTTGCACGTAAAATAATTAATAGAGCCAGAACACAAGCCATCCTCATCTCATAAAATGGTTTAATGACGACATTGGTAGTTAAGCTCCAAACAATTCCACGTAAAAGAGGCCATCTTATTGTTCTGTGCACTAATATCTTAATTAATATCGACATTTTAACACCGACAAACCGACGTGACACTGGCGTTACAAAAGTGTCCCACACAAAAGTAGGGGAAGGTAGGTAAAGACGGACACTGCGGGTAAGACGGACACTTCTCATAAATGCATGGAAAAGGTAATTTTCGAGTAATTCAACAATGTAGAATCCAAACTGAAGGTAAAACAACACATTTGAGAACATTTTTGGCATAATATACATAAAATTGGTTAAATCCACGAACAAAACAAATTTTCAATCATGTGCACTAATTGGACTACTGCCTATGTGTGGATCTAATTTGACTACTGCCGATCTTAAGCTCTACAACTTGTATTGTTTATATTTCCGGAAGTTTTATTTCATGAATGGGTTGTCATAATCATTAATGAAAAAACTGGCGAAAGAACTAGAATAAAAGCAATACAAAATATTGTTTTTTGGTGGTTTAAACATTCTGACACCAAAGCGGGAAAGACGGACGCCTTATTGTGGGGAAAGATGGACACCGAATTTATTGATTTATTTGACTTCTTATATCAATTGGTGATGAATATATTTCTTTAAATACCTTAAATAAGGGTATTCCGATGCTATAAATCAATCAGTAACTAGAGAAAGTATTGAAATAAGCGAGAAATGAAACACCGGTCAAAATAGTAGCCATTCGTTATGCTATTACTTGCTCGACGCTGATGAGGCGCTTCACGAAATCCAAAGTCTTCTCACCACATTTACAACTTTAAGCAATAAAAAGATGAGGCATTTATACGACATTGTTCAGGAAAAGATGAGAAATTTTATGGGATTACAAAAATCCAATGTTGAATTTTGACATGGTGGAAAATGGAATAAACTATTAACAAGTCCGTCATAAATACTGAGGTCGTGGACTTTTTGTGGAGTAATTTCCTAAAAGGAAGTTCTAGACTGTTGTTCTGTAAGCTGGAGCAACGTTAGCTTCGCGATATGTCAATAATGCTTTAGATGCTGCATTCTACGATATATTACAAGCGCCGTTTACAATTCCTAAAACCACGGCTGGAATGAATCGCCGTTGCAATAGGCCAAGAATTGGTTTATAAATGTACCAGGATGTGGAAAGCGTTAGAATCTCACTATATATAAAATCGAAAATCGCCGCAATGACGTGAGAGTAAACATTCAGCAAGAGAGAAAGAAAGCGGTGAGAGCAGAGCTCTCTTAGCAACGCGAGTTGCTGCGAAAGGACTTGCTCCAAGCACTATTGCTATCCGGCGGATGTTGCGGGTAATGGTTGCTTAGATTTTTTGTTTGGATAAATTGATTTGAAATCACATGGTATTGGATATAATGAACAATTATTTAAATAATTAAAGATGCAAATTAGCCACCTGATGATGTGTCCCATCTCATACCCCTTCCCATTATAAATCAAGATAATCAAGGCTATATTAAAAAAAAACATGTTTGAAAACTATGCAAAATAGCTTAATTGTGAAATGGTTGATATTCCAATTAATTCAATCATTCATAAAGCCAACCATACTCATTATTGGTGCTTATAAGCACCTCAAATACTACACACACCGTCGTCATCAGCAGATAAGTGTGGTATATAATATCCTGTAAAACGGGTAGCTATACCCGGTACGTCGAACATGTACACTCCCTCAAATCTTCTTCTATTTGTCGTAACGTCCTACGCGGACATGCCGGCCTATACAGGCTTTCGAGACTTAATTCATTACCACGTGGCCGGATATTCAATCCTTGCTGCGGTTCATTGCGCAACATGGCTGCAACATACTGCGCGTTAGGTGAGACAACCGTGCGCACTGCATTTAGCCGGATCAGCATCAACTGCAGAATGATCCACAATGAAACTGTGCTTACTTTAGCGTGCCCAAGAGGGCTGAAAAGATTCTTACTGTATCTATCAAGAGTGATGACGATATCTACCATGTGATGCTATCACCGTACTATGGTGTTGATTAAGAACAACCACGTTATAATTAAGGACACGTCAAATTAGAAGCAAAATCTGAAAGATGTGGGGCGGCAAGAGTAAATAAAGTAGTTTGCAAGTAAACGTGAATTTAGTTAATTGATCTGGGAAGGCTATAACAGTGTTGAACCATTCTTTTCTATAACAGTATAGATCGGAATATTAGAACTACACATTTGGAATGGTTATTTGAGGGGATATGTTCACTGTTGAAATTTGATATTTGGCACAACAATAACAATTGTCTCATACACAAATACCAATTCCATTTAATACTTCAAAACCAGTTTCAGGATAATAAAATAAAATTTTGATGGCGTTTTTGGAAATGACCCTCATGAAATTAAAGACCGAGCAAATTTACATTGAAATTGTTCTAAGCATCTATTACTTATTACCTAACGTATGAAACATACGTCGAAAAAACAGTAGAAATGGAATTCGAACCACGTGCGATATCATATTTTTGTAGTTCAATCTTACATTTATGGGCACAAAAAACAGAAGATGGGTTGAAACAGAAGTGAGCATTTCAAAAAATTTATGTTTTTAAGTACGCAATTGGGATTGGATCTAAACAAGTTGTGTATGTATTAGCGGCACCCTAATTTTTTAATCCACTGCACATCAATACGTTATTCAATGAACACGTTGTTGAGGTTACTACTTAGCTATGCTTTCCAAAAAATCACGCCGATAACTAAAAAATAGTAATCAAAAAATTATACATTTGTGTCAACAGAAGCATGGAACGTATCAGTTCGATTGAAAATAAGTAGGAATGCAGCTACTGAACTTTCTGTTTTATCAAAATGGCCACAAAACTCGCCAATCATGATTATCATTGTTATTACTTATAAGTGTAAGTAAATAAGATTCATTGGTACTTTACGTGCGTAACAAATAGCCTTAATTTTTAACACCAGTTAAAAAAATTACAAAATTGCGTGACTTGGTTTTTAACGGTTATTTAAGATTTAAGATTTACATCAGTATGGCTCAAAAGTAGCATCATCGATATTTAACGGTTCTGCAATGTACAGTAAGAACTGTCCAGGAAGTTACAAGGTTAACACATTTGTAAGAACAAATAAGAACAAATAGGTGTTTGAGTTATGGTTGTTGCCACTGAACGTGTAGAATTTGAAAATAATTCGAAATTTGAGGACATCCGGTAGATTTTACCGGGCCTTAACTAGTATGATAAAAAGTTCATTCTCATCACCGTCTTCCGTGACAGTGTTCTTGGAGAGAGGGGTAAGGTAAATGTTGAAGGTTATTATTCCCTTCCTTCTTCCAATCGGCACTGCCGTGACCAGGATTCGAACCTGGGTTACTACGGCCACAACGTAGGGTCCTAACCACTAGACGATCACGGCTACAGACGGTAATTGGAAGGTTTTTCACACGAACCGCACAACTTTCGATCCAAATCGATGGTTTTACTGGCCATGCAGTGGGGAACGCATCGACTGCCCAACTGAAGAGAAAGTACGCCAAAGAAACAGAGCGAAGCGTATTTAACAATACGATCGAATCTCCATTCCAGGGTGGGGTGAACCAAAGCAATGTAGAGAAACAAGATCAAAGGTAAGCATGGTGAATGTTATGGCTAAAAGTATATCCAAAATGTTATGGTCCCGTCCTCCGCCATGCTCATCAATGAATACTACAAGTTCAGTGAAGATCTGTTCAGTAAAAGTAGGATTTATTTAGAGCAACGTATGGGATTGGATGAAAAAAACATGTTTCCGCCCGGGATTGAACCGGGGGCCTTCCGCGTGTTAGGCGGATGTGATAACCACTACACCACGGAAACTTGCGTCTGTTATTCTTTATGTATTTGTGAAATTTTGGGATGGCTTAACATCCATTGTTAGATGATAAAATTCAGCCTTTTGCTGTAGCTCTAAGATCGGCCACGTTAAACAAATCGAAACTGTTGCACCATCGTACGCAAATTGCAACCAGAATATACGCAAATGAAGCATGTTCCGCATGAGAGCATGTGCTTGGAAAACGAAATGAAAACCTAAGTAAATCAACACATCATTCCATAATACCTTTAGCCGTTTCAACAAACGATGAACGTGGAACAACCCGAAGGCCAATCCGCGGTACAGGTGAATGATTATTGATTATGTTCATGACTCATTAGGGAAATTGAGTCCTTTGGCTGAGCTCCATACACTGCATCGACGTTGGTGGGAATGCTTTCTGAGTATTGATTATTACTTTCTATGGTGATTTATGCAGTCGAACAAAGCTGCCAACAAATCCATGGCGTCACATCCAGTTAATTCACTCTCGAGCAGGAATCCACTTGAAAAATTAATTGTAAACAAGTCGATTCTTAGCAAGATTGCGTCGTTCTAATGGATTTCTCTCCATATACTCCATGATGCACAAAAACTAAACACCCTTTTTGCACAAACCGACCATGTTACATCAATTTTGCCTCTTTTCTGGGAGGATTTTGTTCCATTGCGCTCCCACGGCACCGATTGGCGATAGAAAAACAACTGCGAGGCAGTTTAAATTTAATTATAAACTGTTGTTTTTCTTCATCCTTGTGCAACCAAAAGCACACAGACTCTCACGCGAACCCGAACCACATCGACGGAAGGATGAGAGAACCGTCATTCGTTACGGTGGAATGTGGCTTGCGGCCATATTGCACGACCAGACGATACGGCTGCCTCATCCGGCGTTACAAAAACACGCAACCCAGCTCATGTCGATGTTTGTCTTAATCTTTCACGGTACCATGCCGATTTTGCAGGGTGGATTGCGTTTGCTATTTGCCGTTGATTGGATATTTCCACGAGCAAAGCAAAGGAAACTCCAAAATACGTCGTATGAGTGATTTTTTACATGAATATTCGTACACCACCAATACAATCGATCAATACCCACACACAATCGGACAATGGGCCTCATCGCGAACGAAAGTCGATAAAATTTATCCGATCGGTTAATTTGCTCGAATCCACCGGTGGAATTTATTTTCCACCGGTGGATAATTTTCTCCACCGGTGGATAACTTCTCCACCGGTGGATAACTCTTTCCGATTCGAGTAGCCATTGATTTTGCCTATCTGTCAATCACACTTTTGTTTACATTTAGAGGTGTTGTTTTGCGGAATGAATAAAATAGTAAATTTGGCTTATTTACGGACCATCTAGTGAAGAATCCACACCAGGCCTTAGACAGTACTGACTGTAGGCCTGTTCAAACAATCCGGGTAAAGTGTAAAACGGTTTGTAGGCTGAACAAGTCTAGTTGAAACAAAATCGTATGAACTGGAGGACGAGGTTTGAATCCTTTCTGAGCTTGCCACCTTCACTGACGCTTGTCCTGTGCCATATACCATGTGCGTCCATCAACTCCAGCCACCGCGAACGTTGGATCCGTAAACGTCCGTATTTTACGCCCTCGTGCAAAAATATATTGAAACAACGCGGTACACTTATTCCGTGCAATAAGGAGTGTCCGAAACCGCTCACGGTCTCTCGCCCTCGCCAGTCTAATAATGCCAGGCCTTAATGACTGGCCTCCAAGTCATCTGGCCACTTAAATTTAAACCTACTACGCCCTCTCCGCAATTGCAGATTTAACCGTAAACGGACTGATTGGCCGCAGGAGGCTCCGTGGATATAAAGTCCAGCATATATGGTGTGTACAGTAGTCTCATCGCGGGCCTCCATGAACGATAGAGGCTCCATGGACGAAGGGACTCAAAGAATACAGGGGCCCATATATGAGGGATTCTGACCAATACCCCCGACTCCCCTAAGAAAAAAATTAAAGTGTATTTGATTCAAAGCCAAGAGATGAAATCTCCCCCCACCCCCTCTCCCTGCACAACACCTGGTACGATCGTTTCCATGCCTTGAACAAGGACCGTCCACTGAAGACTGGCGAGCTTGATACGACAATGAGTGTGCTTCCACACGTACGATGATGATTGCGTCAGATTTGATAAAAATAAAATAACTACGTTAAAATTGTAATGTATGTGAATCAGAAGAGAAGCTATTCAAGTGTACATATTCGTTTAAATGGATGAACAAAAAAATTCATTGGGTGACACGTTTGTCACGAGGCGTGGAACATAGCGATGTGTGTGTCAATCCGAACACTCCCGGGCTGTACCCTTCCATAAGCGACCCTGAGTTTTTGGGGATAGTCCGGAAGGTACAAGTAGGCACAACACCTTCGATAGGTGCAAAACAACGCAAACGATTCCAACCCACTGCTCGACTTTTTAACCACGTTGCTATGGCGGCAAACACCATTCCACTCCACTGCCAAGCCGATCGGTTAGCGAAGATTCTGATTGAGAAAACGCAATTGGATAACATTGGAATTTTGCTAACCGATCGGCTAAATTATCCACTCCGTTATCGACTTTCGTTCGCGATGAGGCCCAATATATGAGATCAGTTGAAGCGATTTGTAACACCTCCGCCATGGGATCCTCTGCCCGATAGCTCACTAATCGGTTAATAAGGTTTTGCCAAATACATAAACTACCTTCTACCGCCAGTCTCGTCCCTCTCAAACTAACCATGAGTCCTCTCCCATGGTTCTGTATGTGCATGTTCCCCTCCTGTGCTGAGACCCCCGGGAAGGAACATCAGAAAATCAGAGATTAGAGTGTTTTCCTTGGCATTATTTGGCCAATCGCTTTTCCGATAAACGTGATCTCCTCCATTTCGCTTCGTTGTCCCATCATGTAGTGGTTCCCGTATGTCCTTGTCAATTAGCAATTGCGGCGCATGGCACTGACGTCACGGCAAACGGAACAGGATGCGCTTCCTTTTCGCGTGCGCGGTACGTTATCTCTTTCATCCGACATCTCTCTTCTACAATTATCTCTTATTCTTTCACTGTCCTGAACAACGAAGACCTCTCTCGTGCCCCAGATTCCTTTCAAAGTACGACGAATAGAGAGCTCCATGGAAATCTCTTCTTTGTGACACACATGGAAGAAGGAGAAGGACGCTTACCCGTGTCTCCATGCTGCTCCAACACTATTTATGGAGCCATTTTGTTCGAACAGAAGAGATAAATACATAATCCTTCTAATTTCCGTAAATCAGTAATCGTTCTCACCTTGTCCGTCGACCTTCGAAAAGCTCACCTGAAGATAACAAGCGCGTAGGAGTTCAGCAACACATTATATTTCATTGGTAGTACATAGGAAGAGCTCCATGTTCAGATAAATGACAACCTTTACAAACGAGTCCAGTTCCGCCACACCAAACATCTTGTCCTCCCGTAGAATTGTAAATCAGATTTGGAAAATAAATAATCGCTTATGTGCAGCGCGCGCGTGTCCTCATGAAATGATCCGAAACTGGTCAGCGAGCCTGAAAGAGACCAAAGATATGAGAGAAAGAGTCAACATATTGTGAGAAGTGAGCTTTCCTATTTCCAATTTTCCATTTTTCTTCCCTTACTCACTTTTTTCCGTTGTTCCGCAATTCGCTCCGACAAGGTCCCAGCAGGTCCGCGGATTATGTGCAGATCAGTGTCGTGTGTCCTGCCTTACCAACAGACGGGGTATGGTGAAAGAGCATGCCAGAATGATCCCTTCTCTTTCTGGTGTTTTCCATCGTCCTTTTTCTAGCTTCAGCGCTTCCGTAGCACACATAAGCATTAGATTTGTTTACCTTGCTGCCTTCGCTCTGGATTTTCTACTTTGTGCAACGCCATCCTCGTGGGGCAGGGAGATGACTTGGGTGCGTTTAAGGACTTCCCTTCAACCGGACCATCCAGGAAAGGAGCTACTTCGATGGCGTCAAACTGTTCCAGCCTCACTTTTGCGCGAACTGTCGAATGGAATTGGTGTGATTGGGGAGTTGACATCAGTTGGACCCGTTGCCATCGTAACGTGAACCTGTCAGTGAAGGCCAAGAATCGTATTCTGTGCATCATAGTAGCTAGGCAAGTGATAAAGAAAGGACAATTGACGACATGGCGGAGAAGTGTATTGTGAACATCGAATCTTTGAATCAAGCAGAATATAGCTTTTTTGTCAAGTAGTGAATCAAACATTCTCCATTGGATTGAAACCGGAAGAACATTTTAATCTTCATCCCGGATATTTGCACCTTGCAAAAACGTATCTCTGTCGCGTGTATTATTCCCTTCAACTCTCCGGTATTGGAAACATCCTGTTCCTATCATCCCGGAGCGGAAGGAACAACTTAAAATGGATTGGGACATCGTTGACATGTAAGTAGATTAGTTTTTGGTTTCCCTTTTATCGTTTGGATCAACTAATTGGGCTTTAAGCCCTTGACGACTTAATTTCTTCGTAATTCACCGACCCTAATGAACATTCTTGCCGATGTATTCCATGACGAACAGATCACATTTTCACGGATCGATGGCATGCAGTCAGTTTATGTATTGATTTCTAATTGAACCTGAAAATAAGATCTTTCGGAAGATTCACAACGGTCCAGCCTAATTCTCAATGTTTATTTTTTAATTACGGTCTTTTTCAGCTTTAATTTCCTCCCGGAGAACCAGGAACTAGACATTGGCATTCAATCAATCCTGCTGAGGGAATCGAGCTTCATTACAACACTTCCACAGACTGAGGACGAATCTTCAGAATGCCACAACACATCAATGATCCATTCATCTTCATCCTGGAAGCCTTTTAAATGCATGTAAGTACACCAGCACTGCCTAATCTACGCGGAAATGAGCCTTTTGTCGTTCCCAAGGATTAAGAAATTACATTCGCACGATTTGAGGTTGATAAATACTCACAGCGACAAACGCAACGAACCCTTTCCTCAACTACCTTTCGATAAAAACTATTTGTTTGCTAAACGTACCAACCCTGGTGTGGATTAGCAGACGATGAATGAGTTCCTGGGATCTTTGTACTTTGTACTGGTAGTTGTGATGGGTGGAGGGAGCTTTTGTCCTTCGCTTTTCGGTTTATGACATGGTTCCCGTTTCTAACATTCGGTCGATATTGGACGGCTTCCTTAAAGTCAACACAATACAGCATCTCATTCAACGATCCCAACAATCAGGTCAGGATGGGATATGATATGAACGTCCTCCATAAACTTCCTTACTGTTTAAATTCAGGAGGAAAAAGTGTGTCGGGAAAAATACTTTTTACTGCGAAAGCGTGTGCAACGAACATAAATTATAACTGAACATGATTGGCTTCATTTGCGGATATGAATACGTAATGGAGTGTTGTGGAATGGAAAATAGTGGATTATTTCGCCGCAGTTATCATGGAGAAACATAACAAATGAATCCATAAACATGCATGACTGTGTGCTATGTTGTAAAAAATGGAAAATATAAATTGATTCTTCTCTAATTTATTCATTACTATTGAAAAGACTTTAAAGTAAACCTCAAAGGTTAAGAAATCTGTTCCTCAAAAGAGGTTTCCTTACAGAAAGGCTTCACGCTCACACTTTCTGCAAACACACGTGTGACGAAAACTTTCTAGTCCGAACCTCCCCTTATCCTTATCTCCTTATCCTTCCTGTATTGGTCACGTTGTTTGGTCTTATGAAACATTCAATCCACAGATTCGTAGAACCGTTCTCATCCTCCTGTGTTTGCTTGCTGGAACACAACTTCACCAACACCAAGCTACAGCATCAACTTTTGTGCAACTTTCATTCTCTCAATCTCGACCTCAAGTCAACCGATGAGCGACCAGATTATTGGGAAACTAGAAACAATCGGAAAAGCGGTACAAAGTTTCATTGTTTCATACATTTATAATCATCCGGAATGAAATAGGGAACGGAAATTGATGCATCGGTTGTTTGTTATTTGAAATTTGTTTGATTTTGAGATGTTTGATTGCGAGAAAATAGAACTTTATTTCCGTATTACTTATTTATTTAAGGAAAATCAGGTCCAAAGTTTTCCCATTTTTCCATTTCCATAAGGCATTTTGAAGCCGTATAAACCTCCAACGCGATTTACAAAAGCGATTTTATTTGCAGGAAATCAACGCCATAATTACCCAAAGAAGGAGATTGCATTAATTACATCATAAGGCTTCCGCACGATACTTGTTGCAAGAAAAATCCTACTTTACCTTTAACGAAATTTTCCAAAAACTCAAACAAACGTGATTCGGTACATTAAAAGATATTGGAGCAGCAAAAAACATTCTCTTCATCGGTGCCAGTCGTGTTTTTTAAGCGGAAACCCTCAGCATATTTAACGAGAACCCAAAGACAACAATAACTCGCTGCTAATTAACGCTATTTGCATGGGCACAGTCCGGAAGAATCCGTGAAAAAGACAGCTTCGTTACTCGACAGACAGTTGAACGAATGGAAATTACGCGAATTTACGTTGGAGTTGCGGCATATTGCATGATTTATGAACCTCTGCATCCATCTGTAGGAACAACTCCGCATTCAGACCTATTTGCATGACCCTTTATGAATCGGGAAATGCTCCGTGACGGAAAGTTTTGTGCTAAATAAATATCATCTACTGATTCCATTTGTGTTGGAATATGTTTTACTAATCAATGGCGAATAATTGCGGCCTTCCATGCTTTACAATCGTTCGCACAATCAGGCAAATAAATTATTCCTAATCGTCCATTGCCAGTCGCCGATGAGAACCGATAATAGTTGGCAGCATTTCAATGAGTTATTATTTACTCAATTATTTCCATAAACAATCGAAAAGGTTAGAAGAGTGTTCGTTTTGACAATGGTGTATGTTCAATTCACACACTATTATTATGCACCCTACATTTATTGGAAAACTCTTCAACCATGTTCAAATCCCTCAGAGTCTGCTCTTCTACAAACGACTCTTCCTGGAAGGACATTTTTCCAAAGGGGCGTTGCCAGACGATGGACCAATCAGTGCTCTGTTCTCTTCGGAGGGTACGGAAAAAGGACTCAAACAGAAGCAAACTTGATGGCTCTCACAGCTGTTCAAACTAAGATGAGATTCCATCGCACTTAGTGAGAGTCTCTTCCATGCTGACGGGTTACGTTTGCTACATTTGCTGTTTGTTTGCGGTTGGATTTAGATATTCTACAGGCTGATGATATATTCCAATAGAGATTCATTCCAATCACTCCATTTCCCGACGGCATTCATAGTCTTTAGCCAGTTGTTGTGAATAATATTGTTTGTGTTTCAGATCTCCAGCGTTAGAGCTTCCTGATTCTCACCAGTTGTCCGACACAACGTCCTGTTTAGAGGTATGCAACCTTCTCTTATCATATTTACTACTTCAATCACCGATCTGTTTATCATTTCAATCCCTTTTTACCCTTCAGGAGATGGAAGTACCACGCGACATGTTCGAGGAACCCAACGACAGTTTGAACAAGAATGACGTTCCCATTTCACCTCCAGACAACTGCTCCAGGGATTCTAGTCTGCGTCACAAACAACTCCACACTGACAACAACAACCTCCAGCCGAGGGACGAAAGGCCTTTCCGGTGTGCCATCTGTCCCAAGGCGTTCCGACTTTCCTCCACACTGTCCGCGCACAAGAAGCTGCACGACCAAAGAGGACCCAGTCTACGGTGTGAGACGTGTGGACGAGCCTTCACGCAACCCAGCGCTCTCTCCAGCCATCGACTGTTGCATCGATCGGATCGGCCACACAGCTGCAGCCTCTGTGGCAAGCAGTTCGTTCGGCTGCATGCCCTCAAGACACACGTGCTTAGTCACGCGAACGAACGACCCTACGAGTGTGACCAGTGTGGAAAAGCTTTTACCGAAAAGCACGTGCTCGTACGCCATCGCAAGACGCACAGTAACGAGCGACCCCATGAATGTGCCGTTTGCTCGAAGGCCTTCAAGGAGCGGTATGACCTGCTGCGCCACACGCTCATTCACAGTGGACTGCGGCCGCACAAGTGTCCCGATTGCTCCAAAACCTTCGTCCAATCCAATGCACTGGTTAAACATCGAAAGTGTCACGAACGGGAACGCACCGTTGGCCATCATCAGTTGAACGCAGCTTCCTTTGCTTTAACTATGGTCGAAACTACGTGTTGCTAAGTGGAACAGTGACGCAGTGAGAGAAGCAACAAGTGGATATGTTGATTTGCAGAGTGTAAATAGAAACGTGTTTGAGTAAATGTTATTGTGAGTGTCTTTGGAACAGCCTTCAGAGGAAGTGTCCAGTTAAATAAAGTGTGTATATATTCACCGATATGCTTCTGAGGCATCTTAATAATGGTTTCATATGGAGTATTGAATTGACGAACTACGAAAATGAATGTTTTTCCTGTTTCAGTGACACTTAGGTCGCGTAGTACAGTCGTCAACTCGTACGACTGAACAACATGCCCGTCATGGGTTCGATCCCCAAATAGACCGTGCCGCCATACGTAGGATTGACTATCCTGCTATGGGGGGAAATCAATTAGTCACTGAAAGCCAAAGCCCACTAATGGTACAGGCAGGCCTTGACCGACAACGGTTGTTGAGCCAAAGAAGAAGAAGTGACACTATTGAACAAAGTCACTTTACATTCGCTCACTAAATTACCTACGCAAACAACTGATGTCACCCCAAACCAAAAGGGACGTTGTTGCTCCATTCCACAATGCCCCACAGTCCCAGAGGAAGGTTTTGTTGGAACCACACTGCGAAGGCTACTCCTGGCCCAGCGTGGTTCCGCTCATTGTTAAGTAAACATTTTGAAGAGGCAGATTGTCGTGCAAAGAAATTACCTTTAATATGTTTGCACAGGAAAGTACAATGCCAATAGTTACGGAGATTGAGAAGAGAATCTTGACATGCTCTTTCCCACCGCTGCTTCAAGTCACGGCGGTGGCAGCATTTGAGATGCTTTCTATTTTCAGGATTTAAAAAGGATTTACATCTCAGGCGCTTTCAACACATTTTAGTGTTTGTGGCTTATACCGTGGCCATGGTACGAAAAAAGGCTCTTTGGCAATAGAAGCAAATCAACGACGGATTATTTTTGGAAATGGTTTTTGCCTTCAGCTATGACTGACTTTTTTTTATTTCACGCAGATTGCATCGCACAAAAAAAGACGTTGTTATTTTTCCATATTTCCCAAATTATGCATGCAAAACGATCCACACCGGAAGTGTTTTTTTAGGACATGATAGAAAAAAATCGGAAGGCAATAGGAAACCGAAAGTGGGTGTTCTTAAAAAAGCCATTTTTTATGCAGTTAATGGTGATTTTTTCTGCTTGTTTGCTTCATCCAATGTTTTATCGATTTGCACACAATATGGAAATATTTTATCGGGGATTTTTTTCATCACATTCAGCCCTTTTCACAAGAAAAGTTCGAATTATTATAACCATTTTCCTAAAAGACGCATTCTTCTCTATCAAGACACTCTGGCTTTGAAAGAATAATTCGAATAACTTGCTGAACCATTTCTACCATCTTTGATCCTACACCGTATCTCCCATCATTCCACATTTCCTCTTACCAGCTCTGCGCCATTTGCAAAATATATGCATGTTTGAAACACGTTTGAATCATGAAAATGGCATAACGAATCTCGTGACAAAATGATTTGTGATGCGACTGTTGAGCGATGATTTCAATTTGCTCCGAAAATAGTCATGGCGATTCAGAATACGGAGCTACAGAGACACGACGGTAAACCATGTCGAACGTGCTTAAATCCATTCGGGCGTGGCATATAATCCTCGGCGCTTTCGTCAAACATCAAACCCTTCGTTATCATCATTACACTCAATTATGCTGTAACTTTGACCGGGGAATACTAGGGGAATAGAACGTTGAACATTGTAATTGAAACCTTTGCCAGGGTTAGCGGCCCTTTTTCATGCCTTTTTGATTGGTGTGGTTCTCCCTAGACCGAAATAGATGAGTTTTGCACGTAAAATAATTAATGGAGCCAGAAAACAAACCATCCTCATCTCATAAAATGGGGCAATGACAACATCGAGAGTTAAGCTCCAAACAATTCCACGCAAAAGAGGCCAACTCATTGTTCTGTGCACTAATATCTTAATTAATATTGACATTTTAAACGCGATTTGTCCTAAGTAGACCATTTCTGATAATAATTGACTTCATTTTTTATGGTATCACATACACACGGAGACTCTAAGAAGTAATAAATACCTTGTGAAACCTATATTCCGGCGTACATTTGCTAGAACAGAGATGCTTATCGAAATATCACAACCTTCATTTCCATCACATCCAAACCACTCACCCTTTTCTAACACCATCAAATGACGAGAAGGAAATGCAAAAGTACTTTTTTCAGCTTACGTGACGACCACAACACCACGGAGAAGTAGGCCACGTGCATGGATGGTTACGATTAGCCGGTCCCTGTGTGGGTTTGTTTTTGTCACTTTGATTTGGCGTTAAAGAGCTTACTGATTCCGGATCAGACGGGGAGGCGTACAGACTTCGGGGTGTGTTTCTCATATTGTGACACATTGTACATTGCCGCCGGTAGTTGCTGGTATTAACAAAATACACCGTGATGCTGAGTGAGGTGATAAATTGAAGTGTGGGAATTAATTTACTTACTGATTTTTAACTTAAGTGATTGCCTTAGCACCCTTTTCCGACTATTGGTTACCGTTTCATGACACTGAAGAACACAAATTAAGCTCTGTTCAAAATTTCACTGACTCCTTTGCTTCGATCAATGTCTTCAGTCCCACAAACAGCAAACAAGCAAAACCTTAGTGTGCCTTCTGGACCAACGGAAATCTCCAGAACCACGCCACGGCCTACTCAAACACACTCTCGTAGCCCGGGATTATGTTTCCACTATTTACACATCAATTAATTCCCATTATGACTTCTTTCGATTGCTTGCCAGAAGCAGCCTAAAGGACCCTGCCATGATCCTGTCCCTTTGCCATTCTTTGAAGGAGAAAGTGCGCCTCCGAAATGAACAACAGCTGAACCAACTCTTGCCTGAAGTGGTTGCCGCAGATTGCTTCCCACAAAGGTACTTCTGGCCCGAAAATTGATTCTTCATAGACACCTTTCCTTTTGGGACATATTCGTCCTCCGTTGATCTTTTTATTGCATTGCTTGTGGTTGCACAATGTGGTTCAATGTATGATGATTGTTACATTACAGACACCTGGCCATGGCTCGGGGTGAATTTCATTCAACTTCTGGATTAACGTTGAATTGCAAACCATGAAATTAAATATTCGTTCAACAACATGGATTAACCTTCATTTCTTTAACCACCTACCCGGGTATGTTTTGCTTATTCTTTTTATTATAACTTTTTACTGGGTTATCGAATCGATCCAAAAAAATTAGAATGCCTATGGAAACATGTTTTAAAAGAGTGGTGAAAAATTCAGAATTTCTCAATTTTTTTAAATGTGCTTTAAAAAATAAAATCAACTTTTACCCCTTACTTCTATAACCACCTACCCGTGTAGGTAATACATACAATAAAGGATTTTGGTTTGAATTAGTCGCTAATTTTGTAATGATATGTATAGCAATGCATGTAGTTATATTTATAGAATCTATTCCAAAAGTTTTCTAGCTCTTAATTTTCTTCTAAAGTCACATAGAATAAATGATTGCCCCGACAGTCGGGAAGACATGGCGGTGTATTAGTGTCAGTTGAACTAATTGCTATGCATTCAATTTATGTAACTAAAAGCCATACTTCATAAATTTATAACATGAAAACTAGTATTGTTATTATAGCTGCATAGAAAAAGTTGAAAAATACATTTTTTGACCAATAAAAATACAAATTCCCTTATAAAATGTATTACCTACACGGGTAGGTGGTCATAAAGATGAGGGTGTATTTTTGGTCATAGAAACGAAGGTTAAGAAACAATAATGCAAGAAATGGCTTTATCTTTGTAAACCTCAAAAAAATCAAAACAGAAAAAATCTTGATTTGAAACGAATGTAAACAATGCAATGCATATGCAAACACCACGGTTTTTCTATTAGAATTGATATTCATACTTACTTGCAGTTTTCAAGCGGGACATTGTTATCAGATTGCTTTCAGCAACAATTTATTTACTTAACCGTATTAATACACGATGCGCAATCTCAGATTGCGCATATATTCGTTTTATCAAAACATATGTCATTTCGCGTAGCCAACCCTGAGCTATAAACGTCATTTCCATACAATTTCAGATTGCGCCAAGATTGCGCATAAATTTTCAAGATTATATGTCCGAGATATATACATATTTTTTGACAGATAAATATATCAAACCGATCCGTTTGACAGATAAATATATGCGCAATCTGAGATTGCGCATCGTCTATTGTTACGGTAATGGTCAATTTTTCACCCATATGTTTACTCGATTTCAGGCACCAACTTCTGGTTTGTTTACTCGATCGACGCGCTTCGCTAGAATTTTGTGGAGTGGTTTGACGTTTTGCTTCAGTGGCACATTCCATCGATGACGTCATATTGGGAGGCATTCAAGCTCCCCATGTAACGTTTTTTTTGCAACTTCCCAAAGGCGAATCATTTGGTGCAAGGCCACGGAGCCACACCTGTACAAGAAGTTATTAGGCGCAAAGCCACGGGAGTGACAAAATGCAGTTTTTTTTTGCAAAACGTGAGCTTGTGTCACTTTTTTAAGCTTTGTCACAATTTCGTAACCTAGCAGCCAGGAAAAAAAGTTGACAAAAGTTGATAAAAAGTGACAACATTTGACGTTCGCGAAAAAGCGTAAACAAACAGCTATTTGGCGCAGTTGTGACCCATTGCTTTGATAATAATGCTAAAATGCATGTTTCTAATTGATGTATGCATCTATTTAGTACTTCTTAAACAACATATCGATGATATTAAGATGTTTGAGCCTTTTGTCGTTTTTGTGTATATTTTTGGTGCGGCCACGAGAAAAGCTCATTTTTGCAGTTGACAAGCAATTTGGACAAACTTGAAATTTTTTCAACATTTTGTCACCTCCGTGGCCACGCGCCGATTCATATCACCACTTTGTATTTTGTTGTGTCCGTACAAATTAAACATGAGACGGTGTGTACGGCACAAACAGAATATGTATATTTTATCACTACTCTTTGGGATCGTTATACAATAACACGTAATAAATAATAACGCATACACACACGCAATGCGGGGAGAGGACGACTGGTCCTGCTCGCGCCGCGATCCTCACTGAGGACGTCACAGGATGACAGCCCTGCTGTCAACAGTGAGCCCTCAGGAAGAGGCAGCGGTCTGTCCACAACATATTTATTAAAATATATGTTTATATGTTAGCCGTTTCGTAAACCTTTTGCATCTTCTTCATCTCATGACTTTTTACACGATGTTGGTTTTTATATGAAATTTTGTGAGCTAGAAATAATATAATATTTTTTTCAAAAAAAATCATACAACGAATAATTCTTCTTCATTTTGCAATGTCGCTAATCTGGTTTTTACAAAATAATTTAACGATCGTTTGTTTGACCCTTGTTAAACCGTCTTGTGTACGACCAAAAAACTTTACGTAATCGTACAACCGCCTACCCGGGTAGGCCATACATTTTGTATGGATCAATTATGTTTTTCGTGGTTAACAGCGTATATCTTTTGAATTACTTGTTAGATTGGAATGAAAACTATCTTATAGGTTCATAATAATGTTTTATAACATATCGTAGGAAAATTTGAATTTTAAAAATCCTATCAATATTTTTTTCAATCAAAAATATGTGCTAACTCTACCACCATAACTGGCCAGGACCCATCCCAAGCGCCACAGATTAAGCTTAAACGACTGGAAAATTGAATATCCATAGAAAAAAATGAAAGCCCCACAGCTTCATTGGTTTGATCAATATATGGCGCATTACAACTCATCATTATATTGCTATCCTATTCTTGCAATGTGTTTCGACAAGTTTCATCTAATTATGACCTATATAGCCTTCTCATTTTCTGAGCAAAAACCCATATGAATGGTCGTGTGGTCAGATACGTGGGTATCAACACCAACGACCATTACTCAAATCTCACTTGCTTCAGGTGCTTGTGGTTTCGGTTGGAGTTTAGTATTTAAACAATCGTATCGCCGTTCTAGTTCTAGCGATGTATAACTTCAATGCGAAACCATACAACAGTACAGAGGAAATGAGAAAGCTCTCCTCCAAGCGATGAAGCTCAACTGGTTGGGGTATCCCACCAACAGAGAGCGCCACCAGCTTTTCCGCTATTTTTAGAATGCATGAGTCGTTTGCCGTCTGCTAAACGAAGTCTTTCTATATTCCGTTTAGGTAGAGAACTTGAGTCGTTTAGAAGCCGTTTAGTGGTCGTTTAGTGGATTTGTGGCACTTGGGATGTTTTAAGTGGATGATTAGTCTTTTTCTATGTTTTACTTACGTTTCTTTCAAAAGTTATATACATTTTTCAATGGTTTTGCTTGTTGTATAAAAATATATGTTGACGATCTATAAAATACAGTGGAGCGCCGTTTATCCGGGCTTCTCGGGACTTGACCTCGCCCGGATAAGCGAAAAACACGGATAATGAGTCAAATGATATATTTTATCACCAATTCCTGGTTGTTTTTTGGAAATTTTTCCGACTTTTTGATAAAAATAATACAGTTTTTATTAACTTCATGTTTTTCGAAAGAGAATTTTTAAAATTTACCATGAATTATAGTGTTTTTTGTTATGACAATGTGCTATTATAACCGCTTTTTCAAATATCCTCCTCATAACGCAATGTCACTTTTGTATTGAACTGTCATTTCTCAACAGCACGGATAAACGGAAAGCCGGATAAAAGGTACCCGGATAAACGGCACTCCACTGTATGCTCATGATGTTTTATTAAAAACCGGCTCCGACCGGCTCCAGACAACTTCGGAACCTCCTCCACTCCAACCCAACGGAGCCGGCTCCACACCCACGGCTCCGAAGCTGAATCCGCTCCAGTTACTCCGAAACCGACTCCGCACCAACGACTCCGCGCTCACGGCCCTGGAGGCAGTTTTTGCAGACCGGCTTTTTTTTACCAAAAAAATCATGTTCAATAAAGTTTCAATCGGGAAGATCCATAATTAGCTGAGTAAATAATGTTGAAAGGAATCTATACAAAAATCGATAAGTGTTGAACATTGTTCAACAATCACACAATCACATCGGGTGTTAGCTTCTACACTTGCGAGAATATAGATTCGTTTTTTACGCTATCATACAATGCCGTCCCTATTGAAACGTTAGTCCAGAGCCGTTGGTCCGAAGCCGTTGATTCACCGCCGGCTCCGGAGCCATTGATTCCTCGCCAGCTCCGGGGCTGTTGATGCGGACCCAGCTCCGGAGCTGTTGGTGTGGATCCAGCTCTGGAGCCGTGGGTGCCGAGCCGACTTCGGAGCCATTGGTGCGCTTCAAAACACCTATCCCTATTCGGCAGTAACACTATGACAAAAGTATGAATGTGTGTGTTAACTTCCAGCCAATTCTATTCTTGTAGTGGTTAGTATCATTTTAAAAGAGATTATTTCAGTGTTAAATTCAAAATATTGTTACACTGTAATACAACATTTGAAACAAAAAAAAGACATAAGTATCCTCTCAAAACATGTGGCAAGGCCGGTTGGGGTGTTGGAGTTGCAGCACATTTTTGATTGAAAAAATATTCATAGGATTTGTAAAATTCTAATTTTACAACGATATGTTATAAAACATTATTGTGACCATATAAGACAATTTTAATTCAAATCTAAGTAATTCAAAATATATACGCATTTAACCATGAAAAACATGATTCTTCCATACAAAATGTATGGCCTACATGGGTAAATTATTTATATACACTTAAATAATTTAAAAAAATATTTAAACATTTTTGATATTTTTTATTATTTGCACTTGGGCAGAAAACATCTTTTCTGAGGCATTTTTAAAATTTGATGTCGATACGATTTTTTAATCCAAAGTTATTTTGAAATAAAGATGCGAAACATACCCGGGTAGGCGGTTGTACACATGACGGTTAACGTTGCTGTTCAGATTGTCTACTGGGTGTGCGGATCGGATCGCGCAGCTTTCCAAACGTCAACGAATAATTCCACCACAAAGAACATTCTTTTGTGCGAGTTCAAAGAAACGTGTTCGATTCGCATGCTTCATGAGGAACAGAACGCTTGAGTGATTAAGCAATTTTCAATTACTAAACAGAGTGCATTTGTCTTATTTAGTGGCAGTATTCAGTTTGCTTTGTTTGCCTTCTGTTGGCTAAAGAATGGAGGAAGCTATTGCGGCATTTCATGAAGGCATGGACACGTTTTACGAACCACAGTCTGTGACATGTACAGCAAAAAATAAGCGTGTGTTGTTTGCAAAAATGTACGATACTTTCCTTAAACCCAGTATATTACAAGCAAAACTTAACAATCTAAGTGCTAAAGAAACCATCGAGTTCCTGGTCCCCAAAATTCTAGATTGGATTCGTAACAATTCCGTTCGTGAACAATTGAACTTGCGCAACGATTTAAAGGACAATACCAAAGCAGCTCAGCTACGGTCCGAAGGAAATAAAATGTTTCACCCGAACGTGAAACGCTACATCGAGGCCATCAAGCTGTACAATGAGAGCATCGCCTTTTCCGAAAAAGGATCGACAGATAGGGCATTGGCCTATGCAAATCGCTCAAACATTTGTCTGAAGATGCAACGCTATGAAGACTGTCTGAAGAACATTCGGCTTGCTCGTGAGTCAAACTATTCTGGAGAAAAGTTGAATCAACGCGAAAAAGATGCCAAAAATGCTTTGGCAAAGGCTCGGAACAAGAATGCTTCATCGAGCAAGTTTTCTCCGGATGTGGTGGAAGAGCCCGAGCTAAGCTATCCGGCCAAGGAGAATGCGCCGCAAGTTGCCAACTGTCTGGAACTGCGCAAAAACGAAGAATATGGACGGCATGTGGTGACCACTCGTAAGCTGAAGGTAGGCGATGTCGTGATGATCGAAAGGCCGTTCGTTACCGTGCTGAAGGATTCGTTCCGATATGTTCGATGTGATTTTTGCCATGGCGAACGACCATTCACATTGATTCCATGCGAAGGATGTACCGCGGCCATGTACTGTTCGGAGGAATGTCTGAGTAAAGCGTACAACAACTATCATCGATATGATTGCGGGCTTTTACGAGACTTGTATGAAGATTTCGAAGAAGTTTCCTTGATTGATATTCGCATGATAGCCATTGCGATCACAACCTTCGATAATAACCCAGAGGCATTGAAGGATCATCTCGATGCACTGGATGAATCCAATGTTAACGGGTTTACGATGGATTGGAATAAAGCAACGCAACAAGACATTTTCAACACGGTGCACGTGTTAACCACTAATCAAGAACGGCGACACAGCATGTTTGTTGCAATGTTCATCTTCAATGCTACCATCCTACATACCCTTGTTCTGGAAAGAACAGAGCTGGGACCGGTGTGCGAAGCAAACCCTGCAACAAACAAGTTTTTACTAGATTTGATCCTGCGATATATGCAAATCGTGAATTGTAACAGAAAATTGTTGTCCTTTAATGCGTACAAGGTGAAGGAATACGTGGCTGAATCATTTGCAGTGGGTTGCTACCCATTGATTAGCATGCTGAATCATTCCTGTGCTCCCAACGTGAAACGCATCACTTTGCGCGATGGGCGGTGTGCCGTTTTTGTCATCCGTCCAGTTCTTGAAGGAAGTCAACTGTTCGATAGCTATGAGTAAGTGAAATCAATAGAAGAAATGGACACTCTTCATCATACTAATAATGTCATTTGTTTCAGAGCGGGTCATACATTGCATGAACGAGAAATGAGGCAATCAATGTTGTCATTCACGTACAGCTTCCGATGCACGTGTGAAGCATGTACGTTCAATTATCCTACTTTGAAAGTTCTTCTGGAAGGTAGTGATGTAATCAATTCTGAAAACAAGACAAAACATTTGTACTACAATCGGATGCTCAGTTCTCATGAGGATAAGAAAGTGCGCAAAATTATGGCAGAACTGCGGTCTTTTCTGAATGAAACACCAAAATTGTATCCTGAGAGTGAAGTCTGCTTTACACAGGTAGAGTTTGTACGGTCTCTTCAAGTACTGTACAACCAAACATCTGAAAATGCGGAGTATTGGAAACACTGCAAACCGTAGCTAATATTCCCAGAAAAATGTGTGAGGTTCTGAGTACAACTGAGTTAATTTCCTTACGTATATGGTTAGCGCGAATTTTTACACATTTGATGTTCGTTCAATATGCCCATGAATTCGATATGATGATAATAAACTGAATTTTTCTTTTTGATAAATAACAACAAATTAACATTTACTGAGGATTGATATTCCTTCTGAAACTTTAACGTTTCATAGATGCACTAGCGAAATAAATCAAATAAATGATCTCACACGATGTGAAGTGAAGAATCGCTTTTCTTAAACGGTTCCTGTTATCTAAACGAAATATCACTCTACGATCACGTGAGTTCCCGTGGGAAATTAAAAACTTCTCGGGATAAGGAGTACATCTGTTTCGTGTATTGACTCGGATACCTCTTTAATCGTTAATGTGATGATGGATGGAAGTATATCTTTATCGGAGTATCCTGATTGTCTTGAAAAGCACGAGTGATCATTTATAGGGTAGCAAAAAAGCGATAGCATTTGTGTTGTAATAGGGATTGGAGATAACTAGGAATTGGCTTGGTATAAATATGATAAAAAGCTTTTTCCTCATCACCGACTTCCGTGACAGTGTCGTCCTTGGGAAGAGGAGATTAACCAGTTGAAATCCATCTTATTCTTTCTTCCACTGTGACACTGCCGTGACCAGGATTCAAACCTGGGTTACTACGGCCACAACGTAGGGTCCTAACCACTAGACGATCACGGCTACAGACGGTGACTGCAAAGTTTCTTACACGAAGAGCTGAAGTTTCAATTCAAATCGATGGCTTTACTGGCCATGCAGTGGGGAAAGCATCGACTGGCCAACTGAAGAGAAAGTACGACAAAGAAACAGAGCGAAGCGTATTTAACAATACGATCGAATCTCCATTCCAGGGCGGGGTGAACCAAAGCAATGTAGAGAAACGAGATCAGAAAGGTAAGCATGGTAAAAATACATCCAAAATGTTATGCCTCTGTCCTCTACCATCATTATCAATGAATACTACAAGTTTAGTGAAGATTTGTTCAGTAAAAGTAGAATTTATTTAGAGCAACGGATGGGATTGGATGATAAAAATGTTTCCGCCCGGGATTGAACCGGGGGCCTTCCGCGTGTTAGGCGGATGTGATAACCACTACACCACGGAAACTTGCATCTGTTGTTCTCTATGTATTTGTGAGGTTTAGACAAAGCTTAACATCGATTGTTAGATGATAAAATTCAGTCTTTTGCTCTAGCTCAAAGATCGGTCATGTAAAACAAATCGAAACTGTTTCACCATCGTACGCAAATGGCAACCAGAACATACGCAAATGAAGCATGTTTCGCATGACAGCATGTGCTTGGAAAACGAAATGGAAATATAAATAAATTAACACATCATTCCATAATACCTTTAGCCGTTTCAACAAACGACGAACGTGGCCCAACCCGAAGGCCAATCCGCGGTACAGGTGAATGATTATTGATTATGTTCATGACTCATTAGGGTAATTGAATCCTTTGGCTGAGCTCCATACACTGCATCGACGTTGGTGGGAATGCTCTCTGAGTATTGGTTATTACTTTCTACGGTGATTTATGCAGTCAAACAATCCTGCCAACAAAACCATGGCGTCACATCCATTTAATTCACTCGCGAGCAGGAATCCACTTCCCAAATTAATTGTAAACATGCCGATTGTTAGCGAGATTGCGTCGTTTTAAAGGATTTCTCTCCATATATTCCATGATGCACAACACATAACGAAACACCCTTTTTGCCCAAACCGACTACGTTTAATCAATTTTGCCTCTTTGCTGGGAGGTTTTTGTTATATTGCGCTCCCTCGGCACCGATTGGCGATAGAAAAACAACTGCGAGGCAGTTTAAATTTAATTATAAACTGTTGTTTTTCTTCATCCTTGTGCAACCAAAAGCACACGCGGACTCTCACTCGGACCCGAGCCACATCGATGGAGGGATGAGAGAACCGTCATTCGTTACGGTGGAATGTGCCTTGCGGCCATATTGCACAACCAGACGATACGGCTGCCACATCCGGCGTTACAAAAACACGCAACCCAGCTCATGTCGATGTTTGTCTTAATCTTTCACGGTACCATGCCGGCTTTGCAGGGTGAATTGTGTTTGCTATTAGCCGTTGAATGGATAATTCCACGAGGATAGCAAAAAAACCTCCAAAACACGTCGGATGAGTGATTTTTACATGAATATTCACCACCAATACAATCGATCGATACCCACACACAATCGCTCAATTTGACAACGATACTCATCAGTTGAAGCGATTTGTAACGCCTCCGCCATTTTATCCTCTGCCCGATATCTCACTAATCGGTTAATAAGGTTTTGCCAAATACATAAACTACCTTCTATCGCCAGTCTCGTCCCTCTAAAACCAACCATGAGTCCTCTCCCAAGGTTCTGTATGTGCATTTATTTATTTATTTATTTATTTATTTATTTATTTATTTATTTAAATCAAAGTTATCGGGCAGTATGCCTAAATAACTTAATGCTTACAGTGTACAAGTTTAAATTATGGCCCTAGAACTAACTTGAATATGCTGACGCAGCTGACTAACGGATTGATTGAAATCTGCTGATAACCCTAACCTATTATACACATCAATCATTTTGAGCAGTGGATCATTGGCACCAAAACCAGTCGATCTAAAAGGGCTTCTTAGTAGCTCTCTACTTCTAAGACCTCTAGAGGGAGTAGAAAAGCAAATAAAATTTAAAATGTCAGGTGCATCAAAATCTCCAATTAATAATTTATGCATGAAAGTTATCTGAGCCGTAGTTCTCCTATGCTGTAAAGTCTCTAAGCCAAATAGTAAACACCGAACATTATACGAAGGACGTGGAATTTGGTTTGACCAGGGAAGACGATGAAACATAACACGTGTGATTTTTTTCTGAATTTTTTCAATTTTATCTATGTATGTGATTTGATGGGGACACCAAACTACACTGGCAAATTCCAGGATGGGACGGACTAGAGAACAGTATAATGTTTTTAAACTGAAAGGATCTTTAAAGTCGGCCGAGACACGTAAAACAAATCCTAACAGTTTAAGAGCTTTAGTGACGATAGTTTGATAATGGCTAGATAAACTAAGCTTACTGTCTAAAATAACTCCTAAGTCCCGAACCTGAGAAAAACGTGGAACGCTGTCTTCATTGATTTTGTAGTTATAAATAATAGGATTTTTTTTCTTTGAGAATGTTATACAACTACATTTGCTAACATTAAGTAACATTTCATTATTAAAACACCATGCAGAAAAATAGTTTCACGAGTCTTGTAACATTTCACAGTCGTCAGAATATTTAACAGGTAGGAACATTTTTAGATCGTCAGCATATAATAACAATTTAACATGAGGAATAGCAAACACGACATCGTTAATAAATATAATAAATAGTAAAGGTCCTAATATACTCCCTTGAGGAACACCAGATAAATTATGGAATGTGGCAGATAAACTAGTTCCTATCTTAACGTTAATGCAACGATCAGTTAAATAACTTCTTAACCACTCAACAACATTTGTGTGAACACCATACTTTGATAATTTAGATAGCAATAGAAAGTGGTTGACCTTGTCAAAAGCAGCGCAGAAGTCAGTATAAATGACGTCAACCTGTAAGCCCTTGTCAATATAGGAGTGGCAAAAGTTAAGTAAGTATATTAGATTGGTCTCAATCGATCGTTTCGGCATAAAGCCATGTTGAACATTAGAAATTAATGGTGAAAAGGCTTGGAGCATATGACGAGACATTATCTTTTCAAACAGTTTACTGCACGCACATAACATAGAAATTCCTCTATAATTGCACACATTACTTTTGTCAGATTTTTTATAAACAGGAAACATCCACGATGATTTCCAAAGACGCGGGAAGCATTTCGATTGCAAGGATTTGTTGAATAGTTTGGTCAGTATGGGAATGAGAGCAGCCTTGCAATTAATGAGAATTGCGCTGGGAATATTGTCAGGCCCAGGTGCGTAGGAAAGCTTCAACAACGAAATAGCAGATTCCACCTCATCATCGTTGATTAGTGGTGTGCATAAATTAACCTCATCATTTATGAAGGATAAAGCCGATGTTGAGTTAGACGGAACCGAGGAATTGTTGGTGTACACAGAAGAGAAATATGAGGCAAATGCATTGCAAAACTCTTCATCTCCGGTAATGGTATTTCCCTCAAACTGCATCGAGGAAGGAAGTCGTCCACAGGATTCCTTATCTTTAGCAAATTTCCAGAATGATGTGGGATGTCTTTTGATATTGATTTCAATTTTCCTGACGTAGTTGGCGTAGGCGGTTCGGTTCAGCTGCTTATATATTTTTGAGGCGCGAGCAAAATTTATTTGATTAGTGCTGTTTTTTAGTCGATGCAGTTTTTTAAGGGCCCGTGATCTTCGACGTTTAGCCAAACGTAGTGCAGAATTGGTCCATGGTGGATGAGCACGAACATTAAACCGTGGGATGAATTGTTCATACAGTTCATTCATTTGAGAAGAAAATTCAGCCACACTGTCGTTGATGTCGTCATAGTCAGCGATAGAGTCCCAGTTGATTTGGTTAAGTGCAGAAACGAGATCAGTGAAATTAGTTCGTCTAAAATTGAAATCTGCTTGACGTGGGGGTTGAGATGACGGCACACTGTATTGCGGGAGCGTGAAGTATGTAAGTAAAGCTGGATGATGTCCATCAGGT
Organism: Anopheles coluzzii; assembly: GCF_943734685.1. Taxonomy (NCBI): domain Eukaryota; kingdom Metazoa; phylum Arthropoda; class Insecta; order Diptera; family Culicidae; genus Anopheles; species Anopheles coluzzii. The sequence goes on from NC_064671.1 coordinate 74,119,659, forward strand.
TCAACAATACTTTCGATGCATAATTCGATTGGCCTCATGTAATCAGTAACTTTGTCGTTCGCAAACACTAGATCTAACATGTTGTTATTGTGGTTTAGAACAGTGTTAAGTTGGCGAAGACCTTCAAAGCTTAGTTCATCGAGTAGAGCTTGACTGGTAGGGGATAGTCGGGTAAGCATAAGATTCAGTGTCGGAAATTTGCCGTTGATATCCCACTTAAGATTAGGTTGATTGAAGTCCCCGAACAGAATAAAAAAGTCATTCTTATATTTCTCTCTCGTTAAGTGCAATGAATTACAGAATGCATTTATGGTGTCCATGTTGGCTGATTGATCAGGAGGCAAATAAAATGATCCGATGATTAGCGAAACATTAAGAACTTTTACTCGAACCCAAAGGCATTCAATTGTAGATGTGTTTGTCGAGCACAGAGACCCCCGGAGCATGTTCCTCTCCTGTGCTGAGACCCCCGGGAAGAAAGATCAGAAAATCAGAGATTAGAGTGTTTTCCTTGGCATTATTTGGCCAATCGCTTTTCCGATAAACGTGATCTCCTCCATTTCGCTTCGTTGTCTCATCATGTACTGGTTCCCGTATGTCCTTGTCAATTAGCAATTGCGCATGGCACTGACGTCACGGCAAACGGAACAGGATGCGCTTCCTTCTCGCGTGCGCGGTACGTTATCTCTTTCATCCGACATCTCTCTTCTACAAATATATCCTTTTCTTTCACTGTCCTGAACAACTCTCTGGTGCCCCAGATTCGTTTCAAAGTACGACGAATAGAGAGCTCCATGGAAATCTCTTCCCCATGGCAGACATGGAAGAAGGAGAAGGACGCTTTCCCGTGTCTCCATGCTGCTCCAACACTATTTATGGAGCCATTTTGTTCGAACAGAAGAGATAAATACATAATCCTTCTAATTTTCCTAAATCAGTAATCGTTCTCACCTTGTCCGTCGACCTTCGAAAAGCTCACCTGAAGATAACAAGCGCGTAGGAGTTCAGCAACACATTATATTTCATTGGTAGTACATAGGAAGAGCTCCATGTTCACATAAATGACAACCATTACAAACGACTCCATTTCCTCCACTCCAAACACCTTGTCCTCCCGTAGAATTGTAAATCAGATTTGGAAAATAAATAATCGCTTATGTGCAGCGCGCGCGTGTCCTCATGAAATGATCCGTAACTGGCCAGAAAGCCTGAAAGAGACCAAAGATATGAGAGAAAGAGTCAAAATATTGTGAGAAGTGAGCTTTCCTATTACCAATTTTCCATTTTTCCTTTCTTACTCACTCTTTTCCGTTGTTCCGCAATTCGCTCCGACGAGGTCCCAGCAGGTCCGCGGATTATGTGCAGATCAGTGTCGTGTGTCCTGCCTTACCAACTGACGGGGTATGGTGGAAGGGCATGCCTGAATAATTCCTTCTCTTTCTGCTGTTTTCCATCGTCCTTTTTCTAGCTTCAGTGGTACCGTCGCACATATAAGCATTAGATTTGTTTACCTTGCTGCCTTCGCTCCGGATTTTCTACTTTGTGCAACGCCATCCTCGTGGGGCAGGGAGATGACTTGGGTGCGTTTAAGGACTTCCCTTCAACCGAACCATCCAGGAAAGGAGCTACTTCGATGGCGTCAAACTGTGCCAGGCTCACTTTTGCGCGAACTGTCGAATAGAATTGGTGTGATTGGGGAGTTGACATCAGTTGGACCCGTTGCCATCGTAACGTGAACCTGTCAGTGAAGGCCAAGCATGATATTCTGTGCATCATAGTAGCTAAGCAAGTGATAAAGAAGGAACAATTGATGACATGGCGGGGAAGTGTATTGTGAACATCGAATCTTTGAATCAAGCAGAATATATCTTTTTTATCAAGTAGTGAATCAAATTTTAATCTTCTATCCCGGATATTTGTGTTATTTTATGTGAATATGACCTGCCGAAAAAAATAGAGACTCTTGAAAAAAAAACGTTTCTCTGTCGCGTGTATTGTTCGCTTCAACTCTCCGGTATTGGAAACATCCTGTTCCTATCATCCCGCAGCGGAAGTAACAACTTAAAATGGATTGGGACATCGTTGACATGTAAGTAGATTAGTTTTTGGTCTCCCTTTTATGGTTTTGAATCAACTAATTGGCCTTTAAGCCCCTGATGACTTACTTTTGTCGTAATTCCTCGACCCTAATGAACATTCTTGTCAATGTCTTTTTTGCCATGACGAACAGATCACATTTTCACGGATCGGTGGCATGCAGTCAATTTATGTATTGATTTCTAATTGAGCCTGAAAATAAGAGCATTTGGAAGATTCAGAACCGTCCAGCTTCATTATCAATGTTTCTTTTTTATTTACGGTCCTTTTCAGTTTTAATTTCCACCCGGAGAACCAGGAGCTAGACATTGGCATTCAATCAATCCTGCTGAGGGAATCGAGCTTCATTACAACACTTCCGCAGACTGAGGACGAATCTTCAGAATGCCACAACACACCAATGATCCATTCATCTTCATCTTGGAAGCCTTTTAAATGCATGTGAGTACACCAACACTGTCTAATCTACGTGGAAACAAGCGTTGTGTCGTTCCCAAGGATTAAGAAATTATATTCGCACGATTTGAGGTTGATAAATACTCACAGCGACAAACGAAACGAATCCTTTCCTCAATTAGCTTTCCGATGAAAACTATTTGTTTGCTAAACGTACCAACCCTGGTGTGGATTAGCAGACGATAAATGAGTTTCTGGGACCTTTGTACTTTGTACTGGTAGTTGTGATGGGTGGAGGGAGCTTTTGTCCTTCGCTTTTCGGTTGTTAACATGGTTCCCGTCTCTATCATTCGGTCGATATTGGACGGCTTCCTTAAAGTCAACACAATACAGCATCTCATTCAACGATCCCAACAATCAGGTCAGGATGGGATATGATATGAACGTCCTCCCTAAACTTCCTTCCTGTTTCAATTCAGGAGGAAAAAGTGTGTCGGGAAAAATACTTTTTACTGCGAAAGCGTGTGCAACGAACATAAATTACAACTGAACATGATTGGCTTCATTTGCGGATATGAATACGTAATGGAGTGTTCTGGAATGGAAAATAGTGGATTATTTCGCCGCAGTTATCATGGGGAAACATAACAAATGAATCCATAAACATGCATGACTGTGTGATATGTTGTAAAAAAATTATGGAAATATGAAATGATTCTTCTCTAATTTATTCATTACTTTTGAAAATAGTTTAAAGTAAACCTCAAAGGTTAAGAAATCTGTTCCTCAAAAGAGGTTTCCTTACAGAAAGGCTTCAGGTTCACACTTTCTGCAAACACACGTGTGACGAAAACTTTCTAGTCCGAACCTCCCCTTATCCTTATCTCCTTATCCTTGCTGTATTGGTCACGTTGTTTGGTCTTATGAAACATTCAATCCACAGAGTCGTAGAAACGTTCTCATCCTCTTGTGTTTGCTTGCTGGAACACACAACTTCACCAACACCAAGCTACAGCATCAACTTTTGTGCAACTTTCCTTCTTTCAATCTCGATTTCAAGTCAACCGATGAGCGCCCAAATGATTGGGAAACTAGAAACAATCCGAAAAGCGGGACAAAGTTTCATTGTTTCATACATTTTTAATCATCCGGAATGAAATCTGGAACGGATTTGTGCAGAGAAATTGATGGATCGGTTGTTTGTTATTTGAAATTGGTTTGATTTTGACTTGAGATATTTGATTGGGAGAAAACAGAACTTCATTTCCGTATTACCTATTTATTTAAGGAAAATCAGGTCCACACCTTTCCCATTTTTCCATTTTCACAAGGCATTTTGAGGCCGTATAAACCTCCAACGGAATTTATAAAAGCGATTTTATTTGCAGGAAATCAACGCCATAATTACACAAGGAAGGAGATTGCATTAATTACTTCATAAGGCTTCCGCAAGATACTTGTTGCATGAAAAATCCTACTTTACCTTTAACGAAGTTTTCCAAAAACTCAAACAAACGTGATTCGGTACATTAAAAGATATTGGAGCAGCAAAAAACATTCTCCCCATCGGTGCCAGTCGTGTTTTTTAAGCGGAAACCCTGAGCATATTTAACGAGAACCCAAGACAACAATAACTCGCTGCTAATTAACGCTATTTGCATAGGCACAGTCCGGAAGAATCCGTGAAAAAGACGGTCTCGCTACTCGACAGACAGTTGAACGAATGGAAATTACGCGAATTTACGTTGGAGTTGCGGCATATTGCATGATTTATGAACCTTTGCATCCATCTGTAGGAACAACTCCCCAATCAGACCTATTTGCATGACCCTTTATGAATCGGGAAATGCTCCGTGACGGAATGTTTTGTGCTAAATAAATATCATCTACCGATTCCATTTGTGTTGGAATATGTTTTACTAATCAATGGCGATCAATTGTGGCCTTGCATGCTTCAAAATCGTCCGCAGAATAGGGCAAATAAATTATTCCTAATCATCCAATGCCAGTCGCAGACGTGAACCGATAATAGTTGGCAGAATTTCAATGAGTTATTATTTACTCAATTATTTCCATAAACAATCGAAAAGGTTAGAAGAGTGAGTTCACTTCGGCAAAGGTGTATGCTCAATTCACACACTATTATTATGCACTCCACATTTATTGGAAAATTCTTCAACCATGTTCAAATCGCTCAGAGTCTGCTCTTCTACAAACGACTCTCTCCGCTGCGCTTTCCCTCAAAGGACATTTTTCCAAAGGGGCGTTGCCAGACGATGGACCAATCAGTGCTCTGTTCTCTTCCGAGGGTACGGAAAAAAGGACTCAAACAGAAGCAAACTTGATGGCTCTCACAGCTGTTCAAACTGAGATGAGATTCCATCGCACTTAGTGAGAGTCTCCTCCATGCTGACGGGTTAGTTCGCTACATTTGCTATTTGTTTGCGGTTGAGTTTAGATATTCTACAGGCTGAAGATAGATAGAGATTCATTACAATCACTCCATTTCCCGACGGCATTTGATGTCTGTAATCAGTTGTTGTGAATAATATTGTTTGTGTTTCAGATCTCCAGCGTCGGAGCTTCGTGATTCCCACCAGTTGTCCGACACAATGTCCTGTTTAGAGGTATGCAAACTTCTCTTATCATATTTACTACTTCAATCACCGATCTGTTTATCATTTCAATCCCTTTTTACCCTTCAGGAGATGGAAGTACCACGGGACATGTTCGAGGAACCCAACGACAGTTTGAACAAGAATGACGTTCCCATTTCACCTCCAGACAACTGCTCCAGGGATTCTAGTCTGCGTCACAAACAACTCCACACTGACAACAACCTCCAGCCGGGGGACGAAAGGCCTTTCCGGTGTGCCATCTGTCCCAAGGCGTTCCGGCTTTCCTCCACACTGTCCGCACACAAGAAGCTGCACGACCAAAGAGGACCCAGTCTACGGTGTGAGACGTGTGGACGAGCCTTCACGCAACCCAGCGCTCTCTCCAGCCATCGACTGCTGCATCGGTCGGATCGGCCACATAGCTGCAGCCTCTGTGGAAAGCAGTTCGTTCGGCTGCATGCCCTCAAGACACACGTGCTTAGTCACGCGAACGAACGACCCTACGAGTGTGACCAGTGTGGAAAAGCTTTTACCGAAAAGCACGTGCTCGTACGTCATCGCAAGACGCACAGTAACGAGCGGCCCCATGAGTGTGCCGTTTGCTCGAAGGCCTTCAAGGAGCGGTATGACCTGCTGCGCCACACGCTCATTCACAGTGGACTGCGGCCGCACAAGTGTCCCGATTGCTCCAAAACCTTCGTCCAATCCAATGCACTGGTTAAGCATCGAAAGTGTCACGAACGGGAACGCACCGTTGGCCGTCATCAGTTGAACGCAGCTTCCTTTGCTGTAACTAGGGCCGAAACTACGTGTTGCTAAGTGGAACAGTGACGGTGCGACGGAGCAACAAGTGTTAATGTTGATTTGCAGAGTGTAAATAGAAACGTGTTTGAGAAAATGTTATTGTGAGTGTCTTTGGAACAGCATTCAGAGGAAGTGTGCAATTAAATAAAGTGTGTATATATTCACAGACATGCTTCTGAGTCATCTTAATAATGGTTTCATATGGAATATTAAATTGTCGGACGCTCTGAAAATGACGAAAGACAAAAATGAATGTTTTTCTTGTTTAAGTGACACTATTGAACAAAGTCACTTTACATTCCCTCACTAAATTACCTACGCAAACAACTGATGTCACTCGAAACCAATAGGGACGTTGTTGTTCCATTCCACAATGCCCTACAGTCCCAGAGGAAGGTTTTGTAGGAACCACACTGCGAAGGCTACTCCTGGCCCAGCGTGGTTCCACTGATTGTTAAGTAAACATTTGGAAGAGGCACATTGTCCTGCAATGAAATTACCTTTAATATGTTTGCACAGGAGAGTACAATGCCAATAGTTACGGAGATTGAGAAGAGAATCTTGACATGCTCTTTCCCATCGCTGCTTCAAGTCACGGCGGTGGCAGCGTTTGAGATGCTTTCTATTTTCAGGATTTAAAAAGGATTTACATCGCAGGCGCTTTCATCACATTTTAGTGCGTGTGGCCTTTACCGTGGCCATGGTACGAAAAAAGGCTCTTTGGCAATATAAGCAAATCAACGACGGATTATTTTTGGAAATGGGTTTTGCCTTCAGCTATGACGGACTTTTTTTATTCCACGCAGTTTGCATCGCACAAAAAAGACGATGTTATTTTTCCATATTTCCCAAATTATGCATGCAAAACGATCCACATCGGAAGTGTTTTTTTAGGACACATTCGAAAAAATCGGAAGGTAATATGAAACCGAAAGTGGGTGTTTCTAGAAAAGTCGTTTTTTATGCAGTTAATGGTTATTTTTTCTGCTTGCTTGCTTCATCCAATGTTTTATCTATTTGCACACAATATGGAAATATTTTATCGGGGATTTTTTTCATCACATTCAGCCCTTTTCACAAGTAAAGTTCGAATTATTATAAGCATTTTCCAAAAGGACGCATTCTTCTCTATCAAGACACTCTGGCTTTGAAAGAATAATTCCAAATAACTTGCTGAATAATTTGTACCATCTTTGATCCTACACCGTATCTCCCATCATTCCACATTCCCTCTTACCAGCTCTGCACCATTTACAAACAATCATAATTGAAATGGCATAACGAATCTCGTGACAAAATGATTTGTGATGCGACGATTGAGTGATGATTTTAATTTGCTCCGAAAATAGTCATGGCGATTCAGAATACGGAGCTACAGAGACACGACGGTAAACCATGTCGAACGTGCTTAAATGCATTCGGGCGTGGCATATAATCCTCGGCGCTTTCGTCAAACCTCAAACCCTTCGTTATCATCATTACACTCAATTATGCTGTAACTTTGACCGGGGAATACTAGGGGAATCGAACGTTGAACATTGTAATTGAAACCATTGCCAGGGTTAGCAGCCCTTTTTCATGTCCTTTTCATCGGTGTGGTTCTCCCTAGACCGAAATAGCTGAGTTTTGCACGTAAAATAATTAATGGAGCCAGAAAACAAAACATCCTCATCTCATAAAATGGTTTAATGACGACATTGGGCGTTAAGCTCCAAACAATTCCACGCAAAAGAGGCCAACTCATTGTTATGTGCACTAATATCTTAATTAATATTGACATTTTAAGGCTGATTTGTCCTATATAATCCATTTTTGGTAATAATTGACTTCATTTTTATGGTATCGCATACATACGGAAACTACAAGAAGTAATAAATACCTTGTGATATCTATATAGATGCGAAATATGCCTCCAGACATTTTCCAGGACAGAGATGCTTATCGAAATATCACAACCTTCATTTCCATCACATCCAAACCACTCACCCTTTTCTAACACCATCAAATAAACGAGAGGGAAATGCAAAAGTACTTTGTTCAGCTTACTTAACGACCCCAACACCAAGGACTAGTAGGCCACGAGCATGGCTGGTAACGATTAGCCGGTTCCCGTGTGGGTTTGTTTTTGTCACTTTGATTTGGCGTAAAACAGCTTACTGATTCCGGATCAGACGGGGTGGCGTACAGCCTTCGGGGTGTGTTTCTCATTTTGTGACACATTGTACATTGCCGCCGGTAGTTGGTGGTATTAACAAAATACATCGTGATGCTGAGTGAGGTGACAAATTGAAGTGTGGAAATTAATTTACTTCATGATTTTTAAATTAAGTGATTGGCTTGGCACCTTTTTACGACGATTGGTTACCGTCTCCTGACACTGAAGGACACAAATTAAGCTGTGTTAGAAATTTTACTGACTTCCAGTGCTTCGATCAATATCTTACTACTTCAGTCCCAAAATCACAAACAGCAAACAAGCAAAACCTTTGTGCGCCTTCTGGTCCAACGGAAATCTCCAGAACCACGCCACAGCCTACTCAAACACACACTCATAGCCCGGGATTATGTTTCCATTATTTGCACATCAATTAATTCCCATAATGACTTCTTCCGATTGCTTGCCAGAAGCAGGCTAAAGGACCCTGCCATGATCCTGTCCCTTTGCCATTCTTTGAAGGAGAAAGTGCGCCTCCGAAATGAACAACAGCTGAACCAACTCTTGCCTGAAGTGGTTGCCGCAGAATGCTTCCCACAAAGGTACTTCTGGCCCGAAAATTGATCCTTTATAGACACCTTTCCTTTTGGGACATATTCGTCCTCCGTTGATCTTTTTATTGCATTGCTTGTGGTTGCACAATGTGGTTCAATGGATGATGATTGTTACACTACAGACACCTGGCCATGGCTCGGGATAATTGTTAGATTTATTAACCACTTTTTGCAAACCCTTCGAATTGTATTAAACTGCATACCAAGAAATTGAAGATATGCTTGACAAAACATGCATTATTTGGGGTTCAACAAGAACAGCTCACGGCGCATGAAGATAATGTAGGCAATTTCATATCAACACTCTACGGTTTTTCTACATTGTTTGAAATTATTTTGTTACTTACTTGCAGTTTCTAAGCGGGACATAGCAGATAGCAGATTACTTTCAACAACAAAACAACCTTATTTCTCACAAAAACGCCCCCGATATGCTTGCTTATTATTTGGCGTACTTTCTTGTCAATTGACCAGTCGAAGGGGTATCCCATACTGTGTTAATTGCAATTCATTTCCGTTTTCGATTCGTTCTAAACGAAGGCGTATAGCTGTGTAAGAAAATTTTATCATAGTTGTTACCACAACCTTCTACTAGGGACCAGTTTTGGAAAGTAAATTACGGTTTGCAGTGTTATCCAAGCTTGGCATTTTCCGTGAGGCATGTCGGGCTGTGTAGTGTTTAAATAGCACCTAACAACTCTGTCTGCCTGAAGCAAACATGAGCCGCTGGATACGCTTTTGGCGTTCCATTCAATCAACATTACAGCTCGGCTATGTACTTACGCAGTTTTTTGTTCTCTGCAGAAACTATCAGAACTTATCAGAGAAATAAAGCGATCATGTTTAGCCTTATTTTCATGAAAACTAGCTAAGCTTCTTCTGGCAAGATCGTCTAATTCCGGATAATTGAACGTACATGCTTCACACCTGCATTGGAAGATAGGCCTGAATGACAAGAGTTTTTGCCTCTGTCCCCGGTCATGTCCTAAATGGTTCAGCCTATCTTTCAGGCAGAATACTTATAAATAATGAGTGATTCGGTGACAAAATTCGATAGAATTCACCAAAGTCTGTGTATGATACAGCTCGATGCTCTTTTTTGCACTAATTCCAAGGACTGTCAATGAAGTCAAAGGCATCCAAGATGACCAAACCGATTTTGGCTAATACTTGACCTCGTTCCTACACAGTCCTTGAGCTGGTGCCTGAAATCGAGTAAACATTCCAGTGAAAAATTGACCATTAGGTAAATAAATTGTTGCTCAAAGCAATCTGATAACAATGTCCCGCTTGGAAACTGCAAGTAAGTATCAATATCAATTCTAACACAAGGAGTTTGCATATGAGGTTGTTTACATTCGTTTCAAATCGACATTTTTTCTTTCTTTTTGAAGTGTTGTTTTTTGTGAACATTCACAAAGTTTCAGCCATTTCTTAGATTATTGGTTCTTAATCCATGATGTAAAACGAATTTTTAATTTCATGGTCGTTAACCCAGAAGTTGAATGAAATTCACCCCGAGCCATGGCCAGGTGTCTGTAATGTAACAATCATCATCCATTGAACCACATTGTGCAACCACAAGCAATGCAATAAAAAGATCAACGGAGGACGAATATGTCCCAAAAGGAAAGGTGTCTGTAAAGGATCAATTTTCGGACCAGAAGTACCTTTGTGGGAAGCAATCTGCGGCAACCACTTTAGGCAAGAGTTGGTTCAGCTGTTGTTCATTTCGGAGGCGCACTTTCTCCTTCAACGAATTGCACAAGGTCAGACAAATAGAGACAGGATCATGGCAGGGGTTCTTTAGGCTGCTTCTGCCAAGCAATCGGAAGAAGTCATTATGGGAATTAATTGATGTGTAAATAGTGGAAACATAATCCCGGACTACGAGAGTGTGTTTGAGTAGGCTGCGGCGTGGTTCTGGAGATTTCCGTTGGTCCAGAAGGCACACGAAGGTTTAGCTTGTTTGCTGTTTGTGGGACATAAGTAAGAAGACATTGATCGAAGCAAAGGAGTCAGTAAATTTTTAACAGATTTAAATTCCTGTTCTTCAGTGTCAGAAAACGGTAGCCAATCGTTGAAAAAAGCTGCTAAGGCAATCACTTAATGTTCAATCTCGATTGTACGATTTCGGATAATCAGCCGTACCGGCGAACTCGTTCGACGAGAAACATTCGTCGCTCATGAGTGGACAGGGTTGTACCATTAGGTTGGCCAGTACACAATCTATACGGTTTTCTAATTTTTGATCTAGAGGGCTATGAAATGAGTGAAAATGAGCGTCGCGGCGAACGTTCCCAGGAACGAACGAGTTCGCCGGTATGGCTGATTGTTACATTACAGACACCTGGCCATGGCTCGGGGTGAATTTCATGCAACTTCTAGGTTAACGTTGAATTGCAGACCATAAAGCTTCGTTGAACAAAATGGATTATGATCCAATAATCCAAGAAATGGCATTATCTTTGGTGATGCCCACCAAAAAAAAGAAAAAATCTCGGTTTGAAACGAATGTAAACAACCGCATATGCAAACACCAGGGTTTTTTTTTATTAGAATGAATATTCATACTTACTAGCAGTTTCCAAGCGGGACATCGTTATCAGATTGCTTTCAGCAACAATTTATTTACCTAATGGTGAATTTGTCACTCAAATGTTTACTCGATTTCAGGAACCAGCTTCTGCTTTGTTTACTCGATCGACGCACATCGATAGAATTTTGTGGAGTGGTTTGACGTTTTGCTGCAGTGGCACATTCCATCCATGACGTCATATTGGGAGGCATTCAAGCTCCCCATGGAACGTTTTTTTTTTGCAACTTCCCAAAGGCGAATCATTTGGTGCAAGGCCACGGAGCCACACCTGTACAAGAAGTTATTAGGCGCAAAGCCACGGGAGTGACAAAATGCAGTTTTTTTTTGCAAAACGTGAGCTTGTGTCACTTTTTTAAGCTTTGTCACAATTTCGTAACCTAGCAGCCAGGAAAAAAAGTTGACAAAAGTTGATAAAAAGTGACAACATTTGACGTTCGCGAAAAAGCGTAAACAAACAGCTATTTGGCGCAGTTGTGACCCATTGCTTTGATAATAATGCTAAAATGCATGTTTCTAATTGATGTATGCATCTATTTAGTACTTCTTAAACAACATATCGATGATATTAAGATGTTTGAGCCTTTTGTCGTTTTTGTGTATATTTTTGGTGCGGCCACGAGAAAAGCTCATTTTTGCAGATGACAAGCCATTTTGACAAAGTTGAAATTTTTTTCAACATTTTGTCACCTTCGTGGCCACGCGCCGATTCATATCACCACTTTGTATTTTGTTGTGTCCGCACAAATTAAACATGAGACGGTGTGTACGGCACAAACAGAATATGTATATTTTATCACTACTCTTTGGGATCGTTATACAATAACACGTAATAAATAATAACGCATACACACACGCAATGCGGGGAGAGGACGACCGGTCCCAAGGTGTATGGATAATAGGAGGTGAAGTGCTTCAGAGCAAATTGACATTTCACGACTTGACATAACAATACTGGGGGCTCCGGTATTAAAATCGGGGAGGGCTGTAGGGGGGTATAGAAAATTGTATGCGATTTGACATAACAATACTCAATGATGGCGCCCGGAAAACGCGCTAACAATTCACCTCCTTAATAAAGACACCTTGGACCGGTCCTGCTCGCGCCGCGATCCTCACTGAGGACGTCACAGGATGACAGCCCTGATGTCAACAGTGAGCCCTCAGGAAGAGGCAGCGGTCTGTCCACAACATATTTATTAAAATATATGTTTATATGTTAGCCGTTTCGTAAACCTTTTGCATCTTCTTCATCTCATGACTTTTTACACGATGTTGGTTTTTATATGAAATTTTGTGAGCTAGAAATAATATAATATTTTTTTCAAAAAAAATCATACAACGAATAATTCTTCTTCATTTTGCAATATCGCTAATCTGGTTTTTACAAAATAATTTAACGATCGCTTGTTTGACCCTTGTTAAACCGTCTTGTGTACGACCAAAAAACTTTACGTAATCGTACAACCGCCTACCCGGGTAGGCCATACATTTTGTATGGATCAATTATGTTTTTCGTGGTTAACAGCGTATATCTTTTGAATTACTTGTTAGATTGGAATGAAAACTATCTTATAGGTTCATAATAATGTTTTATAACATATCGTAGGAAAATTTGAATTTTAAAAATCCTATCAATATTTTTTTCAATCAAAAATATGTGCTAACTCTACCACCATAACTGGCCAGGACCCATCCCAAGCGCCACAGATTAAGCTTAAACGACTGGAAAATTGAATATCCATAGAAAAAAATGAAAGCCCCACAGCTTCATTGGTTTGATCAATATATGGCGCATTACAACTCATCATTATATTGCTATCCTATTCTTGCAATGTGTTTCGACAAGTTTCATCTAATCATGACCTATATAGCCTTCTCATTTTCTGAGCAAAAACCCATATGAATGGTCGTGTGGTCAGATACGTGGGTATCAACACCAACGACCATTACTCAAATCTCACTTGCTTCAGGTGCTTGTGGTTTCGGTTGGAGTTTAGTATTTAAACAATCGTATCGCCGTTCTAGTTCTAGCGATGTATAACTTCAATGCGAAACCATACAACAGTACAGAGGAAATGAGAAAGCTCTCCTCCAAGCGATGAAGCTCAACTGGTTGGGGTATCCCACCAACAGAGAGCGCCACCAGCTTTTCCGCTATTTTTAGAATGCATGAGTCGTTTGCCGTCTGCTAAACGAAGTCTTTCTATATTCCGTTTAGGTAGAGAACTTGAGTCGTTTAGAAGCCGTTTAGTGGTCGTTTAGTGGATTTGTGGCACTTGGGATGTTTTAAGTGGATGATTAGTCTTTTTCTATGTTTTACTTACGTTTCTTTCAAAAGTTATATACATTTTTCAATGGTTTTGCTTGTTGTATAAAAATATATGTTGACGATCTATAAAATACAGTGGAGCGCCGTTTATCCGGGCTTCTCGGGACTTGACCTCGCCCGGATAAGCGAAAAACACGGATAATGAGTCAAATGATATATTTTATCACCAATTCCTGGTTGTTTTTTGGAAATTTTTCCGACTTTTTGATAAAAATAATACAGTTTTTATTAACTTCATGTTTTTCGAAAGAGAATTTTTAAAATTTACCATGAATTATAGTGTTTTTTGTTATGACAATGTGCTATTATAACCGCTTTTTCAAATATCCTCCTCATAACGCAATGTCACTTTTGTATTGAACTGTCATTTCTCAACAGCACGGATAAACGGAAAGCCGGATAAAAGGTACCCGGATAAACGGCGCTCCACTGTATGCTCATGATGTTTTATTAAAAACCGGCTCCGACCGGCTCCAGACAACTTCGGAACCTCCTCCACTCCAACCCAACGGAGCCGGCTCCACACCCACGGCTCCGAAGCTGAATCCGCTCCAGTTACTCCGAAACCTACTCCGCACCAACGACTCCGCGCTCACGGCCCTGGAGGCAGTTTTTGCAGACCGGCTTTTTTTTACCAAAAAAATCATGTTCAATAAAGTTTCAATCGGGAAGATCCATAATTAGCTGAGTAAATAATGTTGAAAGGAATCTATACAAAAATCGATAAGTGTTGAACATTGTTCAACAATCACACAATCACATCGGGTGTTAGCTTCTACACTTGCGAGAAGATAGATTCGTTTTTTACGCTATCATACAATGCCGTCCCTATTGAAACGTTAGTCCAGAGCCGTTGGTCCGAAGCCGTTGATTCACCGCCGGCTCCGGAGCCATTGATTCGTCGCCAGCTCCGGGGCTGTTGATGCGGACCCAGCTCCGGAGCTGTTGGTGTGGATCCAGCTCTGGAGCCGTGGGTGCCGAGCCGACTTCGGAGCCATTGGTGCGCTTCAAAACACCTATCCCTATTCGGCAGTAACACTATGACAAAAGTATGAATGTGTGTGTTAACTTTCAGCCAATTCTATTCTTGTAGTGGTTAGTATCATTTTAAAAGAGATTATTTCAGTGTTAAATTCAAAATATTGTTACACTGTAATACAACATTTGAAACAAAAAAAAGACATAAGTATCCTCTCAAAACATGTGGCAAGGCCGGTTGGGGTGTTGGAGTTGCAGCACATTTTTGATTGAAAAAAATATTCATAGGATTTGTAAAATTCTAATTTTACAACGATATGTTATAAAACATTATTGTGACCCTATAAGACAATTTTAATTCAAATCTAAGTAATTCAAAATATATACGCATTTAACCATGAAAAACATGATTCTTCCATACAAAATGTATGGCCTACATGGGTAAATTATTTATATAAACTTAAATAATTTAAAAAAATATTTAAACATTTTTGATATTTTTTATTATTTGCACTTGGGTAGAAAACATCTTTTCTGAGGCATTTTTAAAATTTGATGTCGATACGATTTTTTAATCCAAAGTTATTTTGAAATAAAGATGCGAAACATACCCGGGTAGGCGGTTGTACACATGACGGTTAACGTTGCTGTTCAGATTGTCAACTGGGTGTGCGGATCGGATCGCGCAGCTTTCCAAACGTCAACGAATAATTCCACCACAAAGAACATTCTTTTGTGCGAGTTCAAAGAAACGTGTTCGATTCGCATGCTTCATGAGGAACAGAACGCTTGAGTGATTTAGCAATTTTCAATTACTAAACAGAGTGCATTTGTTTTATTTAGTGGCAGTATTCAGTTTGTTCTGTTTGCCTTCTGTTGGCTAAAGAATGGAGGAAGCTATTGCGGCATTTCATGAAGGCATGGACACGTTTTACGAACCACAGTCTGTGACATGTACAGCAAAAAATAAGCGTGTGTTGTTTGCAAAAATGTACGATACTTTCCTTAAACCCAGTATATTACAAGCAAAACTTAACAATCTAAGTGCTAAAGAAACCATCGAGTTCCTGGTCCCCAAAATTCTAGATTGGATTCGTAACAATTCCGTTCGTGAACAATTGAACTTGCGCAACGATGTAAAGGACAATACCAAAGCAGCTCAGCTACGGTCCGAAGGAAATAAAATGTTTCACCCGAACGTGAAACGCTACTTCGAGGCCATCAAGCTGTACAATGAGAGCATCGCCTTTTCCGAAAAAGGATCGACAGATAGGGCATTGGCCTATGCAAATCGCTCAAACATTTGTCTGAAGATGCAACGCTATGAAGACTGTCTGAAGAACATTCGGCTTGCTCGTGAGTCAAACTATTCTGGAGAAAAGTTGAATCAACGCGAAAAAGATGCCAAAAATGCTTTGGCAAAGGCTCGGAACAAGAATGCTTCATCGAGCAAGTTTTCTCCGGATGTGGTGGAAGAGCCCGAGCTAAGCTATCCGGCCAAGGAGAATGCGCCGCAAGTTGCCAACTGTCTGGAACTGCGCAAAAACGAAGAATATGGACGGCATGTGGTGACCACTCGTAAGCTGAAGGTAGGCGATGTCGTGATGATCGAAAGGCCGTTCGTTACCGTGCTGAAGGATTCGTTCCGATATGTTCGATGTGATTTTTGCCATGGCGAACGACCATTCACATTGATTCCATGCGAAGGATGTACCGCGGCCATGTACTGTTCGGAGGAATGTCTGAGTAAAGCGTACAACAACTATCATCGATATGATTGCGGGCTTTTACGAGACTTGTATGAAGATTTCGAAGAAGTTTCCTTGATTGATATTCGCATGATAGCCATTGCGATCACAACCTTTGATAATAATCCAGAGGCATTGAAGGATCATCTCGATGCACTGGATGAATCCAATGTTAACGGGTTTACGATGGATTGGAATCCATCGCAACGCAACAAGACATTTTCAACACGGTGCACGTGTTAACCACTAATCAAGAACGGCGACACAGCATGTTTGTTGCAATGTTCATCTTCAATGCTACCATCCTACATACCCTTGTTCTGGAAAGAACAGAGCTGGGACCGGTGTGCGAAGCAAACCCTGCAACAAACAAGTTTTTACTAGATTTGATCCTGCGATATATGCAAATCGTGAATTGTAACAGAAAATTGTTGTCCTTTAATGCGTACAAGGTGAAGGAATACGTGGCTGAATCATTTGCAGTGGGTTGCTACCCATTGATTAGCATGCTGAATCATTCCTGTGCTCCCAACGTGAAACGCATCACTTTGCGCGATGGGCGGTGTGCCGTTTTTGTCATCCGTCCAGTTCTTGAAGGAAGTCAACTGTTCGATAGCTATGAGTAAGTGAAATCAATAGAAGAAATGGACACTCTTCATCATACTAATAATGTCATTTGTTTCAGAGCGGGTCATACATTGCATGAACGAGAAATGAGGCAATCAATGTTGTCATTCACGTACAGCTTCCGATGCACGTGTGAAGCATGTACGTTCAATTATCCTACTTTGAAAGTTCTTCTGGAAGGTAGTGATGTAATCAATTCTGAAAACAAGACAAAACATTTGTACTACAATCGGATGCTCAGTTCTCATGAGGATAAGAAAGTGCGCAAAATTATGGCAGAACTGCGGTCTTTTCTGAATGAAACACCAAAATTGTATCCTGAGAGTGAAGTCTGCTTTACACAGGTAGAGTTTGTACGGTCTCTTCAAGTACTGTACAACCAAACATCTGAAAATGCGGAGTATTGGAAACACTGCAAACCGTAGCTAATATTCCCAGAAAAATGTGTGAGGTTCTGAGTACAACTGAGTTAATTTCCTTACGTATATGGTTAGCGCGAATTTTTACACATTTGATGTTCGTTCAATATGCCCATGAATTCGATATGATGATAATAAACTGAATTTTTCTTTTTGATAAATAACAACAAATTAACATTTACTGAGGATTGATATTCCTTCTGAAACTTTAACGTTTCATAGATGCACTAGCGAAATAAATCAAATAAATGATCTCACACGATGTGAAGTGAAGAATCGCTTTTCTTAAACGGTTCCTGTTATCTAAACGAAATATCACTCTACGATCACGTGAGTTCCCGTGGGAAATTAAAAACTTCTCGGGATAAGGAGTACATCTGTTTCGTGTATTGACTCGGATACCTCTTTAATCGTTAATGTGATGATGGATGGAAGTATATCTTTATCGGAGTATCCTGATTGTCTTGAAAAGCACGAGTGATCATTTATAGGGTAGCAAAAAAGCGATAGCATTTGTGTTGTAATAGGGATTGGAGATAACTAGGAATTGGCTTGGTATAAATATGATAAAAAGCTTTTTCCTCATCACCGACTTCCGTGATAGTGTCGTCCTTGGGAAGAGGAGATTAACCAGTTGAAATCCATCTTATTCTTTCTTCCACTGTGACACTGCCGTGACCAGGATTCAAACCTGGGTTACTACGGCCACAACGTAGGGTCCTAACTACTAGACGATCACGGCTACAGACGATGACTGCAAAGTTTCTTACACGAAGAGCTGAAGTTTCAATTCAAATCGATGGCTTTACTGGCCATGCAGTGGGGAAAGCATCGACTGGCCAACTGAAGAGAAAGTACGCCAAAGAAAAAGAGCGAAGCGTATGGAACAATACGATCGAATCTCCCTTCCAGGGTGGGGTGAACCAAAGCAATGTAGAGAAACGAGATCAGAAAGGTAAGCATGGTAAAAATACATCCAAAATGTTATGCCTCTGTCCTCTACCATCATTATCAATGAATACTACAAGTTTAGAATGAAGATCTGTTCAGTAAAAGTAGCATTTATTTAAAGCAACGGATGGGAATGGATGAAAAAAACATGTTTCCGCCCGGGATTGAACCGGGGGCCTTCCGCGTGTTAGGCGGATGTGATAACCACTACACCACGGAAACTTGCATCTGTTGTTCTCTATGTATTTGTGAGGTTTAGACAAAGTTTAACATCCATTGTTAGATGATAAAATTCAGTCTTTTGCTCTAGCTCAAAGATCGGTCATGTAAAACAAATCGAAACTGTTCCATCATCGTACGCAAAATGCATCCAGAACATACGCAAATGAAGCATGTTTCGCATGAGAGCATGTGCTTGGAAAACGAAATGAAAATCTAAATAAATCTACACATCATTCCATAATACCTTTAGCCGTTTAACATTTAACATTAACGTTCATCATTCCATAATACCATAGCCGAACGATGAACGTGGCCTTACCCTTAGGCCAATCCGCGGTACATGTGAATGATTATTGATTATGTTCATGACTCATTAGGGTAATTGAATCCTTTGGCTGAGCTACATACACTGCATCGACGTTGTTGGGAATGCTTTCTGAGTATCGGTTTATGATTTGACTGCTGCACAATTCAAATATTACTTGCTACGGTGACTTATGAACAATTCTGCCAACAAAACCATGGCGTCACATCCAGTTAATTCACTCACGAGCAGAAATCCACTTGCCAAATTAATTGTAAACATGCCGATTCTTAGCGAGATTGCGTCGTTCTAATGGATTTCTCTCCATATACTCCATGATGCACAACACATCACGAAACACCCTTTTCGTACAAACCGACAACGTTACATCAATTTCGCCTCTTTTCTGCGAGGATTTTGTTCTATTGCGCTCCCTCGGCACCGATTGGCGATAGAAAAACAACTGCGAGGCAGTTTAAATTTAATTATAAACTGTTGTTTTTCTTCATCCTTGTGCAACCAAAAGCACACAGACTCTCACGCGGACCCGAACCACATCGATGGAAGGATGAGAGAACCGTCATTCGTTACGGTGGAATGTGGCTTGCGGCCATATTGCACAACCAGACGATACGGCTGCCTCATCCGGCGTTACAAAAACACGCAACCCAGCTCATGTCGATGTTTGTCTTAATCTTTCACGGTACCATGCCGGCTTTACAGGGTGAATTGTGTTTGCTATTAGCCGTTGAATGGATAATTCCACGAGAATAGCAAAGGAAGCTCCAAAACACGTCGGATGAGTGATTTTTTACATGAATATTCACCACCAATACAATCGATCAATACCCACACACAAACGCTCAATATATGAGATTTAGCAACGATACTCATCAGTTGAAGCGATTTGTAACGCCTCCGCCATTAGATCCTCTGCCCGATAGCTCACTAATCGGTTAATAAGGTTTTGCCAAATACATAAACTACCTTCTACCGTCAGTCTCGTCCCTCTCTAACCAACCATAAGTCCTCTCCCAAGGTTCCGTATGTGCATGTTCCCCTCCTGTGCAGAGACCCCCGGGAAGGAACATCAGAAAATCAGAGATTAGAGTGTTTTCCTTGGCATTATTTGGCCAATCGCTTTTCCGATAAACGTGATCTCCTCCATTTCGCTTCGTTGTCTCATCATGTACTGGTTCCCGTATGTCCTTGTCATTTAGCAATTGCGCATGGCACTGACGTCACGGCAAACGGAACAGGATGCGCTTCCTTTTCGCGTGCGCGGTACGTTATCTCTTTCATTCGACATCTCTCTTCTACAAGTATCTCCTTTTCTTTCACTGTCCTGAACAACGAAGACCTCTCTCGTGCCCCAGATTCCTTTCAAAGTACGACGAATAGAGAGCTCCATGGAAATCTCTTCTTTGTGATCCACATGGAAGAAGGAGAAGGACGCTTACCCTTGTCTCCATGCTGCTCCAACACTATTTATGGAGCCATTTTGTTCGAACAGAAGAGATAAATACATAATCCTTCTAATTTTCCTAAATCAGTAATCGTTCTCACCTTGTCCGTCGACCTTCGAAAAGCTCACCTGAAGATAACAAGCGCGTAGGAGTTCAGCAACACATTATATTTCATTGGTAGTACATAGGAAGAGCTCCATGTTCACATAAATGACAACCATTACAAACGACTCCATTTCCTCCACTCCAAACACCTTGTCCTCCCGTAGAATTGTAAATCAGATTTGGAAAATAAATAATCGCTTATGTGCAGCGCGCGCGTGTCCTCATGAAATGATCCGTAACTGGCCAGAAAGCCTGAAAGAGACCAAAGATATGAGAGAAAGAGTCAAAATATTGTGAGAAGTGAGCTTTCCTATTGCCAATTTTCCATTTTTCCTTTCTTACTCACTCTTTTCCGTTGTTCCGCAATTCGCTCCGACAAGGTCCCAGCAGGTCCGCGGATTATGTGCAGATCAGTGTCGTGTGTCCTGCCTTACCAACTGACGGGGTATGGTGGAAGGGCATGCCTGAATAATTCCTTCTCTTTCTGCTGTTTTCCATCGTCCTTTTTCTAGCTTCAGCGGTACCGTCGCACACATAAGCATTAGATTTGTTTACCTTGCTGCCTTCGCTCCGGATTTTCTACTTTGTGCAACGCCATCCTCGTGGGGCAGGGAGATGACTTGGGTGCGTTTAAGGACTTCCCTTCAACCGAACCATCCAGGAAAGGAGCTACTTCGATGGCGTCAAACTGTGCCAGGCTCACTTTTGCGCGAACTGTCGAATAGAATTGGTGTGATTGGGGAGTTGACATCAGTTGGACCCGTTGCCATCGTAACGTGAACCTGTCAGTGAAGGCCAAGCATGATATTCTGTGCATCATAGTAGCTAAGCAAGTGATAAAGAAGGAACAATTGATGACATGGCGGGGAAGTGTATTGTGAACATCGAATCTTTGAATCAAGCAGAATATATCTTTTTTATCAAGTAGTGAATCAAATTTGAATCTTCTATCCCGGATATTTGTGTTACTTTATATGAATGTGACCTACCGAAAGAAATAGAGACTGATGCAAAAAACGTTTCTCTGTCGCGTTTATTGTTCGCTTCAACTCTCCGGTATTGGAAACATCCTGTTCCTATCATCCCGCAGCGGAAGTAACAACTTAAAATGGATTGGGACATCGTTGACATGTAAGTAGATTAGTTTTTGGTCTCCCTTTTATGGTTTTGAATCAACTAATTGGCCTTTAAGCCCCTGATGACTTACTTTTGTCGTAATTCCTCGACCCTAATGAACATTCTTGTCAATGTCTTTTTTGCCATGACGAACAGATCACATTTTCACGGATCGGTGGCATGCAGTCAATTTATGTATTGATTTCTAATTGAGCCTGAAAATAAGAGCATTTGGAAGATTCAGAACCGTCCAGCTTCATTATCAATGTTTCTTTTTTATTTACGGTCCTTTTCAGTTTTAATTTCCACCCGGAGAACCAGGAGCTAGACATTGGCATTCAATCAATCCTGCTGAGGGAATCGAGCTTCATTACAACACTTCCGCAGACTGAGGACGAATCTTCAGAATGCCACAACACACCAATGATCCATTCATCTTCATCTTGGAAGCCTTTTAAATGCATGTGAGTACACCAACACTGTCTAATCTACGTGGAAACAAGCGTTGTGTCGTTCCCAAGGATTAAGAAATTATATTCGCACGATTTGAGGTTGATAAATACTCACAGCGACAAACGAAACGAATCCTTTCCTCAATTAGCTTTCCGATGAAAACTATTTGTTTGCTAAACGTACCAACCCTGTTGTGGATTAGCAGACGATAAATGAGTTCCTGGGACCTTTGTACTTTGTACTGGCAGTTGTGATGGGTGGAGGGAGCTTTTGTCCTTCGCTTTTCGGTTGTTAACATGGTTCCCGTCTCTATCATTCGGTCGATATTGGACGGCTTCCTTAAAGTCAACACAATACAGCATCTCATTCAACGATCCCAACAATCAGGTCAGGATGGGATATGATATGAACGTCCTCCCTAAACTTCCTTCCTGTTTCAATTCAGGAGGAAAAAGTGTGTCGGGAAAAATACTTTTTACTGCGAAAGCGTGTGCAACGAACATAAATTATAACTGAACATGATTGGCTTCATTTCATATGAATACGTAATGGAGTGTTCTGAAATGGAAAGTAGTGGATTATTTCGCCGCAGTTATCATGGGGAAACATAACAAATGAATCCATAAACATGCATGACTGTGTAATATGTTGTAAAAAATTATGGAAATATGAAATGATTCTTCTCTAATTTATTCATTACTTTTGAAAAGACTTTAAAGTAAACCTCAAAGGTTAAGAAATCTGTTCCTCAAAAGAGGTTTCCTTACAGAAAGGCTTCAGGTTCACACTTTCTGCAAACACACGTGTGACGAAAACTTTCTAGTCCGAACTACCCCTTATCCTTCCTGTATTGGTCACGTTGTTTGGTCTTATGAAACATTCAATCCACAGAGTCGTAGAAACGTTCTCATCCTCCTTTGTTTGCTTGCTGGAACACAACTTCACCAACACCAAGCTACAGCATCAACTTTTGTGCAACTTTCCTTCATTCAATCTCGATTTCATGTCAACTGATGAGCGACCAGATGATTGGGAAACTAGAAACAATTGGAAAAGCGGTACAAAGTTCCATTGTTTCATACATTTTTAATTATCCGGAATGAAATGTGGAACAGATTTGTGCATAGAAATAGATGCATCGGTTGTTTGTTGTTTGAAATTGGTTTGATTTTGGCTTGAGATGTTTGATTGGGAGAAAACAGAACTTCATTTCCGTATTACCTATTTATTTAAGGAAAATCAGGTCCAAAGTTTTCCCATTTTTCCATTTCCATAAGGCATTTTGAAGCCGTATAAACCTCCAACGCGATTTACAAAAGCGATTTTATTTGCAGGAAATCAACGCCATAATTACACAAGGAAGGAGATTGCATTAATTACTTCATAAGGCTTCCGCAAGATACTTGTTGCAAGAAAAATCCTACTTTACCTTTAACGAAGTTTTCCAAAAACTCAAACAAACGTGATTCGGTACATTAAAAGATATTGGAGCAGCAAAAAACATTCTCCCCATCGGTGCCAGTCGTGTTTTTTAAGCGGAAACCCTGAGCATATTTAACGAGAACCCAAGACAACAATAACTCGCTGCTAATTAACGCTATTTGCATGGGCACAGTCCGGAAGAATCCGTGAAAAAGACAGCTTCGTTACTCGACAGCCAGTTGAACGAATGGAAATTACGCGAATTTACGTTGGAGTTGCGGCATATTGCATGATTTATGAACCTTTGCATCCATCTGTAGGAACAACTCCCCAATCAGACCTATTTGCATGACCCTTTATAAATCGGGAAATGCTCCGTGACGGAATGTTTTGTGCTAAATAAATATCATCTACCGATTCCATTTGTGTTGGAATATGTTTTACTAATCAATGGCGAATAATTGCGGCCTTGCATGCTTTACAATCGTCCGCACAACCAGGCAAATAAATTATTCCTAATCGTCCAATGCCAGTCGCAGACGTGAACCGATAATAGTTGGCAGCATTTCAATGAGTTATTATTTACCTAATTATTTCCATAAACAATCCAAAAGGTTAGAAGAGTGTTCGTTATGACAATCGTGTATGTTCAATTCACACACTATTATTATGCACTCCACATTTATTGGAAAATTCTTCAACCATGTTCAAATCGCTCAGAGTCTGCTCTTCTACAAACGACTCTCTTTGCTGCGCTTTCCCTCGAAGGACATTTTTCCAAAGGGGCGTTGCCAGACGATGGACCAATCAGTGCTCTGTTCTCTTCCGAGGGTACGGAAAAAGGACTTCAACAGAAGTAAACTTGATGGCTCTCACAGCTGTGCAAACTGAGATGAGATTCCATCGCACTTAATGAGAGTCTCCTCCATGCTGACGGGTTAGTTTGCTACATTTGCTATTGGTTTGCGTTTGAGTTTAGATATTCTGCATGCTAAAGATATATTCCAATAGAGATTCATTCCAATCACTCCATTTCCCGACGGCATTTGATTACAGACACAGTTATACAGTTGTTGTGAATAATATTGTTTGTGTTTCAGATCTCCAGCGTCGGAGCTTCGCGATTCCCACCAGTTGTCCGACACAATGTCCTGTTTAGAGGTATGCAACCTTTTCTTATCATATTTACTACTTCAATCACCGATCTGTTTATCATTTCAATCCCTTTTTACCCTTCAGGAGATGGAAGTACCACGCGACATGTTCGAGGAACCCAACGACAGTTTGAACAAGGCTGCCGTTCCCATTTCACCTCCAGACAACTGCTCCAGAGATTCTAGTCTACGTGACAAACAACTCCACACTGACAACAACAACCTCCAGCCGGGGGACGAAAGGCCTTTCCAGTGTGCCATCTGTCCCAAGGCGTTCCGGCTTTCCTCCACACTGTCCGCACACAAGAAGCTGCACGACCAAAGAGGACCCAGTCTACGGTGTGAGACGTGTGGACGAGCCTTCACGCAACCCAGCGCTCTCTCCAGCCATCGACTGCTGCATCGGTCGGATCGGCCACATAGCTGCAGCCTCTGTGGAAAGCAGTTCGTTCGGCTGCATGCCCTCAAGACACACGTGCTTAGTCACGGGAACGAACGACCCTACGAGTGTGACCAGTGTGGAAAAGCTTTTACCGAAAAGCACGTGATCGTACGCCATCGCAAGACGCACAGTAACGAGCGGCCCCATGAATGTGCCGTTTGCTCGAAGGCCTTCAAGGAGCGGTATGACCTACTGCGCCACACGCTCATTCACAGTGGACTGCGGCCGCACAAGTGTCCCGATTGCTCCAAAACCTTCGTCCAATCCAATGCACTGGTTAAACATCGAAAGTGTCACGAACGGGAACGCACCGTTGGCCATCATCAGTTGAACGCAGCTTCCTTTGCTGTAACTAGGGTCGAAACTACGTGTTGCTAAGTGGAACAGTGACGCAGTGAGAGAAGCAACAAGTGTTAATGTTGATTTGCAGAGTGTAAATAGAAACGTGTTTGAGCAAATGTTATTGTGAGTGTCTTTGGAACAGCCAAGATCTATTAAGGAGAACAGGTCGATGCAAAGCCCGTTGCTAGGTTGCCATTTTCAGCTCGCTTTTGACAGTTTCATGAAAAAGTGTTTACAAACAAACGGCTAATAGTTAACGCGGAAAAGTGGACGAATTTACTATTAGGAAGATTATATTGATTAAATTTCTTGTGGTCTATGAAGTCTGTGGTTAAATCAATCACTTCTAGAGAATTAAGGAGGCGTAATTGCAGTCTACTCTGTGTTCAGAAACGTTGATAATCTTTTTGATTGTTTGCCATTCCGTGACCACAAACCACTACCGTTTTCAACGGTCCTGCTGGGAAAACGAAAAGTTTAACATGTTCCATCTGGGTAAAAGAAGTCCTATTTAATTTCAATGAAACACTGAGAGTAAAATGAAACATCCAATCGACACACACTGATACAATATGCATACCGTCCTTTACTTATAACCCGGCGACGAATGATAAATGAGATCCATGGATTCAATCAGCCATGTAATATTCTAATTAGATTCTATTTCTTATAATATTCTAAAAGGAAATGAGTGCAAAATGCTGAACAAAACTTCCTTTCGCTCCATAGCAACGTCCATCGCTAAACATAAACAATGTTCACTTTAACTGTCAAAATTTTCCCATGGCTTTCTGTCATTTTACTCTAAACGCTTCGACCTGTTCTCTTTCAAGGACCTTGGGAACAGCATTCAGAGGAAGTGTACAGTTAAATAAAGTGTGTATATATTCACAGACATGCTTCTGAGTCATCTTAATAATGGTTTCATATGGAATATTAAATTGTCGGACGCTCTGAAAATGACGAAAGACAAAAATGAATGTTTTTCTTGTTTAAGTGACACTATTGAACAAAGTCACTTTACATTCCCTCACTAAATTACCTACGCAAACAACTGATGTCACCCCAAACCAAAGGGGACGTTGTTGCTCCATTCCACAACGCCCCACAGTCCCTGAAGAAGGTTTTGTTAGAACCACTCTGCAAAGACTACTCCTTGCCCAGCGTGGTTCCGCTGATTGTTAAGTAAACATTTTGAAGAGGCAGATTGTCCTGCAAAGGATTTACCTATAATATGTTTGCGCAGGAAAGTACAATGCCAATAGTTACGGAGATTGAGAAGCGAATCTTTCCCATCGCTGCTTCAAGTCACGGCGGTGGCAGCATTTGAGATGCTTTCTATTTGCAGGATTTACAAAAAAGGATTTACATCTCAGGCGCTTTCAACACATTTTAGTGCTTGTGGCTTATACCGTGACCATGGTACAAAAAAGGCTCTTTGGTAGTAGAAGTAGAAGCAAATCAATGACCGATTATTTTTGAAAATGGTTTTTGCCGTCAGCTATGACGGACTTTTTTTATTCCACGCAATTTGTATCACACAAAAAAAGACGATGTTATTATTCCATATTTCCCAAATTATGCATGCAAAACGATCCACATTGGAGGTGTTTTTTTAGGACACATTCGAAAAAATCTGAAGGTAATAGGAAACCAAAAGTGGGTGTTTCTACGAAAGCCGTTTTTTATGTAGTTAATGGTTATTGTTTCTGCTTGTTTGCTTCATCCAATGTTTTATCGATTTGCAATTCACAATATGGAAATATTTTATCGGGGATTTTTTTCATCACATTCAGCCCTTT
Organism: Anopheles coluzzii; assembly: GCF_943734685.1. Taxonomy (NCBI): domain Eukaryota; kingdom Metazoa; phylum Arthropoda; class Insecta; order Diptera; family Culicidae; genus Anopheles; species Anopheles coluzzii. The sequence continues at coordinate 74,146,822 of NC_064671.1, forward strand.
TCACAAGTAAAGTTCGAATTATTATAAGCACTCTTCTATATCGTGAGGCCGTAGCTATTAAAGAATAATTCCAAATAACTTGCTGAACGATTTCTTCCATCTTTTATCCTACACCGTATGTCCCATCATTCCAGTTTTCATCTTATTAGCTCTGAGCCATTTGCAAAATATATGCTGGTTTGAAACACGTTTGAATCATGAAAATGGCATAACGAATCTCGTGACAAAATGATTTGTGATGCGACGGTTGAGTTATGATTTTAATATGCTCCGAAAATAGTCATCGCGATTCAGAATACGGAGCAACAGAGACACGACGGTAAACCATGTCGAACGTGCTTAAATGCATTCGGGCGTGGCATATAATCCTCGGCGCTTTCGTCAAACATCAAACCCTTCGTTATCATTATTACACTCAATTATGCTGTAACTTTGACCGGGGAATACTAGGGGAATAGAACGTTGAACATTGTAATTGAAACCTTTGCCAGGGTTAGCGGCCCTTTTTCATGCCTTTTTGATTGGTGTGGTTCTCCCTAGACCGAAATAGATGAGTTTTGCACGTAAAATAATTAATGGAGCCAGAAAGCAAACCATCCTCATCTCCTAAAATGGTTTAATGACAACATCGACAGTTAAGCTCCAAACAATTCCACGCAAAAGAGGCCTACTCATTGTTATGTGCACTAATATCTTAATTAATATCGACATTTTAAGGCTGATTTGTCCTATCTAACCAATTTCTGGGAAGAATTGACTTCATTTTTTTATGAAATTACATGCACACGGAAACAATACATAAAGAATTTAAATAAACGATATGTCATCCACTCATCTAGAAGTAATAAATACCTTGTGAATTCTATAAAGTATACCTTGTGAATATGCCTCCGGACATTTGCTAGGACAGAGATGCTTATCGAAATATCACAATCATCAATTCATTTCTATCGCATCCAATCCACTCACCCTTTTCTAACACCATCAACTGACAAGAGGAAAATGCAAAAGTACTTTGCTCAGCTTACGTGACGACCCCAACACCAAGGAGTAGTAGGCCACGTGCATGGATGGTAACGATTCGCTGGTCCCTGTGTGGGTATGTTTTTGTCACTTTGATTTGGCGTTAAAGAGCTTACTGATTCCGGATCAGACGAGGTGACGGTGGCGTACAGCCTTCGGGGTGTGTTTCTCATTTTGTGACACATTGTACATTGCCGCCGGTAGTTGCTGGTATTAACAAAATACACCGTGATGCTGAGTGAGGTGACAAATTGAAGTATGGGGATTAATTTACGAAATTATTTTAAAATTAAGTGATTGCCTTAGCTCTTTTTTCCGACTATTGGCTACCATCTCCTGATACTGAAGAACAGGAATTTAAATCTGTTAAAAATTTACTGACTCCTTTGCTTCGATCAATATCTTACTACTTCAGTCCCACAAACAGCAAACAAGCAAAACCTTCGTGTGCCTTCTGGACCAACGGAAATCTCCAGAACCACGCCACGGCCTACTCAAACACACTCTCGTAGCCCGGGATTATGTTTCCACTATTTACACATCAATTAATTCCCATAATGACTTCTTCCGATTGCTTGCTAGAAGCAGCCTAAAGGACCCCTGCCATGATGTCCTGTCCCTATTTGTCTGTCCTTTTGCCATTCTTTGAAGGAGAAAGTGCGCCTCCGAAATGAACAACAGCTGAACCAACTCTTGCCTGAAGTGGTTGCCGCAGATTGCTTCCCACAAAGGTACTTCTGGCCCGAAAATTGATCCTTTACAGACACCTTTCGCAAATGAGAAGCGTTTTGAGCCATATTCGTCCTCCGTTGATCTTTTTATGACAATGCTTGTGGTTGCACAATGTGGTTCAATGGATGAAAATTTAACATTTACGGGATAATTGTTGGATTTGTTAACCAATTTTTGCAAACCCTTGGAATTGTATTAAACTGCATACCAAGAAATTGAAGATATACTTGACAAAATATGCATTATTAGGAGTTAAACATGAAGGTAATGTAGGCAATTTCATATCAACATTCCACGTTTTTTTCTACATTGTTTGAAATTATTTTGTTACTTACTTGCAGTTTCTAAGCGGGACATTGATAGCAGATTACTTTCAACAACAAAACAACCTTATTTCTCACAAAAACGCTTTATGCTTGCTTATTATTTGGCGTACTTTCTTTTCAATTGACCAGTCGAAGGGCTATCCCATACTGCAGGGGTCACCAAACTTTTCAGTTCGCGGGCCGCATTGCTTCACAATCAATGTTGTTGAGGGCCATTTTGGCGCTACCTTTAGAACGAGTGGAAGTTAAAATCTCGTTTAATAAGAAAATACTAACAAAATATATCAAATTTCTGCAGCTTTATTTTATTGAATCTGGATTTTCGTCTTTCAGAAGTAAAAAATAAATTTTGATTAATTGGTCAGAAAATACAGCTATTTAATTTAATCTTTGCACAGTCATCGCGGGGTAAATGTAAGAAAATTTAGTCATAGTTGTTACCACAACCTTTCGCAAGAGACCAGTTTTGGAACGTAAATTACGGTTTGCAGTGTTATCCAAGCTTGCCATTTTTCGTGCGGCATGTCGGGCTGTGTAGTGTTTAAATAGCACCTAACAACTCTGTCTGCCTGAAGCAAACATCAGCCGCTGGATACGCTTTTGGCGTTCCATTCAATCAACATTACAGCTCGGCTATGTACTTACGCAGTTTTTTGTTCTCTGCAGAAACTATCAGAACTTATCAGAGAAATAAAGCGATCATGTTAGCCTTATTTTCATGAAAACTAACTAAGCTTCTTCTGGCAAGATCGTCTAATTCCGGATAATTGAACGTACATGCTTCACACCTGCATTGGAAGATGTGCCTGAATGACAAGAGTTTTTGCCTCTATTTCCGGTCATGTCCTTACATGGTTCAGCCTGAAAGATACAGAATAATTACTAATAATGAGTGATTTGATGACAAAATTCAATGTAATTCACCAAAGTCTATGTATGATACAGGTCGATGCATAGCTCTTTTTTGCACTAACACTAAGGATTGTCAATGAAGTCAAAGGCATCCAAGATGGCCAAACCGATTTTGGCAAATATTTGACCTCGTTCCTACACAGTCCATGAGCTGGTGGCTGAAATCGTGTAAAAATTTACGATTAGGTAAATAAATTGTTGTTGAAAACAATGGATAAGCAATGGATCTGATAACAATGTCCCGCTTGGAAACTACAAGTAAGTTTGAATATTAAATCTAATACAGGAACCGTGGAGTTTGCATATGAGGTTGTTTGCATTCGTTTCAAATCGAGATTTTGTTTTTCTTTTTGAAGTGTTGTTTTTTTGTGAACATTCACAAAGTTGCAGCCATTTCTTGAATTATTGGTTCTTAATCCATGTTGTTCCGTCATGGGCTCAAACCCCAAATAGACCGCGCCGCCATACGTAGGACTGAATATCCTGCTATGGGGGGGAATCAATTAGTCACTGAAAGCCAAGCTCACAAGTGGGTACAGGCAGGCCTTGACCGACATCAGTTGTTGAGCCAAAGAAGAAGAAGAAGAATCCATGTTGTTGAACAAATCTTTAATTTCATGGTCTGCAATTCAACGTTAACCCAGAAGTTGAATGAAATTCACCCCGAGCCATAACCAGGTGTCTGTAATGTAACAATCATCATCCATTGAAGCTCATTGTGCAACCACAAGCAATGCAATAAAAAGATCAACTTTGGACCAATATGCTTCAAAACGGGGTTTGTTTGCGAAAGGTGTTCATAAAGGATCAATTTTCGTACCAGAAGTACCTTTGTGGGAAGCAATCTGCGGCAACCACTTCAGGCAAGAGTTGGCCCAGCTGTTATTCATTTCGGAGGCGCACTTTCTCCTTCAAAGAATGGCAAAAGGACAGACAAATAGGGACAGGATCATGGCAGGGGTTCTTTAGGCTGCTTCTAGCAAGCAATCGGAAGAAGTCACTATGGGAATTAATTGATGTGTAAATAGTGGAAACATAATCCCGGGCTACGGGAGTGTGTTTGAGTAGGCCATGGAGATGTTCTGGAGTTTTCCGTTGGTCCAGAAGGCACACGAAGGTTTTGCTTGTTTGCTGTTTGTGGGACTGAAGTAGTAAGATATTGATCGAAGCACTGAAAGTCAGTAAAATTTTTAACAGAGCTTAATTTGTGTTCTTTAGTGTCAGGAGACGGTAACCAATAGTCGGAAAAAGGTGCTAAGGCAATCACTTAATTTAAAAATCATTAGTGAATTATTTCCCACACTTCAATTTGTCACCCCACTCAGCATCACGGTGTATTTTGTTAATACCAGGAACTACCGGCGGCAATGTACAATGTGTCACAAAATGAGAAACACACCCCGAAGGCTGTACGCCACCGTCACCTCGTCTGATCCGGAATCAGTAAGCTCTTTAACGCCAAATCAAAGTGACATAAAAAAACCTACACAGGGACCAGCGAATCGTGACCATCCATGCACGTGGCCTACTTCTCCTTGGTGTTGTGGTCGTCACGTAAGTTGAGCAAAGTACTTTTGCATTTTCCTCTTGTCAGTTGATGGTGTTAAGGCCGGGCTACATTGATCGTACTCGCAAGCGTAATTTTGATTTTCACTAGCGCATCTGGTGGCGGCTGGTGGAAGCTTTTTTTGGTCGTCGGGGGAATGATCGTGCCGGATCTCAAAATTAATTAGTTTTTTCACCGTTTTTCGTTGCGAAAACGGCTGAAATACTTACACAACATATTTATGTATCAGTAACAAAGCTTTCCCAGTCCAGTTAAAGTGAAAAACATGGAAAAATAACGTATTTTCTGGAGCATCTCCAAATTGTTTGGCAAAATGCTTCGGTCAGCCGCCGCCAGATGCGCTAGTGAAAATCGAAATTATACGTGCGACTACGATCAATGTAGCCCGGCCTTTAGAAAAGGGTGAGTGGTTTGGATGTGATGGAAATGAAGGTTGTGATATTTCGATAAGCATCTCTGTTCTAGCAAATGTCCGGAGACATATTTCGCATCTATATAGATTTCACAAAGTATTTATTACATCTTGTAGTTTCCGTATGTATGCGATACTATAAAAAATGAAGTCAATTATTGTCAGAAATGGTTAACTTAGGACAAATCAGCCTTAAAATCACCGACAAACCGACGTGACACTTCGAACAAAATGAGCTTCAAAAGTTGTCTCCTTATTTCAAATGAAAATACGTTAAACACTAGCGCCATCTTTATAATGATTCGCTTACTACACTGACACAGAGAAGAAACTGCTAAATCCCCTTTTTGTTTTTCTTCGCAAATTCAAATGCGTATTGTTTTATGTACTTCTCACATCTTTTGCATTGATTTGGAAACTTATAAAATGATTTTCCTGGGTGTTCATGGTTTCAATTACAATGTTCAACGTTCGATTCCCCTTGTATTCCCCGGTCAAAGTTACAGCATAATTGAGTGTAATGATGATAACGAAGGGTTTGATGTTTGACGAAAGCACCGAGAATTATATGCCACGCCCGAATGCATTTAAGCACGTTCGACATGGTTTACCGTCGTGTCTCTGTAGCTCCGTATTCTGAATCGCCATGACTATTTTCGGAGCATATTAAAATCATCATCCAACCGTCGCATCACAAATCATTTTGTCACGAGTTTCGTTATGCCATTTTCATGATTCAAACGTGTTTCAAACAAGCATATATTTTGCAAATGGCGCAGAGCTGGTAAGAGGAAATGTGGAATGATGGGAGATACGGTGTAGGATCAAAGATGGTAGAAATCATTCAGCAAGTTATTCGAATTATTCTTTAATAGCTACGGCCTCACGATATAGAAGAGTGCTTATAATAATTCGAACTTTACTTGTGAAAAGGGCTGAATGTGATGGAAAAAATCCCCGATAAAATATTTCTATATTTTGAGTAAATCGATAAAACATTGGATGAAGCAAACAAGCAGAAAAAATCACCATTTGCTTTATAAAATACAGCTTTTGTAGAAACACCCACTTTTGGTTTCATATTACCTTCCGATTTTTTCGAACGTGTCCTAAAAAAACACTTCCGATGTGGATCGTTTTGCATGCATAATTTGGGAAATATGGAAAAATAACAGTGTCTTTTTTGTGCGATGCAATCTGCATGGAATAAAAAAAGTCCGTCATAGCTGAAGGCAAAACCCATTTCCACAAATAAACCGTCGTTGATTTGCTTCTACTTCTACTACCAAAGAGCCTTTTTTCGTACCATGGCCACGGTATAAGCCACAAACACTAAAATGTGTTGAAAGCGCCTGAGATGTAAATCCTTTTTAAATCCTGAAAATAGAAAGCATCTCGAATGCTGCCACCGCCATGACTTGAAGCAGCGATGGGAAAGAGCATGTCAAGATTCGCTTCTCAATCTCCGTAACTATTGGCATTGTACTCTCCTGTGCAAACATATTAAAGGTAATTTCGTTGCAGGACAATCTGCCTCTTCCAAATGTTTACTTAACAATCAGCGGAACCACGCTGGGCAAGGAGTAGTCTTTGCAGAGTGGTTCTAACAAAACCTTCTTCAGGGACTGTGGGGCGTTGTGGAATGGAGCAACAACGTCCCCTTTGGTTTGGGGTGACATCAGTTGTTTGCGTAGGTAATTTAGTGAGGGAATGTAAAGTGACTTTGTTCAATAGTGTCACTTAAACAAGAAAAACATTCATTTTCGTCTTTCGTCATTTTCAGAGCGTCCGACAATTTAATATTCCATATGAAACCATTATTAAGATGACTCAGAAGCATGTCTGTGAATATATACACACTTTATTTAACTGTACACTTCCTCTGAATGCTGTTCCAAAGACACTCACAATAACATTTGCTCAAACACGTTTCTATTAACACTCTGCAAATCAACATTAACACTTGTTGCTTCTCTCACTCCGTCACTGTTCCACTTAGCAACACGTAGTTTCGACCCTAGTTACAGCAAAGGAAGCTGCGTTCAACTGTTGATGGCCAACGGTGCGTTCCCGTTCGTGACACTTTCGATGTTTAACCAGTGCATTGGATTGGACAAAGGTTTTGGAGCAGTCGGGACACTTGTGCGGCCGCAGTCCACTGTGAATGAGCGTGTGGCGCAGTAGGTCATACCGCTCCTTGAAGGCCTTCGAGCAAACGGCACATTCATGGGGCCGCTCGTTACTGTGCGTCTTGCGATGGCGTACGAGCACGTGCTTTTCGGTAAAAGCTTTTCCACACTGGTCACACTCGTAGGGTCGTTCGTTCGCGTGACTAAGCACATGTGTCTTGAGGGCATGCAGCCGAACGAACTGCTTTCCACAGAGGCTGCAGCTATGTGGCCGATCCGACCGATGCAGCAGTCGATGGCTGGAGAGAGCGCTGGGTTGCGTGAAGGCTCGTCCACACGTCTCACACCGTAGACTGGGTCCTCTTTGGTCGTGCAGCTTCTTGTGTGCGGACAGTGTGGAGGAAAGCCGGAACGCCTTGGGACAGATGGCACACTGGAAAGGCCTTTCGTCCCTCGGCTGGAGGTTGTTGTCAGTGTGGAGTTGTTTGTCACGCAGACTAGAATCTCTGGAGCAGTTGTCTGGAGGTGAAATGGGAACGGCAGCCTTGTTCAAACTGTCGTTGGGTTCCTCGAACATGTCGCGTAGTACTTCCATCTCCTGAAGGGTGAAAAGGGATTGAAATGATAAACAGATCGGTGGTTGAAGTAGTAAATATCATAAGAGAAGGTTGCATACCTCTAAACAGGACGTTGTGTCGGACAACTGGTGTGAATCACGAAGCTCCGACGCTGGAGATCTGAAACACAAACAATATTATTCACAACAACTGATTACAGACATCAAATGCCGTCGGGAAATGGAGTGATTGGAATGAATCTCTATTGGAATATATCATCAGCCTGTAGAATATCTAAATCCAACCGCAAACAAATAGCAAATGTAGCGAACTAACCCGTCAGCATAGAGGAGACTCTCACTAAGTGCGATGGAATCTCATCTCAGTTTGAACAGCTGTGAGAGCCATCCAGTTTGCTTCTGTTTGAGTCCTTTTTCCGTACCCTCGGAAGAGAACAGAGCACTGATTGGTCCATCGTCTGGCAACGCCCCTTTGGAAAAATGTCCTTCGAGGGAAAGCGCAGCGGAGAGAGTCGTTTGTAGAAGAGCAGACTCTGAGCGATTTGAACATAGTTGAAGAGTTTCCCAATAAATGTAGAGTGCATAATAATAGTGTGTGAATTGAACATACACGATTGTCATAACGAACACTCTTCTAACCTTTTGGATTGTTTATGGAAATAATTAGGTAAATAATAACTCATTGAAATGCTGCCAACTATTATCGGTTCACGTCTGCGACTGGCATTGGACGATTAGGAATAATTTATTTGCCTGGTTGTGCGGACGATTGTAAAGCATGCAAGGCCGCAATTATTCGCCATTGATTAGTAAAACATATTCCAACACAAATGGAATCGGTAGATGATATTTATTTGGAACAAAACTTTCCGTCACTGAGCATTTCCCGATTCATAAAGGGTCATGCAAATAGGTCTGATTGGGGAGTTGTTCCTACAGATGGATGCAAAGGTTCATAAATCATGCAACTCCTACGTAAATTCGCGTAATTTCCATTCGTTCAACTGGCTGTCGAGTAACGAAGCTGTCTTTTTCACGGATTCTTCCGGACTGTGCCCATGCAAATAGCGTTAATTAGCAGCGAGTTATTGTTGTCTTGGGTTCTCGTTAAATATGCTCAGGGTTTCCGCTTACAAAGCACGACTGACACCGATGGGGGTAATGTTTTTTTGCTGCTCCAATATCTCTTAATGTACCGAATCACGTTTGTTTGAGTTTTTGGAAAATTTCGTTAAAGGTAAAGTAGGATTTGTCTTGCAACAAGTATCGTGCGGAAGCCTTATGATGTAATTAATGCAATCTCCTTCTTTGGGTAATTATGGCGTTGATTTCCTGCCAGCAAAGACTCTTTTATAAATCGCGTTGAAGGTTTATACGGCTTCAGAATGCCTTGAGGAAATGGAAAAATGGAAAAATGGGAATTTCTTGATTTTCCTTAAATCAAAAGGCAATACGGAAATGAAGTTCTGTTTTCTCCCAATCAAACATCTCAAGTCAAAATCAAACAAATTTCAAATAACAAACAACCGATCCATCAATTTCTATGCACAAATCCGTTCCACATTTCATTCCGGATGATTAATAATGTATGAAACAATGAAACTTTGTGACGCTTTTCGGATTGTTTCTAGTTTCCCAATCATTTGGGCGCTCATCGGTTGACTTGAGGTCGAGATTGAGAGAAGGAAAGTTACACAAAAGTTGATACTGTAGCTTGGTGTTGGTGAAGTTAGCAAACACAGGAGGATGAGAACGTTTCTACGACTCTGTGGATTGAATGTTTCATAAGACTAAACAACGTGACCAATACAGGAAGGATAAGGAGATAAGGATAAGGGGTGGTTCGGACTAGAAAGTTTTCGTCACACGTGTGTTTGCAGAAAGTGTGAACGTGAAGCCTTTCTGTAAGGAAACCTCTTTTGAGGAACAGATTTCCTAACCTTTGAGGTTTACTTTAAAGTCTTTTCAATAGTAATGAATAAATTAGAGAAGAATCAATTTATATTTTCCATTTTTTACAACATAGCACACAGTCATGCATGTTTATGGATTCATTTGTTATGTTTCTCCATGATAACTGCGGCGAAATAATCCACTATTTTCCATTGCACAACACTCCATTACGTATTCATATCCGCAAATGAAGCCAATCATGTTCAGTTGTAATTTATGTTCGTTGCACACGCTTTCGCAGTAAAAAGTATTTTTCCCGACACACTTTTTCCTCCTGAATTTAAACAGTAAGGAAGTTTATGGCGGACGTTCATATCATATCCCATCCTGACCTGATTGTTGGGATCGTTGAATGGGATGCTGTATTGTGTTGACTTTAAGGAAGCCGTCCAATATCGACCGAATGTTAGAAACGGGAACCATGTCATAAACCGAAAAGCGAAGGACAAAAGCTCCCTCCACCCATCACAACTACCAGTACAAAGTACAAAGATCCCAGGAACTCATTCATCGTCTGCTAATCCACACCAGGGTTGGTACGTTTAGCAAACAAATAGTTTTTATCGAAAGGTAGTTGAGGAAAGGGTTCGTTGCGTTTGTCGCTGTCAGTATTTATCAACCTCAAATCGTGCGAATGTAATTTCTTAATCCTTGTAAACGACAAAACGCTTGTTTCCACATAGATTAGGCAGTGTTGGTGTACTCACATGCATTTAGAAGGCTTCCAGGTTGAAGATGAATGGATCATTGGTGTGTTGTGGCATTCTGAAGATTCGTCCTGAGTCTGTGGAAGTGTTGTAATGAAGCTCGATTCCTTCAGCAGGATTGATTGAATGCCAATGTCTAGCTCCTGGTTCTCCGGGTGGAAATTAAAGCTGAAAAGGACCGGAAATTAAAAAAAGAGAGATTTAAGCGCTGGACGGTTGTGAATCTTCCGAAAGAAATCAATACATAAACTGACTGCATGCCATCGATCCGTGAAAATGTGATCTGTTCGTCATGGCAAAAAAGACATCGGCAAGAATGTTCATTAGGGTCGAGGAATTACGACAAAAGTAAGTCATCAGGGGCTTAAAGGCCAATTAGTTGATTCAAAACCATAAAAGGGAGACCAAAAACTAATCTACTTACATGTCAACGATGTCCCAATCCATTTTAAGTTGTTACTTCCGCTGCGGGATGATAGGAACAGGATGTTTCCAATACCGGAGAGTTGAAGCGAACAATAAACGCGACAGAGAAACGTTTTTTTGCAACAGTCTCTATTTCTTTCGGTAGGTCACATTCACATAAAGTAACACAAATATCCGGGATAGAAGATTAAAATGTTCTTCCGGGTTCAATCCAATGGGGAATGTTTGATTCACTACTTGACAAAAAAGCTATATTCTGCTTGATTTAAAGATTCGATGTTTACTTCCTCGCCATGTCGTCAATTGTTCTTTATTTATCACTTGCTTAGCTACTATGATGCACAGAATACGATTCTTGGCCTTCACTGACAGGTTCACGTTACGATGGCAACGGGTCCAACTGATGTCAACTACCCAATCACACCAATTCCATTCGACAGTTCGCGCAAAAGTGAGGCTGGCACAGTTTGACGCCATCGAAGTAGCTCCTTTCCTGGATGGTCCGGTTGAAGGGAAGTCCTTCCGCCCCAGTCATCTCCCTGCCGCCCGAGGATGGCGTTGCACAAAGTAGAAAATCCGGAGCGAAGGCAGCAAGGTAAACAAATCTAATGCTTATGTGTGCGACGGTACCGCTGAAGCTAGAAAAAGGACGATGGAAAACAACAGAAAGAGAAGGGATCATTCTGGCATGCTCTTTCACCATATCCCGTCTGTTGGTAAGGCAGGACACACGACACTGATCTGCACATAATCCGCGGACCTGCTGGGACCTTGTCGGAGCGAATTGCGGAACAACAGAAAGGAGTGAGTAAGCGAAGAAAAATGAAAAATTGGAAATAGGAAATCTCACTTCTCACAATATGTTGATTCTTTCTCTCATATCTTTGGTCTCTTTCAGTCTCTCTGGCCAGTTTCGGATCATTTCATGAGGACACGCGCGCGCTGCACATAAGCGATTATTTATTTTCCAAATCAGATTTACAATTCTACGGGAGGACAAGGTGTTTGGTGTGGCGGAACTGGACTCGTTTGTAAAGGTTGTCATTTATCTGAACATGGAGCTCTTCCTATGTACTACCAATGAAATATAATGTGTTGCCGAACTGCTAAGCGCTTGTTATCTTCAGGTGAGCTTCACGAAGGTCGACGAAGAAGGTGAGAACGATTACTGATTTACGGAAATTAGAAGGATTATGTATTTATCTCTTCTGTTCGAACAAAATGGCTCCATAAATAGTGTTGGAGCAGCATGGAGACACGGGTAAGCGTCCTTCTCCTTCTTCCTTGTGTGTCACGGGAAGAGATTTCCATGGAGCTATTCGTTGTATTTTCTTGAGGAATCTGGGGCACCAGAGAGGTCTTCGTTGTTCAGGACAGTGAAAGAATAGGAGATAATTGTAGAAGAGAGATGTCGGATGAAAGAGATAACGTACCGCGCACGCGAAAAGGAAGCGCATCCTGTTCCGTTTGCCGTGACGTCAGTGCCATGCGCAATTGCTAATTGACAAGGACATACGGGAACCAGTACATGATGAGACAACGAAACGAAATGGAGAAGTTCCGTTTATCGGAAAAGCGATTGGCCAAATAATGCCAAGGAAAACACGCTAATCTCTGATTTTCCGATCTTCTTTCCCGGGGGTCTCAGCACAGGAGGGGAACATGCACATACAGAACCATGGGAGAGGACTCATGGTTGGTTTGAGAGGGACGAGACTGGCGGTAGAAGGTAGTTTATGTATTTGGCAAAACCTTATTAACCGATTAGTGAGCTATCGGGCAGAGGATTCAATGGCGGAGGTGTTATAAATCGCTTCAATTGATGAGTATCGTTGCTAAATCTCATATATTGAGCGATTGTGTGTGGGTATTGATCGATTGTATTGGTGGTGTACGAATATTCATGTAAAAAATCACTCATCCGACGTGTTTTGGAGCTTCCTTTGCTATCCTCGTGGAAATATCCAATCAACGGCTAATAGCTAACACAATCCACCCTGCAAAGCCGGCATGGTACCGTGAAAGATTAAGACAAACATCGAAATGAGCTGGGTTGCGTGTTTTTATAACGCCGAATGTGGCAGCCGTATCGTCTGGTTGTGCAATATGGCCGCAAGGCACATTCCACCGTAACGAATGACGGTTCTCTCATCCTTCCATCGATGTGGCTCGGGTCCGCGTGAGAGTCTATGTGCTTTTGGTTGCACAAGGATGAAGAAAAACAACAGTTTATAATTAAATTTAAACTGCCTCGCAGTTGTTTTTATATCGCCAATCTGTGCCAAGGGAGCGCAATAGAACAAAATGCTCCCAGAAAAGAGGCAAAATTGATGTAACATGGTCGGTTTGTGCAAAAAGGGTGTTTAGTTTTTATGCATCATGGAGTATATGGAGAGAAATCTATTAGAACGACGAAATCTCGCTAAGAATCGGCATGTTTACAATTAATTTGTGAAGTGGATTCCTGCTCGCGAGTGAATTAAATGGATGTGACGCCAAGGTTTTGTGGGCAGCATTGTTCATTGTCATAAATAACTGTAGAAAGTAATATTTGAATTGTGCAACAGTCAAATCATAAACCAATACTCAGAAAGCATTCCTAACAACGTCGATGCAGTGTATGGAGCTCAGCCAAAGGATTCAATTACCCTAATGAGTCATGAACATAATCAATAATCATTCACCTGTACCGCGGATTGGCCTTCGGGTTGGGCCACGTTCATCGTTCGTTGAAACGGCTAAAGGTATTATGGAATGATGTGTTGATTTATTTATATGTTCATTTCGTGTTCCAAGCACATGCTCTCATGCAAAACATGCTTCATTTGCGTATGTTCTGATTGCAATTCACGTACGATGGTGGAACAGTTTCGATTTGTTTAACGTGACCGATCTTTGAGCTAGAGCAAAAGACTGAATTTTATCATCTAACAATCGATGTTAAGATTTACCCAAACCTCGCAAACACATAGAGAACAACAGATGCAAGTTTCCGTGGTGTAGTGGTTATCACATCCGCCTAACACGCGGAAGGCCCCCGGTTCAATCCCGGGCGGAAACATTTTTATCATCCAATCCCATCCGTTGCTCTAAATAAATTCTACTTTTACTGAACAGATCTTCATTCTGAACTTGTAGTATACATTGATAATGATGGTAGAGGACAGAGGCATAACATTTTGGATATATTTTTAACCACCAACACATTCACCATGCTTACCTTTGATCTCGTTTCTCTACATTGCTTGGGTTCACCCCACCCTGGAATGGAGATTCGATCGTATTGTTCCATACGCTTCGCTCTGTTTCTTTGTCGTACTTTCTCTTCAGTTGGCCAGTCGATGCTTTCCCCACTGCATGGCCAGTAAAGCCGTCGATTTGGATCGAAAGTTGAGCTGTTCGTGTAAGAAACTTTCCAATCACCGTCTGTAGCCGTGATCGTCTAGTGGTTAGGACCCTACGTTGTGGCCGTAGTAACCCAGGTTCGAATCCTGGTCACGGCAGTGCCGATTGGAATAAGGAAGGGAATAAAACCTCCAAAATTTACCTTACCCCTCTCCCCAAGAACACTGTCACGGAAGACGGTGGTGAGAATAAACTTTTTCAATATACGAAGCCAGAACATCTCCAAACGTTATGACAATGCTTATCTTAATGCTTTTTTGCTATCCTGGAAGTGGCCTCTCTGGCTATTAAAGACAATCAGGATACTCCGAAAAAGATACAGCTCGAAATACCCGTAAGGCATTGAGCAACATAGCTCGGAAGTTGGTCTAACGTTACTGCTTACGGGCGTTTCCATCCATCATCACATAAACGAGTAGAGAAGTATCCGAGTCAATATAGGAAAGAGCTGTACTCCTTATCCCGAGAAGCTTTCAATTTCCCACGGGGAACTCACGTGATCCTAGAGTGATATTTCGTTTAGATAACAGGAACCGTTTATGGGAAGCGATTCTTTACATCGTGTGAGATCATTTATTTGATTTATTTCGATAGTGCATCCATGCTCATTGGTCATTGCTCATTGGTGTTCATCCAATTTACTTCGCCTGTGTCCCGAAAAATGTTCTGTTATTTCTTTCTCTCACTCTCTTTCTCCTATTTTATTTAACTATACTCTCTCTAGCGCTTCCCTCTCTCGTGTTATGTCCATCCGTGACCTTGGTATTATACTTGACTGTCGTCTTAACTTTAAACTGCAGCTTGATGAGGTGCTACTAAAAGCAAATCGAACCCTTGGGTTTATCTTACGTTTTACCTCTATTTTTAGAGATCAAAGCATCCTAAGAATCCTTTATTGTGCTTTGGTAAGGCCTATTCTTGAATATGCAAGTATCATCTGGAATCCTCCCACTATTGATGGCTGTTCGAGAATTGAAAGCATTCAGCGCCTCTTTACCAGGATTGCCTTTCGTCGTTTGTTCGGTGCTGCCTCACTACCTCCCTATGAAACGCGATTGCAGTTATTCAATCTTCACTCCTTAAGCTTCCGCCGCCAAGTGTTTCAGGCTTGTTTTATTGGTGGCTTATTACTTTCTGCTACTGATGCTCCTGATTTACTCTCGTCCATCCCGCTGTATGTTCCCTCTCGTTCTCTTCGTCCACGCGATCCTCTGTCAATTGAAACACGTCATACTCTTTATACTTTCAATGACCCTCTTCTGTCCTGTTTCAGGTTGTTTAACCACTTTTACTATCTCTTTGATTTCGACTCCTCTCTTAACTCTTTCCGTAACCGTATTTTTTCTTCTAATTCCCTTTAATTATTCTCCTTAGTTTTCTATTACTCTCTTTTTTTTTGTTTTTGTTAAGTTTATGATAGTCTCTACGCTCTACTCTTGTTTTTTTTTCTTTTCTTTTTTGCTAGGTCAAGACTAGGTTAGTTAGGCTTAGTTTTTCATGAATTATTTTGTTTATTTGTTAGTATTAAATTAGTTTTAAGTCTATTATATTTAGCCTTGATGGCGGATATTGTATGAAATAAATGAAAATGAAAATGAAATGAAAAGTTGAAGTTTCGGAAGGAATAACAATACTCCGTAAATGTTAAGTTGTTATTTATCAAAAAGAAAAATTCAGTTTATTATCATCATATCGAATTCATAAGCATATTGAACGAACATCAAATGTGTAAAAACCCGTGCTCACCATATACGTAAGGAGATTTATTCATTTATACTCAGAACCTGGCGCATTTTTCTGGGAACATTAATTACGGTTTGCAGTGTTTCCAATACGAGGCATTTTCAGATGTTTGGTTGTACAATATTTGTAGAGACCGTACAAACGTTATCTGACTAATACAAACTTCATCTGCCGGATACAATTTTGGTGTTTCATTTAGCGCGTGGCCACGGAGCTGAAAAAATGTTTAAAAAATTTTCAACTTTGTCAAAATTGCTTGTCAACTGCAAAAAAGAGCTTTTCTCGTGGCCGCACCAAAAACATACACAAGAGCGACAAAAAGCTCCAACATCTGAATATCATCGATATTTTGTTTAAGAAACACTAACTAGGTACATAAATCAATTAGAATCATGCATTTTAGCATTATTATCATAACAATGGGTCACAACTGCGCCAAATAGCTGTTTGTTTACGCTTTTTCACGAACGTCAAATTTTGTCAACTTTTGTCAACTTTTTTTCCTGGCTGCTCCAGGTCACAAAATTTTGACAAAAGCTCACATTTTGAAAAATTTGTCAGCATTTTGTCACTCCCGTGGCCTTTCGCTTATTGAGAAAATGCCGTAGCTGCGACATCAGTTTGCGCACTTCGTTAGAATCATGTGTTTTCAGTATCGAATCATTACAGAACATTTGTTTCCTGTTTACAAAATTATTACATTTGATTGAAGGATAATTGAACGTACATGCTTCACACGTGCGTCGGAAGCTGTACATGAATGACAACATTGATTGCCTCATTGCTCGTTCATGCGATATGTGATCCGCTCTGAAACAAATGAAATTATTAGTATGATGAAGAGTGTCCATTTCTTCTATTGATTTCACTTACTCATAGCTATCGAACAGTTGACTTCCTTCAAGAACTGGACGGATGATAAAAACTGCACAACGCCCATCGGGCAAAGTGATGCGTTTCACGTTGGGAGCACAGGAATGATTCAGCATGCTAATCAATGGGTAGCAACCCACTGCAAATGATTCAGCCACGTATTCCTTCACCTTGTACGCATTAAAGGACAACAATTTTCTGTTACAATTCACGATTTGCATATATCGCAGGATCAAATCTAGTAAAATCTTGTTTGTTGCAGGGTTTGCTTCGCACACCGGTCCCAGCTCTGTTCTTTCCAGAACAAGGGTATGTATGATGGTAGCGTAGAAGATGTGAAAAGCAACAAACATGCTGTCTCGCCGTTCTTGATTAGTGGTTAACACGTGCACCGAGTTGAAAATATCCTGTGACGTAGCTTTATTCCAATCCATCGTAAACCCGTTAACATTGGATTCATCCAGTGCATCGAGATGATCCTTCAATGCCTCTGGATTATTATCGAAGGTTGTGATCGCAATGGCAATCATGCGAATAGCAATCAATGGAACTTCTTCGAAAACTTCCCACAAGTCTCGTAAAAGCCCACACTCATATCGATGATAGTTGTTGTACGCCTTACTCAGACATTCCTCCGAACAGTACATGGCCATTGTACATCTTTCGCACGGAATCAATGTGAATGGTCGTTCGCCATGGCAAAAATCACATCGAACATATCGGAACGAATCCTTCAGCACGGTAACGAACGGCCTTTCAATCATCACGACATCGCCCACCTTCAGCTTACGAGTGGTCACCACATGCCGTCCATATTCTTCGTTTTTGCGCAGTTCCAGACAATTGGCAACTTGCGGCGCATTCTCTTTGGACGGATAGCTTAGCTCGGGCTCTTCCACCACATCCGGAGAAACCTTGCTCGATGAAGCATTCTTGTTCCGAGCCTTTGCCAAAGCATTTTTAACCTCTTTTTCGCGTTGATTCAACTTTTCTCCAGAATAGTTTGACTCACGAGCAAGCCGAATGTTCTCCAAACAGTCCTCGAAGCGATGCATCTTCAGACAAATGGTAGAGCGATTTGCATAGGCCAATGACCTTTCTGTCGATCCTTTTTCGGAAAAAGCGATGCTCTCATTGTACAGCTTGATGGCCTCGATGTAGCGTTTCACGTTCGGGTGAAACATTTTATTTCCTTGGGACCGTAGCTGAGTCGCTTTTGCATTGTCCTTTAAATCGTTGCGCAAGTTCAATTGTTCACAAACGGAATAGTTACGAATCCACTCTCCAATTTTGGGAGCCAGGAGCTCGACAGTTTCTTTAGCACTTAGATTGTTAAGTTTTGCTTGTAATATACTGGGTTTAAGGAATGTATCGTACATTTTTGCAAACAACACACGCTTATTTTTTGCTCTACATGTCACAGACTGTGTTTCGTAAAACGTGTCCATGTATTCATGAAGTTCCGCAACATATTCCTCCATTTTTTAAGGCAACAGAAGGCAAACAGAACAAACTGAATTCTGCCACTAAATAAAACAAACGTACTCTGGTTAGTAATTAAAACTAGCTAAATCACTCAAGCGTTCTGTTCCTCAAGAAGCGTGCCTCTAGATGGAACATGTTTCTTTGAACTCGCACAAAAGAATGTTCCTTGTGGTGGAATTATCCGTTGACATTTGGAAAGCTGCGCGATCCGATCCGCACACCCAGTTGACAATCTGAACAGCAACGCTAAACAAGGGTCAAACAAGCGATCGTTAAATAATTTTGTAAAAAGAAAAACAGATTAGCGATATTGCAAAATAAGGAAGAATTATTCATTCTATGATTTTTTGTTTTAATACTATACCATTTTTTGCTCACAAAACCCAAGTGCCACAAATCCACTAAACGACCACTAAACGGCTTCTAAACGACTCAAGCACTCTACCTAAACGGAATATAGAAAGACTTCGTTTAGCAGACGGCAAACGACTCATGCGTTCTAAAAATAGCAAAAAAGCTGGTGGCGCTATCTGTTGATGGGATACCCCAACCAGCTGAGCTTCATCGCTTGGAGGAGAGCTTTCTCATTTCCTCTGTACTGTTGTATGGTTTCGCATTGAAGTTATGCATCGCTAGAACTAGAACGGCGACACGATTGTTTAAATACTAAACTCCAACCGAAACCACAAGCACCTGAAGCAAGTGAGATTTGAGTAATGGTCGTTGGTGTTGATACCCACGTATCTGACCACACGACCATTCATAGAGATTATTGCTCAGAAAGTTAGAAGGCTATAGAGGTCATGATAAGATGAATCTTGTCGAAACACATTGCAAGAAAAGGATAGCAATATAATGATGAGATGTAATACGCCATCTATTGATCAGACCAATGAAGCTGTGGAGCTTTCATTTTTTTTCTATGGATATTCAATTTTCCAGTCGTTTAAGCTTAATCTGCTTAATCAGCTTAATTTCATGTAAAAACCAACATCGTGTAAAAAGTCATGAGATGAAGAAGATGCAAAAGGATTACGAAACGGCTAACGCATAAACATACGTTTTAATAAACACAAAGTGGTGATATGAATTGGCGCGTGGCCACGGAGGTGAAAAAATGTTGAAAAAAATTCAAATTTGTCCAAATTGCTTGTCAACTGCAAATATGAGCTTTTCTCGTGGCCGCACCAAAAATATACACGAGAACGACAGAAAGCTCAAACATCTTAATATCATCGATATTTTGTTTAAGAAGTACTAAATAGATACATACATCAGTTAGAAACATGCATTTTAACATTATTATCATAGCAATGGGTCACAACTGCGCCAAATAGCTCTTTCCCAAGCGCCACAGATTAAGCTTAAACGACTGGAAAATTGAATATCCATAGAAAAAAAATGAAAGCTCCACAGCTTCATTGGTTTGATCAATAGATGGCGTATCCTTTTCTTGCAATGTGTTTCTACAAGTTTCATCTTATCATGACGTATATAGCCTTCTAACTTTCTGAGCAAAAATCTATATGAATGGTCGTGTGGTCAGACCCGTGGGTATCAACACCAACGACCATTACTCAAATCTCACTTGCTTCAGTGCTGGTGGTTTCCGTTGGTGTTTAGTATTTAAACAATCGTATCGTCGTTCTAGTTCTAGCGATGCATAACTTCAATGCGAAACCATACAACAGTACAGAGGAAATAAGAAAGCTCTCCTCCAAGCGATGAAGCTCAACTGGTTGCGGTATCCCACCAACAGAGAGCGCCACTAGCTTTTTTTTTTGCTATTTTTAGAATGCAATGAGTCTAAATGAGTCGTTTGCCGTCTGCTAAACGAAGTCTTTCTATATTCCGTTTAGGTAGAGAACTTGAGTCGTTTAGAAGCCGTTTAGTGGTCGTTTAGTGGATTTGTGGCACTTGGGCAATGGGTCACAACTGCGCCAAATAGCTGTTTGTTTACGCTTCTTTGCGACGTTAAATGTTGACACTTTTTGTCAACTTTTGTCAACTTTATTTCCTGGCTGCTCTAGGTTACGAAATTTTGACAAAGCTTAAAAAATGACACAAGCTCCCTTTTAAAAAAAAATCAGCATTTTGTCACCCCCGTGGCTTTGCTCCTATTAACTTCTTGTACAGGTGTGGCTCCGTGTTACGTTCCATGGGGAGCAAGGTGGATTTAAAAATATCAGGTGGTGGACTCTAGTGCATTTTGACAATTCGTCACTTGACGTAAGGTCAATCCCCAGGATTCAAACTTTGTTTACATTTATTAAATTTGTTCATATAATTTATCTACCCAATTTTTTCGATTAAATATTCTTTAAAAATATATTTTGGACTTTGTGAGTTCTTATTTAACATTGAAACATACATTAAAGTGTGTTATTTTGTGTTATTCTGTGAATTTATTCAATAATTCATTGTGTTTTCGACATTTTTGGAGATAAAAATTAAGAAAACCATTATTTTTTCAATTTTCACATTGATTCCTTATTATCGACGAGCCGCATGGACAATTTACGTGAGATTAGAACTCATACTCACATGATTTTAAATTTCGTGCATACACAAATCATCAAATCTTTTGTTAATATATCTCATTTTTTCGATAAAACCAATAGACACACACAAATGCACATAATAACAAAGAAATCTGTTCTATTTGCTAAGCTTTGTGTGCGGAAACCAATGGTTCACGGTTCAAAAATGACGTAAAGTCCCTCAACTATGGCGACCCCCCAAAGGCCCTAATCCACTACCTGATATTTTTAATCCACCTTGATGGGGAGCTCGAATGCCTCCCAATATGACGTCATCGATGGAATGTGCCACTGCAGCAAAACGCCAAAGCACTCCACAAAATTCTATCGATGTGCGTCGATCGAGTAAACAAACCAGAAGCTGGTTCCTGAAATTGAGTAAACATTTGAGTGAAAAATGGACCATTAGGTAAATAAATTGTTGCTGAAAGTAATCTGATAACAATGTCCGGATTGGAAACTGCAAGTAAGTATCTATATCAATTCTTACACAAGGAGTTTGCATATGCGGCTGTTTACATTCGTTTCAAACCGAGATTTTTTTTTCTTTTTGAAGTGTTGTTTTTTATGAACAGCCACAAAGATGCAGCCATTTCTTGCATTATTGGTTCTTAATCCATGATGTAAAACGAATTTTTAATTTCATGGTCTGTAATTCAACGTTAACCCAGAAGTTGCATGAAATTCACCCCGAGCCATGGCCAGGTGTCTGTAATGTAACAATCATCATCCATTGAACCACATTGTGCAACCACAAGCAATGTAATAAAAAGATCAACGGAGGACGAATATGCCTCAAAACGCTTCTCGTTTGCGAAATGTGTCTTTAAAGGATCAATTTTCGGACCAGAAGTACCTTTGTGGGAAGCAATCTGCGGCAACCACTTCAGGCAAGAGTTGGTTCAGCTGTTGTTCATTTCGGAGGCGCACTTTCTCCTTCAAAGAATGGTAAAAGGACAGACAAATAGGGACAGGATCATGGCAGGGTCCTTTAGGCTGCTTCATGGCAAGCAATCGGAAGAAGTCATTATGGGAATTAATTGATGTGTAAATAGTGGAAACATAATCCCGGGCTACGAGAGTGTGTTTGAGTAGGCCATGGTGAGCTTCTGGAGATTTCCGTTGGTCCAGAAGGCACACGAAGGTTTTGCTTGTTTGCTGTTTGTGACTGAAGACATTGATCGAAGCAAAGGAATCAGTGAAATTTTGAACAGAGCTTAATTTGTGTTCTTCAGTGTCAGGAGACGGTAACCAATCGTCGGAAAAGGCAATCACTTAATTTAAAAATCAGTAAGTAAATTAATTCCCACACTTCAATTTGTCACCTCACTCAGCATCACGGTGTATTTTGTTAATACCAGGAACTACCGGCGGCAATGTACAATGTGTCACAAAATGAGAAACACACCCCGAAGGCTTTACGCCACCGCGTCTGATCCGGAATCAGTAAGCTGTTTTACGCCAAATCAAAGTGACAAAAACAAACCCACACAGGGACCGGCTAATCGTAACCATCCATGCACGTGGCCTACTACTCCTTAGTGTTGTGGTCGTCACGTAAGCTGAGCAAAGTACTTTTGCATTTTCCTCTTGTCAGTTGATGGTGTTAGAAAAGGGTGAGTGGTTTGGATGTGATGAAAATGAAGATTCTGATATTTCGATAAGCATCTCTGTCCTAGAAAATGTCCGGAGGCATATTTCTCACCTATATAGGTTTCACAAGGTATTTATTACTTCTAGATGAGTGGATGACATATCGTTTATTTAAATTCTTTATGTATTGTTTCCGTGTGTATGCGATGCCATAAAAAATGAAGTTAATTGTTACCAAAAATGGATTATATAGGACAAATCAGCCTTGAAATGTCAATATTAATTAAGATATTAGAGCAAAGAACAATGATTTGGCCTCTTTTGCGTGGAATTGTTTGGAGCTTAACTCTCAATATTGTCATTGCACCATTTTATGAGATGAGGATGGTTTGTTTTCTGGCTCCATTAATTATTTTACGTGCAAAACTCATCTATTTCGGTCTAGGGAGAACCACACCGATGAAAAGGACATGAAAAAGGGCCGCTAACCCTGGCAATGGTTTCAATTACAATGTTCAACGTTCTATTCCCCTAGTATTCCCCGGTCAAAGTTACAGCATAATTGAGTGTAATAATGATAACGAAGGGTTTGATGTTTGACGAAAGCACCGAGGATTATATGCCACGCCCGAATGCATTTAAGCACGTTCGACATGGTTTACCGTCGTGTCTCTGTAGCTCCGTATTCTGAATCGCCATGACTATTTTCGGAGCATATTAAAATCATCATCCAACCGTCGCATCACAAATCATTTTGTCACGAGATTCGTTATGCCATTTTCATGATTCAAACGTGTTTCAAACAAGCATATATTCTGCAAATGGTGCAGAGCTGGTAAGAGGAAATGTGGAATGATGGGAGATACGGTGTAGGATCAAAGATGGAAGAAATGGTTCAGCAAGTTATTCGAATTATTCTTTCAAAACCAGAGTGTCTTGATAGAGAAGAATGCGTCTTTTTGGAAAATGCTTATAATAATTCGAACTTTACTTGTGAAAAGAGCTGAAAGTGATGGAAAAAATCCCCGATAAAATATTTCTATATTTTGAGTAAATCGATAAAACATTGGATGAAGCAAACAAGCAGAAAAAAATCACCATTCGCTTTATAAAATACAGTTTTTGTAGAAACACCCACTTTTGGTTTCATATTTCCTTCAGATTTTTTCTATCATGTCCTAAAAAAACACTTCCGATGTGGATCGTTTTGCATGCATAATTTGGGAAATATGGAAAAATAACAACGTCTTTTTTGTGTGATGCAAACTGCGTGGAATGAAAAAAAGTCCATCATAGCTGAAGGCAAACACCATTTTCAAAAATAATCCGTCGTTGATTTGCGTCTACTACCAAAGAGCCTTTTTTCGTACCATGGCCACGGTATAAGCCACAAGCACTAAAATGTGTTGAAAGCGCCTGAGATGTAAATCCTTTTTAAATCCTGAAAATAGAAAGCATCTCGAATGCTGCCACCGCCATGACTTGAAGCAGTGATGGGAAAGAGCATGTCAAGATTCGCTTCTCAATCTCCGTAACTATTGGCATTGTACTCTCCTGTGCAAACATATTAAAGGTAATTTCGTTGCAGGACAATCTGCCTCTTCCAAATGTTTACTTAACAATCAGCGGAGCCACGCTGGGCAAGGAGTAGTCTTTACAGAGTGGTTCCAACAAAACCTTCCTCTGGGACTGTGGGGCATTGTGGAATGGAGCAACAACGGCCCTTTTGGTTTGGGGTGACATCAGTTGTTTGCGTAGGTAATTTAGTGAGGGAATGTAAAGTGACTTTGTTCAATAGTGTCACTAAAACAGGAAAAACATTCATTTTCAGAGCGTCCGTCAATTTAATATTCCATATGAAACCATTATTAAGATGACCCAGAAGCATGTCTGTGAATATATACACACTTTATTTAATTGCACACTTCCTCTGAATGCCTTTCCAAAGACACTCACAATAACATTTGCTCAAACACGTTTCTATTTACACTCTGCAAATCAACATTAACACTTGTTGCTTCTCTCACTCCGTCACTGTTCCACTTAGCAACACGTAGTTTCGACCCTAGTTACAGCAAAGGAAGCTGCGTTCAACTGATGACGGCCAACGGTGCGTTCCCGTTCGTGACACTTTCGATGTTTAACCAGTGCATTGGATTGGACGAAGGTTTTGGAGCAATCGGGACACTTGTGCGGCCGCAGTCCACTGTGAATGAGCGTGTGGCGCAGTAGGTCATACCGCTCCTTGAAGGCCTTCGAGCAAACGGCACATTCATGGGGCCGCTCGTTACTGTGCGTCTTGCGATGGCGTACGAGCACGTGCTTTTCGGTAAAAGCTTTTCCACACTGGTCACACTCGTAGGGTCGTTCGTTCGCGTGACTAAGCACGTGTGTCTTGAGGGCATGCAGCCGAACGAACTGCTTTCCACAGAGGCTGCAGCTGTGTGGCCGATCCGACCGATGCAGCAGTCGATGGCTCGAGAGAGCGCTGGGTTGCGTGAAGGCTCGTCCACACGTCTCACACCGTAGACTGGGTCCTCTTTGGTCGTGCAGCTTCTTGTGTGCGGACAGTGTGGAGGAAAGCCGGAACGCCTTGGGACAGATGGCACACCGGAAAGGCCTTTCGTCCCTCGGCTGCAGGTTGTTGTTGTCTCTGGAGCAGTTGTCTGGAGGTGAAATAGGAACGGCAGCCTTGTTCAAACTGTCGTTGGGTTCCTCGAACATGTCGCGTAGTACTTCCATCTCCTGAAGGGTGAAAAGGGATTGAAATGATAAACAGATCGGTGGTTGAAGTAGTAAATATGATAAGAGAAGGTTGCATACCTCTAAACAGGACGTTGTGTCGGACAACTGGTGGGAATCACGAAGCTCCAACGCTGGAGATCTGAAACACAAACAATATTATTCACAACAACTGATTACAGACATCAAATGCCGTCGGGAAATGGAGTGATTGGAATGAATCTCTATTGGAATATATCATCAGCATGCATAATATCTAAACTCAACCGCAAACAAACAGCAAATGTAGCGAACTAACCCGTCAGCATGGAAGAGACTCTCACTAAGTGCGATGGAATCTCATCTCAGTTTGAACAGCTGTGAGAGCCATCCAGTTTGCTTCTGTTTGAGTCCTTTTTTCCGTACCCTCGGAAGAGAACATAGCACTGATTGGTCCATCGTCTGGCAACGTCCCTTTGGAAAAATGTCCTTCGAGGCATAGCACAGCGGAGAGAGTCGTTTGTAGAAGAGCAGACTCTGAGCGATTTGAACATGGTTGAAGAGTTTTCCAATAAATGTAGGGTGCATAATAATAGTGTGTGAATTTAACATACACCATTGTCAAAACGAACACTCTTCTAACCTTTTCTGTTGTTTAAGGAAATAATTGAGTAAATAATAACTCATTGAAATGCTGCCAACTATCATCGGTTCTTGTCTGCGACTGGCATTGGACGATTAGGAATAATTTATTTGCCCTATTCTGCAGATTGTTAAGCATGCATGGCCGCAATTATTCGCCATTGATTAATAAAACATATTCCAACACAAATGGATTCGGTAGATGATATTTATTTAGCACAAAACTTTCCGTCACGGAGCATTTTCCGATTCATAAAGGGTCATGCAAATAGGTCTGATTGGGGAGTTGTTCCTACAAATGGATGCAGAGATTCATAAATCATGCAATATGCCGCAACTCCAACGTAAATTCGCGTAATTTCCATTCGTTCAACTGTCTGTCGAGTAGCGAGGCCGTCTTTTTCACGGATTCTTCCGGACTGTGCCTATGCAAATAGCGTTAATTAGCAGCGAGTTATTGTTGTCTTTGGGTTCTCGTTAAATATGCTCCGCTGAAAATTCACGTCTGGCACCGATGGAACGAATGTTTTTTGCTGCTCCAATATCTCTTAATGTACCGAATCACGTTTGTTTGAGTTTTTGGAAAACTTCGTTAAAGGTAAAGTAGGATTTTTCTTGCAACAAATATCTCGCGGAAGCCTTATGAAGTAATCAATGCAATCTCCTTCCTTGTGTAATTATGGCGTTGATTTCCTGCCAGCAAAATCTATGTTATAAATCGCGTTGGAGGTTTATACGGCTTCAGAATGCCTTGTGAAAATGGAAAAATGGGAAAGGTGTGGAGCTGATTTTCCTTAAATAAATAGGTAATACGGAAATGAAGTTCTGTTTTCTCCCAATCAAACATCTCAAGCCAAAATCAAACCAATTTCAAACAACAAACAACCGATCCATCAATTTTTCTGCACAAATCCGTTCCACATTTCATTCCGGATGATTAAAAATGTATGAAACAATGGAACTTTGTACCGCTTTTCGGATTGTTTCTAGTTTCCCAATCATCTGGTCGCTCATCGGTTGACTTGAAAGAAGGAAAGTTGCACAAAAGTTGATGCTGTAGCTTGGTATTGTTGAAGTTTTGTGTTCCAGTAAGCAAACAGTGGAGAATGAGAACGTTGCTACGACTCTATGGATTGAATGTTTCATAAGACCAAACAACGTGACCAATACAGCAAGGATAAGGAGATAAGGATAAGGGGTGGTTCGGACTAGAAAGTTTTCGTCACACGTGTGTTTGCAGAAAGTGTGAAACTGAAGCCTTTCTGTAAGGAAACCTCTTTTGAGGAACAGATTTCTTAACCTTTGAGGTTTACTGTAAAGTCTTTTCAAAAGTAATGAATGAACAAAAGAAGAATCAATTCATATTTCCATAATTTTTTACAACATATTACACAGTCATGCATGTTTATGGATTCATTTGTTGTGTTTCCCCATGATAACTGCGGCGAAATAATCCACTATTTTCCATTCCAGAACACTCCATTACGTATTCATATCCGCAAATGAAGCCAATCATGTTCAGTTGTAATTTATGTTCCTTGCACACGCTTTCGCAGTAAAAAGTATTTTTCCCGACACAGTTTTACCACCTGAATTGAAACAGAAAGGAAGTTTATGGAGGACGTTCATATCATATCCCATCCTGACCTGATTGTTGGGATCGTTGAATGGGAATCTGTATTGTGTTGACTTGAAGGAAGCCGTCCAATATCGACCGAATGGTAGAGACGGGAACCAACAACCGTCAACAACCGAAAAGCGAAGGACAAAAGCTCCATCCACCCATCACAACTACCAGTACAAAGTACAAAGATCCCAGGAACTCATTCATCGTCTGCTAATCCACACCAGGGTTGGTACGTTTAGCAAACAAATAGTTTTCGACGGAATGGTAGTTGAGGCAAGTGCTTCGTTGCGTTTGTCGCTGTGAGTATTTATCAACCTCAAATCGTGCGAATATAATTTCTTAATCCTTGGGAACGACAAAACGCTTGTTTCCACGTAGATTAGGCAGTGTTGGTGTACTTACATGTATTTAGAAGGCTTCCATGATGAAGATGAATGGATCATTGGTGTGTTGTGGCATTCTGAAGATTCATCCTCAGCCTGCGGAAGTGTTGTGATGAAGCTCGATTCCCTCAGCAGGATTGATTGAATGCCAATGTCAAGCTCCTGGTTCTCCGGGTGGAAATTAAAGCTGAAAAGGACCGGAAATAAAAAAGAAACATTTAAAATTAAGCTGGACCGTTGTGAATCTTCCGAAAGAAATCATTACATAAACTGACTGCATGCCATCGATCCGTGAAAATGTGATCTGTTCGTCATGGCAAAAAAGACATTGACAAGAATTTTCATTATTGTCGAGGAATTACGACAAAAGTAAGTCATCAGGGACTTAAAGGCCAATTAGTTGATTCAAAACAATAAAAGGGAATCTAAAAACTAATCTACTTACATGTCAACGATGTCCCAATCCATTTTATATTATTACTTCCGTTCCGGGATGATAGGAACAGGATGTTTCCAATACCGAAGAATTGAAGAGAACAATACACGCGACAGAGAAACGTTTTTTTGCAACAGTTTCTATTTCTTTCGGTAGGTCACATTCACATAAAATAACACAAATATCCGGGATAGAAGATTAAAATGTTCTTCCGGGTTCAATCCAATCGAGAATGTTCGATTCACTACTTGACAAAAAAGCTATATTCTGCTTCATTTAAAGATTCGATGTCAATTGTCCTTTTTATATCACTTGCTTAGCTACTATGATGTACAGAATACCGTTCTTGGCCTTCACTGACAGGTTCACGTTACGATGGCAACGGATCCAACTAATGACAACTGCCCAATCACACCAATTCCATTCGACAGTTCGCGCAAAAGTGAGGCTGGCACAGTTTGACGCCATCGAAGTAGCTCCTTTCCTGGATGGTCCGGTAGAAAGGAAATCCTTCCACGTACCCCAGTCATTTCCCTGCTTCACGAGGATGGCGTTGCACAAAGTAGAAAATCCGGAGCGAAGGCAGCAAGGTAAACAAATCTAATGCTTATGTGTGCGACGGTACCGCTGAAGCTAGAAAAAGGACGATGGAAAACAACTGAAAGAGAAGGGATCATTCTGGCGTGCCCTTCCACCATACCTCGTCTGTTGGTAAGGCAGGACACACGACACTGATCTGCACATAATCCGCGGACCTGCTGGGACCTTTTCGGTGCGAATTGCGGAACAACGGATAAGAGTGAGTAAGGGAGGAAAAATGAAAAATAGGAAATAGGAAAGCTCACTTCTCACAATATTTTGACTCTTTCTCTCATATCTTTGGTCTCTTTCAGTCTCTCTGGCCAGTTTCGGATCATTTCATGAGGACACGCGCGCGCTGCACTTAAGCGATTATTTATTTTCCAAATCTGATTTACAATTCCTCGGGAGGACAAGGTGTTTGGTGCGGCGGAAATGGAGTCGTTTGTAATGGTTGTCATTTATCTGAACATGGAGCTCTTCCTATGTACTACCAATGAAATATAATGTGTTGCCGAACTGCTACGCGCTTGTTATCTTCAGGTGAGCTTTACGAAGGTCGATGGAGAAGGTGAGAACGATTACTGATTTACGGAAATTAGAAGGATTATGTATTTATCTCTTCTGTTCGAACAAAATGGCTCCATAAATAGTGTTGGAGCAGCATGGAGACGCGGGAAAGGGTCCTTCTCCTTCTTCCATGTGGATCACAGGGAAGAGATTTCCATGGACCTCTCTATTCGTCGTTCTTTCTAGAGGAATCTGGGACACTAGAGAGGTCTTCGTGCTAAAGCACAGTGAAAGAATAGGAGATACTTGTAGAAGAGAGATGTCGAATGAAAGAGATAACGTACCGCGCACGCGAAAAGGAAGCGCATCCTGTTCCGTTTGCCGTGACGTCAGTGCCATGCGCAATTGCTAATTGACAAGGACATACGGGAACCAGTACATGATGAGACAACGAAGCGAAATGGAGGAGATCACGTTTATCGGAAAAGCGATTGGCCAAATAATGCCAAGGAAAACACTCTAATCTCTGATTTTCTGATGTTCCTTCACGGGGGTCTCTGCACAGGAGGGGAACATGCACATACGGAACCTTGGGAGAGGACTCATGGTTGGTTTGAGAGGGACGAGACTGACGGTAGAAGGTAGTTTATGTATTTGGCAAAACCTTATTAACCGATTAGTGAGCTATCGGGCAGAGGATCTAATGGCGGAGGTGTTACAAATCGCTTCAACTGATCTCATATATTGAGCGATTGTGTGTGGGTATCGATCGATTGTATTGGTGATGTGCGAATATTATTGTAAAAAATCACTCATCCGACGTGTTTTGGAGGTTTTTTTGCTATCCTCTTGGAAATATCCAATCAACGGCAGATAGCAAACACAATCCACCCTGCAAAGCCGGCATGGTACCGTGAAAGATTAAGACAAACATCGACATGAGCTGGGTTGCGTGTTTTTGTAACGCCGGATGTGGCAGCCGTATCGTCTGGTTGTGCAATATGGCCGCAAGCCACATTCCACCGTAACGAATGACGGTTCTCTCATCCTTCCATCGATGTGGCTCGGGTCCGCGTGAGAGTCTGTGTGCTTTTGGTTGCACAAGGATGAAGAAAAACAACAGTTTATAATTAAATTTAAACTGCCTCGCAGTTGTTTTTCTATCGCCAATCAGTGCCGAGGGAGCGCAATAGAACAAAATCCTCCCAGAAAAGAGCTGGAATTTATGTAACGTGGTCGGTTTGGGCAAAAAGGATGTTTCGTTATGTGTTGTGCATCACGGAGTATATGGAGAGAAATCCATTAGAACGACGCAATCTCGCTAAGAATCGGCATGTTTACAATTAATTTGGCAAGTGGATTTCTGCTCGTGAGTGAATTAACTGGATGTGACGCCATGGTTTTGTTGGCAGAATTGTTCGACTGCATAAATCACCGTAGAAAGTAATAACCAATACTCAGAAAGCATTCCCAACAACGTCGATGCAGTGTATGTAGCTCAGCCAAAGGATTCAATTACCCTAATGAGTCATGAACATAATCAATAATCATTCACCTGTACCGCGGATTGGCCTTCGGGTTGTACCACGTTCATCGTTTGTTGAAACGGCTAAAGGTATTATGGAATGATGTGTTGATTTATTTATATTTTCATTTCGTTTTCCAAGCGTCATTTGCGTATGTTCTGATTGCAATTGATGATTGATGATGGAAACTGTTCCAACTGTTGTTGAAAATGACCGAACTTTGACCTACAGCAAAAGACTGAATTTTATCATCTAACAATCGATGTTAAGCTTTGTCTAAACCTCGCAAATACATAGAGAACAACAGATGCAAGTTTCCGTGGTGTAGTGGTTATCACATCCGCCTAACACGCGGAAGGCCCCCGGTTCAATCCCGGGCGGAAACATTTTTATCATCCAATCCCATCCGTTGCTCTAAATAAATTTTACTTTTACTGGAAAGATCTTCACTGAACTTGTAGTATTCATTGATAATGATGGTAGAGGACAGAGGCATAACATTTTGGATATATTTTTAACCACCAACACATTAACCATGCTTACCTTTCTGATCTCGTTTCTCTACATTGTTGGTTTACCCCACCCTGGAAGGGAGATTCGATCGTATTGTTCCATACGCTTCGCTCTGTTTCTTTGTCGTACTTTCTCTTCAGTTGGCCAGACGATGCTTTCCCCACTGCATGGCCAGTAAAGCCATCGATTTGAATCGAAAGTTGAGCTGTTCGTGTGAAAAACCTTCCAGTCACCGTCTGTAGCCGTGATCGTCTAGTGGTTAGGACCCTACGTTGTGGCCGTAGTAACCCAGGTTCGAATCCTGGTCACGGCAGTGTCAAAATGGAAGAGAAAAAGAGTAAGATGGATATTCTACTGATTTTAATCTCCTCTTCCCAAGGACGACACTGTCACGGAAGTCGGTGATGAGGAAAAAGCTTTTTATCATATTTATACCAAGCTAATTCCTAGTTATCCCCAATCTCTATTACAACACAAATGCTATCGCTTTTTTGCTACCCTATAAATGATCACTCTGGCTGTTCAAGACAATCAGGATACTCCGATAAAGATATACTTCCATCCATCATCACATTAACGATTAAAGAGGTTTCCGAGTCAATACACGAAACAGATGTACTCCTTATCCCGAGAAGTTTTTAATTTCCCACGGGAACTCACGTGATCGTAGAGTGATATTTCGTTTAGATAACAGGAACCGTTTTAGAAAAGCGATTCTTCACTTCACATCGTGTGAGATCATTTATTTGATTTATTTCGCTAGTGCATCTATGAAACGTTAAAGTTTCAGAAGGAATAGCAGTACTCAGTAAATGTTAAGTTGTTATCTATCAAAAGAAAAATTCAGTTTATTATCATCATATCGAATTCATGGGCATATTGAACGAACATCAAATGTGTAAAAACCCGCGCTAACCATATACGTAAGGAAATTAACTCAGTTGTACTCAGAACCTCACACATTTTTCTGGGAATATTAGCTACGGTTTGCAGTGTTTCCAATACTCCGCATTTTCAGATGTTTGGTTGTACAATATTTGAAGAGACCGTACAAAATCTACCTGTCTAAAGCAGACTTGACTCTCAGGATACAATTTTGGTGTTTCATTCAGAAAAGACCGCAATTCTGCCATGATTTTGCGCACTTTCTTATCATCATGAGAACTGAACATCCGATTGTAGTACAAATGTTTTGCCATGTCTTCAGAATTGGTTACATCACTACCTTCCAGAAGAACTTTCAAAGTAGGATAATTGAACGTACATGCTTCACACGTGCATCGGAAGCTGTACGTGAATGACAACATTAATTGCCTCATTGCTCGTTCATGGGATTTGTGATCCGTTCTGAAAAAAATGAAATTTATTAGTATGATGAAGAGTGTCCATTTCTTCTATTGATTTCACTTACTCATAGCTATCGAACAGTTGACTTCCTTCAAGAACTGGACGGATGACAAAAACGGCACACCGCCCATCGGGCAAAGTAATGCGTTGCACGTTGGGAGCACAGGAATGATTCAGCATGCTGATCAATGGATAACAACTCGTTGCCAATGATTCAGCCACGTATTTCTTCACCTTGTACGCATTAGAGGACAACAATTTTCTGTTAAATTCCACGATTTGCATATATCGCAGGATCAAATCTAGTAAAAATTTGTTTGTTGCTGGGTTTGCTTCGCACACCGGTCCCAGCTCTGTTCTTTCCAGAACAAGGGTATGTAGGATGGTAGCATTGAAGATGTGGAATGCAAGAAAATTGCTGTCTCGCCGTTCTTGGTTAGTGGTTAACACGTGCACCGTGTTGAAAATGTCCTGTTGCGTTGCTTTATTCCAATCCATCGTAAACCCGTTAACATTGGATTCATCCAGTACATCGAGATGGTCCTTCAATGCCTCTGGATTGTTATCAAAGGTTGTGATCGCAATGGCAATCATGCGAATAGCAATCAACGGGAGTTCATCGAAAATTTCCACCATGTCTCGTAAAAGCCCGCACTCATATCGATGATACTTGTTGTACGCTTTACTCAGACATTCCTCCGAACAGTACATGGCCATTGTACATCCTTCGCACGGAATCAATGTGAATGGTCGTTCCTCATGGCAGAAATCACACCGAACATATCGCAACGAATCCCTCAGCACGGTAACGAACGGCCTTTCAATCATCACGACTTCGCCAACCTTCAGCTTACGAGTGGTCACCACATGCCGTCCATATTCTTCGTTTTTGCGCAGTTCCAGACAATTGGCAACTTGCGGCGCATTCTCTTTGGACGGATAGCTTAGCTCGGGCTCTTCCACCACATCCGGAGAAATCTTGCTCGAAGAAGCATTCTTGTTCCGAGCCTTTGCCAAAGCAGTTTTGGCCTCTTTTTCGCGTTGATTCAACTTTTCTCCAGGATAGTTTGACTCACGAGCAAGCCGGATGTTCTCCAAACAGTCTTCAAAGCGTTGCATCGTCAGACAAATGGTTGAGCGATTTGCATAGGCCAATGCCCTTTCTGTCGATCCTTTTTCGGAAAAAGCGATGCTCTCATTGTACAGCTTGATGGCCTCGATGTAGCGTTTCACGTTCGGGTGAAACATTTTATTTCCTTCGGACCGTAGCTGGTCCGCTTTTGCTTTGTCCTTAACATCGTTGCGCAAGTTCAATTGTTCACGAACTGAATTCTTACGAATCCACTCTCCAATTATCGGGATTAGAAGCTCGATGGTTTCTTTAGCACTTAGATTGTTAAGTTTTGCTTGTAATATACGGGGTTTAAGGAATGTATCGTACATTTTTGCAAGCATCGCTTGCTTACATTTTGCTCTCCATGTCACAGGCTTTGTTTCGTAAAACGTGTCCATGCATTCATAAAATACCGCAATTCTTTCCTCCATTCTTTAAGTCAACAGAAGGCAAACAGAACAAACTGAATACTGCCACTAAATAAAACAAAAGCACTTTGGTTAGTAATTGAAACTTGCTAAATCACTCAAGCGTTCTGTTCCTCAAGAAGCATGCGAATCGAACACGTTTCTTTGAACTCGCACAAAAGAATGTTCTTTGTGGTGGAATTATCCGTTGACGTTTGGAAAGCTGCGCGATCCGATCCGCACACCCAGTAGACAATCTGAACAGCAACGCTAAACAAGGGTCAAACAAGCGATCGTTAAATTATTTTGTAAAAAGAAAAACAGTTTAGTGATATTGCAAAATGAGGACGAATTATTCATTCTATGATTTTTTTGTTTTAATATTATACCATTTCTAGCTCACAAAATTTCATATAAAAACCAACATCGTGTAAAAAGTCATGAGATGAAGAAGATACAAAAGGTTTACGAAACGGCTAACATATAAACATATATTTTAATAAATACAAAGTGGTGATATGAATCGGCGCGTGGCCACGGAGGTGATAAAATGTTGAAAACATTGCTTGTCAACTGCAAAAATGAGCTTTTCTCAATACAGGTGTCCCCCGAGATACGACTGTATTTGGGACCGAAAAAATGTCCTAAAGCAAGGCGTAAGTTGAAATAGTCGTATGTAGAATATCTGTGAATATAAAGTTTATAACCAAAATTGAAGAGTCGAAATCTATGAAATCGTATATTTTATTAAAAATAATGTACGATAATGTATTAATTTCCCTCCAAAAGCCGTTTACACGACATAGATATTCAAGATCGAGGTGTTGTGGAATCTGAGGAAATATGTTTGTAACGGTTATCTGCACAGAAATTCAAAAAAATAGATCAATTTCGTCTCAATGACATCTTTCAACTGCCAAAATCAAAATCGTCGTATCTGCGAATCGTCGTAACTCGAGGGGGTCGTAACTCGGGGGACGCCTGTACATCAACTGTATACATCATCTGCAAACATACACCAGAACGTTAAAAAGCTCAAAGCTCTCAATATCATCGATATTTTGTTTAAGAAGTACTAAATAGATGCATACATCAGTTTGAAACATGCATTTTAACATTATTATCATAGCAATGGGTCACAACTGCGCCAAATAGCTCTTTGTTTACGTTTTTTTGCAAAAATAAAATTTTGTCAATTCTTATCAACTTTTGGCATCTCAGTTTCCTGGATGCTTCAGGTTACGAAATTTTGACAAAGCTTAAAACAGTGACATAAGCTCGCGTTTTGAAAAAAAAAATCAGCATTTTGTCACTCCCGTGGCTTTGCGCCTAATAACTTCTTGTACAGGTGCGGGTCCGTGGCTTTGCGCCAAATGATTCGTCTTCGAGAAGTTGAAAAAAAACGTTACCGTCCAAATAGACATACAGCGACAACGTCGCGCGCGAGGACGTCGCGCACGACAAAAAGTAGCTCAATTTTGCAAACAGAGCTACCCGTCGCGCGTAACCATTTTGCTTCATCCTAAATAATCGAATTATCTAGTTTTTTTACAAGCCGGATTAATGCCAAACGCAAAAAAATAGATTTGAACACATTTTAACCTATTTTTGTGTGTTTTCAAATAAAAAACAAGTTGGTTGACTGAGTCAAATGAGCTACTTTGATCTACACCGAGTGAAATTTTAAGATATTTTTCGTCGCGCGCGACGTTGTCGCTCTATGTCTATTTGGACGGTTACATGGGGAGCTCGAATATTCTCCATATGCCATATGGCTTATGCCTCCCAATATGACGTCATGGATGGAATGTGCCACTGCAGCAAAACGTCAAACCACTCCAAAAAAATCTATCGATGTGCGTCGATCGAGTAAACAAAGCAGAAGCTGGTTCCTGAAATCGAGTAAACATTTGAGTGAAAAATGGACCATTAGGTAAATAAATTGTTGCTGAAAGCAATCTGATAACAATGTCCCGCTTGAAAACTGCAAGTAAGTATGAATATCAATTCTAATAGAAAAACCGTGGTGTTTGCATATGCGGTTGTTTACATTCGTTTCAAACCGAGATTTTTTCTTTTTTTTGGTGGGCATCACCAAAGATAATGCCATTTCTTGGATTATTGGATCATAATCCATTTTGTTCAACGAAGCTTTATGGTCTGCAATTCAACGTTAACCTAGAAGTTGCATGAAATTCACCCCGAGCCATGGCCAGGTGTCTGTAATGTAACAATCAGCCATACCGGCGAACTCGTTCGTTCCTGGGAACGTTCGCCGCGACGCTTATTTTCACTCATTTCATAGCCCTCTAGATCAAAAATTAGAAAACCGTGTGGATTTTGTACTGGCCAACCTAGCGGTACAACCCTGTCCACTCATGAGCGACGAATGTTTCTCGTCGAACGAGTTCGCCGGTACGGCTGAATCATCATCCATTGAACCACATTGTGCAACCACAAGCAATGCAATAAAAAGATCAACGGACGACAAATGTTCCCCAAAATGGATTTCGTTTGCGAAAGGTGTCTGTAAAGGATCAATTTTCGGGCCAGAAGTACCTTTGTGGGAAGCAATCTACGGCAATCACTTCAGGCAAGAGTTGGTTCAGCTGTTGTTCATTTCGAAGGCGCACTTTCTCCTTCAACGAATGGCACAAGGACAGACAAATAGGGACAGGATCATTTAGGAGGCAGGGTCCTTTAGGCTGCTTCTGGCAAGCAATCGGAAGAAGTCATTCAGCCATACCGGCGAACTCGTTCGTCGAGAAACATTCGTCGCTCATGAGTGGACAGGGTTGTACCACTAAGTTGGGCAGTAAAAACACCGACAAACCGACGTGACACTGGCGTTACAAAAGTGTCCCACACGAAAGTACTGTCATTTACCAGTGAGGCGATCACTTCTGTCAAAGTAAGCTCTGTTCACTGCTGCTTCGATGTAAACAACTTTTCTAAATACAAATTGCGAAGGAAGTGTGAGGCACGATTTTGTGAGAATTATTGGACAAAACACCAAGGAAAATCATTTTGTAAGTTTCCAAATCAATGCAAAAGATGTGAGAAGTACATAAAACAATACGCATTGGAATTTGCGAAGAAAAACAAAAAGGGGATTTAGCAGTTTCTTTTCTGTGTCAGTGTAGTAAGCGAATCATTATAGAGATGGCGCTAGTGTTTAACGTATTTTCATTTGAAATAAGGAGACAACTTTTGAAGCTCATTTTGTTCGAAGTGTCACGTCGGTTTGTCGGTGGTAAAAATACCAGACGGTTTTCTAATTTTTAATCTAGAGGCCTATGAAATGAGTGAAAATGAGCGTCGCGGCGAACGTTCCCGGGAACGAACGTGTTCACCGGTACCGCTGATTATGGGAATTACTTGATGTGTAAATAGTGGAAGCCCGGGATTATGGGCTACGAGAGTGTGTTTGAGTAGGCTGTGGCGTGGTTCTGGAGATTTCCGTTGGTCCAGAAGACACACGAAGGTTTAGCTTGTTTGCTGTTTGTGGGACATAAGTAAGAAGACAATGATCGAAGCAAAGGAGTCAGTAAATTTTTAACAGATTTAAATTCCTGTTCTTCAGTGTCAGAAAACGGTAGCCAATCGTTGAAAAAAGCTGCTAAGGCAATCACTTAATGTTCAATCTCGATTGTACGATTTCGGATAATGTTCTTTCGTGTTTCGGTGTAACTTTTTCTAGCGTTTTATAATTACCGGGTGTTGTTCCTTGTATTGCACAATTAGAAGAGAGTTTATTTCACGCAATTCACTTATACTTATAAACTAATCGATCGTGCCCGAACGCTCCGAACTCAACGAATGATCTTCGTGTTTCGTTAAACACGAATCAACTGGCAGGGCTTCCATGCCTAAGCCTGAACTGCTTCTGCTTCTTTGGCTCAACAACCGATGTCGGTCAAGGCCTGCCTGTACCCACTTGTGGGCTTGGCTTTCAGTGACTAATTTATTCCCCCCCCCCCATAGCAGGATAGTCAGTCCTACGTATGGCGGCGCGGTCTATTTGGGGATTGAACCCATGACGGGCATGTTGTTAAGTCGTACGAGTTGACGACTGTACTACGAGACCGGCTAAGCCTGAACACTTAATTTAAAAATCATTTAGTAAATTAATTCCCACACTTCAATGTATCACCTCACTCAGCATCACGGTGTATTTTGTTAATACCAGCAACTACCGGCGGCAATGTACAATGTGTCACAAAATGAGAAACACACCCCGAAGGCTTTACGCCACCGCGTCTGATCCGGAATCAGTAAGCTGTTTTACGCCAAATCAAAGTGACAAAAACAAACCCACACAGGGACCGGCTAATCGTTACCATCCATGCACGTGGCCTACTAGTCCTTGGTGTTGTGGTCGTCACGTAAGCTGAGCAAAGTACTTTTGCATTTCCCTCTCGTTTATTTGATGGTGTTAGAACAGGGTGAGTGGTTTGGATGTGATGGAAATGAAGATTGTGATTTTACGATAAGCATCTCTGTCCTAGCAAATTTCCGGAGGCATATTTCGCATCTATATAGATTTCACAAGGTATTTATTACTTCTTGTAGTTTACGTATGTATGCGATGCCATAAAAAATGAAGTCATTATTATCAGAAATGGTCTACTTAGGACAAATCAGCCTTAAAATGTCAATATTAATTAAGATATTAATGCACATAACAATGAGTTGGCCTCTTTTGCGTGGAATTGTTTGGAGCTTAACTCTCAATATTGTCATTACACCATTTTAGGAGATGAGGATGGTTTGCTTCCTGGCTCCATTAATTATTTTACGTGCAAAACTCAGCTATTTCGGTCTAGGGAGAACCACACCGATGAAAAAGACATGAAAAAGGGCCGCTAACCCTGGCAATGGTTTCAATTACAATGTTCAACGTTCTATTCCCCTAGTACTCCCCGGTCAAAGTTACAGCATAATTGAGTGTAATAATGATAACGAAGGGTTTGATGTTTGACGAAAGCACCGAGGATTATATGCCACGCCCGAATGGATTTAAGCACGTTCGACATGGTTTACCGTCGTGTCTCTGTAGCTCCGTATTCTGAATCGCCATGACTATTTTCGGAGCATATTAAAATCATCATCCAACCGTCGCATCACAAATCATTTTGTCACGAGTTTCGTTATGCCATTTTCATGATTCAAACGTGTTTCAAATATGATTGTTTGTAAATGGTGCAGAGCTGGTAAGAGGGAATGTGGAATGATGGGAGATACGGTGTAGGATCAAAGGTGGAAGAAATGGTTCAGCAAGTTATTTGGAATTATTCTTTCAAAGCCAGAGTGTCTTGATAGAGAAGAATGCGTCCTTTTGGAAAATGGTTATAATAATTCGAACTTTACTTGTGAAAAGGGCTGAATGTGATGAAAAAAATCCCCGATAAAATATTTCCATATTGTGTGCAAATAGATAAAACATTGGATGAAGCAAGCAAGCAGAAAAAATAACCATTAACTGCATAAAAAACGACTTTTCTAGAAACACCCACTTTCGGTTTCATATTACCTTCCGGTTTATTCGAATGTATCCTAAAAATACACTTCCGATGTGGATCGTTTTGCATGCATAATTTGGGAAATATGGAAAAATAACAACGTCTTTTTTGTGCGATGCAAACTGTGTGGAATAAAAAAAGTCCGTCATAGCTGAAGGCAAAAACCATCTCCAAAAATAATCCGTTGCTGATTTACTTCTACTGCCAAAGAGCCTTTTTTCGTACCATGGCCACAGTATAAGCCACAAGCACTAAAATGTGTTGAAAGCGCATGAGATTTAAATCCTTTTTAAATCCTGAAAATAGAAAGCATCTCAAATGTTGCCACCGCCGTGACTTGAAGCAGCGATGGGAAAGAGCATGTCAAGATTCGCTTCTCAATCTCCGTAACTATTGGCATTGTACTCTCCTGTGCAAACATATTAAAGGTAATTTCATTGCAGGACAATCTGCCTCTTCAAAATGTTTACTTAACAATCAGCGGAACCACGCTGGGCAAGGAGTAGTCTTTGCAGAGTGGTTCTAACAAAACCTTCTTCAGGGACTGTGGGGCGTTGTGGAATGGAGCAACAACGTCCCCTTTGGTTTGGGGTGACATCAGTTGTTTGCGTAGGTAATTTAGTAAGAGAATCTAAACTATCGGTGAATATCTACACACTTTATTTAACTGGACACGTTCTCTGAATGCCGTTCCAAAGACACTCACAATAACATTTGCTCAAACACGTTTCTATTTACACTCTGCAAATCAACATTAACATTTGTTGCTTCTCTCACTCCGTCACTGTTCCACTTAGCAACACGTAGTTTCGACCCTAGTTACAGCAAAGGAAGCTGCGTTCAACTGATGATGGCCAACGGTGCGTTCCCGTTCGTGACACTTTCGATGTTTAACCAGTGCATTGGATTGGACGAAAGTTTTGGGGCAATCGGGACACTTGTGCGGCCGCAGTCCACTGTGAATGAGCGTGTGGCGCAGCAGGTCATACCGCTGTCTGAAGGCCTTCGAGCAAACGGCACACTCATGGGGTCGCTCGTTACTGTGCGTCTTGCGATGGCGTACGAGCACGTGCTTTTCGGTAAAAGCTTTTCCACACTGGTCACACTCGTAGGGTCGTTCGTTCGCGTGACTAAGCACGTGTGTCTTGAGGGCATGCAGCCGAACGAACTGCTTTCCACAGAGGCTGCAGCTGTGTGGCCGATCCGACCGATGCAACAGTCGATGGCTGGAGAGAGCGCTGGATTGCGTGAAGGCTCGTCCACACGTCTCACACCGTAGACTGGGTCCTCTTTGGTCGTGCAGCTTCTTGTGTGCGGACAGTGTGGAGGAAAGCCGGAACGCCTTGGGACAGATGGCACACCGGAAAGGCCTTTCGTCCCCCGGCTGGAGGTTGTTGTCAGTGTGGAGTTGTTTGTCACGTAGACTAGAATCCCTGGAGCAGTTGTCTGGAGGTGAAATGGGAACGTCATTCTTGTTCAAACTGTCGTTGGGTTCCTCGAACATGTCACGTGGTACTTCTATCTCCTGAAAGGTGAAAAGGGATTGAAATGAAGATCAGTGGTTGAAGTAGTAAATATGATAAGAGAAGGTTGCATACCTCTAAACAGGACATTGTGTCGGACAACTGGTGGGAATCACGAAGCTCCGACGCTGGAGATCTGAAACACAAACAATATTATTCACAACAACTGTATAACTGTGTCTGTAATCAAATGCCGTCGGGAATGAAGTGATTGGAATGAATCTTTATTGGAATATATCATCAGCCTGTAGAATATCTAAACTCAACCGCAAACAAATAGCAAATGTAGCGAACTAACCCGTCAGCATGGAGGAGACTCTCACTAAGTGCGATGGAATCTCATCTCAGTTTGAACAGCTGTGAGAGACATCCAGTTTGCTTCTGTTTGAGTCCTTTTTTCCGTACCCTCGGAAGAGAACAGAGCACTGATTGGTCCATCGTCTGGCAACGCCCCTTTGGAAAAATGTCCTTCCAGGGAGAGTCGTTTGTAGAAGAGCAGACTCTGAGCGATTTGAACATGGTTGAAGAGTTTCCCAATAAATGTAGAGTGCATAATAATAGTGTGTGAATTGAACATACACGATTGTCAAAACGAACACTCTTCTAACCTTTTGGATTGTTTATGGAAATAATTGAGTAAATAACAACTCATTGAAATGCTGCCAACTATTATCGGTTCTCTTCTGCGACTGGACGATTAGGAATAATTTATTTGCCTTATTCTGCGGACGATTGTAAAGCATGCAAGGCCACAATTGTTCGCCATTGATTAGTAAAACATATTCCAACACAAATGGAATCGGTTGATGATATTTATTTAGCACAAAACTTTCCGTCACGGAGCATTTCCCGATTCATAAAGGGTCATGCAAATAGGTCTGATTGGGGAGTTATTCTCACAGATGGATGCAAAGGTTCATAAATCATGCAATATCCCACAACTCCAACATCAATTCGCGTAATTTCCATTCGTTCAACTGTCTGTCGAGTAGCGAGGCCGTCTTTTTCACGGATTCTTCCGGACTGTGCCTATGCAAATAGCTTTAATTAGCAGCGAGTTATTGTTGTCTTTGGGTTCTCGTTAAATGTGCTGAGGGTTTCCGCTTAAAAAAACACGTCTGGCACCGATGGGGAGAATGTTTTTTGCTGCTCCAATATCTTTTAATGTACCGAATCACGTTTGTTTGAGTTTTTGGAAAATTTCGTGAAAGGTAAAGAAGGATTTTTCTTGCAACAAGTATCTTGCAGAAGCCTTATGAAGTAATAAATGCAAACTCCTTCTTTGAGTAATTATAGCGTTGATTTCCTGCAAATAAAATCGTTTTTATAAATC
Organism: Anopheles coluzzii; assembly: GCF_943734685.1. NCBI lineage: Eukaryota > Metazoa > Arthropoda > Insecta > Diptera > Culicidae > Anopheles > Anopheles coluzzii. The sequence continues at coordinate 74,189,408 of NC_064671.1, forward strand.
GCGTTGGAGGTTTATACGGCTTCAAAATGCCTTATGGAAATGGAAAAATGGGAAAATTTTGGACCTGATTTTCCTTAAATAAATAGGTAATACGGAAATGAAGTTATGTTTTCTCCCAATCAAACATCTCAAGCCAAAATCAAACCAATTCCAAATAACAAACAACCGATCCATCAATTTCTCTGAACAAATCCGTTTCCCATTCCATTCCGGGTGGTTAAAAATGTATGAAACAATGAAACTTTGTACCGCTTTTCCGATTGTTTCTAGTTTCCCAATAATCTGGTCGCTCATCGGTTGACTTGAGGTCGAGATTGAGAGAATGAAAGTTGCACAAAAGTTGATGCTGTAGCTTGGTGTTGGTGAAGTTTTATGTTCCAGTAAGCAAACAGTGGAGGATGAGAACGTTTCTACGACTCTGTGGATTGAATGTTTCATAAGACCAAACAACGTGACCAATACAGCAAGGATAAGGAGATAAGGATAAGGGGAGGTTCGGACTAGAAAGTTTTCGTCACACGTGTGTTTGCAGAAAGTGTGAACGTGAAGCCTTTCTGTAAGGAAACCTCTTTTTTGAGGAACAGATTTCTCAACCTTTGAGGTTTACTTTTAAGTCTTTTCAATAGTAATGAATAAATTAGAGAAGAATCAATTTATATTTTCTATTTTTTACAACATAGCACACAGTCATGCATGTTTATGGATTCATTTGTTATGTTTCTCCATGATAACTGCGGCGAAATAATCCACTATTTTCCATTGCACAACACTCCATTACGTATTCATATCCGCAAATGAAGCCAATCATGTTCAGTTGTAATTTATGTTCGTTGCACACGCTTTCGCAGTAAAAAGTATTTTTCCCGACACACTTTTTCCTCCTGAATTTAAACAGTAAGGAAGTTTATGGCGGACGTTCATATCATATCCCATCCTGACCTGATTGTTGGGATCGTTGAATGAGATGCTGTATTGTGTTTACTTTAAGGAAGCCGTCCAATATCGACCGAATGTTAGAAACGGGAACCATGTCATAAACCGAAAAGCGAAGGACAAAAGCTCCCTCCACCCATCACAACTACCAGTACAAAGTACAAAGATCCCAGGAACTCATTCATCGTCTGCTAATCCACACCAGGGTTGGTACGTTTAGCAAACAAATAGTTTTTATCGAAAGGTAGTTGAGGAAAGGGTTCGTTGCGTTTGTCGCTGTCAGTATTTATCAACCTCAAATCGTGCGAATGTAATTTCTTAATCCTTGTAAACGACAAAACGCTTGTTTCCTAATCTATGTGGTGTTGGTGTAGTGTTGGTGTACTCACATGCATTTAGAAGGCTTCCAGGTTGAAGATGAATGGATCATTGGTGTGTTGTGGCATTCTGAAGATTCGTCCTGAGTCTGTGGAAGTGTTGTAATGAAGCTCGATTCCTTCAGCAGGATTGATTGAATGCCAATGTCTAGCTCCTGGTTCTCCGGGTGGAAATTAAAGCTGAAAAGGACCGGAAATTAAAAAAAGAGAGATTTAAGCGCTGGACGGTTGTGAATCTTCCGAAAGAAATCAATACATAAACTGACTGCATGCCATCGATCCGTGAAAATGTGATCTGTTCGTCATGGCAAAAAAGACATTGACAAGAATTTTCATTATTGTCGAGGAATTACGACAAAAGTAAGTCATCAGGGACTTAAAGGCCAATTAGTTGATTCAAAACGATAAAAAGGAAACCAAAAGCTAATCTACTTACATGTCAACGATATCCCAATCCATTTTAAGTTGTTACTTCCGCTGCGGGATGATAGGAATAGTTTGTTTCCAATACCGGATAGTTGAAGCGAACAATACACGCGACAGAGAAACGTTTTTTTGCAACAGTCTCTATTTCTTTCGGTAGGTCACATTCACATAAAATAACACAAATATCCGGGATAGAAGATTAAAATGTTCTTCCGGGTTCAATCCAATGGGGAATGTTTGATTCACTACTTGACAAAAAAGCTATATTCTGCTTGATTTAAAGATTCGATGTTTACTTCCTCGCCATGTCGTCAATTGTTCTTTATTTATCACTTGCTTAGCTACTATGATGCACAGAATACGATTCTTGGCCTTCACTGACAGGTTCACGTTACGATGGCAACGGGTCCAACTGATGTCAACTACCCAATCACACCAATTCCATTCGACAGTTCGCGCAAAAGTGAGGCTGGCACAGTTTGACGCCATCGAAGTAGCTCCTTTCCTGGATGGTCCGGTTGAAGGGAAGTCCTTAAACGCACCCAAGTCATCTCCCTGCCCCACGAGGATGGCGTTGCACAAAGTAGAAAATCCGGAGCGAAGGCAGCAAGGTAAACAAATCTAATGCTTATGTGTGCGACGGTACCGCTGAAGCTAGAAAAAGGACGATGGAAAACAACAGAAAGAGAAGGGATCATTCTGGCATGCTCTTTCACCATATCCCGTCTGTTGGTAAGGCAGGACACACGACACTGATCTGCACATAATCCGCGGACCTGCTGGGACCTTGTCGGAGCGAATTGCGGAACAACGGAAAAAAGTGAGTAAGGGAAGAAAAATGGAAAATTGGAAATAGGAAATCTCACTTCTCACAATATGTTGACCCTTTCTCTCATATCTTTGGTCTCTTTCAGGCTCTCTGGTCAGTTTCGGATCATTTCATGAGGACACGCGCGCGCTGCACATAAGCGATTATTTATTTTCCAAATCAGATTTACAATTCTACGGGAGGACAAGGTGTTTGGTGTGGCGGAACTGAAGTCGTTTGTAAAGGTTGTCATTTATCTGAACATGGAGCTCTTCCTATGTACTACCAATGAAATATAATGTGTTGCCGAACTGCTAAGCGCTTGTTATCTTCAGGTGAGCTTCACGAAGGTCGACGGAGAAGGTGAGAACGATTACTGATTTACGGAAATTAGAAGGATTATGTATTTATCTCTTCTGTTCGAACAAAATGGCTCCATAAATAGTGTTGGAGCAGCATGGAGACACGGGAAAGCGTCCTTCTCCTTCTTCCATGTGGATCACAGGGAAGAGATTTCCATGGACCTCTCTATTCGTCGTTCTTTCTAGAGGAATCTGGAGCACCAGAGAGGTCTTCGTGCCAAAGGACAGTGAAAGAATAGGAGATACTTGTAGAAGAGAGATGTCGGATGAAAGAGATAACGTACCGCGCACGCGAAAAGGAAGCGCATCCTGTTCCGTTTGCCGTGACGTCAGTGCCATGCGCAATTGCTAATTGACAAGGACATACGGGAACCAGTACATGATGAGACAACGAAACGAAATGGAGAAGTTCCGTTTATCGGAAAAGCGATTGGCCAAATAATGCCAAGGAAAACACGCTAATCTCTGATTTTCCGATCTTCTTTCCCGGGGGTCTCAGCACAGGAGGGGAACATGCACATACAGAACCATGGGAGAGGACTCATGGTTGGTTTGAGAGGGACGAGACTGGCGGTAGAAGGTAGTTTATGTATTTGGCAAAACCTTATTAACCGATTAGTGAGCTATCGGGCAGAGGATTCAATGGCGGAGGTGTTATAAATCGCTTCAATTGATGAGTATCGTTGCTAAATCTCATATATTGAGCGATTGTGTGTGGGTATTGATCGATTGTATTGGTGGTGTACGAATATTCATGTAAAAAATCACTCATCCGACGTGTTTTGGAGCTTCCTTTGCTATCCTCGTGGAAATATCCAATCAACGGCTAATAGCTAACACAATCCACCCTGCAAAGCCGGCATGGTACCGTGAAAGATTAAGACAAACATCGAAATGAGCTGGGTTGCGTGTTTTTATAACGCCGGATGTGGCAGCCGTATCGTCTGGTTGTGCAATTTGGCCGCAAGCCACATTCCACCGTAACGAATGACGGTTCTCTCATCCTTCCATCGATGTGGCTCGGGTCCGCGTGAGAGTCTGTGTGCTTTTGGTTGCACAAGGATGAAGAAAAACAACAGTTTATAATTAAATTTAAACTGCCTCGCAGTTGTTTTTCTATCGCCAATCGGTGCCGAGGGAGCGCAATAGAACAAAATCCTCCCAGAAAAGAGCTGGAATTGATGTAACGTGGTCGGTTTGTGCAAAAAGGGTGTTTAGTTTTTGTGCATCATGGAGTATATGGAGAGAAATCCTTTAAAACGACGCAATCTCGCTAACAATCGGCATGTTTACAATTAATTTGGGAAGTGGATTCCTGCTCGCGAGTGAATTAAATGGATGTGACGCCATGGTTTTGTTGGCAGCATTGTTTGACTGCATAAATCACCGTAGAAAGTAATAACCAATACTCAGAAAGCATTCCCACCAACGTCGATGCAGTGTATGGAGCTCACCCAAAGGATTCAATTACCCTAATGAGTCATGAACATATTCAATAATCATTCACCTGTACCGCGGATTGGCCTTCGGGTTGTTCCACGTTCATCGTTTGTTGAAACGGCTAAAGGTATTATGGAATGATGTGTAGATTTATTTAGATTTTCATTTCGTTTTCCAAGCACATGCTCTCATGCGAAACATGCTTCATTTGCGTATGTTCTGGATGCATTTTGCGTACGATGATGGAACAGTTTCGATTTGTTTTACATGACCGATCTTTGAGCTAGAGCAAAAGACTGAATTTTATCATCTAACAATGGATGTTAAGCTTTGTCTAAACCTCACAAATACATAGAAAACAACAGATGCAAGTTTCCGTGATGGTTATCACATCCGCCTAACACGCGGAAGGCCCCCGGTTCAATCCCGGGCGAAAACATGTTTATTTCATCCAATCCCATACGTTGCTCTAAATAAATCCTACTGTTACTGAACAGATCTTCACTAAACTTGTAGTATTCATTGATAATGATGGTAGAGGACAGAGGCATAATATTTTGGATATATTTTTAACCACCAACACATTCACCATGCTTACCTTTGATCTCGTTTCTCTACATTGCTTTGGTTTACCCTTCCCTGGAAGGGAGATTCGATCGTATTGTTCCATACGCTTCGCTCTGTTTCTTTGTCGTACTTTCTCTTCAGTTGGCCAGTCGATGCTTTCCCCACTGCATGGCCAGTAAAGCCATCGATTTGAATTGAATCTTCAGCTCTTCGTGTAAGAAACTTTGCAGTCATCGTCTGTAGCCGTGATCGTCTAGTAGTTAGGACCCTACGTTGTGGCCGTAGTAACCCAGGTTCGAATCCTGGTCACGGCAGTGTCACAGTGGAAGAAAGAATAAGATGGATTTCAACTGGTTAATCTCCTCTTCCCAAGGACGACACTGTCACGGAAGTCGGTGATGAGGAAAAAGCTTTTTATCATATTTATACCAAGCCAATTCCTAGTTATCTCCAATCTCTATTACAACACAAATGCTATCGCTTTTTTGCTACCCTATAAATGATCACTCGTGCTGTTCAAGACAATCAGGATACTCCGATAAAGATATACTTCCATCCATCATCACATTAACGATTAAAGAGGTATCCGAGTCAATACACGAAACAGATGTACTCCTTATCCCGAGAAGTTTTTAATTTCCCACGGGAACTCACGTGATCGTAGAGTGATATTTCGTTTAGATAACAGGAACCGTTTAAGAAAAGCGATTCTTCACTTCACATCGTGTGAGATCATTTATTTGATTTATTTCGCTAGTGCATCTATGAAACGTTAAAGTTTCAGAAGGAATAGCAGTACTCAGTAAATGTTAAGTTGTTATTTATCAAAAAGAAAAAATCAGTTTATTATCAGCATATCGAATTCATGGGCATATTGAACGAACATCAAATGTGTAAAAACCCGCGCTAACCATATACGTAAGGAAATTAACTCAGTTGTACTCAGAACCTCACACATTTTTCTGGGAATATTAGCTACGGTTTGCAGTGTTTCCAATACTCCGCATTTTCAGATGTTTGGTTGTACAGTACTTGAAGAGACCGTACAAACTCTACCTGTGTAAAGCAGACTTCACTCTCAGGATACAATTTTGGTGTTTCATTCAGAAAAGACCGCAGTTCTGCCATAATTTTGCGCACTTTCTTATCCTCATGAGAACTGAGCATCCGATTGTAGTACAAATGTTTTGCCATGTCTTCAGAATTGGTTACATCCATACCTTCCACAAGAACTTTCCAAGTAGGATAATTGAACGTACATGCTTCACATGTGCATTGGAAGCTGTACATGAATGACAACATTGATTGCCTCATTTCTCGTTCATGCAATGTATGACCCGTTCTGAAACAAATGAAATTATTAGTATGATGAAGAGTGTTCATTTCTTCTATTGATTTCACTTACTCATAGCTATCGAACAGTTGACTTCCTTCGAGAACTGGACGGATGACAAAAACTGCACACCGCCCATCGCGCAAAGTGATGCGTTGCACGTTAGGAGCACAGGAATGGTTCAGCATGCTAATCAATGGGTAGCAACCCACTGCAAATGATTCATCTTCGTATTCCTTCACCTTGTACGCATTAAAGGACAACAATTTTCTGTTACAATTCACGATTTGCATATATCGCAAGATTAAATCTAGTAAAAACTTGTTAAACGCTGGGTTTGCTCCACACACCGGTCCCAGCTCTGTTCTTTCCAGAATAAGGGTATGTAGGATGGTAGCATTGAAGATGTGGAATGCAACAAAAATGCTGTCTCGCCGTTCTTGGTTAGTGGTTAACACGTGCACCGTGTTGAAAATGTCCTGTTGCGTTGCTTTATTCCAATCCATCGTAAACCCGTTAACATTGGATTCATCCAGTGCGTCGAGATGATCCTTCAGTGTCTCTGGATTGTTATCGAAGGTGGCGATCGCAATGGCAATCATGCGAATAGCAATCAAGGGAACTTCTTCGAAAACTTCCCACAAGTCTCGTAAAAGCCCACACTCATATCGATGATACTTGTTGTACGCTTTACTCAGACATTCCTCCGAACAGTACATGGCCATTGTACATCCTTCGCAAGGAATCAATGTGAATGGTCGTTCGCCATGGCAGAAATCACATCGCACATATCGGAATGAATCCTTCAGCACGGTAACAAGCGGCCTTTCGATCATCACGACATCGCCCACCTTCAGCTTACGAGTGGCAACCACATGTCGTCCATATTCTACGTTTTTGCGAAGTTCCAGACAGTTGGCAACTTGCGGCGCATTCTCTTTGACCGGATAGCTTAGCTCGGGCTCTTCCACCACATCCGGAGAAACCTTGCTCGAAGAAGCATTCTTGTTCCGAGCCTTTGCCAAAGCATTTTTAACCTCTTTTTCGTGTTGAATCAGCTTTTCTCCAGGATAGTTTGACTCACGAGCAAGCCGAATGTTCTTCCGACATTCTTCAAAGCGTTGCATCTTCAGACAAATGTTTGAGCGATTTGCATAGGCCAATGCCCTTTCTGTCGATCCTTTTTCGGAAAAGGCGATGCTCTCATTGTACAGCTTGATGGCCTCGATGTAGCGTTTCACGTTCGGGTGAAACATTTTTTTTCCTTGAGACCGTAGCTGAGCCGCTTTGGTATTGTCCTTTACATCGTTGCACAAGTTCAATCGTTCTCGAACGGAATTGTTACGAATCCACTCTCCAATTTTGGGGGCCAGGAGCTCGATAGTCTCTTTAGTATTTAGATTGTTAAGTTTTGCTTGTAATATACTGGGTTTAAGGAATGTATCGTACATTTTTGCAAACAACACATGCGTATATTTTGCTCTCGATGTCACAGGCTGTGTTTCGTAAAACATGTCCAAGCCTTCATGAAATACTGCATTAGCTTCCTCCATTCTTTAAGCCAACAGAAGACAAACAGAAAAAACTGAATACTGCCACTAAATAAAACAAACGTACTCTGGTTAGTAATTGAAACTTGCTAAGTCACTCAATCGTTCTGTTCCTCAAGAAGCATGCGAATCGAACACGTTTCTTTGAACTCGCACAAAAGAATGTTCCTTGTGGTGGAATAATCCGTTGACGTTTGGAAAGCTGCGCGATCCGATCCGCACACCCAGTTGACAATCTGAACAGCAACGTTAACCCACCGACATACCGACGTGACACTTCGAACAAAATTAGCTTCAAAAGTTGTCTCCTTATTTCAAATGAAAATACGTTAAACACTAACGCCATCTCTATAATGATTCGCTTACTACACTGACACAAAAAAGGAACTGCTAAAACCCCTTTTTGTTTTTCTCTGCAAATTCTAATGCGCATTGTTTTATTCACTTCTCACATCTTTTGCATTGATTTGGAAACTTATAAAATGATTTTCCTGGGTGTTTTGTCCAATAATTCTCACAAAACCTTGCCTCACACTTCCTTCGCAATTTGTATTTAGAAAAATTGTTTACATCGAAGCAGCAGTGATCAGAGCTTACTTTGAGAGCGTTTCTACATACACCGAGAATGCAGCTGAGAAAATAACTGACAGCATGCTTTGACAGCGACTGACAGCATTTTCGGTGAGAGAATTCTCCTCGGCATGCAAAGAACGATGGAGCTGAGAAAAAATGAAATTGGCAGTTTATAGCGATCGATCAACTATAGTTTGCATTTTTGCCGTCTAATAATCGTAGATATATTATTAAAAAGTAAAAGAAACTTTTTTGACTTCATTTTAGCGATTAAAATGGTTTTTTTCAACATCATTTTAAAAGTCTCATCTCGGCGCTTTTCAGAGCTTCTACACACACCAGCGTGAGAAACCGGTTGTCAATTCTCTCACAGCCATCTCTCAGCTGCAGTCTCGGTGTATGTAGAAACGCTCTGACAGAAGTGATCGCCTCACATGCAAATGACAGTACTTTTGAGTGGGACACTTTTGTAACGCCAGTGTCACGTCGGTTTGTCGATGGTTAACCGTCATGTGTACAACCGCCTACCCGGGTATGTTTCGCATCTTTATTTCAAAATAACTTTGGATTAAAAAATCGTATCGACATCAAATTTTAAAAATGCCTCAGAAAAGACGTTTTCTACCCAAGTGCAAATAATAAAAAATATCAAAAATGTTTAAATTTTTTTTTAAATTATTTAAGTTTATATAAATAATTTACCCATGTAGGCCATACATTTTGTATGGAAGAATCATGTTTTTCGTGGTTAAATGCGTATATATTTTGAATTACTTAGATTTGAATGAAAATTGTCTTATAGGGTCACAATAATGTTTTATAACATATCGTTGTAAAATTAGAATTTTACAAATCCTATGAATATTTTTTTCAATCAAAAATGTGCTGCAACTCCAACACCCCAACCGGCCTTGCCACATGTTTTGAGAGGATACTTATGTCTTTTTTTTTGTTTCAAATGTTGTATTACAGTGTAACAATATTTTGAATTTAACACTGAAATAATCTCTTTTAAAATGATACTAACCACTACAAGAATAGAATTAGCTAAAAGTTAACACACACATTCATACTTTTGTCATAGTGTTACTGCCGAATAGGGATAGGTGTTTTGAAGCGCACCAATGGCTCCGAAGTCGGCTCGGCACCCACGGCTCCAGAGCTGGATCCACACCAACAGCTCCGGAGCTGGGTCCGCATCAACAGCCCCGGAGCTGGCGACGAATCAATGGCTCCGGAGCCGGCGGTGAATCAACGGCTTCGGACCAACGGCTCTGGACTAACGTTTCAATAGGGACGGCATTGTATGATAGCGTAAAAAACGAATCTATCTTCTCGCAAGTGTAGAAGCTAACACCCGATGTGATTGTGTGATTGTTGAACAATGTTCAACACTTATCGATTTTTGTATAGATTCCTTTCAACATTATTTACTCAGCTAATTATGGATCTTCCCGATTGAAACTTTATTGAACATGATTTTTTTGGTAAAAAAAAAGCCGGTCTGCAAAAACTGCCTCCAGGGCCGTGAGCACGGAGTCGTTGGTGCGGAGTAGGTTTCGGAGTAACTGGAGCGGATTCAGCTTCGGAGCCGTGGGTGTGGAGCCGGCTCCGTTGGGTTGGAGTGGAGGAGGTTCCGAAGTTGTCTGGAGCCGGTCGGAGCCGGTTTTTAATAAAACATCATGAGCATACAGTGGAGCGCCGTTTATCCGGGTACCTTTTATCCGGCTTTCCGTTTATCCGTGCTGTTGAGAAATGACAGTTCAATACAAAAGTGACATTGCGTTATGAGGAGGATATTTGAAAAAGCGGTTATAATAGCACATTGTCATAACAAAAAACACTATAATTCATGGTAAATTTTAAAAATTCTCTTTCGAAAAACATGAAGTTAATAAAAACTGTATTATTTTTATCAAAAAGTCGGAAAAATTTCCAAAAAACAACCAGGAATTGGTGATAAAATATATCATTTGACTCATTATCCGTGTTTTTCGCTTATCCGGGCGAGGTCAAGTCCCGAGAAGCCCGGATAAACGGCGCTCCACTGTATTTTATAGATCGTCAACATATATTTTTATACAACAAGCAAAACCATTGAAAAATGTATATAACTTTTGAAAGAAACGTAAGTAAAACATAGAAAAAGACTAATCATCCACTTAAAACATCCCAAGTGCCACAAATCCACTAAACGACCACTAAACGGCTTCTAAACGACTCAAGTTCTCTACCTAAACGGAATATAGAAAGACTTCGTTTAGCAGACGGCAAACGACTCATGCATTCTAAAAATAGCGAAAAAGCTGGTGGCGCTCTCTGTTGGTGGGATACCCCAACCAGTTGAGCTTCATCGCTTGGAGGAGAGCTTTCTCATTTCCTCTGTACTGTTGTATGGTTTCGCATTGAAGTTATACATCGCTAGAACTAGAACGGCGATACGATTGTTTAAATACTAAACTCCAACCGAAACCACAAGCACCTGAAGCAAGTGAGATTTGAGTAATGGTCGTTGGTGTTGATACCCACGTATCTGACCACACGACCATTCATAGAGATTATTGCTCAGAAAGTTAGAAGGCTATATAGGTCATGATTAGATGAAACTTGTCGAAACACATTGCAAGAATAGGATAGCAATATAATGATGAGTTGTAATGCGCCATATATTGATCAAACCAATGAAGCTGTGGGGCTTTCATTTTTATCTATGGATATTCAATTTTCCAGTCGTTTAAGCTTAATCTGTGGCGCTTGGGATGGGTCCTGGCCAATTATGGTGGTAGAGTTAGCACATATTTTTTATTGAAAAAAATATTGATAGGATTTTTAAAATTCTAATTTTCCTACGATATGTTATAAAACATTATTATGAACCTATGAGATAGTTTTCATTCCAATCTAACAAGTAATTCAAAAGATATACGCTGTTAACCACGAAAAACATAATTGATCCATACAAAATGTATGGCCTACCCGGGTAGGCGGTTGTACGATTACGTAAAGTTTTTTGGTCGTACACAAGACGGTTTAACAAGGGTCAAACAAACGATCGTTAAATTATTTTGTAAAAACCAGATTAGCGACATTGCAAAATGAAGAAGAATTATTCGTTGTATGATTTTTTTTGAAAAAAATATTATATTATTTCTAGCTCACAAAATTTCATATAAAAACCAACATCGTGTAAAAAGTCATGAGATGAAGAAGATGCAAAAGGTTTACGAAACGGCTAACATATAAACATATACAGGCGGTCCCCGAGATACACGGTTAATGGGGACCGAAAACGGCCGCAAAATACCGCGTATCTCGAATTTCCGCGTAAGTCGAATCTCGTGATTTCCAGCTAAAATTTCACAAATTTTCGTGTAATTTTGCAAGTAGGGGGCGGTTTTAGTCACTTTATGAGTTATTTGATATGATTCTGACTGAATATAACAGTTTTAAACTTTTTGAAATAGTTTTTAACATTCGATCGAAATGGAAATTATTTGGCAATATACAATTGATGTGTCAAATCAGTACAATTTGCTCAAAGAACTGTCAAATTTAGAAAACCGCGTATCTCCGAATCCGCGTATAAGAGGTACCGTGTATCTCGGGGACCGCCTGTATTTTAATAAATATGTTGTGGACAGACCGCTGCCTCTTCCTGAGGGCTCACTGTTGACAGCAGGGCTGTCATCCTGTGACGTCCTCAGTGAGGATCGCGGCGCGAGCAGGACCGGTCGTCCTCTCCCCGCATTGCGTGTGTGTATGCGTTATTATTTATTACGTGTTATTGTATAACGATCCCAAAGAGTAGTGATAAAATATACATATTCTGTTTGTGCCGTACACACCGTCTCATGTTTAATTTGTGCGGACACAACAAAATACAAAGTGGTGATATGAATCGGCGCGTGGCCACGGAGGTGACAAAATGTTGAAAAAATTTCAAGTTTGTCCAAATTGCTTGTCAACTGCAAAAATGAGCTTTTCTCGTGGCCGCACCAAAAATATACACAAAAACGACAAAAGGCTCAAACATCTTAATATCATCGATATGTTGTTTAAGAAGTACTAAATAGATGCATACATCAATTAGAAACATGCATTTTAGCATTATTATCAAAGCAATGGGTCACAACTGCGCCAAATAGCTGTTTGTTTACGCTTTTTCGCGAACGTCAAATGTTGTCACTTTTTATCAACTTTTGTCAACTTTTTTTCCTGGCTGCTAGGTTACGAAATTTTGACAAAGCTTAAAAAATGACACAAGCTCCCTTTTAAAAAAAATCAGCATTTTGTCACCCGCGTGGCTTTGCTCCTATTAACTTCTTGTACAGGTGCGGCTCCGTGTTACGTTCCATGGGGAGCAAGGTGGATTTAAAAATATCAGGTGGTGGACTCTAGTGCATTTTGACAATTCGTCACTTGACGTAAGGTCAATCCCCAGGATTCAAACTTTGTTTACATTTATTAAATTTGTTCATATAATTTATCTACCCAATTTTTTCGATTAAATATTCTTTAAAAATATATTTTGGACTTTGCGAGTTCTTATTAAACATTAGAACATGGATTAAAATGTGTTATTTTGTTTTGTTCTGTGAATTTTTTCAATAATTCATTGTGTTTTCGACATTTTTGGAGATAAAAATTAAGAAAACCATTATTTTTTCAATTTTCACATTGATTCCTTATTATCGACGAGACGCATGGACAATTTACGTGAGATTAGAACTCATACTCACATGATTTTAAATTTCGTGCATACACAAATCATCAAATCTTTTGTTAATATATCTCATTTTTTCGATAAAACCAATAGACACACACAAATGCACATAATAACAAAGAAATCTGTTCTATTTGCTAAGCTTTGTGTGCGGAAACCAATGGTTCACGGTTCAAAAATGACGTAAAGTCCCTCAACTATGGCGACCCCCCAAAGGCCCTAATCCACCACCTGATATTTTAAATCCACCTTGATGGGGAGCTCGAATGCCTCCCAATATGACGTCATCGATGGAATGTGCCACTGCAGCAAAACGCCAAAGCACTCCACAAAATTCTATCGATGTGCGTCGATCGATTAAACAAACCAGAAGCTGGTTCCTGAAATTGAGTAAACATTTGAGTGAAAAATGGACCATTAGGTAAATAAATTGTTGCTGAAAGTAATCTGATAACAATGTCCGGATTGGAAACTGCAAGTAAGTATCTATATCAATTCTTACACAAGGAGTTTGCATATGCGGTTGTTTACATTCGTTTCAAATCGACATTTTTTCTTTCTTTTTGAAGTGTTGTTTTTTGTGAACAGCCACAAAGATGCAGCCATTTCTTGCATTATTGGTTCTTAATCCATGATGTAAAACGAATTTTTAATTTCATGGTCTGTAATTCAACGTTAACCCAGAAGTTGCATGAAATTCACCCCGAGCCATGGCCAGGTGTCTGTAATGTAACAATCATCATCCATTGAACCACATTGTGCAACCACAAGCAATGTAATAAAAAGATCAACGGAGGACGAATATGCCTCAAAACGCTTCTCGTTTGCGAAATGTGTCTTTAAAGGATCAATTTTCGGACCAGAAGTACCTTTGTGGGAAGCAATCTGCGGCAACCACTTCAGGCAAGAGTTGGTTCAGCTGTTGTTCATTTCGGAGGCGCACTTTCTCCTTCAAAGAATGGTAAAAGGACAGACAAATAGGGACAGGATCATGGCAGGGTCCTTTAGGCTGCTTCATGGCAAGCAATCGGAAGAAGTCATTATGGGAATTAATTGATGTGTAAATAGTGGAAACATAATCCCGGGCTACGAGAGTGTGTTTGAGTAGGCCATGGTGAGCTTCTGGAGATTTCCGTTGGTCCAGAAGGCACACGAAGGTTTTGCTTGTTTGCTGTTTGTGACTGAAGACATTGATCGAAGCAAAGGAATCAGTGAAATTTTTAACAGAGCTTAATTTGTGTTCTTCAGTGTCAGGAGACGGTAACCAATAGTCGGAAAAGGGTGCTAAGGCAATCACTTAATTTAAAAATCAGTAAGTAAATTAATTCCCACACTTCAATTTGTCACCTCACTCAGCATCACGGTGTATTTTGTTAATACCAGCAACTACCGGCGGCAATGTACAATGTGTCACAAAATGAGAAACACACCCCGAAGGCTGTACGCCACCGTCACCTCGTCTGATCCGGAATCAGTAAGCTCTTTAACGCCAAATCAAAGTGACAAAAACAAACCCACACAGGGACCAGCTAATCGTGACCATCCATGCACGTGGCCTACTTCTCCTTGGTGTTGTGGTCGTCACGTAAGTTGAGCAAAGTACTTTTGCATTTTCCTCTTGTCAGTTGATGGTGTTAGAAAAGGGTGAGTGGTTTGGATGTGATGGAAATGAAGATTGTGATTTTACGATAAGCATCTCTGTCCTAGCAAATTTCCGGAGGCATATTTCACATCTATATAGATTTCACAAAGTATTTATTACTTCTTGTAGTTTACGTATGTATGCGATGCCATAAAAAATGAAGTCATTATTATCAGAAATGGTCTACTTAGGACAAATCAGCCTTAAAATGTCAATATTTATTAATATATTAGTGCACATAACAATGAGTTGGCCTCTTTTGCGTGGAATTGTTTGGAGCTTAACTCTCAATATTGTCATTACACCATTTTAGGAGATGAGGATGGTTTGCTTCCTGGCTCCATTAATTATTTTACGTGCAAAACTCAGCTATTTCGATCTAGGGAGAACCACACCAATCAAAAGGGCATGAAAAAGGGCCGCTAACCCTGGCAATGGTTTCAATTACAATGTTCAACGTTCGATTCCCCTAGTATTCCCCGGTCAAAGTTACAGCATAATTGAGTGTAATGATGATAACGAAGGGTTTGATGTTTGACGAATGCGCCGAGGATTATATGCCACGCCCGAATGGATTTAAGCACGTTCGACATGGTTTACCGTCGTGTCTCTGTAGCTCCGTATTCTGAATCGCCATGACTATTTTCGGAGCATATTAAAATCATCATCCAACCGTCGCATCACAAATCATTTTGTCACGAGATTCGTTATGCCATTTTCATGATTCAAACGTGTTTCAAACAAGCATATATTCTGCAAATGGTGCAGAGCTGGTAAGAGGAAATGTGGAATGATGGGAGATACGGTGTAGGATCAAAGATGGAAGAAATGGTTCAGCAAGTTATTCGAATTATTCTTTCAAAACCAGAGTGTCTTGATAGAGAAGAATGCGTCTTTTTGGAAAATGCTTATAATAATTCGAACTTTACTTGTGAAAAGGGCTGAATGTGATGAAAAAAATCCCCGATAAAATATTTCCATATTGTGTGCAAATCGATAAAACATTGGATGAAGCAAGCAAGCAGAAAAAATAACCATTAACTGCATAAAAAACGACTTTTCTAGAAACACCCACTTTCGGTTTCATATTACCTTCAGATTTTTTTGTCCTAAAAAACATTTCCGATGTGGATCGTTTTGCATGCATAATTTGGGAAATATGGAAAAATAACAACGTACTTTTTTGTGCGATGCAAACTGCGTGGAATAAAAAAAGTCCGTCATAGCTGAAGGCAAAAACCATTTCCAAAAATAATCCGTCGTTGATTTGCTTCTACTGCCAAAGAGCCTTTTTTCGTACCATGGCCACGGTATAAGCCACAAGCACTAAAATGTGTTGAAAGCGCCTGAGATGTAAATCCTTTTTAAATCCTGAAAATAGAAAGCATCTCGAATGCTGCCACCGCCGTGACTTGAAGCAGCGATGGGAAAGAGCATGTCAAGATTCGCTTCTCAATCTCCGTAACTATTGGCATTGTATTCTCCTGTGCAAACATATTAAAGGTAATTTCGTTGCAGGACAATCTGCCTCTTCAAAATGTTTACTTAACAATCAGCGGAACCACGCTGGGCAAGGAGTAGTCTTTACAGAGTGGTTCTAACAAAACCTTCTTCAGGGACTGTGGGGCGTTGTGGAATGGAGCAACAACGTCCCCTTTGGTTTGGGGTGACATCAGTTGTTTGCGTAGGTAATTTAGTGAGGGAATGTAAAGTGACTTTGTTCAATAGTGTCACTTAAACAAGAAAAACATTCATTTTTGTCTTTCGTCATTTTCAGAGCGTCCGACAATTTAATATTCCATATGAAACCATTATTAAGATGACTCAGAAGCATGTCTGTGAATATATACACACTTTATTTAACTGTACACTTCCTCTGAATGCTGTTCCCAAGGTCCTTGAAAGAGAACAGGTCGAAGCGTTTAGAGTAAAATGACAGAAAGCCATGGGAAAATTTTGACAGTTAAAGTGAACATTGTTTATGTTTAGCGATGGACGTTGCTATGGAGCGAAAGGAAGTTTTGTTCAGCATTTTGCACTCATTTCCTTTTAGAATATTATAAGAAATAGAATCTAATTAGAATATTACATGGCTGATTGAATCCATGGATCTCATTTATCATTCGTCGCCGGGTTATAAGTAAAGGACGGTATGCATATTGTATCAGTGTGTGTCGATTGGATGTTTCATTTTACTCTCAGTGTTTCATTGAAAGTAAATAGGACTTCTTTTACCCAGATGGAACATGTTAAACTTTTCGTTTTCCCAGCAGGACCGTTGAAAACGGTAGTGGTTTGTGGTCACGGAATGGCAAACAATCAAAAAGATTATCAACGTTTCTGAACACAGAGTAGACTGCAATTACGCCTCCTTAATTCTCTAGAAGTGATTGATTTAATCACAGACTTCATAGACCACAAGAAATTTAATCAATATAATCTTCCTAATAGTAAATTCGTCCACTTTTCCGCGTTAACTATTAGCCGTTTGTTTGTAAACACTTTTTCATGAAACTGTCAAAAGCGAGCTGAAAATGGCAACCTAGCAACGGGCTTTGCATCGACCTGTTCTCCTTAATAGATCTTGGCTGTTCCAAAGACACTCACAATAACATTTGCTCAAACACGTTTCTATTTACACTCTGCAAATCAACATTAACACTTGTTGCTCCGTCGCTCCGTCACTGTTCCACTTAGCAACACGTAGTTTCGACCCTAGTTACAGCAAAGGAAGCTGCGTTCAACTGATGATGGCCAACGGTGCGTTCCCGTTCGTGACACTTTCGATGTTTAACCAGTGCATTGGATTGGACGAAGGTTTTGGAGCAATCGGGACACTTGTGCGGCCGCAGTCCACTGTGAATGAGCGTGTGGCGCAGCAGGTCATACCGCTCCTTGAAGGCCTTCGAGCAAACGGCACATTCATGGGGCCGCTCGTTACTGTGCGTCTTGCGATGGCGTACGATCACGTGCTTTTCGGTAAAAGCTTTTCCACACTGGTCACACTCGTAGGGTCGTTCATTCGCGTGACTAAGCACGTGTGTCTTGAGGGCATGCAGCCGAACGAACTGCTTTCCACAGAGGCTGCAGCTGTGTGGCCGATCCGACCGATGCAGCAGTCGATGGCTCGAGAGAGCGCTGGGTTGCGTGAAGGCTCGTCCACACGTCTCACACCGTAGACTGGGTCCTCTTTGGTCGTGCAGCTTCTTGTGGGCGGACAGTGTGGAGGAAAGTCGGAACGCCTTGGGACAGATGGCACACCGGAAAGGCCTTTCGTCCCTCGGCTGGAGGTTGTTGTTGTCAGTGTGGAGTTGTTTGTCACGCAGACTAGAATCCCTGGAGCAGTTGTCTGGAGGTGAAATGGGAACGGCAGCCTTTTGCAAGGTGTCGCTGGATTCTCCGAACATGTCGCGTTCTACTTCCATCTCCTGAAGGGTAAAAAGGAATTGAAATGATAAACAGATCGGTGATTGAAGTAGTAAATATGATAAGAAAAGGTTGCATACCTCTAAACAGGACATTGTGTCGAACAACTGGTGGGAATCACGAAGCTCCAACGCTGGAGATCTGAAACACAAACAATATTATTCACAACAACTGTATAACTGTGTCTGTAATCAAATGCCGTCGGGAAATGGAGTGATTGGAATGAATCTCTATTGGAATATATCTTTAGCATGCAGAATATCTAAACTCAAACGCAAACAAATAGCAAATGTAGCAAACTAACCCGTCAGCATGGAGGAGACTCTCATTAAGTGCGATGGAATCTCATCTCAGTTTGCACAGCTGTGAGAGCCATCCAGTTTGCTTCTGTTTCAGTCCTTTTTCCGTACCCTCCGAAGAGAACAGAGCACTGATTGGTCCATCGTCTGGCAACGCCCCTTTGGAAAAATGTCCTTCGAGGGAGAGTCGATTGTAGAAGAGCAGACACTGAGCGATTTGAACATGGTTGAAGAGTTTTCCAATAAATGTGGAGTGCATAATAATAATGTGTGAATTGAGCATACACCTTTGCCGAAGTGAACACTCTTCTAACCTTTTGGATTGTTTATGGAAATAATTGAGTAAATAATAACTCATTGAAATGCTGCCAACTATTATCGGTTCTCGTCTGCGACTGGCATTGGACGATTAGGAATAATTTATTTGCCTGGTTGTGCGGAGGATTGTAAAGCATGCAAGGCCACAATTATTCGCCATTGATTAGTAAAACATATTCCAACACAAATGGAATCGGTAGATGATACAGTGGAGCGCCGTTTATCCGGGCTTCTCGGGACTTCCCAAGTGACATTTGCTCGAAATTGTTTTCCCGTATCTGCTCGGTAGTACTCGATACGCTTGAAATTTTGGATTAGTATGTGATCAAGTGTGTTGAAAGCGCCAAGATTTGGTGCGTTCATAAATTAGACGTTCCTCTATCGATGGACGATGCCGTCGAGGTCATTTTTCATTCAAAGCTATGGTTTTTTGATGAAAAACAAAAGCTAATTTTGTGTGACGTTATTTTATATAAAAAAAGATATTATTTTAGTATAAAATGGGAACTTGGCCAACTAAAACGATAGGAAACATCTACATGTAGAAGAAAGTAACGAAAAAGCCGCATCACAGTTGATTTTAAACGACTTTTTCTGAATTCCCTTAAACTGGTGCAGTTTAAGGGAAGTTTAAGGCTCCAGTTTAAGGGAATTTGCTCGAATTCCCGATTATTCGTGCTCGAAAATGTCAATTGGGTTGGCTTCGCCCGGATAAGCGAATAACACGGATAATGAGTCAAATCATATATTTTATCACCAATTCCTGGTTATTTTTTGGAAATTTTTCTTATTTTTTGATAAAATAACCCAGTTTTTATTAGCTTCATGTTTTTCGAAAGAGAATTTTTAAAATTTGCCATGAATTATAGTGTTTTTTGTTATGACAATGTGCTCTTATAACCGCTTTTTCAAATATCCTCCTCATAACCCAATGTCACTTTTGTATTGAACTGTCATTTCTCAACAGCACGGATAAACGGAAAGCCGGATAAAAGGTACCCGGATAAACGGCGCTCCACTGTATTTATTTAGCACAAAACTTTCCGTCACGGAGCATTTCCCGATTCATAAAGGGTCATGCAAATAGGTCTGATTGGGGAGTTGTCCCTACAGATGGATGCAGAGGTTCATAAATCATGTAGTATGCCGCAACTCCATCGTAAATTCGCGTATTTTCCATTCGTTCAACTGTCTGCCGAGTAGCGAGGCCGTCTTTTTCACGGATTCTTCCGGACTGTGCCTATGCAAATAGCGTTAATTAGCAGCGAGTTATTGTTGTCTTGGGTTCTCGTTAAATATGCTGAGGGTTTCCGCTGAAAAAACACGTCTGGCACCGATGGGGAGAATGTTTTTTGCTGCTCCAATATCTTTTAATGTACCGAATCACGTTTGTTTGAGTTTTTGGAAAATTTCGTTAAAGGTAAAGAAGGATTTTTCTTGCAACAAGTATCTTGCAGAAGCCTTATGAAGTAATAAATGCAAACTCCTTCTTTGAGTAATTATAGCGTTGATTTCCTGCAAATAAAATCGTTTTTATAAATCGCGTTGGAGGTTTATACGGCTTCAGAATGCCTTGTGAATATGGAAAAATGGGAAAATTTTGGACCTGATTTTCCTTAAATAAATAAGTAATATGAAAATAAAGTTCTATTTTCTCCCAATCAAACATCTCAAAATCAAACAAATTTCAAATAACAAACGACCGATGCATCAATTTCCGTTCCCCATTTCATTCCGGATGATTATAAATGTATGAAACAATGAAACTTTGCCCCGCTTTTCGGATTGTTTATAGTTTCCCAATCATTTGGTCGCTCATCGGCTGACTTCAGGTCGAGATTGAGGGAAGGAAAGCTGCACAAAAGTTGATGCTGTAGCTTGGTGTTGGTGAAGTTGTGTGTTCCAGCAAGCAAACACAAGAGGATGAGAACGTTTCTACGACTCTGTGGATTGAATGTTTCATAAGACTAAACAACGTGACCAATACAGCAAGGATAAGGAGATAAGGATAAAGGGAGGTTCGGACTAGAAAGTTTTCGTCACACGTGTGTTTGCAGAAAGTGTGAGCGTGAAGCCTTTCTGTAAGGAAACCTCTTTTGAGGAACAGATTTCTTACCCTTTGAGGTTTACTTTTAAGTCTTTTCAATAGTAATGAATAAATTAGAGAAGAATCAATTTATATTTTCTATTTTTTACAACATAGCACACAGTCATGCATGTTTATGGATTCATTTGTTATGTTTCTCCATGATAACTGCGGCGAAATAATCCACTATTTTTCATTTCAGAACACTCCATTACGTATTCATATCCGCAAATGAAGCCAATCATGTTCAGTTATAATTTATGTTCGTTGCACACGCTTTCGCAGTAAAAAGTATTTTTCCCGACACACTTTTTTCACCTGAATTGAAAGAGGAGGTTGGCGTATGGGGGACGTTCATATCATATCCCATCCTGATCGGATTGTTGGGATCGTTGAATGGGATGCTGTATATTGTGTTGACTTTAAGGAAGCCGTCCAGTATCGACCGAATGATAAAATCAGGAACCATGTCAACAACCGAAAAGCGAACGACAAAAGCTTCCTCCACACATCACAACTACCAGTACAAAGTACAAAGATCCCAGGAACTCATTCATCGTCTGCTAATCCACACCAGGGTTGGTACGTTTAGCAAACAAATAGTTTTCATCAGAAAGCTAATTGAGGAAAGGATTCGTTTCGTTTGTCGCTGTGAGTATTTATCAACCTTAAATCGTGCGAATGTAATTTCTTAATCCTTGGTAACGACAAAACGCTTGTTTCCACGTAGATTAGGCAGTGTTGGTGTACTTACATGCATTTAGAAAGCTTCCAGGATGAAGATGAATGGATCATTGGTGTGTTGTGGCATTCTGAAGATTCGTCCTCAGCCTGTGGAAGTGTTGTGATGAAGCTCGATTCCCTCAGCAGGATTGATTGAATGCCAATGTCTAGCTCCTGGTTCTCGGGGAGGAAATTAAAGCTGAAAAGGACCGGAAATAAAAAAAAAGAGAGATTTAAGCGCTGGACGGTTGTGAATCTACCAAAAGATCTTATTTTCAGGTTCAATTAGAAATCAATACATAAATTGACTGCATGTCAACGATCCGTAAAAATGTGATCTGTTCGTCATGGAATACATCGGCAAGAATGTTCATTAGGGTCGAGGAATTACAAAGAAAATAAGTCGTCGAGGGCTTAAAGGCCAATTAGTTGATTAAAAACAATAAAAGGGAAACCAAAAACTAATCTACTTACATGTCAACGATGTCCCAATCCATTTTAAGTTGTTACTTCCGCTCCGGGATGATAGGAACAGGATGTTTCCAATACCGGAGAGTTGAAGGGAATAATACACGCGACAGAGATACGTTTTTGCAAGGTGCAAATATCCGGGATGAACATTAAAATGTTCTTCCGGTTTCAATCTAATGAGGAATGTTTGATTCACTACTTGACAAAAAAGCTATATTCTGCTTGATTCAAAGATTCGATGTTCACAATACACTTCTCCGCCATGTCGTCAATTGTCCTTTCTTTATCACTTGCCTAGCTACTATGATGCACAGAATACGATTCTTGGCCTTCACTGACAGGTTCACGTTACGATGGCAACGGGTCCAACTGATGTCAACTCCCCAATCACACCAATTCCATTCGACAGTTCGCGCAAAAGTGAGGCTGGAACAGTTTGACGCCATCGAAGTAGCTCCTTTCCTGGATGGTCCGGTTAAAGGGAAATCCTTCCACGTACCCTAGTCATCTCCCTACGCCACGAGGATGGCGTTGCACAAAGTAGAAAATCCGGATCGAAGGCAGCAAGGTAAACAAATCAAGCATTAGATGTGCGACGGTACCGCTGAAGCTAGAAAAAGGACGATGGAAAACAGCTGAAAGAGAAGGGATCATTCTGGCGTGCCCTTCCACCATACCCCGTCTGTTGGTAAGGCAGGACACACGACACTGATCTGCACATAATCCGTGGACCTGCTGGGACCTTGTCGGAGCGAATTGCGGAACAATGGAAAAGAGTGAGTAAGGGAGGAAAAATGGAAAATTGGAAATAGGAGATCTCATTTCTCACAATATTTTGACTCTTTCTCTCATATCTTTGGTCTCTTTCAGGCTCTCTGGCCAGTTTCGGATCATTTCATGAAGACACGCGCGCGCTGCACATAAGCGATTATTTATTTTCCAAATCAGATTTACAATTCTACGGGAGGACAAGGTGTTTGGTGTGGCGGAACTGGACTCGTTTGTAATGGTTGTCATTTATGTGAACATGGAGCTCTTCCTATGTACTACCAATGAAATATAATGTGCTGCCGAACTCCTACGCGCTTGTTATCTTCAGGTGAGCTTCACGAAGGTCGACGGAGAAGGTGAGAACGATTACTGATCTACGGAAATTAGAAGGATTATGTATTTATCTCTTCTGTTCGAACAAAATGGCTCCATAAATAGTGTTGGAGCAGCATGGAGACACGGGTAAGCGTCCTTCTCCTTCTTCCTTGTGTGTCACGGGGAAGAGATTTCCTTGGACCTCTCTATTTGGCGTTCTTTCTAGAGGAATCTGGGGCACCAGAGAGGTCTTCGTTGTTCAGGACAGTGAAAGAATAGGAGATAATTGTAGAAGAGAGATGTCGAATGAAAGAGATAACGTACCGCGCACGCGAAAAGGAAGCGCATCCTGTTCCGTTTGCCGTGACGTCAGTGCCATGCGCAATTGCTAATTGACAAGGACATACGGGAACCAGTACATGATGAGACAACGAAGCGAAATGGAGGAGATCACGTTTATCGGAAAAGCGATTGGCCAAATAATGCCAAGGAAAACACTCTAATCTCTGATTTTCCGATCTTCCTTCCCGGGGGTCTCAGCACAGGAGGGGAACATGCACATACGGAACCTTGGGAGAGGACTTATGGTTGGTTTGAGAGGGACGAGACTGACGGTAGTTTATAGTATATGGCAAAACCTTATTAACCGATTAGTGAGCTATCGGGCAGAGGGTCCAATGGCTCTCTATTTGTCGTTCCTTCTAGAGGAATCTGGGGCACTAGAGAGGTATTCGTGCTAAAGGACAGTGAAAGAATAGGAGATACTTGTAGAAGAGAGATGTCAATTGAAAGAGATAACGTACCGCGCACGCGAAAAGGAAGCGCATCCTGTTCCGTTTGCCGTGACGTCAGTGCCATGCGCAATTGCTAATTGACAAGGACATACGGGAACCAGTACATGATGGGACAATGAAGCGAAATGGAGGAGATCACGTTTATCGGAAAAGCGATTGGCCAAATAATGCCAAGGAAAACACGCTAATCTCTGATTTACCGATCTTCTTTCCCGGGGGTCTCAGCACAAGAAGGGAACTTGCACATACAGAACCTTGGGAGAGGACTCATGGTTGGTTTGAGAGGGACGAGACTGGCGGTAGAAGGTAGTTTATGTATTTGGCAAAACCTTATTAACCGATTAGTGAGCTATCGAGCAGAGGATCTAATGGCGGAGGTGTAATAAATCGCTTCAACTGATCTCATATATTGAGCGATTGTGTGTGGGTATTGATCGATTGTATTGGTGGTGTACGAATATTCATGTAAAAAATCACTCATCCGACGTGTTTTGGAGCTTCCTTTGCTATCCTCGTGGAAATATTCAATCAACGGCAAATAGCAAACACAATCCGCCCTGCAAAGCCGGCATGGTACCGTGAAAGATTAAGACAAACATCGACATGAGCTGGTTTTGAGCGTGTTTTAGTAACGCCGGATGAGGCAGCCGTATCGTCTGGTTGTGCAATTTGGCCGCAAGCCACATTCCACCGTAACGAATGACGGTTCTCTCATCCTTCCGTCGATGTGGTTCGGGTCCGCGTGAGAGTCTGTGTGCTTTTGGTTGTACAAGGATGAAGAAAAACAACAGTTTATAATTAAATTTAAACTGCCTCGCAGTTGTTTTTCTATCGCCAATCGGTGCCGAGGGAGCGCAATAGAACAAAATCCTCCCAGAAAAGAGCTGGAATTGATGTAACATGGTCGGTTTGGGCAAAAAAGGGTGTTTCGTTATGTGTTGTGCATCATGGAATATATGGAGAGAAATCCTTTAAAACGACGCAATCTCGCTAAGAATCGGCATGTTTACAATTAATTTGGGAAGTGGATTCCTGCTCGAGAGTGAATTAAATGGATGTGACGCCATGGATTTGTTGGCAGAATTGTTCGATGTCATAAATCACTGTAGAAATTAATATTTGAATTGTGCAACAGTCAAATCATAAACCAATACTCAGAAAGCATTCCCAACAACGTCGATGCAGTGTATGGAGCTCAGCCAAAGGATTCAATTACCCTAATGACTCATGAACATAATCAATAATCATTCACCTGTACCGCGGATTGGCCTTCGGGTTGGGCCACGTTCATCGTTTGTTGAAACGGCTAAAGTTATTATGGAATGATGTGTTGATTTATTGATATTTCCATTTCGTTTTCCAAGCACATGCTCTCATGCGAAACATGCTTCATTTGCGTATGTTCTGGTTGCATTTTGCGTACGATGATGGAACAGTTTCGATTTGTTTAACGTGACCGATCTTTGAGCTAGAGCAAAAGACTGAATCTTATCATCTAACAATGGATGTTAAGCTTTGTCTAAACCTCACAAATACAAAGAGAACAATTGATGCAAGTTTCCGTGGTGTAGTGGTTATCACATCCGCCTAACACGCGGAAGGCCCCCGGTCCAATCCCGGGCGGAAACATTTTTATCATCCAATCCCATCCGTTGCTCTAAATAAATCCTACTTTTACTGAACAGATCTTCACTAAACTTGTAGTATTCATTGATAATGATGGTAGAGGACAGAGGCATAACATTTTGGATATATTTTTAACCACCATGCACCACATTCACCATGCTTACCTTTGATCTTGTTTCTCTACATTGCTTTGGTTCACCCCACCCTGGAATGGAGATTCGATCGTATTGTTCCATACGCTTCGCTCTGTTTCTTTGGCGTACTTTCTCTTCAGTTGGCCAGTCGATGCTTTCCCCACTGCATGGCCAGTAAAGCCATCGATTTGGATCGAAAGTTGTGCGGTTCGTGTGAAAAACCTTCCAATTACCGTCTGTAGCCGTGATCGTCTAGTGGTTAGGACCCTACGTTGTGGCCGTAGTAACCCAGGTTCGAATCCTGGTCACGGCAGTGTCACAGTGGAAGAAAATGAGTAAGATGGATACTTTACTGATTAATATCCTCTTCCCAAGGGCACTGTCACGGAAGACGGTGGTGAGAATTAACTTTTTATCATATACCAAGCCAATTCCTAGTTATCCCCAATCCCTAATACAACAAATGCTATCGCTTTTCTGCTACCACCCAATAAATGATCACTCTGGCTGTTCAAGACAATCAGGATACTCCGATAAAGATATACTTCCATCCATCATCACATTAACGATTAAAGAGGTATCCGAGTCAATATAGCAAAGAGTTCTGCTCCTTATCCCGAAAAGCTTTCAATTTCCCACGTGAAATTCGTGGAACGTGATCCTAGAGTGATATTTCGTTTAGATAACAGGAACTGTTTAAGGGAAGCGATTCTTCATTTCACATCGTGTGAGATCATTTATTTGATTTATTTCGCTAGTGCATCTATGAAAGGTTGAAGTTTCAGAAGGAATAGCAGTACTCAGTAAATGTTAAGTTGTTATTTATCAAAAAGAAAAATTCAGTTTATTAGCATCATATCGAATTCATGGGCATATTGAACGAACATAAAATGTGTCAAAATTCGCGCTAACGATATACGTAAGGAGATTAACTCAGTTGTACTCAGAACCTCACAAATTTTTCTGGGAGCATTAGTTATGGTTTGCAGTGTTTCCAATACTCTGCATTTTCAGATGTTTGGGCGTACAGTATTCGAAGACACCAAGAAAACGCTATCTGACTAATGCAAACTTCATTTGCAGGATACAGTTCTGGTGTTTCATTCAGAAAATGCCGTAGCTGCGACATGAGTTTGCGCACTTTCTTAAAATCATGAGAACTGAACATCCGATTGTAGTAAAAATGTTTTGCCATGTCTTCAGGATTGGTAAAATAACTACCTTCCAGAAGAACTTTTAAAGTAGGATAATTTAACGTACATGCTTCACACGTGCATCGGAAGCTGTACGTGAGGGCCAACATGTATTGTCTCATTGCTAAATCATGCGATTTGTGATCCGTTCTGAAACAAATGAAATTATTAGTCTGATGAATATTGTCAATTTCTTCTATTGATTTCACTTACTCATAGCTATCGAACAGTTGACTTCCTTCGAGAACTGGACGGATGATAAAAACGGCACAACGCCCATCGCGCAAAGTGATGCGTTGCACGTTGGGAGCACAGGAATGGTTCAGCATGCTAATCAATGGGTAGCAACCCACTGCAAATGATTCAGCCACGTATTCCTTCACCTTGTACGCATTAAAGGACAACAATTTTCTGTTACAATTCACGATTTGCATATATCGCAGGATCAAATCTTGTAAAAACTTGTTTGTCGCTGGGTTTGCTTCACACACCGGTCCCAGCTCTGTTCTTTCCAGAACAAGGGTATGTAGGATGGTAGCATTGAAGATGAACATTGCAACAAACATGCTGTGTCGCCGTTCTTGATTAGTGGTTAACACGTGCACCGTGTTGAAAATGTCCTGTTGCGTTGCTTTATTCCAATCCATCGTAAACCCGTTAACATTGGATTCATCCAGTGCGTCGAGATGATCCTTCAATGCCTCTGGATTATTATCGAAGGTGGCGATCGCAATGGCTATCATGCGAATAGCAATCAAGGGCACTGTTTCGAAAACTTCCCACAAGTCTCGTAAAAGCCCGCACTCATATCGATGATAGTTGTTGTACGCTTTACTCAGACATTCCTCCGAACAGTACATGGCCATTGTACATCCTTCGCATGGAATCAATGTGAATGGTCGTTCCTCATGGCAGAAATCACATCGAACATATCGGAACGAATCCTTCAGCACGGTAACGAACGGCCTTTCAATCATCACGACATCGCCTACCTTCAGCTTACGAGTGGTCACCACATGTCGTCCATATTCTTCGTTTTTGCGCAGTTCCAGACAGTTGGCAATTTGCGGCGCATTCTCTTTGGACGGATAGCTTAGCTCGGGCTCTTCCACCACATCCGGAGAAACCTTGCTCGATGAAGCATTCTTGTTCCGAGCCTTTGCCAAAGCATTTTTGGCATCTTTTTCGCGTTGATTCAACTTTTCTCCAGAATAGTTTGACTCACGAGCAAGCCGAATGTTCTCCAGACATTCTTCAAAGCGTTGCATCTTCAGACAAATGTTTGAACGATTTGCATAGGCCAATGCCCTTTCCGTCGATCCTTTTTCGGAAAAGGCGATGCTCTCATTGTACAGCTTGATGGCCTCGATGTAGCGTTTCACGTTCGGGTGAAACATTTTTTTTTCCTTGGGACCGTAGCTGAGCCGCATTTTGTCATGTTGCCGTTTTATACGTAAAGAATATCGATTTCATTATAAAATAACGTCACACCAAATTTGCTATTGTTTTTCATCAAAAATCAAAGCTACGAATGTAAAATAAGCTCGACGACTTCGTCGATCGATAGAAAAAAAGTCTATTTTACGAACACACCAAATCTTAGCGCTTTTAACACACTTCATCACACACAAATCCACAATTTCAGGCGTATCGAGAACTAATCGAGCAAATATGGAAATACAATTTCGAGTAAATGTCACTGGGGAAGCGATTGTTAAATTATTTTTCTTACAAAAATGTAGAATAGAAGTAAACAGATTAGTGATATTAAAAAAAGAAGATGAATGAATCGTTCTATGAAATCTTTGCATTAATCTTCACCATTTCTAGCTCATAAAATTTCATACACAAATCATGATACAGGGGCACTTTCCGTTTTAAGTTCGTAGGCTGAAATTTCAGCCTGTCATTGCATTGTATAGCAATTTTCGAGCAGCTATCTAAGTCGGTATAATATACAGCTGGGCTTATCCCAAGGTGTATGAATTTAGAAGGCTGATTTTTATTACTTCTGTTTCTGAATGAAGATTTTAAGAGTTTTTTGTTTATTCGTCAAGCCTCCAGAAAGCTTGTTTGAACAAAAGTGTTCACCCGTACTGTCAAAAAGTTATGTTCAAATTTGGTTAAAAAAAACATGATATGAGACCACCTGGTAAACATACACTTTGATTCAAGATTGTACAATCTGATCTCTTTAATCCACAATGGGATAAATGAAAACACGATCTTGTTTCGACATTTTTTAATTCTAGCTTTGAGGCTTGAGTAATTTAGACTGGAAATTGCAATTAAAACTCATGTGTTTGTATGGAGAACCCAGCTTTTGACCGCGAGGCCACATGAGCTGAAATATACAGAGAAATGAACTATTTGACAGGCGAAATATCTGACGGATAAAGCATCACAGTCAAGGTGTGTTTATTAAGGAGGTGAATTGTTAGCGCGTTTTCCGGGCGCCATCATTGAGTATTGTTATGTCAAATCGCATACAATTTTCTATACCCCCCTCCAGCCCTCCCCGATTTTAATACCGGTGCCTCCAGTATTGTTATGTCAAGTCGTGAAATGTCAATTTGCTCTGAAGCACTTCACCTCCTAATATCCATACACCTTGATCACAGTAACCAGCTGATGTGCAATGTAAACAAATAACGTGGACAAAATCGTAATAAAATCTATTAAATAACTTCAATATCGAGTACTTCGTCAATTGTCAGTCTACAGTTCAGAATTTCTTCCAATTAGGGAATGTTCTGCACACTTAAAAATATTTCACGACCTCGGTTAAAAAAACTGCCGAAATCCGTCGGCTCTTTGGATTCTTGCTGATATGTCAGTTGAAAAAGCCCAGTAGCCGAAAATCAGTACCATTTAAAACTGAAATATCAGTTAAATAAAAATTTAAACCGAAACTCGGCAACACAACATGCCGAGCACATACGTTAACACTGCTGTCACCGAGATAATCCGTCAAAATAACCGAGATTTCAGCTTTACTACTTGGATTAGCCGAGGCTCGGTATTCTATCTGTCATTCGCCATTCTGTTAATCTCGTGCTAATGAAACGAAAACCTTTCGGAGTGATGTTGTGATGTAAAATAAAAAATGTAAAAAAAGTGAAAATGAGTCTCTCAGCGTGAAAAAAAACGAGAATCAGTAGCGTGCGATCGAGCACTGGTATGGAGCGGGGTTGGTGCTAGGAAACTCCATCAGCGCACGCAACCGGCGCTCTTCAGAGCGTCGCTCGGAGCAGTCCCTATTTAAGGATCAGATGTGGAAGCTAATCCGGTTGGTTCAACCTTTGCCAGACCGTTCAGACTTCCAGGATTCATTTCCGGTCACCTACACGAGGTAAGTATCAACACTCGATCACAAGAAAACTAAAAAGGGTTCCCTCAGACTTGTTTCACTCTGCCCGCTTTACAGAACCGTGCCTGTACCAGTGCCCGCTCCTTGTCCGGCTCATTTTCCTGTACCGGTACCACATCCAAACGCTGTGCCCCATCCGGCGGTTGAATCGGCGCCTGTCCCAACGCTTTCCATCACATAAAAAAAACCCATTTGATACGTAAATAAAATCACTAAAATAAAAATAACATGTTTTTATATTTAGCCAAAATCTCGATTTGCTCTAACCGAAAATCTCGGTTAAACGTAAACGTCAAAACAAAATGACATTAACCGAGATGTCGGCAACAGAAATTTAACCGAGATTTTTGCCGACATCTCAGTTGTGCAGATCTCGGCAAAAATTAACTGAGATTCGGCAAAAATTTTTAAGAGTGTGCTTAACAAAATATTATTTTTAATAGAATTTCGAAAGCGGATGTTGTATCTCCCCCAACCCTTTTGCTGTACTTGTCAGCTATTTCACCTGTCAAATAGTTCATTTCGCTGTATATTTCACCTAATTGAACATTCCTAATTCAAACACCACACCACAAAAAATAACAATAATAATAATAAAATAATAAAAAATCCGATCTCACACGCATCAGGGGGGCCTCCTAAGTTTGGGTACTCCGTTTGTTTTTGCAAACATGAGAAATCCAAAGACATCCTTTTCCATCACTGGAGGATAGAAATAAGCTGCCAAAAGGACCAACTGAAAGGGCCTTGTATCAAAACTACCACACACATAAAAACATATTTTTTTTAGTTTCACAAAATAAGCCACTTCAAAAAAAAACCCACTACAAGAACAAGAACCTGTACAAAAGAAAAATCCTCTCCCAAGAAGTGAAGAAATATATACAAAAACCATAAAGAAAAAAAAAATCCACTAAACCACAAGCGAACTTAAAGTTGAACAACACTAACTGTTGAATACAAACTGAAAAGGACACACAAACCATAAAAAACAATAGGTGATTTCACGAAAACCAACACACATCAAAGTATCACCGCTATTTCTCGCTGAACGAATCAACAACTCGCTGAACATGTCAATAATATCATTGAAAACCCTGTAAATCTCATCCGATAAAATCGCATCCGATCAGCGTTGCCACCACCCTAAATCGGTATTTCTCTGGTCACTCTGTGCTGCGCTGCGTTCGAGTTCGAATTGCCGGCTTCGGGTAGCGCTCGGTCCGCCCGTTTACACGCGTACGTTCGCGAGTTTGTTCGCTCGTCTCGGCGAAAATAAAATAATAAAAAAAAAACTGCACGAATATATATGGTCTTTTTCGGGCAGGAAGAGCAGGCTGTGTGTGCGCGCGCGTGTGTGTGTCGTTGTGAGAAAAAAGTCTGTCACCTTTTTGCAGCATCTTTCCGTGCAAGGCCTCCCAGAAAGGGGAACCTCCTCGGCTGGTGTCCATCGCAACTTCGGTCGTGTGTCGCGTGGTTCACGTGCGGCTGCTGTGGCCCATTTTGCCTGACCTGTCTGGTTTTGACTAAATCCCATCCGGCTGAAGGCAACCATCAGCCCCTCACCGTGTACCAACGAAAGGAAACAGTGCGAAATTCACGTCACAGATAGTGCCGGAAGTACGGTGCGCGAGCGCGCGCGATTGTGTGTGTCTGTGTCTACTACTGTGTGAGCGCTCGTCTGTGCGTGCATGTGTTTGTGTGTATGTGTGTATTTTGCAAAGTGCTAGCGTGTTTCCCAAGTGTGACTAAGTTCGTGGCACGCTGTGACACGTCCCGCGCGGCACGGTGAAAGGTGGTCCGGTCGGACGGAATACGTTTGCAACCCGATTTCACAGGCCCCACCGGTCCGGGAACATCACCGGTTCCGGCGCTTTCGTGTGCACCCGGTGTGTGCAATGTCCGGTTGCGTTGGTGACGGATCGTTTCTAGCCCACAGCAGCAGGCCCCGGAGCAGACGGTGAAGAAGGCCACCGAACGGCAAAACGAGGGGGTGCTGGCCAGAAGGACGTTTGCGTGAGCCCGGCCGTACCTGAGCGGACGATGTAGCGGACAACCGGAACCATCTAGGCATCTTTACTTGAGACGTGTCACAGAAAACGAACATACTGCATGCCGCAGTCCCTTGGCGTCATACAAAATACCTGCCTTCCCGTACGGTTTTTGTGTGACTGACAAGAGTTGATACAAGCGGCAGAAATTCCTCAAAGCTCAACAACAACGACGACGACGACGACGACGACGCACCACGACGCTCCCAGGCGCTACACTTCTCGCATCCTGTTTGCCGTAAAGTTAAAGCAGGAGCCAACACACACAAACGCGCCATATCGTGGGTACGTGTCCCTAAAAAGCAACCACATTGGAGCCACGTGAACCGCTCCCAGCAGGCCAAACACACCAAACTCATCGAACCGATTTATTCCTTTTCCACACTCCAGCACACTCCTGTCCCAGGGCTCTCCTCCGGGGAAGGACATTGCGTCGCTTCCCTCTCATATCAAAACACGCACCCACTCACACACAACCATCATCTACCGCAGGAAAAGGAGGACGCGGCGCGTGAGCACACGTTTTTCATCGATCGGCGGAGAAAAAGCAGGAAGTGTCCCGTCGCCCGCTCCGTAACGTTTCAGCGTCCGTTTGACCAGCCGAGCCTTGGCAGGCCGTTTTCGGTGTAAGCGTTGGAAGCCCCGCAACTTTGCGACAGGTGCGTATTTGCCGGAGTAGCGGAATGGTGTTTTGAAGCCCTGTTTTTTCGTTTTTCCGTTTTAGGGTCAGCCAAGCGCTAGTTTCGTCATCCAAAAAAGGCATTGATTTTTTTTATTATTATTGGGGAGCTCCCATCACACGGCTAGTGGGGGCGGCTTTGTTTGAACAATAATCGTCCAGAGGGAGTTGGACGATTTTTCCTCTTTCTTTCTTTTTTATTTCGTTTTGGTCACTTTATAACCGAATGTCCTGGAAGCAGGCAGGAATTTGATGATGAGGTCAATTTCCATAAATTGCGTTCTGCGTCATCATACCCCCCCCCCCCCCCTCCCGCCATACGACGGCGACGACGACGAGGGGTCGATTTCTGCTTATCGCGCGGACCGGGCATTCCCTTGCGCAATCGCCGGTATTTTATTTATTTTTTTAATGTATGTGACACATTCACATTGTTCGTTTCTTCGCACCGCTTACCACCACCAAGCCGTGGCCTCTTCCGTACGCTATCCGGAACGGCTGTTTCCGAGCCAGCCACTGTGTGGAACAGCTTATCGTTCACGGTACACGGTGGTGATAAAATTACTCTCACCCGACCCGGTTTTTAATACAACCCCATCCTAAAACACAGCTGTTTTAGTGTCTTTCTAGAACGTTTTTAGTCAGTGTCTGGGGCCAAGACGGCGGCGGTGCAAAAAAAAAACTGCCCGCGCAAAAGAATTGCTTATCAGGGTTTGCGGCCGCACACACTTCCCCGATAGCGAAATCAATAATTCAATTAAAAGTCAATTTTTATCTTCACCTCATGTCAATTAAACGCGAAGGGGGGAAGTTTCGGCGGTAGTTTAAAATCACATGTCATCGTTTCGGGGTGCGTTGCATAACACACAATGGCCACCTTCCTCTGTGTGCTGTCTCGCTTTCCGAAGATCCTAATTGATCGCCAGCATCGATGACAGGTAGCAGCGGCAGAAACGTGTCTTCCTCCGTTTTGCTACAACAACCGTGTACCGGATGAAAATCTGATGAAAAGCACGGTTCACTTTGCTCAACAAGAGTGCGCAATCACACAAAAACACAATCATCATTTGGCAACGCTCCATGCGCACTGCATGATTCACGTTCTGATCCGCGTCGATGACTTTGATCAATGTGCAGTCAATTGGAGGGCGATCTGTGTCGTCTACTATCTGTTGACAATTCATTCTTATTTTCGTTCTACATCATGTTTTTGCCTCAATTCTTTTCGCTTTATCACCATTGGCAAAGCTTCATTTGCAAGCGTTTAAAAGGAAAAAAAGCTTAGATTAATTGTTTTTGCTACATTTTAACATATATGAAAAACATCTGTTGTGTTATGATTGTACATAATCTTGCTGAGTGCAATTGAACAAAAAACAAACAAAAAACAGATTGTCCTTATCGCTAATAACTTTTTTATAATATTTCAAAAATAATGAGTAATAATTTTACAGTTCATCCTTATTGGTTGTTCTCTAAATTTTCTTTTAAATAAATTAAAATAAATAATCCTCCTTTTTATGAACTAAAAGCAGCTTTAGGTAAAACAAGGATCAATATGTACTTCTAGATGTTGCTTTAATGCATAATTTGTGGGACGGTATGGCAACCAAACCTCAAAAATATTAAAATTTAAAATCAAAATGCATTGCAACACGATTGAAAACATTTCGTTACGTATTTTATGGACGCTCCCTTCTGAAACGATACTCACAGCTCTCGAGAGGGGTTTCTCGTTAAATCAAAAGCTCCGATTTATAACTTCCCACCAACACTGTCGCGTTTGCGGTGTCCTAAACGGTCCAGCCGGTTCAAACAACCTCTAATCGGGCTGTACACAGCTTCTTGTGGCCGCAAATTATCATCACAGGCTTAAACAAACAAGCACCATCGCCTCGCGTAGGTCATTACGTACGTGGCGCAGACGCGCGATTAGGGCGGCAAAAAGGTTACCGGTGGGGATGCTGTCCTGTCTAGTCAGCTGTCGCTGATCGCAACCTTTCATTCACTTTTCAATCGACTTATTTTCTTCTCTATCTCTCTCTCTATTGCTGTCTCTTTTACAGGTTTACCAGTCATTCGGGCGTGTAGTTCGAAGCTTGTTGGATGCTCGAGACCGGGTGTATTTGTCTGCCTGCCTATAACAAGTCACTACACCTGTAAGAGCGAACGGCGCGCAAGATTCCTTAAAAGGGTACAAACGACGATTCGCGCATAATTACGCGCAAAGGACACGTGCTCGTTTTTGTACCGCCGTACTACAGCAACAGCGCCAGCAGCAGCAGAGCGAACGTGCAAAACTCCTCTTTCGACGCCGCCTGCATCGCCGGTGTCGACGGAACTGTTGTGGCCTCGTGGGACGATGTGCGCGATCTGTACTGCCGTGCCGGAGACTGACAGCTTTGTGCTGAGATAGCATAGATACGCGCGCCATCGTCGTCGTCGCCCGCTTGCCGAGCCGAGTGTCGCGCAGCTGATAAGCGCCGCCGACCTGCTCGCATCCGCCACCGACCGTTCGTGCGCCGCCCGCCGCTTATCAGCGCAACGGCGCGATCATTGCCACCGCCGCCAACCAATATAGCGCATAACAAGAGTGCGGCATCCCGCCACCAGCCCTCCCCCCCGCAGTGCCTCCGGGCAGACGCAAAAGCACCTAAGCAAAGGGGGAAGGTAGGGGCTCAAACCCTTCCACCCCATTTCAAACAAAGCCACACAAACACACACTTATAATCAAAAGCCCCGGGAGGGGTGAACTGGTGCCACTCACCAACACAAGCGCACCAGTGAGCGCATAGAAAAAAAAACCAACCCCACACTCATTCCCCCCCCCACCAAGCCCTCTCTTTCAGTGGCATCATTACCGCGGTTAAGGTGGTGGTCGTTGGTGCTAGAGCGCGTCGCTGTGCCGCGGCAGCCACCGATTGCGTGCCGGCAGTCGTTGAAGGCATCGTCGGCGGCGTGCTCGTTGCATTCTCGTGCGCGAGCTACTCCGAGCTCCGGCACCGTGCCTCAGTCAGTCTGATCGCGCGTCGGAGTGTCGCACGGGTGAAACCTCCCTGACGCGCGCTGTCTCTCTGTGTGTTTGTGTGTGTACGTAAGTCGGGTGATACATGATGCCACTGGCGGAAGGGTCGGCCA
Source organism: Anopheles coluzzii (assembly GCF_943734685.1). NCBI lineage: Eukaryota > Metazoa > Arthropoda > Insecta > Diptera > Culicidae > Anopheles > Anopheles coluzzii. Next base: position 74,225,536 of record NC_064671.1, read on the forward strand.
CTGCCGATCGGTACTCGTCGGCGGGCTCGGTGGCAGGATCGGGGTTGGCAGCCGCCCAGCTGGACACGGCGCTTACCGGCGATCCTGCTGCTGCTGCTGCCGCCACCGACCACTTTGTGGTTGTGGACGAAACCGATCGTGCAGCCCACCCCGGCGGCCACGAAGGTGACGAGCTGGAGGAGGTAGATTTTGGCGATCCGGCGGCAGTACAGATCAAGAAAGCGCGTAAGTCCCTACTACTCCTATCGAACCACAACAACCACCACCAACATCAGCATCACCGGGCGCACCGGTACGACATTGAGCAAGAGAAAACGCACCCTGACGCTGTGTCTACTTTAGCGGAGCTGTTGCAGGACTCCCCCGGCCTTCAGGCGTCCGTGCACGACATCCTGAACGATGGCGAGGAGGACCAGATGTTCATCACCGGGTACGAGCGCTGCCTGCGCAAAACGTTCCTGTGCTACGTCGGGTTTCTGCTGACGTTCGGCATCCTGCGGCTGGTGATGCACTGGCGGCAGCACTGGCTGCTGCTTGCTACGCACCGGGAGTGTTCGCTCGATCGGGCGGAAAAGGTGCTGATACACGAGGCGTACCAGCGCAAGCACGATCTGTACTACGTGAAGGACGTCATTACGCTGAGCGGCGATGTTGTGAGGTAAGGGTGGGCGCAGCGAGCTTTATGCTAGTTTATTGTTTCGTGTTTTTTTTTGTTGTTGGTATGCTAAGTATATGGTGTGCGATCGTTATCATGCGATTGATGCGCTTTCCCTGTTCATGCGCCCGGAAGAACCTTCCCATTCGGTTTGGCGGGAAAACAAAGTGCATCAGAGGTGTTTGTGTTCGTTGCGGAGTGCGGCGCGGGAGTGTTACTGGGATTAAAGCGCACGGAAAGCAGGGGTTTGGAAAGCACATTATTATTTGAAAGTTTGACCATTGAAATATGGCATTGAGTGCGGTTTCTGCTGCTGCCCGTTTTCCGTTCTAGCGTGTGCTGTGTTCGTGTTTGTGTCGGTGTGTCTGTTGTTGTTGGTGAAGGTTTTCCGCTGTTCCGTCTTGCTGTGCGCATGTGAATCGACCGCGAGCTCCATTTACCTTGTGGTGTTGAAAACAACAAAATTATTGCAATTTATCTGAAAGTAATGGAAGCTGGTTGTGTGAAGGTTTTTTTTTTGTTATAGAGGCCAGTGCGCAATGGAATCGTCGATTGGGGGGATTTTTGTTAAGGGTGGTGTAATGATCGTATCGTTTGTGTTAATACAGTGCTCACAGTGTTCGTGTTCCTTTTCCTGTTATCAAAGAAAATGGCCTCGTGTTGTGCTAATTACGGAGCAAAAAAAAAATGTACACCGCAAAGGTACATTACAGTGGAAGTGAATTCATAATTATCAAATAGAACAAGATTAATGTGCGGTGTGTTTGCATTATTGCAACGTATTTGAAGCGGCTGGAGCAGTCAAAAAATGTAAAAAAAAAAAACAAGATAAAATTGCGAGTTTCAACAGACAACGCTTGCAAAGTGTTAAACTGTACTGAAGGCTTGTTCAGGCCACAAATCGACTTCAAACTAACCATTCTTCGCATAATGAACGCGAACATCTCTTGAGAACACTTGAGTAAATAGCTTCGCACTGAATGCATTCCTTTTTTTTCTTTGGTTTTACTGAACAGTTCAGGCAATACAAGTTTCAACAAGTCAGTCCTCTCTAATGCTTTGAAATATAATGGTCCTCCCGTCTTCTTGTTTGACGTCCCACGTTGCTAATTTTCATGCAACATTGTTGATGAAATAAAACTACAACCCCTAACGTACACAAATACGGACACAGTTCTGGTGAATGACGAAACATCAAAAACCGGTTAATTACTGCCCATGACCCTACACCAACCACCAGCGATATCGACAAGTCAAGCGACGCTAAAAGCTACCAATGACAGTCCGTGCATACCAAAATGATTAACAGCGTGCGCGCGCGAAAAAAAATCCCCCAACTCAACCAAAACTTCCCCCAAAAGAATGACGGACCATAAAAAAAAGGAACAACAATCCCATCATCCCATCAGATGAATGATCGAGGATGGCTTCGCTTCGCTTTCCGCCTGCACGTTCGGGCACTGTGTGAAGCAAGTTTTAGCTTTCCAGTCTCGTCCCGATGCTGCTAGCCGAGCTCCAGGCAGAATACTTGATGTCCCATCGAATCACCCCCAGCCCGCCGCCCCGCCGTCAGTCATAATCCGGTCGGCGTTTGCCTAATGATGGATTAAAGGATTGCGTAAATGTGGCGAAACGCACAACACTTAACCTTTATTGTGCGATGGAACCGGGAGTTAACCGGGTACCCTGGTGCGAGAGAGAGCCGGCGGTTAGTAGATTGAAAAATTGTTGCTACCCTCTCAGCTCTTGCCCCAGCCCGCACCGTACTGTTCCGTATCATGCGGGAAGTGTTGGTCATCCGTTCCCCGTTTTGGGAATGTTATTAAATTTTGTCTCGATTTTGTGTTGCTGGTTCGTTTTTTTTTCGCACATTCTTTGCAAATCAAACTTCCGGTGCGTGGCCGACGGGGGAGAGCTCACAGCGCGGGATGGTTGAGTTGTACCAGAGACCAGTTCATGACGCATGTTGGAGTTGCCCAGGGATGGTAGGGCAGAAGCTGTAGCGCAAAGCAAAATGCGAAAAAGCACACAGACACAGACAATACTATGGAAAAACACACACACTGACACATACATGGTCGTTTGCAAATGATGTTTGGCAATCGGTTGAGAAAGCTCCCCAGAACACCAGCGAACGTTCCAAGCGTTGTGTGAGGTGACGAAATTGCGAATGTCTTTTCCTTTCACTTTTGTCCATTGAACATCCAGGGCATGCTATTGGTGCGATGTTTTTAATGACGCTACAACGTCAGAGCATAGTTGTGTCACGGTGGTTTAATGGTAAACGCGTCGGCCCTCTACGCGACTGGACAAGGATCGTTTCCCGTTCGGGATCATTCGGGATTGTTTTAATACTTGGAGTTTGTAGTAATTGTACACTATACTAATTCTCTATTCCTCCCAGTTTTCAAAAACAACTGCTGCTGTGCACATTGTTTGTTCATCAGTAGTGTGTAGAACTCGCAGTGTAGGTGTAACTGTATTAATTCCTGTACTTGATTGAGAAGTAGTACGCTCCTTGACTGAAGAGGGAGAAAGGAAGATACGTACCGACAGAGTTTTTGATTTTGGACAAGTTCAGAATTAGTTCCTAAGACTCGTTTTATAATGTATAATGGGTATAATGAATCATGATATGTTGTTCTCCAGTATCTGTATGGGGTTCAGGATTAGTTCCAGTACTGGTAATGGATTGGTATAGGCTTCAGAACCAGCATAGTTTCAGGGTCGGTTCCAGGACCGATTTTGGGTCGAGATCAATCCTGAGATCTTTATGGGTTTTAAAAGAACAATTTCAACTTTTGGGACTACTTCAAAGGTCCGGACAATGATATATTCTAAAACCTGTATGAGTTCAGGATTAGTTCCAAGAACGAATGGGTTCAGGATTTGTTTCCGTTATGAATTCTGAATCAGTTTCTTTGTATGTGCACCCATAAGTCATTATATATCCTCGAAATTATTAACCGGGTCAAATTACCCGGGTTTTTAAAAAGTTTGCAGTGGTATGCCGATCCCTGACCCTCCAAAACCAATCAATTACCGGTGCTAATTCTTCTAGATTTTACGCTTACCAACCTGACGCCAAACAAAACCACCTCCCCCAGCAGAGTAATCTTATCTTGAATGAAAAGCAAGACATAAAAACGCAAATTCGTCTTCTTCTTTTCTGTTTCTTCTTCGCGCGCTCCTCTATTCTACGCCCACCTTGTTTTATCTGCACTGTTGGCAAGATGTATTACACCTATTACAATTGTAAATTTGCTTGTAAGCCACCCAACCACAACCCCGTTTAAAAAATTAGGCGAGATTATTACCCTTCTCCCGTGGCCCTGCCAATCAATCAAACTCATTTTGACAATATACATTACTACGACGCACAACCAACCGTCCCTGTTGGCCCCCTTTTTGGTTGCCATTCCCAAAAGGAGAAACGGTGTGTACCTGTAGCTTAGTTTTATGTGCGCTCGTAGCGGCTCGTACATAAACGAAACCGCGTTGCAATAAATCGAAATCATCGCGCCCCCATCGAGTACATTGAGCAGGTTTGAGCGGTCCATTCCGCTCGCACAGGTCCATTCCAACCAATACTATCGGTGGTGGGGTTTATGTGCGGTGATGTGATAATAATAGTTATCGCCTCTATGCAAGCGAGACGGAGAAAAAACAATAAAATCTCTATACTCATCAACCCTGCTGCGTCCAGAGTGTGCGGTGGTGATGTGTTGTATCGCCAATTTCGATTGCTTTGTGTGTGGCGCAATAAGGCTCTAATCAGATTTGATGGCCAACCGTATTGGTGTTGTAGTCTTTTGCTGGTGCGGTACTGTGTCATTATGCTGTTGCTTGCTTGCGCGGCATGGTTCTGCTAGACACTTCAATCCTACGTTGTACACGCACTTTTGATGACGCGCTTGACCACACGCACTAAAGCAACAAGGTAGTAGCTCTGAGCGTTCGAACGTTCGTGAATAAGTTAGAGGGCAAAAACGGCAAATGAAATGCAGTTGGAACGATCATATCTTTAATGGTTCCAACAATTCAGAATTCTATTTAACCCCAAATAACGAGCTTTTCATAATGTTCTATTTTTATCTCCAGCAATATGCAGCTGGAGTCACTAGAAATGATGTTCAACCTCCCATAGCAATGAAAGGAAGAGTACACTATAAACCTTGGAATGTCTGTTCCAGTTCGTAAATTCAAACTGTGTCACCTATGTCGTTAAGTGGAACAACCCCTTCGGAAAAAGGAACTCCTCCCGCTCCAGGCGCTCTATTTGTCGTCACCTGTACCTCTTGTACCTCCTGGCTCCGTGCCAACCAAGACACAATATACCTCATCTATCGAATATCTTGATAGTGGGCTAGTAGGGTGATGCATCATCTGTGTGCTGTTCCCAACTCAATAGTTTCTTGTTATTTGTGCAGTGAGTAGTAACAAAAACAAACTGCAACGCTTTAAGACCTTTCTTTCTTAACGAGATGTGTGTATGTGTGTGGGTGTGTGTGCTTCGGGGTGTTCCCGGTGTGTAAGGGCTCCACTTAAAATTACAAAAGAGTATTTGTAGAGTAGGGTTGTAGTGAAGCTCTCCCTCTAGGCCCTAAGTATGTACCGCCGCACTATGACTAAACCGGTCTCCGGACAATGACAACGGCGATGACTGTCGTCACACTCCTTTTCTTGCAGGTGCTTGTTATCATTCGTGTGCATACAAGAAACTGAGAGCGACAAGATAATTGTACACAACGGAAATACAGTGCAATAAAGAATGCTCGGGTTGATGGGTATTGTAGGCAACTCTTTAGTGTCTCTAAGAAGATTACAATCCCGGCGTTGATTATCAATGAATGTCGTTCTCAGGCAGAATTAATCCATTGATGGAATCGAATGCAACACAGCTGGTTCTACTTACCGCAACCAGCAATTGCGGTGTTATCGCATGTTGAAAACAAGTGGATTATCTCACACTGATGATGGTACTTGAACCTTAATTCTGTCGCGTATAAAGTCCAATTTGGCGGTGCAAATTTGCATTCTAATGTACGATAGCAATTGATGGCTCAACCCTGACCTTCATTGAAGCACTTTAAAACACAGTAAAACCCCCTTACTGTGGAGCTTTTATCTAACAGACGGAGCAAATACCGTTGAGGCCACCTTAGTTATCATCAGGTGCCATTATTCACCTTTTTCTTCAATTTCTTGGCACACGATAACGAGCAGCACCAGCACCAGAAGGAGCAGCAACCACTCCCGGGGTCCGTCCATGAGTGTGTGACAGCCGTCACACTCTGTGCGATAGGGCCGGCAAATTAAATGGCCGGAAATGCAATTGCACGCTGAGGAAAAGGGGTAAAAGTTGATAAACTGAGTTCTGCCAGCGCTCTAGCCCTGTGCCGCGTGCTTGGCAGTGGGTGTGTGATGTGATGCTTCAGTGGTACAATGAAATCAAAGTTAGAATTGTGTTTAGATACATCGGACCGAAAAAAGTTCAAGTAGAAGTTGGAGAGATTTAGGAAAGATAGGAAACGAGGACTTTCGACGAGTTTCAAAAACCTAATTAAAGTTTATTGTACCACCTGGTGGTACGTTCAAAAATCGATCGATTGCGCCCCAATGCCGTGGGTCAGTTTTTGAATTAATCTAGTCAATAAAGCGGAGCAATTGATTAACTCGTAATCGTCATCGCCCATAAAGTCGGCTGGTTCTTTTTCCCTTATCGTGCCGTGGCAATCTCTACGCGCAAATAACATCGCCGTGGAGCAAACGCCTTCATCATCGCATTTACGTTCCGATTGTTCCCTTTGCGTTTAGCGGCGAGTTTAAGCGTGTAAGGGAAAGGAACGCGTTGGGACAAAGGCAGCACCCGCACATGGTAGGCTCGCGAAGTGTGTGCCGCAAAACACCTAAGCAAATGACGCCCAACCCCAGCAGGTTGCCCTAGACACCTAGAATCGCGCATTACTGTGTCACACTCCCCCACACCATTTGCACAATGGCATCGGTGGTTACCTTTGTACTTGTATGCTTTTCAAACGACAAAAAGCCTACTGAATACTCCAACCTCACCACGATCGGTCGGTAGCGAATGAAATAATCGAACAATGACTGATAGAAGAATAGCCGAGCATGATGCTCGAGGTGGACGCAGGATGGGGAAGTGTTGAAGATTACCGAGCCGTGAGTAACACGTGCCGCCCCGTTGTCGAAGATCATCAATATCAACAGAGCGTAGTAGCAAAAGCGTGTGCGGTATGGCGTGGGTGTGAGGAGGCGAGGCAAGTAGCTTCCCCAGGGGCGTATAGCAGGTGTGCAATGTGTGCAAAGCAAAACGGTACATCTGTAGCCTTCGGCTCGGTAGCATTTCAAACCAATGTAAAGTGCACGTTGAACGCGATAAGCGGCGCGTTTTTAGGATGCAAGCCGGCGAATCCGACGCCTAATGCGCACGAACTAAACCTATTAGAGAGCGATTAGTTCAGCCAATGAAAGTGAGGACGTGCCATTGTTTTCAATGCTATCCCTACAAATCACGGGGTTTAAAGTAGCCCTTAGGAAACCTCATTCAATGAGTTTATTTTTTATGTTTTGTCTATTTTAGCTCAGTGACAAGCTTTACTAACAATTTAATAACAAACCTTAATAATATCTGGAATAACTACAACAATCTGTGTCATACATTCCGTAACACAACCCGTAACTCAATAAACTTCAATACACTACGATTGTTAGCGTCGCTTGATCGAAGCAGCTCGGTGGTACCGTGGTAAAGCTATTCGTCTTGTACGCTATACGTTGTGGGTTAAAATCTATGTGCTCCGCGGACTATTGGAGAGTTAGGTGTGTGGTAAAATAAAATAATTCGAGGAAAGTGGGTTTATTAAAGGAAAAGAAAGACGAACGAACTCTTCTCTACTAGGTTACGATACCAATTGTTGTTTAATAAGTCGTGTAAAGACCGACGTAATAAAATTAGTTCAAATTAAAGGAAAAAATAGTCAGCGTCTCGCCGCCCTCTCCTGTAGAAAACGGCGTTTATCACTGATGTTTTTTTTTTCAAAAAATACCCTCTGTCCTTTATTCCCTCCAAACAGAAGTCAGCTCTTCCTCCTACTCCTTGAAATTGTATAATTTGTAACGAACCATTATCATCATCAAACAGCAAACACGTGTTACGCAAAATCGTTTCAAAAACATGCATAATCATTTTGTTGTTTTTGTTGTTGTGAGTCTTGAATTGTCAATTATATGATGATGCTTGTACTTGTGTCATTCGCAGCGGTTAACGCAATGGAAAAACTTTTTCCACCTTTCCACCATCATCTCCTTCAGCCACGCTGCTCGCAACAGCCGTAATCTTTGCGGAAGGTTTCACTGCTGCGGCATAATGAAACAATTGAGCTCGAGCCCTTATATTGTGTAAACAAATCATGATTTCGTGTCACGCTTCAAATCACCCCTTAAAGAAGTAATGCATGACACGGTTTGCATGAGCATTTTAATTAAGCAGGGACAAAGTGGGGCGTATTAACTTCGGGAAGGACGATACTGTTCCACATGCTTACAACAATAGAGAGAGGAAGAGCGGTAGATACAGAGAGCAATCAACTGTGATAAATTAATCAAAAAGGAGAAACGGTTCTCTGACAGCATGATTACAGCAATATTATGTAAAACAGATTGTAGTCAATTTATTTCAGGAAGTATCGATGCGATAAAAGCCGCAAACTATAAATTTCATCCTGAAAACAGCTGTAGGGGATGATACCCTTTGTGTGCTTTTTTCAGTTGACCCAAAATCAAAAGGATTAGTCGGCAGTTTTTTGTTTAATATAATCCCCGAAGTAGTGGGACATGAGATATTGGGGAAAACAAAAGAAAAAACACTTCCTTTTTGCCATGGTTGACCGAACACACGGAACAGCAAACCGAACTCGCCGAGCTAAAGAAGCCCCCGGGAAAGGCATGCGGGGGATGCAAAAAGTTAAAAGTTTATATTGATTTCGTCTCCCTTTCCTTTTGCTTCACTGCCACTTGTATCTTCCCAGTTCATTATCCCAAGCTTCGTGTGGGTTGGGTTTGGCTCGTATATGTTTGGCGTCACCACCCCACCAAACGCGGCGGGCCTCTTCGATTGCTTTCCGGCAGCGAAATTGAACGCGGCCATCGTCGTCCTTTCCCGCCAAGAGTGTTCCACTCTTAATTAGAGTTTATTTGTTCGAACGATCTGGCGTGCCGGTCGCTGGCCCTGATGGGTGGCCACCCGCGCGACCGGGAATGCGATAGCAATGGATGAGGGTTGAAATTCCGATGCCCGCCTGTGGATGCTTAAACCACGCTGATTGATAGTACGCCATTGTGCGCGCCCTCAGGGAGAGAGAGAGGAGGGACCGTCCAGATTGAGTCTTTTAAATGGGGCCATAGCAATTAAAAGCAGTGCAGAAAGAAAAAAAAGATATGAGCATTGATTTAAAAGGGATTATTTGTAGATGGAGAAGGGCGTTCTTTTTTTCGTACTCTTGTATGGTGAATGTATTCTAATGCTTATTTTCTTTCCTCAATTTTAGGGAAATCGTGGACAGTGAGAAGAAAAAGCCAAGCTCAACCAACGCCCGAAACGTCATCAAAGAGCTGACCCAGAATGGGATCCCCGATTACGGCGCGTTCCTGCGCACGCTGGACCCGTTCCAGGTGGCGTACCACCGCACCGGCGGCCGGTTCGAGCACGCGAGTACGATGCGCTACTTCAGCTGCAAGAAGCTGCGCTACATCTGGTGCGATCAGGCGAAAAAGTTCGTGAAGCTGCAGGGCCTGGACGTGGAGGTGCCGAGCGTGCTGATCCACCACACCAAGGGCCTGTCCGTGTACGAGCAGAGCATCCGGCGGTTGATCTACGGCAGCAACGAGATCTTCATACCGCTGCGCAGTGTGCTCACGCTGCTGTTTCTCGAGGTGCTCAACCCGTTCTACGTGTTTCAGATCTTCTCGGTGGTGCTGTGGTTTTTCTACGAGTACTACTACTACGCGGTAGTGATCATACTGATGAGCGCGTTCGGCATTACCGTGTCGATCATACAGACGCAGCGCAACCAGCGCGCCCTCTACTCGACGGTGCGCAGCACCGACACGGCGATGGTCGTGCGCGACACGATGCTGTCGGAGTCGATCGAGACGCGCTTCCTGGTGCCGGGCGACGTGCTGGAAATACCGGCCACCGGCTGCACGATGCAGTGCGATGCGGTCCTCCTGTCCGGCAACTGCATCCTCGACGAGTCGATGCTGACGGGGGAGAGCGTGCCGGTGACGAAGACGCCGCTGCCGCTGCGCCGCGACCTCATCTACAACCGGAAGGAGCACGCGCGCCACACACTGTTCTGCGGCACGCGCGTCATCCAGACGCGCTACATCGGCAGCGAGAAGGTGCTGGTGAAGGTGCTGAACACGGGCAACATTACGGCGAAGGGGGGGCTGGTCCGGTCGATCCTGTACCCGCCGCCGGTCGACTACAAGTTCGAGAAGGACTCGTACAAGTTCATCACCGTGCTCGGGATTGTCGCGTTCTGCGGCTTCGTGTACACGCTGTACACGAAGATTAGCCGCAGCATCGGCGCGGTGAAGATCATCGTGGAGTCGCTCGATCTGATCACGATCGCGGTCCCGCCGGCCCTGCCCGCCGCCATGACGGTCGGGCGCATGTACGCGCAGAAGCGGCTGAAGCGCAGCAACATTTACTGCATTTCGCCGCGCGCGATCAACGTGTCGGGCAGCATCGATTGCGTTTGCTTCGACAAAACCGGCACGCTGACGGAGGACGGGCTCGATATGTGGGGCGTGCTGCCGAAGGACTCGACCAACAGCTTCCAGATACCGCTGAAGGATGTGGGCCGGCTGCCGATGAGCGACCATCTGCTGTTCGGCATGGTCACGTGCCACTCGATCACGTTCGTGAACGGGGAGATGCGGGGCGATCCGCTGGATTTGAAGATCTTCGAGTCGACGGGTTGGATACTGGAGGAGGCGAACGTGTCGGACGAGACGAAGTACGACATGCTGTTCCCGACGATCGTGAAGCCGCCGCGGGGGGACTCGCGCGACGAGCTGAACCTCGAGCTGGACGTGGCGTACGATAACTCGAACGATATCGGTATTGTGCGCGAGTTTTCCTTTACCAGTGCGCTGCAGCGCATGTCGGTGGTGACGCGCAAGGTGTCGGACAACCATTTCAACGTGTACGTGAAGGGTTCGCCGGAGATGATTAGCTCGCTGTGCCGGCCGGAAAGCATACCGGAGGATTTCCAGTCGAAGCTAGGGTTTTACGCGCACCAGGGCTATCGGATCATTGCGATCGCGTACAAGCAGCTGGACAAGAAGCTCAACTACCCGAAGGTGCAGAAGATTGCGCGCGAGAAGGTGGAGTGTGAGCTGGAGTTTTTGGGCTTTGTCATCCTGGAGAACCGGCTCAAGACGGACACGGAGGAGGTGATTGAAAGTTTGAATGCGGCCAACATACGCTCGGTCATGGTGACCGGGGACAATCTGCTGACGGCGGCAAGTGTAGCGCACGACTGTGGCATGATACTGGCCGGCCAGAACCTGGTCACGGTGACGGCGCACGCCGACAAAGCGAACCCGGACCGGTACTTCCTGTCGTACGACATCACGGGCCAGCCGCAGCTCACCCAGTCCGACATCATGAACGACAATCAGGTGGACGGGAGCGTCGGCGGTAAACCGGACGGTCCGCTGCGGGCGAAGGAAAACGGCAACTACGTCCCGATGACGGAATCGAACAGCATCAGCAGCTCGATCGACACGTGCACCATCACGACGCAGCTGAGCGACAAGGAGCACCGGATCGTGATCGAACCGGCCAGCGACCACGACTGCCACTCGCTGGCGACCGACATCGGCAGCATCAAGGTGGTGGCGAACGGTGTGCCCGGCAAGCTCGGGCCCGGCGGTGGCTCCTCCTTCCGCTTCGCGCTGACCGGCAAAACGTGGGCAATCATTAACGAGCACTTCCCGGAGCTGGTCAGCACGATCACCACGTACGGGACGGTGTTTGCGCGCATGTCGCCGGACCAGAAGCAGCATCTCATTACCGGGCTGCAGCAGCTCGGCTACTACGTGGCGATGTGCGGCGATGGAGCGAACGATTGTGGCGCCCTGAAGGCGGCCCACACGGGCATCTCGCTCTCGGAGGCGGAATCATCCGTCGCGTCACCGTTCACGTCCAAAAACCCGACCATCGCCTGCGTACCGAACGTGATCAAGGAGGGCCGGGCGGCACTGGTGACGTCGTTTGGCATATTTAAGTTTATGGCTGCGTACTCGCTCGTACAGTTCGCGTCCGTCGTCATCCTGTACTCGATCGACTCGAACCTGACCGACTGGCAGTACCTGTACATCGATCTGTTCATCATCTCGATTGTGGCGTTCTTCTTCGGCAAAACTTCCTCGTACGATGGGCCGCTGGTGAAGCAAACACCTTCCAACTCGCTCATATCGCTCGCACCGCTGCTTTCGCTCGCCCTGCACATGATGGTCGCGATCGGCATGCAGCTGGCCGGCTGGTACCACGTGCAGGCGCAGCCGTGGTTCGAACCGTTCAACTACACCTCCGACCGGGAGCTGAACGATCACGGCTGCTTCGAGAACTATACCATCTTTGCGATCTCCTGCTACCAGTACCTCATACTGGCGATCGTCTTCTCCAAGGGTGCCCCGTACCGGAAGTCCATCTTCTCCAACTACGGCTTCATCATCAGCATCCTGGTGAACGTGGCGATCGCGATCGTGCTGACCGTGTACCCGCCCGCCTGGATAGCGGAGCAGTTCGAGCTGGTGATGCCACCGGACGGGGAGTTTCGCTTCCGACTGTACCTGGTCGCGTACGGGCTGATCAACTTCCTGCTCTCGATGTTCATCGAAACGGTCATCGTGGACGAGATCGCGTTCAAGCGGCTGCGCTACCGGTGGCACAATGTGGCGAAATCGCGCCGCAAGTACTTACAGATACAGCACAACTTTCAGCGCGACATCCATTCGCCGAGCGACTTTAAAACCGTGTTCGGATGGTCGAGCGAGAAGTACGATTACTGACGCCACCTTCCTGCTGCTGCTGCTGCTGGTAAGGGTGTAAAGTTAGCGATGCTGCCGCACCTGTGTGCGCAACGGCTCGCGTGGATGTTGCTGGGCGTGGCGGTTGCCGTCGTGTGCCACTGGAAGGACGCAGGCTACTACAACAGAGAGGCCAAGGTTCGGTAGCACTCCCTGAACCGTCTCCTCCCACGGTGTGTGTGTTTGTGTGTGTGCTTTGCTCGTATTTTAAATTGACCCCGGGACGCGTGCGTCAGAAATGGAGCTCCGAAATTGTTGATACTACTGTGTATGTGATATGTATGACTTTCTTACACACGCCACGGAGAGTGAAACCACACAGGGCCATTACGGGAAGAGGCCCGCCAATCCTAAAAAATAACGGGCGTGTTACGATTGAAAGACAATAATCCAGGATTCCCCATCGCAGACACACATCACCATCGTTTGGCGTCCTTGGTGTCCTCCGGGGTGTCCTAAACAGGGCAATTTGTCTAAAGAGGATGGTATATATGTATTGGTTTTTGGTGAAGGAGCCAACAGGACAGGGGGGTTATTCCCCCAAAGCCCCCCCCCCCCCCCCCCCCCTCATATTAGAGGTACTTTTTGTGCGGAAGAAGAAGGTGCTGGTGCTGTACGTAATGAAAATGTAGATATATTTATACAAGCAAAAACACACTCACACACCCCCGGTATTGATCAATATATCAGCATCGCCTCTTTATGCACCTCACTCGAGTATTTCGGGCATGTGACTGCGTCGAGCGCCGACGAATGGGCTATTTAGGAGGAGGAGAGAGCAGCCTTTAATGCAACGGAAAGTGGCGAGTGGCGATTTGTTTGACAAAATTACCAACAAACACACCAAACACGACGAAGAGCAGAGGAGGGAGAGAGCTGTTGGTGTGTCTTAGGACGAACGATTAGTCATTAGTCCGTGTTCTGTCCTTTGGTTTTGGTGGAAAAAGGGACGAGTTCTGTTTTGTGGGGTTGTTGGGTTTTTGTCGTACACCAACTTTATTAAAACGCACTATAACCACGCACAGATAATCGGAACGGAAGAACCTCACGAGCGTACCGTTTGGCGGTCGGAATGATAAGAGAAAGACGATCGCCCGGTGCGATCGGTTATCCCTGCTCTCCTATCGGTGCGATCGTTTATCCCTGCTCTCCTATCGGTGCGATCGTTTATCCCTGCTCTCCTATGGTTCGTGGATGTTCGGTCCCTACGTTGTCGTCCTGCTACTCCCTATCATTTCTAGTGCCATCTAGCGGACGCTAGTACAACGTCGTGATTGCACTGCCGGCGCTGACAGTGCTGAACACAAAAACGTAGCGCCTTACGGGTACGCGGTATGTGGTATGATCACCACAGGACCCCCCTCCAGTGACGGAGTCACTGTTTTTTTGGATATGATTGCCGTCAAACGCGAGACGCGGACTATGGCATTAATTGATGTGGAATCGTAGTTGCTTCTTTTTGGTCAGACCCTCGAGAACAAACGCTGGTTTGAGTCTGTCTGTGGAGATCGATTCGTTCTTGTTATTTCGTTTGACTATGAAAAATTTTCTGCATCTACGTATTACTTCGTAGGGTCCTTCGTAAGGTGGTTGTAAACCAGTTTTGACTTTGTCAACTCTAACGAAGACATTCTTGCACGTCTCCAGGCTTTTGGGCATGAACTGTGAGTAGCTATGTTTTATGTTAGGGGGAATAGGTTCCACGGATCTGAATGCATTTTTCAAATTTAGGATGAAATCGGGGAGATCTGTCGGGTTATTATCGGAGGGTGTAAAAACTTCGGACGGAAGCCTTAGGCTTTGTCCATACACCATTTCCGCTGGGGAACCCTTGATGTCGCTTTTAAAGGAAACTCTTATGCCAAGCAAAATTAGAGGCAAATATCGAGTCCAATGTAAGGTATCATCGTGCGCTTTTATAGCTCCCTTCAGTTGCCGATGAAATCGTTCGACCATGCCATTGGCTTGCGGGTGATAGGCTGTAGTTTTTATGTGATGAGTGCCGAGCAATTTTGTCAATTCCTCGAACAGTCTAGATTGAAACTGACGACCTCTATCAGTTGTTACAACTAACGGGCATCCAAAACGCGATATATATTGCTCTACAAATGTTTTTGCAATAGTTGGTGCTGTGATGTCTGTCATGGGGAAACATTCCGGCCATCGTGTGAAGCGATCGACGATGGTCAGAAGATACATCTTGTCCTCTGAAGGAGGCAATGGACCCACGATATCCATGTGGATGTGGTCAAATCTTCCTTTTGGTACCTGGAATGTTTCCAGTGGCGAACGAGTGTGTCGCACCACTTTTGCTTTCTGACATCCTATACAGGCTCTCGTCCAGTTTGCTGCATCTTTATTAATAGAAGGCCAAAAATATCGTTCCACCAGCATTTTCCGTGAAGCACGGATTCCTGGGTGCGAAAAGCTATGAATATTATCGAAAATGATTTTTCTCAGAGACAATGGTACGTACAACCTGTTCTTTCCCGCAGAGGTTTCAAAAACTAGGCTGGTTTTGTCTAGCACTAGTTGACTAAGTTTGTATTTTGTGTTTTTCATGTTTTCTAATAGCTGTGGTAATTGTTTGTCTGTTTTCTGTTCTTGGGAGAACGTCTCATAAGTTATGTTGGTTATAACTTGTGTTTCGCCCACTCTCGACAACGCATCAGCTACAACGTTGCTATCACCAGCTATGTAACGAATGTCATTGGTGAACTGTGATATAAAATCAAGTTGTCGACTCTGACGTGGTGATTTTTCTGCCTTCGATGTTAGCGCGGTTGTGAGAGGTTTATGGTCTGTGAATACTGTAAACAATCTACCTTCCAGAAAGTATCGAAAGTGTTTAATGGCTAGTGCTATTGCTAATAATTCACGATCGAATGTGGAGTATCTTTGCTCGGTAGGCGTAATAGTTTTAGAAAAAAATGCTAAAGGTACCCAATGTTGGCCTTGCTTCTGGTGTAACACTGCTCCAACAGCGACGTTGGATGCATCTGTTGTCAAGGTTAGAGGTGCTTCTCGCTGGGGATGTGCTAAAAGAGTGGCATTTGATATATCATCCTTTACTTGTTGAAAAGCAATTTCACATTCATCCGTCCAAATGAACTTCTCTTTCACCTTTTTGTTGCTATAATGAGCAATTACGCGATACAATGGTTCAAGCTTCTCTGAGACATGAGGGATGAATCGATGATAATAATTGATCATCCCTATTATTCTCTGAAGTTGCTTCACTGACATTGGTGTCGGATAGGAGCGAATTGCGTCTATTTTTTCTGACGAGGGAGTTATACCTTCTTCCGATATAGTATGGCTTAAGAAGTCCAATTTGGAGACACCAAAAACACATTTGGATGCTTTGATTTTTATGTCATGCTCCGCTAGTCGTTTGAAGACTGTGTGTAAGTGTTCAACGTGTTCATCATGTGACGAACTGGCAATCAGGATATCGTCGATGTAAACAAAAACAAAGTCGAGATCTCTAAATATACTGTCCATAAATCGTTGAAAAGTTTGGCTCGCGTTTCTCAAACCAAATGGCATACGTAGAAACTCAAACAATCCGAACGGTGTTGTTATGGCAGTTTTATATATGTCCTCCTCAGCAATGGGGATGAGGTGGTACGCTCTCACTATGTCCAATTTCGAAAGATATTTGCAACCGTGCAGATTCATCGTGAAGTCTTGCACGTGCGGAATTGGATATCGGTCAGGGGTAGTTATTGCATTCAGCCGGCGGTAGTCTCCGCATGGACGCCAATCGTGATCCTTTTTGGGTACCATGTGCAAAGGAGATGAAGCTGAAGAAGAAGAAACTCTGCAGATTCCCAGGTCCAACATATGTTGGAATTCTGCTTGAGCTATCTTGTGTTTTTGTGCGTCAAGACGCCGTGGTTTCGAAAATGGCAATGGACCTTTGGTTTCTAAGGAATGTGTCACAGTGTGACGAATTGGTGCCTTGTAGTTAGGGGGTTCCACCAAGCAAGGGTACTGTTTTACAATGGCTGCAAATGGATTGGTTTCCATTTGGTAGTTTTTCGGCGTCGGAGTATCTACTACTGCGACCACTGCTGTTGTTTCCTGTCCTGTGAGAGGATCGATTAAACGTTTCCTCTTGAGGTCTAACAGCAGTCCGTGTGTGGCCAAAAAATCAGCTCCAATAATGGGGCGATTTACGGCTGCCAGGATGAAGTAATGGCTAAAAACTCGTCTCAAACCAAGGCTGACTGTTAATAATTGAGTACCGTATGTAGAAATTGAGCTGCCATTTGCTGCAACTAAAAAATTATCAGTTTGTTTTGCACATTTGCCAAGCAAGTTGTGGGGTATGACGGAAACATCGGCTCCAGTATCGATCAAAAAGGTTAGTTTCGATGCTTCATCGTCAATGAAAAGACGATGGGACCCTCTGACTGCTCGCGGATTTTCCGTCTCATCCGCTGAGCGAATTAGTTTTTTGGGACGGAAGGGTTGGAAGACGTGTCACGTGAAACCCCAAAATCACAGGGTGGCAAGCATTTCCTTGCTGCCTCACCGAAACGATGGTGATAGTAACAAGTCGAATGCTGTCTTCGACTTTGTGAGCGATTGTATCGCTTACCACGCGTGTCGTTTCGTGGGCGTCCACGAGAGCTGCTCCTAGAACGTCGGGAAAGATTCTCAATCATTCGTCGCAGTTCTTCTATTTCCTGCTTCAGAAATTCCGTATTTTGATTTTCGGAAATTCGCCTCGAGATTCTCTCAGAAGAACCACTTGCAACTGCAGCTACTGTTCCAGCTTGTGTTGTTTCCCACAATCTATCTGCTATCCGTAGAAGCTCGTTAATGTCTCTTGCGTCGATTGCAATGAGCGTGACCTCTATTGTTTTCGGTAGCCTCGAGAGCCACAGCTTACGAATAAGCTCAGTGGTCAAATTAGCAGAATTTCCGGCTAACTGTACCATGTGGCGATAAAATTCCGAGGGACTTCTATCTCCCATCTCAACATGGTATAAAAGTTGCGATATCCTTTGCTCCTCACTGATCGTAAGGCGTTCAAGCAATTGAGTCTTCAAATAAGTGTATGGTTGATCTTGTGACGGTGTGGAAACAACGTCCATCACCTTTTTCAAAACATCCTTTGGAAGCGCACTTATCAAATACGAATAACGTGTGCGTTCTCTTATGACGTTAGAAACGTCGAACTCTGCCTCAGCCGCTGCAAACCACGCTGCAGGAGAGTCTTCCCAAAAAGAAGGAAGCTTTGTGGACACACGTGCTATCTCTGGGGTTGCATTGGTCGCAGAAGTGCTAGGTACCGAGCCATCGCTAGGTTTCGTGCCCTTCGCTGCGGCCCCCGGCATTGTGATCACGACTGGAGGTGGGTTGGCGGTTGGAGTACCAGGTACCGACCCCCCGCCAGTCTTTGTGTCCTTCACCGCAGTCCCCGGCATTGCAATCACTACGTTTCACAATTATGGCTGTTGTTCGTTTGACACTTTCGACTATGCTAACTACACTGTCCTAATTTCACCATATATAATGTGCGCGACCGACTTTAATTTGTACATGAATTTAATAATGTAATAATGTGTGAATGAATATAATAATGTAATATTGTGTGGATGAATACAATAATGTAATAATGTGTAAATGAATATAATGATGTAATAATGTGTAAATGAATATAATAATGTAATATGATATAATTATTGTTGGCTAATCTAGTGTGCGTAGTGCGGCAATTTACAATGGTTTGGTGATATTCGACCACGTAATAAAAAAAAAAAATATTCAGAGTAACAAAAAAAAAAAAAAAAATGATATAAAATGGAACGCGCTCACCGATGGTTTCCTTGTGGTGGATAAACTGCAACGATAACGTCGCTGCACAGCGATGGCGGTTGCCACGAGGTGACGCCGATGAGCTGCGATGGCGTCGATGAGCTGCGATGGCGATTTCCACGGGAAGGCTTCGATGCACCGCGATGACGGTTGCCACGAGGTAGCGTCGATGAACTGCGATGGCGGTTCCCACGAGGTGGCTTCGATGCACTGCGATGACGGTTGCCACGAGGTGGCGTCGATGAATTGCGATGGCGGTTGCCACGAGGTGGCGTCGATGAACTGCGATGAGAGCGATGACGCAGCAGTGGTATCGTTTCACGTGATTTCTGGTGCAGCTGCGATAATCCCGATGACACGGTACTTGCCGCAAGATGATTATCCTGCTGCGGTGCTGCAGGCACTTTGCAACTGCCGATCGGTGCCACTGAGTTAGGGTGATGACGGCAACCGGAATGTGAAACCGGCTTGCACTTTTAATGCCGAGTATGGGGTCCGCAAGGATGGCACTGCCTGTGCGTATGGATGGCAGGACTCCGGTGACGCTCGGAACTGGTGCAATGCGCGGTTGGTTTGCCCGTTTGTGCACGATGCGCCAAAGTGCGTTTAGCTTTGCTGTGTCAATGCGTACTGCGAGACGATGACGTGGTTCAGGCGAAACGTAGCTAAACGTGGCTCAGTTTGGTGTGACGATGAACTCAAGCACGGTGCAGTACGGTGCTGTGCAACGACATTGCACAAATTCTCACACAGAGAGGATGCTGCGCGGTGCGGTGCGGCGGCGTTGGTTAAGCTCGCACACGAAGAGGAAGCTGGTCGGTGCGGTTGCACTATCTTCCTGGACAACGGCACCTTAAACAGCGCAATGTAGCGTTCACTATTGCACTATCTTCCGTTTTTTCCGTTATGCGCGGATCACGTCGGGGTCACCACTTGTTGGGTTTTTGTCGTACACCAACTTTATTAAAACGCACTATAACCACGCACAGATAATCGGAACGGAAGAACCTCACGAGCGTACCGTTTGGCGGTCGGAATGATAAGAGAAAGACGATCGCCCGGTGCGATCGGTTATCCCTGCTCTCCTATCGGTGCGATCGTTTATCCCTGCTCTCCTATCGGTGCGATCGTTTATCCCTGCTCTCCTATGGTTCGTGGATGTTCGGTCCCTACGTTGTCGTCCTGCTACTCCCTATCATTTCTAGTGCCATCTAGCGGACGCTAGTACAACGTCGTGATTGCACTGCCGGCGCTGACAGTGCTGAACACAAAAACGTAGCGCCTTACGGGTACGCGGTATGTGGTATGATCACCACAGGGTCGTTGCGATAAGCATAGCAAATTAGGTAGCAGGAAACATGCAAGCACAGGTTGTTACGAAAAGTTCGCAAAAGTAGACGGCCATACGCTTCTTACTACTAGAGGGCCTAGGTAGCACGAGCACACCAAACCTAGTGTTGGGTAAAATTGGCAAAAATCTGGAGTCGACTCCACTCCGATTCCGATAATTTCGGAACCGACTCAGGAAGGTAGGTACGCCCAGCAGTATCTGGAGTCGTCCAGTGTCGTCCGGAGTCACCCGGAATCATCCGGAGTCGTCCGTAGTCGTCCGAAGTCATCAGGAGTCGGAGTGTCCGAAGTCGTCCGCAGTCGTCTGGAGTCTCCCGGAGTCTGTCGGTGTCGTTCGGAGTCTCCCGGCTTCGTGTCTACTTTGTATTAGCCTTTGTTTCGAAGGCCTACTGCGGCCGATTCCGAACGACTCCAGATAACTCCGACTCCTGCCGACTCCGGATGACTCCAAATTTGGGTGACTTCGGACGACTCCAGGCGGCTTCAGATGACTCCAGACGACTTCAGACGAATCCAGTCGACTTCAGACTAATTCGGACGACTCCAAACGACTCCAGACGATTCCAGACGACTCCAGACGACTCCAGACGACTCCAGACGACTCCAGACGACTCCGAACGACTCCGGACGACTCCAGACGACTCCAGACGACTCCAGATGACTCCAGACGACTTCAGACGACTCCAGACGACTCCAGACGACTCCAGATGACTTCAGACGACTCCAGACGAGTCCGGACGACTCCGGATATCTCCGAACGTCTTCGAACGACTACGGATGACTTCTAACGACTACGGACGACTTCGAACGACGACAGAACTGATGGTTCTCATTTTTCCGGAGTCGGAATCGTACTAACAATAGTCGAAGTCGGATTGGAGTAATAGGTGCGCTCCAAAGAGCACATCACTACACCAAACACTCACACACGCTCTGATAGCTAGGAGTATAGGAAGATATATAAATATCCGCGATCCTCGTTGCCTGCGGTGCTATACTCGGTCTTTTTCGAACTTCTAGTGCACTTGAGTTAAAACAAACGTTTGTCAAGGTGTGCAAGGCGCCGCATTCGCGTGTCGCGCACACCATATCGCGTTAGTACGTAGTTTATTGAAGAATGAAAAACTCCTTCTTATTCGTTAGATTTACGCTTAACATGCTCTAAAACGATCTATCTTACTCATACTTACTTACCACCAACCACTGTAGCACTGTGACCAGGCACTTGCCTGTCGGTTTACTAGGGCGCGCACCAAAACCCCCGTTATCGTTAACCAAATCCAAATCCCTCACACTATTCTCACAGGTGCAATGAATGTGCGGAACGATGGAAATTAGGCGCAATGATGATGAGATGCCCCCGTGCACGCTACTGAAAATGTGATCTAAAAGATCGCACGGCAATATACCAAATGAAATGTAAGGTACAGGAAGGATTAGGGGTCCGTACTCCACACTCAGCCAGTTTTAGTGCAGACACACGATGGATGAGGGGAGAAAGTGCGAGCAGAAAATCTACTTATATATTGTAAGCAAAAATGTCAACAAAAAACACCCAGTTACAGCAGACAATTACTTACACGTCAGTGGTGCTAAACCGTTAGTGAGTTGGGTTGAGGTGAAAAATAGCATAGAAACATAATATTGTGCACTTTCAAGATTCGGCGTTCGGATGTGGAGAGAGAGGAACGGAATCGGGCAAGGAAAGGAAGGCGAAAAGTTTAGCCAAGCAGCTACATTGCCACTTCTATATATTTAACAACGCGTTTGAAGCGGAGCCTGTTTAGCGGGAGCGCTTCTTTTCCTAACGTATTTCTTTACTTAAAAAGGCACCACCCACCGCCGGGCGCACCAGTGTGATGAAACCGGTGGGCGGGTAGGAAGACGCGAGAGTCAGACTTTTAGTTTTCAGAAAATGTGTTTAAACAAAAAGCTCGTAAATTATATACAGTTAAAATTGCGTCGCCACCCGATGTATTGAGACGCGTGCTAGTTAAATTAAATTGACAACAATATATACAACACACTCACACACACACACCCATACACGCCGTTTTTAAGGAAGATCGTCGTAGACCACACTCCGAGGAGGGAATATTTGCAATCCGGGAAACAAACCAAACTACCCAGGCACAGGCACACTAACAGTGGAGGGTTTTTGGCACGAAAGACAGAAACGTAAAATTGATTCAAAATCAATTCACGATTGTACAATAACACGAGATACGCATTTTGTTCGTTGTAAAAAAAAAGAAAGCATTTTGGGCGGTTGTTTTCGTCGGGCCACGCAGAAATGCTGCTACTGCTTGCCTTGTGGCGCACATGTATGACATGTACGTGCCACGAGCCGCGCACGAGAATCCTTTAGTTAAGACAGAGACAGAAAAAAAGTACTTCGTTTGCAAACGGTGCTAGAAAATGCCGAGGGGATGGAGGAGGACGACGGCCCGTCTCCCCGTGTCTGTCCGGGGCGACACAAAAAGAAGTGCACAGATTTGGTTATTTGGTGCGTGTGAGTAACGTTTGTCATGTATATAGGTGAAACTGCAAAACCATATGTAGACCGGGATTTTAAATTTAATGAAATAAATTGATTCTATACAATGTGTAAACGAAAATGTTCCGAGTGTTGTTTTTTTATTTATTATTTAAGTAATATAGTGTTTCCTAAGAAAGTAGGGAAAGAGTATTAAATTTAGCTTAAAGCTACAGGGATGTAATTCTAATTTATTTATTTATTTATTTATTTACCAACATATGTGTCTTACACTCTTTAGGCTGTGACAAACTAAGTACTTAAAACCTATCCTACACCTAAACTCTAAATTATTCCCCTTAAATCTTCCTTGATCCAGTGTCGCTAAAATTGAAAATTAATAAAATGTTCTCTTTAAATAGTGTGTTAAATGTGAATGTATCTAGTTTTCTTCAATTGCTAGTTTCTATAATTAGCCTTGGTCTTGGGGAGATTAAGCTTAAGTGACTGGAAAATCGAATATCCATAGAAAACAACGAAAGCTCCATAGCTTCACTGGTTCGCTGAATAGATGGCGTTCTATAACTCATCATTATATTGCTATCTTTGTCTTGCAATGTATTTCGCCTAGCTTTATCTATCTAATCATCGTCCATATACCCTTCTAACTTTCGGAGCAAAAATCTAAAAGATTGGTCCGTATTTACGGTCAGACACGTGAGTATCAACACCAACGATCATTACTCATATCTCACTTACTTCAGTACCAATGATACAAACTGGAGTTTAGTTTTTAAACAATCGGATCGCCATTCTACCATATAGCAATACAGAGGGAAGGAGAAAGTTCTCAAAGCGAGGAAAGCTCCACTTCCACTGGCTTAGGTATCCCCACCAACAGATGGTGCCACCAGCTATTTTGCTATTTTTAGAATGCATCAGTCGTTCACCATCTGCCAAACGAAGTCTTTTTAGATTCCTGTTAGGTTGAGAGTTTGAGTCGTTTAGAACCCGTTTAGTGGTCGTTTAGGGGATTTGTGGCACTTGGAGCTGGTATCCATTGTACTAGTGGTGGGAGCTCGGAATCGGACCTACCCGATTCCGATTCAGTGTTCGGAATCAATTCCGTAGCCGATTCCGATGCTGGAATCCGATTCCGGAGCCGATTCCGGATTTGATTACGGAGCCGATTCTGAAGCCGAGTCTGGAGCCGATTCTGGAGCCGATTCCGGAGCCGATTCCGGAGCCGATTCCGGAGCCGATTCCGGAGTTGGCTCCGGAGCCGATTCCGGTGTTGACGAAATCAGTCCTGGAAACTCCATGAGAATTCCGGAACCGATTCCGATTCCGGAGTCGATTCCGGAACCGATTCCTATTTCAGAGCCAATTCCGGAATCAATTCTGGAGCCGATTCCGGAGTCGATTCCGATTCCGGAGCCGATTCCGGAAACTGATTCCGGACCTACTATCCGGAATCGATTCCAGAAAACTGCGGAGCTGGCCGGAATCGATTCCGACAAAAACTTCATTTTTCCCATCACTACATTGTACTACATCCTATAGCTTAACTCTACCCTTGAATTGCCATAGAATGTGTGTTAGTTTTGAAATTGATATTGAACCCTAGCTACTGTTGAAATTGAAAACAAAATAAGAAAAATATAATTGCTTCGAAATGAAAGAATGTAATTCCAAACAATGTTTTTTTTTAATGCGATTATGCTTTAAAGTGATATTGTTTCTATTTCGATCTAAACTGGAACTAAACTAGAACTAAAACTGAATCTTTTCCGTTCCGCGATCAAGCCCTGAACCTGTTGTGGTCCACAATTTGAAACTGTTCTGGAAAAGTCGTTCAGCGTTGTAAATATAGAAGAAAGAAAATGTTTAAAACCATTTCACAAAAGCATAGTCTAAGTACTGGACGAAAGGATTTTTTTTTAATTTTCAATCGATTAGAAGATTTTAACAGCGTTAACGGTTTTTCGGACAAGGAATTTGAATGTGGTTTCGATTTCGCCATCCGAAAGTTTCGAAATTCAATCGTAACTGTCAAAAACTGTTTACGATACGTTTGCCAACCATCACTGAACCAACCCGATCCCGGGTAGGGTGGGTGGCGGCTGGTTGCCCGTGTGACACATCGCCTTCTCACCCTCGCACTGTTTCACTCTCTCCGACGCAACAGAAGCGCGTGCGAGCGAAATGCATATCGATAGCGGGCATCCCGTTCTTTCCAGGGCGCGATACATCAAAAAAACAAATATGGCGACTCGGTTCGATCGGAGCTGGAATTAGTGTCGGTGCATGTTTGGCGAAAATTACCCATTTTCCAATCACGGTTCGCGGTGCCGCCAGTGTGCAAAGCGTAGAGGAAACGTCCCGCTACCCGGTGCGAGTGAAGTTCGGGCACGACCGTACGGTACAGTGCGTGAAATCGTGCGAAAAGATAGTCGGTCCCATCCCTGGATCCGCGGGTGTATGTGAGAGTGTGTGTGTGTGTGACGGTCGGTCAAACCTCAGCCCCTTGAAGCGGGTGGTGTTGAAAGCAAAAGCAAGTGTAAGTAGAAGCAGAATAAGAAGAAGTAGTAGAGAGGGTGTGAAAAGGAGCAAGAGAGATTGCGGCGTGCGGTGTGTGAACTGGTGAAGAGCGGTCCAGTAAAGCGGGCAAAAGAGAGAAAGAAGAATCCGCAGTACGTGTGACAGAGAGTCGCCGAAGCAGACGTGCGTGTGTGTGTGTGGTTTTGTGATTTGCTAGAGTGAGAAAGGAGGAAAGCAGAGCTGGAACCGTGAGCTGGTGGTGCGGCGTGACAACGAAGCATGCCGATGCGTGGCTGAGTGGATGCATGTGTGTAGGTGTGTGAATGCAACAGCACAAACAAGACGGGCGCCGCTAGTGTGTGAGTGTGTGTAAGTATGAGCGGGAAGGAAAAATTAAGTTTTTGATGAGCTGATTTGCTGAGAAAGAGGATGCTTGCTGCGTTGGCTCAAGGATGTGTTGTTTGCGGGGTGTGTGTGTGTGCTTGATTAAGAATTTATTACCAATAATTAAGTCCAATAAGTCGACATTTCACTGGCGACGGAGATTTTTCCCGCAGAAATAGCAAAACGTTAACAACAATCCGATTCTGCTACAATCAGATAATCCTACAAATGAGTATGATACGTCATGAAACGTTAATTTGAAACTGTTTAATAATTTCAAACTCCCATTTTAGGTCTAAATGATGAAACAGAACGGATTGCTTTTTTGAGAAAAAAGTAACGGACAAATTTTAACGATTTTTTGGAGCTCCAACCAGCTCGGAGAACGTTATCAGTTGAATCCTGCCAAATGATGCGAATCAAGTCATGATCAACACCTATCAGTATTTACTCCACACACATTTGGCGAAAGGCCAGTCCGTTGAATGGATGGCCGATTCTGACTAATGCCCTAGTATCGTGCCGCCCTCATTGTCTTGGTATTGCTTGGGCAGAAGTTCAAGGGTCAAGTCAAACCGGGCGACTGAGAAAGTACCCATCTAATATGGACCAGATGACCTAGAAGTGTTGTTTCAGGCCAAATGTCTGGCACCAATTTTGAACCAATCTGCCGGTTCCGAAAAGACTCCCGAATGTTCCGGTGCCTTCCATTGCCAGCAGTGGGCAGCCAGACCCTTCCGAAGCAGTCTGAAGCTATCAGGTGTAACTCCTGAACCGGGTTATTGCAGGCTCTTTCTTCCTTAATCTTTAATTGGCTATTTTAGTGATGAATCGATCCATATATCCCTGTTGAGTGGCATTTCCGGCGCAAAATATTGTACTTTTGATGGTATAACATTCAAATTAAACAACCTTGCCAGCACACCGGGCAAGCGACGAACCCTTTTTTTGAGCGTAAAACGGCCATTGGCACCGGCATTCATGCATTTTGGCAGCTTGGATGCTGCTCACATTCTCAAGACCCAGCATGAAATGCGTCCAAATGCATCTCCTCCTAGCTTCCCAATCATCCAATACAGCGGAATTAACACCCGCCCCAAACGCCCTGCCGTGATAGTGTGTCACAAATGCAGCCCGAGCATTGGTGAGCATGAATCTCGCGTGCTGGTGGAAAATCAAGATTTTCCACCACGAGATTGGGAGAGAAAATTCCATCTCGTCTCCTCGTGTACCGCCCCGCAGTTTTGGGCTTTGAAGTACGAGAGAAGAGCCCGAGAGAGAGAGAGAGAGAGAAAGAGCAAGAGAAGCCAAACACAATCTCAATGGTTATGCGCAAAGAGGACGAAAGATGGAAATCGTTCGCTCTCCTATAGTCTAGGTGGGCTGTGGTGGCTGGCGCACACACAGGCCCAGTGACAGCAGCAGCAGCACCAACACACGCTCGCGAACGGGCGCATCAACACACACACACACAGACACGCAGAAGAGAGTCAGCGGCGAATGGAAAATTTTGCACCGCGCCACTGTGGTGTGCCGTTACTGCCAAGACGTCAGAGTCGGGTGCGTGCGTGACACGAGCGGACACGGCAAATGCCATCCAGTGCGAAAAGGGGGTTGCGAGCGTTCGTTGCGGCACGGCGGGCCGTTCGTGCCTGTGGGTGTGTGTGGTGTGATGGTGTGATAAGAGGCGTAATTGGACAGTGAAAATCACACATTTTTCCACTGGGTCCTAGTGGGCTTTGCTGCTGTGGAAAAGGAAGAAACGTAGTGCACGTAGCGTGTGTGTGAGTGTGTGTGTGGGTGTGTGCAGGTGCCGGGGAAAATTTCCTGTCGCTTTAACCGAATGGTCGAAAAAGCAATTGCAGACGGATTGTGTTTCTGCGTTTTTTTGCAAGCAAAATAGTGATCCTCGTGCGTGAGGAAATGAATCATTAAAAAACAACCAATTCCTGCTATTACTTGTGTAGTGCAACAAAAAAAAAAAGAAGAAGGAGAGCAAAAAAAGGTGTGTATATGTGGCGCGGTGTGCTGTGGCGGTGGAAAATGTACGGAATTGTACGCCCTGTGCGAGAGGGATAACCCCGAAATATAATGCTCCTCCTTTCCGGGGACAGTGAGCGGGCGCACCTGTCAACGGTAGTGTGTGCGAATTTTGCGGCTGCTGCACCACGGCCCCACCCCGCGCCTCGCGCGAAATGCGTACGGCAAGGGTGCGGCAATTTTCCTACGCCAATGGAAAAGGAGGAAAAAAGAGATGCACAACAAACGCTCGTTCGGTGTGAAAATGGTTAATGATTGATGGAATTCTTTAGTAAAGTTGGCAAAGGGAAGAGGAAAAAACGCATACACACACACACACACACACACGCCTAAAAGGATTACGCCCCACAATTGTATATGCATGTGTGTGTGTGTGTGTTTTTCTGTGTGTGTAGCAATTTTTGCTCTTATCCTTTTCTCTTCGTTTCATGATTTTGCTTATCAAATGATTGCACCGATAAAAAAAGGAAAATCTTTCACTATACATCCCTCCGCCCGTCTCCTCCTTTAGCAATAGGGCGTATGGCGCTGTACGTGTGCATCTCTGCGTGTGTGTGTGTGTGTGTGTGCGCATCCGGAAAGTGCAATCTCCGGGCTGGGGTGTTGGTGTCGCACGGCAAAGGAAGAAATCTGGGTTACTATGATCATTTACGCTGCACGGGACGCCCGTGCAAGGTAGTAGTAGTAAGAAGAGGAAGAAGAAGAAATGCATTTCTTGTGGCAACGGTATGGGAAAGACGCAAAAAAGAGGATCCGTGAGAAACACGGATCAGAGAGCTGCTGGTGCAAAGAAGTGTCACGAAGAAGAAAACACCATCCAAACGTGTTTGTGTGTGTGTATTTTAAGGATGCCGAGCTCTTCAGTGTGAGCGTGTGCCCAGCAAAGGATGGGAGAGCATGCGAGAACGGTCCTTTCTCTCACACTGTCTCTCTCTCTCTCTCTCGCCTGAAAATGCCGCTCGTATCCTTTTTGCGGTTGGATGAGATAAATCTCATCCGGTCTTTTTTTTTTTTTGTTGCATGTCCTGCATCCTCCTGCACCCTCACCCCCCACTCGTCCTGACTGTGATAATCATTTTCACTAGAGCTGTGGAGCATGGGAAAATGATCCTTTCCCTTGTGTCGCGGTTTTGCGTAGAAATTTGACACAAATACGCAGCGGGGGCACGCACACCACTAAGCTTCTGTCCACCGTACTATCTCCGGTTACTGGCAGTGGGTGGCAGTTAAGGATGGGGTTGGTTGTGGGTGGGTGTGTATTTTCACACACACACACACACACACACACACACACACACGCACACACCGGGGAGCGCACAAATTGTTTATTGTTTGTTGTCGGCAAGCATGAAGCTGGGAAAACAAAACAAACACGCACACACACACTCACACGCAGTTGTTGTTTTTTGTGTGTTTGTGAGTCTAGGGAAGGGGGATGAAGGGGGAGGACTTGATGCTTCCAATGTATACCGGATGATTCAGTAATTTATATATGACGACAATTATTGAGTTTGAGTTGTTCAAGAATGTTGAAAAAAAAAAAAGTTATGAATATGAGTCGAACCCAAAGGTTCTTTGTCGCCCGAAGCATCTTTCTCGATTTGATGATTCAGTTGGGTAGTAAAAGCAAATCGATCCACACTTTATGGCAGTAGATAAGGGAAGTGTGCGCCTAATAGGTCGCGCCTATTATTACCTTGTTTAACGAGTTTATCATAATTACACAGCGCGCGATAAGGCATTCGTCAATCATTGTAACGCATTGCCAAGGGGAGAGGAGTATAAGCTGTCAACAGGGGCAGTTTATTTGGAGTGTGACAATATTTTCTTTTTCCAACAATTTACAGCTTATCAATTACGTGTCACATCAAGCAATTTCTTCATATTCTGATACTGATTGGCGAGTGATTTCATTTTTTTTTACTGATTTGCGAGTAATTTTTGTCTCAGTTTGGAAAAAAACATTCGATCCTATCCGATTCCGATTCCGTGTCCGGTATCAATGTATCGATGTAGGAATCGATTCCGATGCTGGAATCGATTCCGATGCTGGAATCGTTTCCGATGCTGGAATCGATTCCGATTCCGGAGTCGATTTCGGAGTCGATTTCGGAGCTAATTCCGGAGTTGACTCCGGAGCCAAATCCGCGTACAGAATCTGTTCTGGAATCGGAATTGGTCTGGGAATCGCAATTTGCCCCGATAACGGAATTATGATTGACTCCAGAAATGGAATTAGCTTCGGAATGAGAATTAGTTCTTGAATTAAAAATCGAAGTTTCAAAAGCGAAATCAGTCCGGGAATCTCCATGAGAATGGATCGTTTACAAGTAAATTTTGATTCTTTCCAGTTATCAATACGTAGTATCATTGGATCCAAAGGCCTTTTTATATGGAGATGTCGAAACCGACTCCATTTCGAAGCCGATTCTGATTTCCGAGCCAATTTCGATTCCGGATCCGATTTCGATTCCGGAACCGACTCCGAATCCGGAACCGATTCCAGAACCAATTTCAGAGCCAATTTCGGAATCGATTCCGGAAACTGATTCCGGACCTACTGTCCGGAATCGATTCCAGAAAACTTCCGAGCTAGCCGGAATTTATTCCGACAAAAGTTTCATTTTTTCCATCAATACTGCACATGTCCTAATGTCGGCCCTGGATCTGATGCTGAATCTATACTGGTCCTGGAACCAATCATGAACCCATTCCTGCCCTGGCACCAGTCATGGATCCATACTGGTCCTGGAACCGATCATGTATCCATGCCGTATCTGGAACCTATCATGAACCCATACTAGTCATAGAACCTATCATGAGCCCATACAGGGCCTGGAAACAATCATGAACCCATACCGGTTCTGAAATCGATATGTTCGAATCCATACTGGTCCTAAAACCGAACATGAACCAATACTGGTTCTGGAACGGAACATGCACCTGTACCGGACCTGGAACCTATCATGAACCCAAACTGGGCCTGTAATCTATGATGCATCCATACCTGCCCTGAAAGCAATCATGAACCTATACCGGACCTGGAACTGATTATGATCCTGTACCGAACCTGGAACCTTTCATGAACCCATACCGGACCTGGAATCGATACTTGGTCCTAAAACCATACTGGTGCATACTGGTCCTAAAACCGAACATGAACCTATACTGGTCCTGGAACCAATCATGAACCCATACCGGTTTTGGAATCGATAGTGAACCCATACCGGACATGAAACTAACACTGAACCCATACCAACCCCGGTACTAATCATGAACTCATATCGGTCCTGTAATCAATCATGATTCATGTAACCATAATGATTCAGAAGCAGCTTCCGATTTAATTAATTTCCTGGAACAGTACCTGGAACTGTTCCGGGTTTGGATTCGCAACGATACTTAAACCCCAGCCCCAGCCTAGAACCGATACAATTCCAGTTCCAGTCTACAAACCATACCCGCAGTAAATGTGCTGCGTAGGAATATTCTCGGAATAAGCGTAGGAATTTTAGAAGAAATTATATAGTGATTTAATTGATCTGTAGTTTTTAATAATCACAGCAAAATATAGTACAATTCCAAACCTGGGGAGGAGTATAGGAGAACACGAACCGGACGGGAATTGTTCCACGTTCTGCCAAAGTGGAAGCATCTCAGTAGAACATCGGACATCGAAATCCCTGTGGGATAGATACAAAAGAAAAGAAAAACAATCTAGTACAACTGCACCTGTGCTGCGCTCCAACTCACCGCTAATGGACAACGGTATACTGCCTGCGCAAGCGGGAATTATCACGCCATAAAACGCTGCCTGCACCGCCGGGCTAAAGCCCATCAAATGCCCGTGGCTGGCTGGCCCAATAACAAACCCCGTGTTTCATCTCATTACCTAGAAACCGTCATCGCTACGACAAACCGGTGCGCGGTTGTGGCGGGGCGGCTGGTTATGGTGGCGTTGGTACGCAACCAACGTCCTCGCGGATTGTCGATTCCGACCCGGGACAGCATCACCAACATTGTGAAACCGCGAATAATGACGGAGGTCGGGGGGAAGGGGGGGAGGGGCTGCTGCAAAACCGGTTTGTTGCGCTTTGGGGCTCGGTGGTGGTGGCACACTTTTTGCGTTTGTGATCGACTAGTAGCAGCGTGTATGTGTGTGTGTAGATTGCACTTTCTCCTGCACTGGGATGGAAGGCGGAGGGGATGAAAAAGGGGAAGTGACAGGGGTTGCCACGATGCAGAACGTCACCGGGCGGGACGTTGAATATATGGGACAGCAGCTCAGCTCTCGGCGTCACTTTGCGCTTGATTTGTTTCATTAGTTGCATTATTAAGGACAGAGTACGTCACGGTGGCGGGTTGGCGATGTTTTTGTGTTATAAATTAGAAAACAGGAAATTTGTCACAGAAATATCCAATGAGCATTTGTTTGCATCTTTATATTTAACGTCTTTACTTCGTTTCTTGGATTAAATATTGATATAATTTCAGCCGCCTAATGTCAAATTCTAATTAGAAAAAGAAACATCATGACAGAATATCATGAAACGTGACTCCATTTTTAGGCAATATTTTCATTATTTTTCTATAATTTAGGACTAAGGCATGCACACAACGTTTCTCACATATATTTTCTTTTAATTTGTTTTGTTGTGATTCAACCGCATTTACGCTCTTTTACGACGTACTCTCCCAGTGTCCAATTCGACTCCATCGACAGACGACACGATCGGGAATGGGAGCAATCGAAGCAAAATCAATTTACACAGAAATGTGGAGCAGCGGGGGGATAAAATGCACACACACCCATATACAATAAAACAGAAACCCGGTCACATTGCAAAAGATCGAGTATCAGCCGGATGGCAATATCATGGCACCTCCAATCCACACCAACCGACTCGGTAGTGCGAAAAAAGGGCAACTGGATGCCAATGGCTGGCGAACGTCAAACCCCGTTTCCCTTTCCCCCATTCCCCGTTACAAACGGTTGATAACGAGCCACACTCACTGCTGCTACTGCTGCTGCTGATAATGATAATGGTGCACGCGCTTTTGTGCAACACCAATCATTCGAAAGGAAAGAAGGATATCTTCTTAACGCGACACAGCAATCGCGTCCCCATATATTGAAGCGCAAAAGCAAAAGGGGGATTCCGGGCGACACAATCAAAGCGCGAGACGATTGATTCCGGTGGCTGGCCTTCCCTCCAGCGTCGCAGGGCAATATGACAAATAACCGGAACGACCTCGAAACGGTCGTAATTGGATATCCTTTGTGCGGCGGCGACAACACAACAACGTGACTGTTTCGTGACCGCTGACCTGGCGCGGAACTTGGAGAAGGAGGTTTGAGGGATGGATAAGATGACGTAAACGGGGGAAAAAAAATCAAAACACCTCGACAATGTTGTTAGGTGTGCGTGCGCTGGTATTTTCCGTTTTTTTCTTTTCCCCTCTCTCTCTCTCTCTCGCTCTCTCTGTCTGATTGATCTGACCAGCATTTGCACAAATCGGTCGCGCAAAAATCGATCCAATGCAATGGGAAACAGTTCCACGATCGAGGGCCACCAACAGAAGAATATCCTTTTAACTGTGTGTCTCTCTCTTTCTCTCTTTGTTTGAAGTAATCGGCACCGTCTGGTGTAACAAAGGCAGTTTGGAAGCGCTTCAGCGACTTCAAAACTAATCCATCGAACCCCCCCCCCCCCCCTCTGCCCGAGTAGGAAGGGAAAGAAGTTAACACTTTTGCCTCCAAACCACCACCGGTGATGCCTTCATCAATCTCTTCCTAACGGCGTGTGAGGGTTGGTTCGTGATGGAAAGTGCAGCACTAATTGGACAGTCCCTTTTTTCTCCGTGCCGCGGATGAGCTTCCGGGAGGGAAAAACTATTTCAACGGGCTGTGGTTTGGCCATCAGCGTGATCCTTCTCCTTCTCGTCCTTGTCCTTGATGGAAAGGAAATTAGTTTCTCCAAGGTGTGGTGGGAAGTGGCTTGACGGGTTTACTTCCGGCACGCAATCAATTCGTTTCTCGCCCCCGTCGTGCCCTAGAGTCGTGGAATGTTCCGTTTGCCGTCTTAACGTTTTACTGCCGATGTGTCTGTGTGTGGGTGGTATTTTAGCAAGGAAATTGATTGTTGAAATGAAGATGATTTAAATATCTTCGAACGGTAAACGATTGCATTCAAATGATTGATACGATTGAGTGCAATGGAAAGGGAAAGTCGATCAGATAGAAGACAAAAGCAATACTTAAGATGCTTCTTGGAATGGTACAAACTATGTCACATTTTTATCTCTCTCTATCGTTCTCTGTCTCTATCTTCTGTCTATCTCACTGTCTTTCTCTCTCTTCGCCTCTCTTCCTCTGTCTCTCTCTCCCTCTTCCTCACTCTGTCTCTCTATCTGTCTCTCTGTATCTCTCTCTCTTAGCTTCTCTTCCCCTTTGTACCTGTCTGTCTCTCCCTCTTTCTCTATATTTCTCTTTCTATTTCTGCCCCACTTTCTCTCTCTCTCTCTCTCTCTCTCTCTCTCTGTCTCTCTCTCTCTCTCTCACACACACACACACACACGCACATGAACATACCACATGCCTTTTTCATTCAATGAGAAAGTTAGTACGAATTCAGATGAAATCACAATTGCAGCACTTGAAATCACAATTGCAGCACTTGAAATCACAATTGCAGCACTTGAAATCACAATTGCAGCAGTTGAAATTACAATTAAAGTAATTGAAATCACAATTGTAGCACTTGAGATCTGCAACTGCACAGCGCTCAAAGTCACAAAACAGTACAATTGCATTATTTGCCGCTCAACTTAAAGCTACAGCAATTGGTTAGTGATTTTATTTGATCCATTCGTGATATCAACTGATTACAACCGAAATTTGTCATATCATGTGACAAATGAATTAATTCAAATGAAACGGTAATGATTTATCAGAAGCTACTGTCATTTAGTTTGTTGTACATTTTGCATTTGAGACATCAACTGATTGCAGAATCATAATTGTTTTCATCAACTAAGAAAATTGACGTTTCTAATGATATTCTAGGAAACTCCGCTGATGTTACAATCATTGGCTCGAGCTTTCATATGCTGTGTTGTCATATGCTGTGCTATATCAACTGATTGCCTGTTCAGCATTTGTGATATCAACCGAAAAGGCTGAAATTTCAAATGAAATGGTTTAATATAAACATGGCATTATCCTTTTGTCATTTTCATAAAATCAGGTTTTGAGAAGAGAATTCTCAATTTGAATTTTTCAAAAACCAATAAAACCCCAACCGACTCACGACCGAACTCCTCACTCTCGGTTGTAAAAGCAAAGAAAATCAAATTTCCCTACCGGTGTGTCTTGCGAGACCACTGTTATGCTAATCTCGGGTATAAGCAAAGCAAAGAGAAAGGGGGGGGGGGGGGCGATAGAAGGGGGGCGTACACTGAAACATGCAGCTTATGTTTCTTTTGCTGTGCAGTTGGTTCCTTTTTCGGACCCAAGATTTTATATCTCATCGTCCTTTTTTTTTGTCTCTTTTTCGCCGCAATCGTTTTTCTATCGAAAGAAAATTCTAGTCAACTACGGACGGCCATGGCTCCCGAACGAGTGTTTAGTGTATACACAAGTGGTAGCTGTTTGCTGGGTGTGTATTTTTTTTTTGCGTCGCGATTGCAGATTATCTATAATCAACGGGGAATTTTACTCGTCCCGTGGTTCTTGAACGGAAATCGGGGAAAAAAGGAAGCACAAGACACGACAACTTACCACACCTTCAGTTGCAGGTAGTCAGTGGGTGGCGGGGGGTGTGGTGATGATGATACAGAAGAGAAGGATGTGAAAAATCTTGCATCCGGCGTGCTTGTTACGGACAGTTTCCGCTTTTTCCGTTTCGTCCTTTTCCTTTCTCAGCAGCTTCAGCTTCTTCTTCTTTTGCTCTCTACCGGGCCAGAGACCGTTTCGTATCGTCTGGAACCAGTTTAAAGCTGTCCGTGTCCCGAGTCCGGAATCGACGAACTCGGCCGACGAGCGAGCAGAGCAGAGCAGGATCTCGATCCAGCTAGCGAAATGAACCGATAATGGATTGGTAGTCGGAGTAGTTTTCCGCTGCATGCATGGGAAAAGTGGGAAAATTGATCATCTTTTTCTCTCCTTCTCGCTCACCTCGTCTTTCCCACTTGCTCTCTCGCTCGGCTCAAAATGAAATATACAAGGTACTCTCGACCCGTTGCAGAAGAAGAGACGTATTATTTGATAGGAGAAATTAGTCCGCCTCGCCCTGGGAGTTTTCCCTCTTGTTTTTCCTTCTTGTTTTTGTTTGTTTCAATGAGTTTGTTGGGGGGCGCGAACTCGGACCCTTGTGCACGATGCTCATACACAGCTTCCCGCTATAAAAGGATAAATAATGACCGTGTTTGCCCCTCGGACCGGGACCACCGTACGTGCTGTGCTGTGTTGTGGGTGGTGGTTGGCAGCTTTTCTTTTTTGCCCATCCCCCCCCCCCCCCTACTAATACAACTGCATGGCCGCAGTCAGCAGTGTCTGGAGCAGTGCCGCGACCCCGGAAAAGCCAGGTGAAATACAATTTGCAATCAGGTAATTTGCTAGATAGGATTGTTTAATGCGGCTAATCAGATCAGCTGCTGAGGCACCGCACTGTTCCTTTTCCCTCCAATCCCCTCCCCTCAATCCAGAGAAGAAGGGGAATGATTTCACTTCCGCCCAAGAGGATAAATGGTTTGTTTTACTGGTTTAGAATTTATGCCCGTCTGGTGGTGTGTGGCGTGGTGGCCAACCTTATTTGCTGCGCGGTATGAAATATATGGCAGGTTATGTAGCATATTTCTCGTGGTGTGTGGTGTACCTATCGCCCTTTTTTTTTGAGAGGTAATTAAGTGGAAAATTATCAAACCATCAAGCGCATCGCGCATGCTTGTTGTGTGTGGTTGGAGGTCCGCTCTGTCGTGGTTTATTGCGGTGGAGGACACATTTGTGTTTCTGTGAACTCTGCTGTGAATTTCACAGGGAAATCAGCTTTGGCGTGCGAACAACGCACCATTTTTAGTGCATTATTCTCATTATTGTGTGGGTACGACAGGTTGTGGTGCGCAGCCAGTTAGAGTCGCTGTTTTTATTGATATAAATGATAAAACAAATTTATTTTAGCTCCTTTAGTCTTACCGTGTGTTCCCCTCGTCACAGTAGCATCGCATGAAAGCAAATAATTACCCATCTTGCACGGGATAATTAATAGTCCAGTATCTCGTCGCTGGAGGGGGTCTCGGAACAGATCTTGAAAGGCAAATAGCCAGAGAGAGAAAGAGAGAGAGAGCGGGATAAGAAGAGGGGTCTGTTTGCATTTTTAGGAACCTTCCCTTTGCTGGCGTTGTTTGCGCATTGCACAGCCAGGCGGGGGAAGTCCTAAGCAAACACCAGGCGATGTGTGAGATGCGCAGCTGGGTGTGGATTTAAAAAAAAAACGGGAGAGTTTTTTAAAGGTCAATTTTAAGGTTACCCATTTTTACTCCACACATTTTGATGCAATCTTGCTTCAAAAGTACGTGATTTATCGCACATAAACATGTGTTGCCGTCATGCCGCACGTCTCAAGAAACCACAAAATCATTAATTGAACCTGGTTCAGGCTTTATTTGGATTTCATTTTTTTAACCATGTTTTTCCTTGTGCAAACCAAACCCAATCACGTTCCACGGCTTTGAAGAAGCAAAAGCTGTGCAAACAATTGTCTGTGTCTGGGCGCATAGTTTTAATATCCATTTTTGCACACGTGTTTTTTTGTTTCATGTTTCGGCGAGTCTTTTCCAATTTTGTGGAAGCCCAGAAAAACACATAACCTGTCTGTGAAGGCTTATAGAGAGACGGCTCAAGTAGCAGCAGCAGCAGCAGCATGATGCACATTCTTTTAATTGTTTCCAGAGCTCCACGATCACGTTGCAGAGAGTCGAGGAAAAACCTCGTCCCCGTTTAGGTCATATTTCTCCTTTGGAGTTGGCGATGCTCGGGGAAGAAACGGCCGCGTAGAGAGTACACCGTCAGCAGCATATTGCTGCAACAGTAATGTGTGTGTGGCGTGTTTTTCCGCTCCTCCCTGTTGGAGGAACTATTGGAGAGGCATGGGAAGGTTGCTGGGAAAAGCGCCGGCAACCGAGCGGCAACAATAATAAATTAATCAAGAAAATGGCCCTACTTTTTGCTGTTGCTGCTTCATCACAGTTCTCCCCGATCAAGGAAAACGTGGAAAGCAACAGCAGCAGCCGCCCATTCTTGCTTGCAGCTTGGTTGGGTTCTCTTCGGGTTGTGGTTGCGCGCACGAGATGAGCCGATGAGGAATATCTGGTTAAATTGTTCTGACACATGGGCGATGGGTGATTAATGGGCTGTGTGATCCTGTGCTTGCTGCTGTTGTTGCGGGAAACTCGCTGTCTAGGAAGAAGGAAGAATTGACGGTGTGTTGTGTGTGCTGGTGGAATGCTGTGAATGCCGTACCTCAGACTTTTCGAGATTGAGTCATTTCGCGAGCGCGAGTGTGTGTGCAATTTTTCAATTTTCCCTCTGCTCGCCGTGTCCTAAGGCCCTAGAAGCCCAAGGAAAATGAAACAATGATGATTGGAAAAAGTCCAACGTGATGCATTCTGGCAAGAAAAAAATAAGACGGCAGAGCCGTTTTTAATCGTTTTGGATTGATAGTTTTTCAGTAAGACTTTTTAAGACTTTCACGGTGCAGTGGGCAAGTTGTTCTATGGATAAGAATTCAGCAACATTGGGTACTCCAGAAACCCTGGTGTATGATTAATTGCGCTCACGCTGCACACTGTTGTATCGGACACGACAAACCTTTACCAAGCGTCTGGAGCGCCACCTCGCACAGGAAACTTTGGAACTCCAAAAACCAAAACCATCATGCCCAGAAGTTGTCCAGCGGAAAAGTTGAATGCAATGCTCCTGAAGTTCGTCTAACCCAGAATTCCGACTCGCTTCACTACTAGCTCCAAGAAGAAGCAATCACTTGAAAGAGTTACCTTACGTGCTGAATTTCTGGAGACGAGATATTCTCTGAAGTCTTGCGAATAGCTCCTGTTACTTCTATTTCGGGCGGCACATCGTTAAATGCACTTTTTGGAGTTGGTGTGGGAGGAGGAGGTGTAAGGGCGGTTATTAGAGCATCGAATCCATCTCAAACTCCCAGGATGTTCGGAGAAACGACCCACCCGGAACGCTCGATAATGATGCACTTTTTTGGAGGAGGTTGGTTTGAGCAATGGTGGAGGCTGTGCTGTAACTAGATAAAATGATGACGGGTGGTGTGTGGTACATCTTCCGGTGGAAGCAAAACGTTTGGAGCCACACACACACACACACACACACCGTCTAGCTGTCATCGTTGATTGCACGCCTTCCTTCAGTGCTCTCGAAGTTGGCAGGATCCGAGAAGAGGTCGAACCGTGGGAAACGTTGTTTGATCAGACAAGATCCTTGCCTCTTTACTGTGGAAGTAGTAGTAGTAGTAGTTGCAGTGGCAGTACCACGAATCATTAAATTCTCCACTAGCAGCTACCAAGCTGTAGCTTCACCGTCTGGGAGACAGAAGCGCAAAATGTAATGTCCCCAATTTTGAAGCGGTTTTGATCGCAAGAAGCAGAAGAAGCAAACGTATGTGTGATGTCTAACAAGGAGCGTGGTGTGGTCGGTAAGCTAAGATAAGGGGTAACACTAAAGCAGAGTGCCGAGGATTGTACAAAAGATTCGCGAAAAGTTCAACCTGTGTGTGTGTGTTAGAGGGGTGACACGTCATCGGTGTGTGGTCCCTTACACGTTGGGCGTTTATGTTAGGGACTGGAGCGGACGCGGGACACACACACACACACAGACACTGGCAGGTTGTGTGTACTAGGGTTTGAAGTGTTTCCTCCCTTCCTTTCCTGTCAACGGTTGAGTATCCCGAGTGTATCCTCCAATGGGCGGTGAGGGAGGTTTCACTTCCGGCTGGGAAGAATACGGACAGAAGAGGCCTGTGCATGTGAGAACGACTTCACATCAATATGTGCGACCCATGCTTGGGCGGGGGATGGTGCTCGGTAGTACTTTACCTCCCATGCTTGAGCATGGCAAAATCGATTTTTTTCTTCTCTCTGTGTGTCACTACCCACAGCCAGCAGCAGCGCTTCTCTTGAACATGAAATTCGCACACATAAACCGTACGCCGGTAAAGTTAAACCATAGGTTTTTGTATTTTTTTTTTGTACGTTGGAAATGGCAAGGAACATCCATAGGGCACCACTAGAGAGCCGTCCGCTTCCGGTCGACTAGGTGGTACGGGCAAAGGGAGGAGGACCTTATGTGTGTTCTACACTGTACAGGAACAATCGTTTTTTCTTCATTCGGAAGGGTTTAACCCGGTAACTAAAAATGAAGGGTAATATTAGTACTGATTTCGACGGGTGTTTTATGTGGCGGGAGGGAGTTTGTTACAATCGGCGGTTTTATGGTTTCTCGTTGGGTTAGTGTTTATTGAAAGTTAGTCCTACTCTGGTTCGTTTTGGGGGGGAAAAGCTGTTTATTTTGCATCAGGTTCTTATTTAGGTGATTTTTTTCCACCTAACTTTTGTTTGCTTTACGTCTCATTTACGTAATACAACAATGGCAGATAAATCACTTTTCAAATTGGACACCATATTGTCATCCATTTGTGTGTAAGCTTTGAAATATGAATCCCGTATCCCACTTTCCCGCTCTCTGTGTTTGCCGGCACTGATAAGCAAATTGCAAAACTGGGAATGAAAATTGATCTTGCCTTCTTCGCTACTTTTCGGCCTTCCCATGATGGGTGTTCCGTGCAGGGTTTCTATCCGGCTGATCTGTTGATGTAAACTGAGTTTTGTTACGGATTTAAAATTCAGTTTTTAAAGGACAAACGGTAAAACTTTACTGGCATGTGTTATTTGACACAGAAACAGGAGTTAATTTGGTTAAATTATGAACAGCACAATGGTACTATTCCCAAAAGAGCATTGTTTACATTTCATTTTGCGTTCAGTTTGACACTTACTTGATACTGGATTGTTCATTCTGAATGGCGAGATAGTTACAAATGTTTGGTTATTAAATTATTTGAATCACATCAAATGTATACCAATGTTTCGATATTGAATTTTGAACTCTTTAAACAATGAGTCATTCTTGCTGTTGTTAAATCGGGCAAATTTGACCTATATGACCATAGTGTCAAATTATTCGAATGATTTATGACCTTAATACAGCGTTTTCCAAGTCACTTTCGAATGTAAACATTGTTATTCACCGCGTGCTAGATGTTAATTCACATCAATCTGACATTTCATTTCCATTACAATAATTTTAAATTTCTCCAACATGATTTTCAACACGACTCAAGCTGGATTAAGTTTGACAGTTGTTTTATGTGTTGAAAACCGTGTGTTGAAACTGAAATTTCATTTTGAAGCAAATAAATCATTTGACAGCTGTTGAAAAACATCTTGGATGCGGTGAATAACAATGGTTACATTCGAAACTGGCTTGAAAATCACTGTAATGTCAACTGTGCGATCGTATGAAATGTCACAATCAAGGACTATTCTGCTCTGGATCGTTGCTTAAGCAACATCCTTAGCGTTTCACCTTAAGTCTTCAGCTTTCAGTTCTTCCGTCTGCAGTTCTTTCGCCTTCAGTTCTTCAGTCATCGGTCTTCTGCCTTCTGTCAGTTAATTGTTGTAAAATCAGTAGTCATTACACTGTCAAATTTAAAATAAACTCAAACAACGTGTTGTGTTGCGCACTGTACAATCACATCTGCTAGGACGTGTTGAAAATCATATGTGTTGCCAGAAACAGAAACTGAAATGTCATCTTTAGGCCTTAAACGTCAAATGATGGACCTTCGCTTTCGTACAACTGTCAAAAGATGTGAACTGTCAACGAAATAAAGGGAATAATTCACGCTTGACTGTTAGAAGTAAAACACGCGAATCTGTGCCTTTGGTCCTTAAGTTTATCTCGTCTTCTACATATTAATGATATACTACTACTACAATAAAATATTTCAATTCTGAATTTCCCAACTCAAATCGCATCAGAAACCCTGTCAAATCCACTTCCTCCTTTTAACCAGAATTATTCATCCGGCGGGACTC
The DNA here is from genome assembly GCF_943734685.1 of Anopheles coluzzii. Lineage (NCBI taxonomy): Eukaryota > Metazoa > Arthropoda > Insecta > Diptera > Culicidae > Anopheles > Anopheles coluzzii. The sequence goes on from NC_064671.1 coordinate 74,267,115, forward strand.
ATTGAGAGGGCGACAAAAAACATGATGTTGCTACTTTTCGTTCCATTTTCCCTGTTTCCTCCGCCGTCCCTGCCATATCTAATACGCTGCTCGTTCGCTGTTACATAAACACACTCAGCCCTGATTGGGCCCGGGGTTTGAATTATTTTTCCATATCGATTTCCAACAGCCGTCCGTGTCGTCCGTGTACCGTATGTGTGTAACTGTTCCGGTTCAAGCGTTTGGATTGCAAATAAAGAGTGCTGCTCTGTTCTGCTTGTTTCTGCCTATGACTTACACAATTTTATGATTTGAGTGTCTGTTCCTTCTGATTGAACATTAAAGTTTGGATAAGCTGGAAGTACCAGGATTGTAATAGCACAGTGATTGATTTAGTGTTACAAATACTAGATAGATAGAATAGATGAGAGTGGTCTTAGTCCTTAAAAAATCATGCAATTCAATCGTTGTTATTGTTCTAGTTAAAAGCAAATCATACACTTCCAACCGTCTCAACAACCTCATAGAGAAACGTGTTTATTGTACAGTTTAAAAACGGTAGTCAACGAAAGAAGTGTTTTTGGGGCGGTGGTTATGATGCTCCAGTTCAAAAAAGCATTACAATCAATTTCACCCCAAAGGCACGTTCGACGATAAACCCATATCAATTGTGCTTAACAACAATGCCCCGCTCGAGCGCGAACGCGCGGTGGCTCACTGGCCACTCTCTATCTAGCCGGAGCTCCCCGGGAAAGAAGTCATATAAACAACGGCAATGAACCTATCTTACCAGGCCGCAGCAGCAACAGTGAAAACTGAAAGCGACAGCCAACACACAACAGTCATAAAGCTGCTAAAATGGCTCTGTGTGAGTGTGTGTGCATTTAATAATGGACTTTTCTCCGAGCAATAATACAGAAGGCGAAGGCAATGAATGAATGTTGCTGCTTCCAACTCCTAGGGGCTCCAGCACCACCCCATCCGGTCGACCCCGGGCAGTTTGGTGGATGCGTGGTCATCCATAATCGTCGCTTGGGTGGCGGACAAGAGAATATGAGAGGCATACAACAACAAAAAAAGACGGTGCTTCACATGAAAACGGGGCAGAATGAAAGATTTATGATTCTTTTTTTCACGCAACGGAAAGATGCTGTTGCATGCAGCGCCCCCTTGTCTATGACCATCTTCGGGTACGGTCCGCGGAACACGGGCTACCGCGGAAGGCATTAGCATACGAATACGAAAAGAAGCGATGAATGATGACTTCCAGCGCGTCGTTCATTTGTCACCGAATTGTGTGCGTGCGTGTGTCCGTGGCAATTCACTTTTTTGGTATTTCATTGCTGTTTCGGTAAATGAAACAAACACACAATCGAGATAAATCAATTTCTCCGAACAGACTCCACTGAAGCGTTAAGCGCTTTACCTTTCTTTTCCAGTGTGAAATTACTGGAAATTACACAATTTTACGGAACACCAACCGTTAATTGTACGCCTCATTGATGCGAACGTTTATGATTGAAGGCGCTAATGGTTTCGAAGGTCATTCAATTACTGGCCCCCCATCTTCCTCCAATCTCAACAAATGAAAGGAAAACGGATGGAAATCTGCTGCAGTGTTGCTTCTTTATTGAAAAAAAAGCAAAAGAGAAATGATGAAAAAAACCAACTCAAACCAATCAAAATAGTACTTTTTGATAGGAATTAAATGCTAACAAGCTCCGTTTAAATGGTCAAATAAAATGAAAACGAACGGGTCTGAAAAGAAACCTTCACTTTTTGGTGTGATTTACTCTTCGATCGAATAATTTGGAGGCAGCTTATTGTGCCGGATACTAATCACTTGAGCTGATTGCTGCAGAAAAACGATCAGCATAATAACCGTCCTCGTGGATTAAGAGCCGAATCATGATGATGATGATGAGATGGTACCAACCAACAAAAAGCACACACAGAGGAGGGGGGATGCATTACAAATGCGCAGCTCAATGGTTTTGGAGTACAATTTGCATTTTCCATCGGCAGTAAGTACCAAGTCCACGTTTTGTTTGGAGCAAAAGGCAAAATCTCGAGGCACACGATGGTGTGCAGTTCGCCCCGAAGCATTAGCTAACAAAAGAAGATCTCATTGAATAGCTTCTTCTGTTGGGTTCAGGGGATGGGATGTTGGAAGATAAAGAAAAGCACCATGTACAACAACGCAAATTCTACAACTAGGTTTTGTAGGTGGTCCAATATGTCAGTTAGTTTGGGATTGGGATTTTTTTACATCCAGTTCACCACATTCCTGCACGACGAGCAAGGGTGAAACTAGGGTGGACTAGGGAAAGGGAGTATACAGTAATGCTGAGTTTTACTGGAAAAAATTGAATGCGCTTCGTTGGCATATGGGGGGGGGGGGGGGGGAGATTACATGGCCGGGCGTAGGAGTATGGTACACTCCAGTACAGCATAGTCCAACCTCAAAACCTCAACATTTACTGAAAAGGATACGGGATTTCTGCGGCCCAGAGTCCTTGCGGTTGTCCGAGTAGGTGTCTGTGTGTCTGTGTGTTTACTCCACTCCGGATCCGTTGGCTCTGGATTCCATTTGCTTTTGCAATGTTGTGATGCAAGGGTACAATAGACGAGGCACAAAAAAAGAACAGGCTAGAATGGAGATGGAAAGCAAAAACGCTGTCTCCGTTGGTAACCCTTTCCTCAGAGTTTTTTGGGGAGACTTGGAGGATGTTTTTTTTGTTGTTGTTGTCGGGAATTCATTCTGAAAGCTCTCCAGCAAAAAGAGAAAAAAAACCCTGGAAGCCCATGTTGGACGCTGGATGAAAATATGTGGTCAAATCTCACGCCCATGTGTGTCGTTGGTGCGAAATCTGTCGTGCCCAAGTACAGGCAGATGATGTCCCAAATGGAGCAGAAGTCACGCGAAAACTGCAGCGCTCTAGTAGGCGAAAAACAGTGCGTCAGTAAGAACTCCCCGTCCCGGCGGTTTAGTCGCGAGAAAGGAAAGGGTTTTGTTTTCTATGCCCGGCAAAATATTACAAACTAACACCTCAAAACCAGCAACGAGACGACACGGTCAATGGACGATAGGCGCTAGTGTTTTTTGGGACGCCGAAGGTAGCACTTTTAATCCAAAGCTCTTTCTGTGCCCGTTGACGGTGTGTGATAGCAGTGTGCCAGGGTGGGTTTTAATGATCTTTATCAGCACACTGTGGTGGATGGTGTGTGTGTGTGTGTGTCTGTGTGTATGGTGAGGATTATGGAACAGCCTGGAAAATCGGGACCTAACGCGTACAGGCTGGCAACGACTAGCTGGGCGTAGCTTCATCATCACGTTTGTCGACTATTCACATATTCCGTTTGTCGACTATAGAATTCATGCCTCTCTCGCAATGCTTTTTACAGGCGAGCGAATTATGTAAATTTTTCCCACAAAATTCCTGCGAAATTGCGCGTTCCCATCCAGGCAAAAGTAGCAATGTGATGAATCCCGGCTTCATTAGGTACTAATAGCGAGAGTAGCACACCTACGTCTGTGTTACTAGGAAATCAGTCAAACTAGTTGGGGCAAACTCGCTGCAGAATATGCTTTCAATGTAATTTTGCTACGCGGGTTGCCTACTTTGCGGGCGCGCACTGGTGAAACACTCGCGCTAATTGAAGTATGCAATCCGCACGACACCTCCTCGCTAGCTTTGTGCTTTATCATTTCAGCGCATGGAGAGAGGTGGGTTCGGTGGTGTATGTGTGCTTTAGGAAAGGTAGTTTACTTGTGTGTGTGTGTGCTATTTCCCTTCACTTGTTCTATGTGTTTTTTTTTGCTCTTGATGCTATTAATTTCCTTTCGCTCGCAGCTCAACCGGGCCGGCAAAATTTACGTGGCGAAAAGCCCTTTTATGATACGGTCGAGTACCACTGTTATGAGAGAAGAGAAGGGAGAGAGAGAAGAGATAAAAGGGGGGGGGGGGGAGGGTGGGAGGGGGTGGAAGAAGGACGTCGCAATGCTTTTCCGCGTCGAACCGCAATCGAAGCGATCTAAATTGATGCTGCATACTACGGTGTGCGGCTAACGTCGTTTCGTATGTTTGCGCCCTCTGGTAGCGCATTAGTTTTCCGCTCGATAATTTTCAATTCTCCAAACACATCAGCATACTGCTGGTGTGTTCGGTTTCAGATAAGAAACAGGCAGCTTTTAGCGCCTGCAGCGGGGAAGGTGTAGCACCCTCAATGTATCGCTTTGGTGCACACTTGTCGATGGGGCAATATAGGGTTAAAAAGAAAGGGTGACAATTAGGAAAAGGGATACGGTTTGTTCGCAAGGGAGCGTGTGATGTGATGCTCCGATTAGAAACAGTCATTTAGCAAGCGGAGGAGGGAGGTTGTAACCTCTGTCTTTGCTATTTAGTATTTATCCAACTTTGAAGAGCATACTAAAGTGGTGAAATACTTTAATTTTGGTTTCTGTTTCGAATGGAAGCAAACAACAACAGGGAATTCCAATCAGTGAAACAGAAGAATGTATCCCAAAAACGTTTCGACAATTAAAAATAGCACAAAGATTTTCATTCTTTGCCTTCCAGAGAAACAACTTTGTCCTGTTCTTGCTTTATTTGCATCATTCTCGCGCATCCTGCGCAATGTCGAAATAGTCAAATGAAAAGGAAACAAAAAGCAACTCCGCTGACGTTGTTTTTGCGTTGTTTTCGTGGCAAAACTGAAGAAAAGAAAAACAACGCTCCCAAGCAATGAATATTTCATGGGTTCTGTCAATTATATGCTACTTCAAGGTTCATCCCGCACACACCCGTAGAAAAGGAGCTAATGGTTGCGTTTGGTCTGTCACGGATAGTAGTGAACCAGTGTTTGCTTTCCAAAAAGGACATCTTCTCGGACGCAGCAGATGTGTGGTGGAAGCAGGCGAGCAGCAGATATTTATACTACAAGACAACAAATCCTTCGCTATTTTGCTGTCCCCCCCTCGTACTGTGGATCATCTTGTCGGGTATGAGGTGGAGATACGTGGAGAAGCAAAAGAAGACTCAGTCGACTGGCTGGCAGTACCACCATTGTGTTGGTGGGGGCTACTACACAGTCTATTGTGTCCGTGATGGGTTGATGGTTTCACGTCCATCAGCGGAAGTCATTTATCAAGCCCGCGGCTAACAACGGCGGTACCGAGCTATTGAGGTATGAGGAGAACTATTGGTTTGTTATTCGCTCATGTCCGCTCGAGACGGGTAGTATACCATACCAGATCAGATCGACTGCGGGCTTCTTGTTTAGCGAAAGTTTGCAGACACAGCAGTATGTCAGAAAACATCGTGGAGATGTTTGTATCGGTAGTGCCACTACTAGACTGCAATAGTTCTGCCTTTTGTGCTCTGGAATAGAATAGCCTGAGTGTGTGAGGAGTGGTCTGAAGTTAATCAACTTCTAGAAGAATATATCTGATACTGTTCTATTTGATCTCGGATTTGGATCACAACTCCTCCAGAGTTCCGCTCCAAAGCAAAGGGACATCATCCTTGTCCAAAACTGTTAAGAAATGACCGTTACACCAACTGTCTTCGATACACACGAACCACGTCCAGTGGCGCTCCAAAACTGTAAAGAATAACTTATGGTGGACATTCCTCATAAGTTCATGATAAATGGTAGCATAACTGAGACAGAGAAAGCGAGAAACTACAAGGACACGTGAAACGGCAAAACCTGCCGTGGTAGATCTAATGTCCCCACAACCAGCTGGGAAGTAGGCAGACGGGCGTCACAAATAAGGAACAAAACGGAACTCCCCGGGTTCTTGTGGGGAGTTCTTGTGTGACTGCATTACTCTTGATTGTACACCAGAATGTCTCGGAGATGCTTTCCATCCTGAATATAGTTGTGCTCTGTGGCATGCGTACAGCACGGCACGCGGGGGTATTGCAAGATGCCATAATTTATGGCAGATGTCACTCGCAGCACGAGCTCGCTTGCTCGCTTTCGACTGTTATTGTTTTATTGTGGCACTGTTTCGAAACAACATCCACCGCTCGTTCATATACCGTCTACAATGTTGGGTCCTCCCAGCGGGGGGCTTATGTTTCAAAGATCCTGACCAATGACCCATCGCCAACTACTATTCCAGTATTCTTCGGTGCGGGAAATGGAAGTCGGAAGAAAAACTATTCCATTTAATAGTTCCTCTATCTGTCGCTGGCAGGCTTCTCCACCATTCAGTGGCATGGTTACGTGCGAGGACATGGGGGATTTTAAATTGTCTTTTATTCGCTTCCACCACACCAAACACGCGACCCCTCATGCCCTATTTGGCAATGATGGCGTGCACACGAACGTTGCAACAAGTTGCGCTGCGCTTCTTTGCTGGTTGCCTCTCTCAACACATAGACACCGGACGCCGGTAACACACCGGTTTAGAAGAATAGATTCGCTGTTTGCTGCGCATATCTATATGCAAATGTCGCCGACGCTATATGGCGTGTCTCCCCGTACCTTGGCAGGTGTGGCAGTAACTTCCGTTCCGGCACACGTTCACATTAGGATCAATATTCCGTGCAAATCAGCTTCACCGTCTTCTTGGACACACTTCTTCCATGCAGGGGAGGCTCTTCTTAGGTCCTACCAATCTCCCCCCGTGAAGGCGGTGAGCAGGCAATGGCCGTATCTGGCCACCCATCCACCCAGTCAAGCGCGCACCTTGACACGGCGGAAATGAAATTCAGATAAACTTTGCCAACACAATTTCAATGCGCTTTACGACCGTGGGGTGAGACCGATGAGGTTGGGTGGGAATCAAATTTTTCAATAAGGTTAGGTTAGGACCGCTGTCAGGCGGCACTCGTCGACTGTCGGATGTATTGTGCCGGTGTGCGTCGGATCTCGCCCATACAATGTCGTCGGAACTGTTTTGTTGGGAGATTTATTCCAATTTTGTTGCATTATCGGAGTGAAATGACTTCAGGACAATGAATGTAATTGAATTGTTCTATAGGGTTCATCCATAAATTACGTGGCCGAGGAGGGCGTTCGATTTTCAGACATATTGTTGTTGGAATAGTTTATTGAGGCTTTGGCTCCAATGGAGCTCTTTCACTTCTGTACATTTCAGGCATATTTAAAATTTTGAATCGTTTGCCTTGTTTCGAAAAAGCTAAATTTAATGTAAATATGTTATATAAAAAATAATTTAATTTACAATCCAGAGAAAAGCCACCGCAATCTAACAGCCGGGATTGTCGCAATAGAATGGGAGATGTAAAACAGTCAGCGTTGCATGTTGTTACGCTATGAAAGTAACGTAACGTGAAAGTGGAAAGTAACGTAACGTAATGTATGGATAGCCCCCAATTTTTGTTTTAGTTAAGAATTTTAAGTAAATAGAGACGTTCGGACGTCACTATTTATGTTTCAATTTATGATCTTAGTGTGAGCTTTCAGTGGCAGCGTCCTCTCTCCTTTTCTCTTCATCCCCTCCACCCTGCTCGCCTTGATGGAAGTGTAAAATTCCGCGGACTATAACAAGTAACATCAAGTAACCTTCCCAAACAAAAAAGCAACGCAATAAGATCGAATTTTAACTTTTTTCCCCTATTCCATCAAATGAGGTAAAAGTCAAAGAGCAACTCCTTGCACTGTTGAATCCCTCGGAGCAGCAACCAGTCACGTACCAGTAGCTGCTAGCTGGGTGGTTTTTGCATTGAGGGCTTTTCTTTTACATTTAACTCCGTTCCTCTGGACACCCTGCTTGGCTGGCCGGTGCTGGGTGCGTTATGTTCGTACAACAAAGTTGCTTCTGCCGTTTCTGCTACTGGCTGTGTGTTGAAGTTGGCGCGTTCGTCATCGTTTGAGCACACAGCAAAGAAACCGAACGGTGGAGTAAATATTGCTTCCAGCAGCGCCACTTTCCCTCTTTCTATCTCTCTCTCCCTGTGTCTTTCCTGCAAGCAGGAAAAACTTTTCCGCGTGAACAGCTCCTAGCACGCACCGAACTTTATTTTCAATTTCGAACCGCGCAGTATTGCGCCCGTCCACACCATCAGCATCACACCACCAGCAACCGCAACGCACCGGTCGTCTTATATGTGCGTGAGGGAAAAATCGCTCTTGACCGATGAAATAACCGGTGGAACAGGCTGAACCTCTCCACCACACAGGGTTGCTTTCGGTTTATTGTTTGCTGTTTGCCACATACACACACACAGACATGCAGCGGAAAAAAGGGAGTCCCAATCTGCCGCAAAAAGCCCGATCGCCGCTGGGAGCAATTGGGGCTCAGTCCGAGGCTGTGGGGGTCGTAACGGTTGACGGTTTCATATTTAAAAAAAAAACCCGCGAATATTTCCCTAGCGACCACAGCAACACTGTGGTGGGGAGTGAGAAGGTGTCAACGGTTTGGCGTATATACGCAAACACAAGCGCAGTGGCACGCGCGCGCGGGAAAGGTCAATTTACGACACCGCAGTGTCAACAACAGGAGGGTGGCCGCGCTTCACAGCTTCGGGGGGAGACGGGAGAGCGGCACATAACTGTAGCATAACGTTCCCGCCGTGTGACGCGGCCGGTGACGGGTTCTTGCAATGTTGCGATGAAGTAACTGAACCCTTTCCACTCTTTTCTGTAGTCAGGGTGGTGCCACGCCTCTTCGGAAACGACCAGACCGGGCGGGATGCAATATTGGTATGCTTGAACCCCTGTCCCCGCGTGGCCGGTCTACATCGGCGTCTTTATCGTGTCGCGCCCTTCAGAAAAAAGGGGGTCCAGTTTCTTTTATTTGGTTGCGTCTCGTTACGGTT